>NC_136064.1:132967205-133570955 GCF_964261635.1 Lissotriton helveticus
AAGTCTATAAGTCACTTCACTACATAATGATGGACCAGTCCCGAGCAGTTTTATGGAGCTTATTGTTTCTTGAAGATAGTGATTACACGTTCCTATCTGGAGTGCACAGTACACACTTCAGGATTGATTTCTTCTTCTTAGCAACCCTAACCAGGTGAAAAGTGTTCAAGTATTTCATGCGTCACTGGTTTGGTTTGTATACTTTAATGTGTATCTTTGTTTGTAGTATGTGCACTTGCTAAGCTACCTACTTCATGCATTTGTTTGTAAAAATTATATATGTATGGCCTGGTAACAATTTAAATTAAAAAAGAGTCCACAAAAAGGATGTATTCATGATTGTGTTAATATGTGTCTGCAGATCAGCGAAGCAGCACATTTGCACCTCAAGTCTCCCAGGAGATTGGGTGCAACAAAAAATTAGCTTCTCACTGCCCTGCTATCTGGGGAGATATAGCAGGCCTGGGTATAAAGAGAGTTTGATGCTCAGCACAAGCTCATGTTCGGTAATGTAAAGTGTTTCCCCACTGCCACTCAGGGAGCTAAGGATAGCTCCGGCTGAAAGCAGGCAAAACAATTCTCTGTTGTTGCAAGGAATATGCATATGTTCTGGTCAGGTAAAGAGTATCACAATAGGTTTCTGAGATAACTAACCTTGAAATCAGGATCAAAAGTTAGTGGTGTACTCTTATGTCCTTCATTGTCTCTACCACTGTTGAGCAGTAGTAGAACGATAGTAAGATATAGGATATTGGTGGTCTGTCAGGCTTCACAGAAGTCAGCTGACACCTAACATCTAGTGTTAAGCCATGTCTCCTGACCTACCACCTGATAATACATTCATTAATTCTATTTAATGTGTAGGTGATTTCTCAGAGTTAGGGTATCTATAATATGTCTCTAAATCTATTTAATTATGAGAGATAGGTGCATGGGTAATGTTAGTCGTTAATGTTAATGTTAATGGGACTTGTAGAGCACACTATTACCAAAAGGTGTCCTGAAGCTAACCATTTATCCTAACCTGGAAAAAACAGGAGTCTTACCAGTAGGCTGATGTGCTAAAACACCAAGTTTTCAACTCTCGTCTAAATTCCAGGAGAGACGAGGCTGAGCAAATGGACAACTTGAGTTCCAAATGGTGATGGTACCTAATAAGAAACCTCGGCCACCCCAACTTGATTTTTTAAATCTAGGTACCCTCAATGTTCCAGAATTAGAGGATCTAAGTGTCGTTCTGGGCACGCACCATCTAAAGTACTGATCTAGGCCCGAGGGCCTATTTTATGCAAAACCTTGTACGCAAGGCTTTGAATTGAATCCTTACCCTAACTGGCAATCAGCGTAACTGTTTTATAGTTTTCCTGAACAAAACATTTTTTGGTGTATGAGTAAGAACTCTTGCAGCTGTATTTTGCAAAACCTGAAGTTTACTGGGATGTTGGGCCTGCATATTAAAATATAGGCCAGTACAATAGTCTAATCTGGCCAATTAAAGCTGATATGATAAGTTTTTGATAATTTCCTGGACTAAAAGCCAAAACCTTTTAATTTTTCCTAAAATTAAAAACATGGATAGGGTAAGAGTGTTAATCTGTTTAGCAAAGGTAAGCCTATTATCAACAAGGACCCCAAGGTTTTTGGCCTTTTTAACAGATTTCTGTAGATTACCTAAATTCATTGGCCGCCACTCCAGGAACCGGAATGAAGGGTCATTGCAAAAAGGGAACCACTTCCATATTATTGGAATTCAATTTTAAACTATTAAAACTCATCCATAAGCTTACAGCTGACCTGCATTCACTAAACTGTTTGCTAATGGCAGGTTGTTTCATGCCTGCTACAATGATTTGAGTATCATCGGCATAGGAGGCTTTGGCAAAGCCAAAGTATTTCATGATTGGGGCCAGGGCTACAATATAGACATTAAAAAGGAGTGTGACTTATAGAAGAACACTGTGGCACTCTACACAGGAGCTGAAATGGATCCACCGCCATAAATTGCGAACAATCTTCTAAAAAATATTTCAGGAGATGAAGTGCAGATCCTTGCACACGGATACCTGCTAACCAATCAACAAGAATAGCGTAGTGCACAGTATCGAAGGCTGCCAATAGGTCTTATAAGACCAGGGCGGCCCTTCCACTAATGTCTTGAGCCTTTTTAATTTCCTCTACGGGTTTAATTAGAGCCAACTCAGTGCTGTGCCCAGTCCTAAAGCCATGTTGTGTTTCATCTAAGCAGCCATGTAGGTTAATATAATCCATCAGTTGCTTATTCATGGCCTTCTCTAGGAGTTTAGCAGGAAATGGCAAACGCGATATAGGGTGATAGTTGTTAATATCTGAAGCATCTAAATTAGGTTTATCAGGATGTCCAAAATTGATAGATTTAGAAACACTCCTGTCCTGAAAATTTACATTAAACACTTTTACCAGATTGTCCTCTACAATATCTTAAACTATTAATCCGTTTTACCACTATCATGGTGCAAGGATCAATAGGTTAACCTGATTTTGAGATAACAATAAGGTCCATCAGTTGATGGAGGTTGCCCTAGTTCTCCAGCTACCGACTTCATTAAAAATACTTTTGACTTTATCGTCAAAGTGCCTAGCAATCTTGTCACAGAAGGAATAGGAGGCGAGGTAAGCATTAACACGGTGCTAAATAGTTATTTGGAAGAATTTGTTACTCTAATAATTTTTTGTGAAAAAATATACCGTTTTTTCAGTCCTAATCATTTCCTTATATTTACTCAAACTATGTTTGTATTTGATCCCTTCCGCAGAATCATAGGCTACTCTCCAAATACATCCTTGTTTTTTTTTACAATTTAATTCAACTTATCAGAATACCAAAGGGCTGAAGGGTGGTTACGTTCTGAATCAATAGAGATCAAGGGGGCTAATGGTGAGCTATTTTTTTCCATCCAGAGGTTGTAAAGGCGGGCAATTACCTCTGCATTCTCCCCATACTCTTGTTGGGAGCTGGCTAGTTTCACTTGAAATGGCTGTTGAATAACTGTTCCAAGCTCTCCCCGCTCTGCTTCTGGCTATACTGCCAATTTGAGATTCGGAGTCTAGTGGTCCAACATTAAATGTAATGGCTGAATGGCCTGACCAGAGAAGTGGAAGGATGTCTTTAACTATAATTAACAGATTGTTTGAAAAGATCCCATCAAGTGTATGTTCTGACCGATGGGTCGTACCCTTCACCCATTGTGGGAGCCCAAAACTCTCCATGATGTCCAGGAGGTTAGCTGTGTCCACCTCCAAAATAGCTTCAAAGTGAAAATGTAAATCCCCTAACACTGTGATGCTAGAGGCAGCTAGCTTATCTTCTTACAGGTTTTGGAGATTATCTATAAAAGGACCTCTCGGGTCCTTAAAATTGTGTTGCGTATTTAGTTGAACAGTAAGTGATAGGGCTTCACACCTAAGCTAAAGAGGAAAAAGTAGCGACAAAAGATTACAATTACACGGAAATAAAAATAAGTCTAAAATGAGAAAGCAAATGCTGAAATAACCCCTATCTAATATGACACCCACATTCAGGAGCAAGGGACCTACCGGTTGCATAGCAAGTGCAAAATATAAGGAAATTAAAACAATCTCTGCCGGTAGGAGACTGGAGGTCAAATCCAATCAATGGGTAAGGAGTTACTGAATATCCACTGAAATCTGGTGGTAATATATATACTTATTTCTCGTTTTCCTCTTCTCTATGCACAGGTGTAATTCAAGGCAGAATTATGTTATGAGCCTGTTCTCCTAAATATTAAGGGCCTGCGTTACAGTTTGGGATGGGGTTACCCAGTCATCAGTCTCTAAATCAGGTCCAAAGTGGTTTCGTGGTTGCAACACTTGGGATCCACAAATCAGAGGCTTTGCAGCAATGAAAATCGCTGGTTGCAATATACACATGCCATTTTGTGAGTCTGAAAAGCCTTTCTAATTTGCAAAATGGCAGTTGTGGCTCAATCATGGTGTATTATGGATAGTGGGTTCATTGTCGACATTGCTAAGTTTAAATGAGCTTTGCTGCCATTAGGCTGCTTTTGCACATAACACTACATGCGTAATTTTTGCAAGACATTGTTTGTGCCCTTTTCACAAGTGAACTGTCTGCTTTTCATGTTCTCTGCTGTGCTCTGAGGTTTAGTCAGCACACAATGTACAAGGTCGATAAACAATGCCCCTTGTTACTCTGTTCTGGCCAGTCGCTCGGACCTAGACATAACATGACACACAGCTGCATTACTGAAAATCATATGCTTTAATATTGTAAGCTAAGCAAATTGTTCAGGCACTTGGAGAGAGACCTTTACAGTGAGTGGAGCTGTGATTTTTCTGAGATGTAAACCTTTTATCTAGTCCGTGACGTTTGGGGTCTGCTGACCAAACCCAGATGTCTTCTTTTTTATAATAAACTACTTTTAATCATTCTATTAAATTGTGACAATGCTGACCCTATTGTGTTTATTAATTTTGCTGATCGTAATGGGACGTGTACTGTACCATAGAGTGCATTAGTTAAAATAAAGATTTTAAACTATACAGTGACTCTGATTACTCTTATTGTGGACAAGTATGAGTGAGAGAGTGAAAGAGCTGTCTTGCTCCCTCGATTCCTGAGAGAGTCGGGAGTGTCGTGTTCAGGATTGTCTAATCATTGGTAGCTTTGCTGTTGGAGAACGAATGAGACACTCTAGCAGGGATTCTGCTCCTACACAGAACTGTGCACAGAGACTTGGAACCTCAGTGAATAAGGGTGTGCCAAAACTCACCTCAGTAGCCAAAATCCCCTAACAGACTAGCAATCAGTGTCTCATTGGTTCTTCCATAACTCCAATGATTAGACAACCCAGAACATGGAACTTAGAATACCTAGGGCAATGTGGAACACATGAACACTCTTTCGTTATACAGTCCTAAACGGGGAGTAAATAGAGACACGTGCAAGTTTGAAATATTTATTTCTAATGCCATGTTCTGAGGCGCAGTATCTTAGCTAATACAAGCAGACATATTATAAGCAACAATATTATCAGCATAGTTACCATTCCATGAAATACAAAGGGAGAAAGCATGTTAAAATGCTAAATGGAAAACAGGTTAGAATACACCTATATCTCACCCTACCTTGATAATAGGTTATTTTATATCTACAGAAGCTCTCTTGGGATAACAAGGGCGGCCCCATACCTCTGGTCCTAGCAGAAATGGATCACATCAGTTTCTGTACCATCTCTCCGCATGCAAATGTTCTCCAAGTGTGTGGGAACAAGCCTACGCAGTGCAATATTAAATGCGCCAAAAATCAGAGGTGGCCACAGCTGCATATATGTTATGTCTAGAACGTGCTCTGATCAGTCCGGACAACAACCACTGTGTTGAAATAACCTTGAAGGCCTCGGCACTCACTGTTCAGACAAAGCTTACCAAGCAAGGCTGCTAGTATAGAAAAACATATAATTCTTGTGTGAAGCAAAACACTCTGCTAGACTCTAAACATTTTTAATAATGTGTGCCGTGTGCAAAGGCAGCAAAAAGGAAAAATGGCGTTTAAACTTCTAATAAGCTCATGCCAACTTAACACGGTATAAATGCAAGTCTCATACCCATGACAACACTATAGCTCGTCGCTTTGGGATTTTGGGTACTAGTGTCGTAGGTTGGTACACCCCTATTCACTGAGGTCCTTGTTTCCTGCGCATAGTCCTGTATATGTGCACAATCTCTGCAACAATGGGCCTCCTGTATTTGAGATTCAAGCCTATGTATCTGTGGTTTGCAATCTTAATTAGTGTCGCAAACAAGTGGAGGTGATTGACACTAAATCAGATGGAGCAATGTCTTTGTGGGAGATTGCACCCTTTCTTATTCAACATTCTAAACGTGTGGACTCATAATCTGCAGCTGGAGCCTGGAATACTCAGATCCACCAGTGCCAGGACATTTTCTGTATTGTTAGCAGCACCCCTTGAGGTGAACCCTTTAAAGTTTACCCATATACATAGGGGGACAAGAGAGAATAGGGGGCATATTTATGAGCCAGTTTGTTTCATGTTTGCATCACGAAATGCGGTACATGTGCAACACAAACCTCAACTGTGATTTATGAAGCCAATCATGTTCACTTTTCATGGCCCTGAGTGACTCCATAGCTCTATGCAGTGTAAATCACTGTTTTGCCTTACTCTGCCCTGGGTGAATTACCAGAACTAGTAAACCTTGGAATGGTCAAAAATGCTAATCCTTCCCATGGGAGGCTTAATTTCTCCCTGTATTTCCTCTTTCTGTGGGTGCTGCATTCTGTCGCCTACACAAAGGAGGAAAATGCCACACGTGCAATAGTGCCCGTTTTGGCTCTATTCAGCCAAAACAGCACTGGTGCACGGGAAAATACAGGAAGGCACAATTTTCCTTTAAGATTGTTGCATTACTGCCCTTTCCCTGTTATGCACTCCATGCACTTTCTTGTAAATATGCCCCTTAGAGCACACTTTCCGTGCTTTACAAACAAGCATACACGTTAGAATGGAAGAGGGTGTGTTCTTGTTCTTCCTGAAATCCCAAGGAACATGCATGAGCTATGGTTGGATGTTTGGGGCATTACATCATCACTCATGTATGATACATAAGGAATAGCCAAAGTTTTCATTTCATCTGTTTGATTCCAGTATTACTAGAAACCCTTGCTTTTATGTCTGAGTCTCTGGTGAACCTTTGATTGTATTTCAGTGCCACCAGTGAACCTTTGGTTTTATTTAAATATCACTGCCAAAACATTGGTTTCTTTCATTGTTACTAGTGAACGCTTGGCTTTATGTCGATTTCACTGGTAAACCTTAGCTTTCATCTGAGTGTCACTAGCGAACCGTTGGTTTTATGTCAGTGTCTCTGGTGAACTTTTGTTTTTATTTCAGTGTCACTAGTGACCCTTTGGTTATGTCACTAGTGAACCTTTGGTTATATTTCAGTGTCACTCGTGAACATTTGGTTTCATTTCAGTGTCACTCATGAACCTTTGGTTATATTTCAGTGTCACTACTGAACCTTTGGTTATATTTCAGTGTCACTTGTGAACCTTTGGTTATATTTCAGTGTCACTTGTGAACCTTTGGTTATATTTCAGTGTCACTTGTGAACATTTGGTTATATTTCAGTGTCACTAGTGAACCTTTGGTTATATTTCAGTGTCACTTGTGAACCTTTGGTTATATTTCAGTGTCACTCGTGAACATTTGGTTTCATTTCAGTGTCACTCATGAACCTTTGGTTATATTTCAGTGTCACTAGTGAACCTTTGGTTATATTTCAGTGTCACTTGTGAACCTTTGGTTATATTTCAGTGTCACTTGTGAACCTTTGGTTATATTTCAGTGTCACTTGTGAACATTTGGTTATATTTCAGTGTCACTAGTGAACCTTTGGTTATATTTCAGTGTCACTTGTGAACCTTTGGTTATATTTCAGTGTCACTCGTGAACATTTGGTTTCATTTCAGTGTCACTCATGAACCTTTGGTTATATTTCAGTGTCACTTGTGAACCTTTGGTTATATTTCAGTGTCACTAGTGAACCTTTGGTTATATTACAGTATCTCTAGTGAACCTTTGGTTTCATTTCAGTGCCTAGGGTTTTCTCGTCAGCAGCTGCAAAAATTACCTCTATTGACAGAGACAAAGCATGCCACGTTGATGGCATGCACTGAATCATGAGTGTACACATATGGAACCCATCAAAGATCAGCCAGTAGTTTGGTGTTACACACTTACAAGCCTATGAGACTTAAAGAAGGTAGTATCTATCTGTGATTGTTGATCATCTCTGAGAGACATTACTGTTTAACTGTCCATGTCACAGTGACTAATACATGGCCTTGAGTTGAGGTCTTTGTGGGATTTCCTTAGAATCAGTGACAAGAAAATACAGGTTATCACCAGTACAAATTAAGCAGTAGTCTATTTGTCTTTTGATGCTGGTGGTGAATGTGTTGCCCACAGGTCTTTCACTGTACCGTGCAATGGATTTTATTCTCATGTACTTTTCTCACTTTGTCATCAGTTTATTGTGTGCTGTGCCAGCAAAATTCCTTCATGTGCTATTTAATGTTTATAAACTGTTTTATTTGAACATAGGGTTGTGCATTGTTTTATTTGAACATAAGGCTGTGTTGTGTCTTATTTTAACATAAGGCTGTGTTGTGTGTTGTTTTAACATAAGGCTGTGTTGTGCTTTATTTGAACATAAGGCTGTGTTATCCTTTATTTAACATAAGGCTGTGCTGTTTTTCATTATCACATAACATTATGTTGTATTTTATTTTAACATAAGGCTGCAGTTTGTTTTATTTTAACATAAGGCTGTGTTGTTCTTAATTTTAACAAAATACTGTGTTGTGTTTTATTTGAAAATAAGGCTGTGCTGTGTTGTCTTTAAAAATAAGGTTGTGTTGTGTTGTCTTTAAAAATAAGGCTGTGCTGTGTTGTATTTTAAAATAAGGTTGTGTTGTGATTTATTTTAATATAAGGTGTTGTGTTTTTTTAACACAAGTTTGTGCAGTGTTTCATTTAACAAAAGGCTGTGTTCTGATTTATTGTAACACAAGGTGTAATGTGTTTTATTTTAACATAAGGCTAAGTTGTGTTTTTATTCAACGAAAGGTTTGTTATGTTTTATTTTAACATAAGCTATGGCAAGAGATGATTCATCATGCCACATACAACACATTGCGTAGGTGCAGATTCCTCCTTTCAATATTTCCACCAACAGAACAAAGAAGAAACATTGATCACACCCAACCTTTCTCTTCCTTTTCTTGATTCTGATTCTAGTCCCAAATCTCATCAACTGTCCCTTCTTTTATTGCGAAAGACCGCCATAATCCTTACATTGATTATACTTATCTTCTAGCAATCAGAACTGAGAAAGGAATTAAGATATCTGAATCACAGAGATTTCCCCCAGTATAGAACAGGATTCAATTAATAACATGTTTTCACAACAGAAATGTTTCTCAAAAACCTTCTGACTGCATTTTATGATTAGTCAGACTTTATTTAGCCCCCAGATCCCCCACCACTAGCACCACAGAGAAAATGAATCAAAGATGAGGGTGTAATGGATCGAAGAACAACTTACCCGAAGAGAAGGCTTTATTCAAAAGATCAAATATCCTATAAATAGAATCTTCCTGAAAGTCTGACTCCTGTTGGAAGAAGGACTCCATCAGTTCCTTCGGATCCAGGTATTTATCATGGAGCTCTTTCAGTTCATAAAAAGACGCCATTCTGATTGATAGAAAGATACAAACTACTTCTATGAGCTGTGCACCTAGATTTATACTAAATAATTTAAATTGCAGATTATCAGAGGGCAGACATGAATCACCGCTAATATTCATGTGCCCCTAAATTCATTAAGAATCAATCCCTCACTTGTTGACATTTAGCAGCTGATAGACGCCTGTGAACTGCTCATCCTGTTTGCCAAACATAATTATTTGCTTCAGGACACAGACAGAGCACACAGAAAAATCCAATCACCTTAGCGTGACCAAGTAAAGCAGTGATGTTCACGGTCCCACTGCTATATTAATGTGTGATCCCTTCTCTATTTCCTAAAAGTAGTTCCTTGCATCAAGATATGGAATCACCCAACACTTTCCATTAACCATTGTTAACAAAAATGGAGACATTGGGGAGCAGGGGACCAGAGGAAATGGAGCAGTCAAAGGACGGAAAAGGGCTACCTCAACATATACCAAAGTAAAGCTAAGGTGGGCTTTAAGCCTGCATCTCCTTCCACAGTGGGATGCCACTGCACTTCTCTTTCATGTTCCAGAAATTCTCATGATGTTTTTAACAACTAGTCCAGTGCGAAACTCTTCTATGGTTCACATGTATCTAAAAGAAGAGTGCATCAGCGCTGTCTTCTAGGTCTGTAATTTGCTGTCCAAGCGGACATTTATCCGAGTCATGGAGGCTCATTTGTCCATGTTGTCTAATTTATTATAAGGGCACCTATTTTGACCTGGATTTATTGTGTGTACGCTGTGAGGTCTGTATTCTTCACTCTCACAAGGAAGCAAAGATAAGCAGTCCAAGGCCTACTCAAGGGAGGTGGTGTGGGATAGCACTCACCAGTCACAGCTATGCAATATTAACACTCAATAAATGATTGTCCGCTCACTTCCGCCTACTACCGCGCCCTGAGGCGCACAAAGGAGCGGCGAACCTTCAGCAGAGCGGAGGCATTTGCTGGAGATTCTGGTGGGATATCCATCCCTACCTGCTTGCTGATCTTCCTGGGGGCTCCTGCTATCAGTCTCCCCCGCCGCCGTTGCTCTGAAACATCACACGGCCACTGAGCAGGGAGACTACATCCCCCAGGACACCTTGCTGGTCATCCCGCCCACTTCCGCTTACTACCGCGCCCTGAGGCGCTCAAAGGAGCGGCGAATCCCCCACATCGCGGGACGTGCGCGGGTTGTGCCCGGGTTAAGCCCGGGACAAGGGCAGGACTGTCTGTGGTCGACGGGGCCAAAGGAGGCCGGGCCGGGCTACCCCCCTAACATCTTGCATCCAACAGATGAGCGGTGAGTGGTACCTTAGTCTGACAGAATAACTTGTGGGCAAGTGGCGAAAATGGGGAAGAACAGCGCTATTATCCCAGCGGTCAATTTAAACACTATTGACACTATGCTGGAACACGCTATGAACTTGGTGAGTAGTGAAATCCAGCTGGCTGAGAGAAGACTGTCTGTGGGCCCATCTAAACCACCTTGCACTAATCATCATGATACTACAGACTCAAGTGTGGCACAGTCACTGAGACACATAGCAACTGTACACTCACTACAAATTGTAACTGGAGAGAATTCACTGGATATGGAAGGACCAGACCTCACTGGGTTAATTGTTAATGTTGAGACCGATCTAAGCCAGATCGCCCCTTCGACCACAGTAAATGCACCCCCCTCGCCTGATTCAGAAATATGCGGGACAACAAAGAAGAGGAAGGCACCAAATCCACCATGCCCTAAACCCGAAACGTAGACAGCCCCCATGCTTGAATTCCCAAAGCACAACTTTAAATAAATGGTTCAGGGGCAATACAACCACCACAGATCCAATCCCAAGCAGTGACCCATGTTGTAATTCTATTGATCCAATCATTGTAGTTGACAAGGACAGACAATGTAACATCACGCAGATGAAGTCTACACAAACTGGCTTCTCAGACTTTACACTTGAGGACACTGCTATTGATATCATTGTCGACACAGTGTACAATCGTATTAAAGGGCTAGTGGATTCAAGCTTTGATAAGTTGTGGAAACGTTTAGACCGCTTGGAAAGCCTAACTCTTAAAGCTACATTGCCCCATAGGGAATGCAATGATGCAACCAACCATGTAAATATCCAGGAAAATCCCCCGTCGGGAACGCCACCACTTCCCCCTGTACCCCTAGTCCTCCTAATTGTAAAATCAGTGCCATCCACTACCAATCGCAATAAACCTACATGCCCTGGCACATCCCAAATTGTTAATCCAAATTTACTACATAGTAATGTGACAGCTAACACTAGCACTGCTGTGGTCGGCCATAAGGGGCAAACCGAACCAAATAAGGACATTTTGAATCTACCACCTGCTTCCTGTCCATATGTGTTAGTCCTTGCAGGGGTACCCCCATTAGAGAAAAATACACCGGAGTCATGGGTACAATTAAGAAATAAATGTGTGGACTGGATGGCTAAACATAAAAGGTACAGGAGGCCCGATATGCGTGAGATTTTAATGGCCCGCATGGTGGGGTGGGTGGAACCCAGAACAAAAACTATCAAAGGGGATTGTATCGTTATCAATTTTTCATGCCCAAGGACTGTTCGATCGATACTTGCAGTTAAGGAAACTAACAGTCTTTTTTCGACTAATATATGTGCCCTACCCCTTTTTATAAATGTCCATCGACACAACACCCACTCTCCAGTTTCTTCCCTCAGTGTGTAAATCAATATTCAGCTATCTCTGATCTAGATATCCTCGATTGACCCACACACATAACTCACTTTAACAGTCTGGTGGTGCACAGGTATACTGATGAGATTGTTCGTGATAGCCCTGGGGTGCCTCACTCCCACAAAATTGATAGCTCTGATTCCACACTGAAGGTTCTGAGACTTCTGCACATGTGCCCTTTATTTGATGCTGCTATAGAAATATATTTGAAAGTTGGTGATGACTTGGAAAATAATGCACTTTTGCACATTGTCAAGCAAGTACTGCTGATATTGCCAACAAAATAGAAAACATAACAACGTTTTGATCTTATTTTTAATGTGATTTTTATTATCTTGACCATGTACGTGATTATTTGTGTACCTTTATGGATAACAAAATATCCAAATAAAGATTATTATTGACTTGATTGTCCAGTCTGTGCTTTATCGTTTGGAAAAGGGAAAGTATACTTATTACAAACACACCACCCAATACTATGCATCAATTTACAATTGATGATGGTAATACTTTTTGATGGCATTTCATGACTATTCTTACCTCTCCCTAACAGAGTTCTCTACTACCGGAACATATCTGGGAGTAAGACCCCTAATACTGGAACCAGAGCAAGTGACTATCCTCCTCATTCGTTCAACAAGCATTTCACCATAGGAATTAATGCAATAAGTACATTTAACTATGACTGGGGGCATCTACTATTGGCCATAAATCGTCAAAGGACCAGTATGGCCTTACCTTAGAGGACTCACATAATTTGGGATCTACAAATGGGACAGAATGGTTTGAAAAGGGACTTGCAATAATAGAAGTGTCTACCTTTTGCGAATCGTGTGATATTAAAACATAGTCAATATGTGATGCAGCGTGAAAACATTTGGAAAAGAAGGTATATTCACATCTGGTAGGGTAGTCTGCTATCCATAGATCAACTAGTGCAAAATCTTGCAAAAGGCTAACCAAGACCAGAGCTGATTTTGTTTTATTCTGATGTTTGATAGAACAAAAGCACTTCCATCCCAATTCTTGAATGAAATTGAAATCTCTTTAGATGAGATGAAGTCCTGTACGTGGTACCAACATGAGGTAAATGTTGTCTAGTGATGTTACCTTGTTTTCAATTGGTCCATAAAAGCTGATCAAATTTAGTTTATAAAAAAGTTTCTAGCTGACCCTAATCCATCTAGATTTGGGATATTGCATGACCTATATAATTTCTCCCACAAATGTATTGGTAAAAAGTATTTAAATCCCCCATAAAGCAGCACTAACTGACGTAAAAATGCCTGAGATATACATCGTGGCATCCACAGAGCTTTGGCTGAAGCTTTCAAGTTGGTATCCAGAAGTATGTTAACCTGCACCTTTGATTGTTTCAGCCATGCTATGATAGATCTAAATTTATTGTGATTATTGATGAAATGGTGAAATTAAATATTTATAAAGCTTGTAGATACTCACAAGGAGTGTCCCGGCGCTAAGTCGACATTAGTGTTGCATGAGACTATCCTGATCTTATTCATTACAAAATATTAAAATGGATGGTCTGAGCTCCACAGCACTCCTTGACATAAACTAAATAGGAAATACCATCAATTGCCAAGATTTTAACCATCCTGCTTAAATTTAAAAAAATCCTGATTCTTAGTACCCCTTTTTCATACCCCACCATCACTCACCACCTACCCATGTCTACACAACACCCTAACCCCCTCCCTCTTCCTCCAGCATTCCACATCACATGGTAAAAAACAATAAAGAATAGAAGAACAAAAAAGGGAAAGAAGAGAAGAGAAGAGAAGAGAAGAGGAGGAGAAGAGAAGAGAAGAGACGAGAAGAGAAGAGAAGAGAAGAGAAGAGAAGAGAAGAGAAGAGAAGAGAAGAGAAGAGTTATTTGGTGATGCTATCCTTTGCTCCCCCCCGTTTGGTGCTGTGGAGACTGAAGGAAATCCCGAGCCAATTCAATTGACTAAAATATATGTGCCTCGCCTTATACAGAACTTTCAGCTTTGACTTTTAAATGATACCCTCGGGGGCACCAAGCTGCTTAAAACAGTTAATCATGCCTCTAAATTTATTGTAGCACGGTGAAAAAAAGCAGACATATCTTAGAACAGCTTAAACAAAACATTGTCCAGAGTCTGATATGCCTAGTCTCACACAGCACATGCCAAAATCCGTTTCGTTCCTCAAAAATCACCAAAATGAACCATAATAGTATGAGGATACTTGGCTTTAGGGTGCTAGACTGCACAAACACAATGAGCTTGTGTGATAGTAAGATTGATCTTCTGAGCTGCTGCCTTAGGTATACATATTTGGAAATAAGATCCGATACAATGGCTACTACCAAATGGCCATTTTCAAATCCCATGGGTACTCCTATTATACGCAAATGTGATCTTCGGGACCGAATTTCCTCATCCTCAACTTTAATTTGGAGCTTGGCCAGCTTAATTTGTACTTTAGTCACCTGGACCATTTGACATGGTAAGCTGTCTTCAAGATAAAAAATCTGCTGCTCTGCGTCAACAATGCGGTACATGAGCTGTTGAATATAGGATTGGATTGTGCATGGCTGTGATACGGTTTTCTTGTGTGCATCTTCTTGATATATTTCCATATTTTTTTAGCTCCAACAAGATCTGTTGTAACAGGACATTAGAGTCTGCTTATCCATCAATGTCTTTTGCATTTTGAATTAAAGGTGGGATCTGAGGTGGTGGAGACATCCTGACTGGTACTCTGACCATTGTTGAGGCCCCAATTGTAGGTTCCACAGCAGTGGTGAATATTGAGGAATCCATGAATATGCTGGGAGTTCTCTCACCAAGAGATAATTATCCCTGCCTCTAAAAACTGAAAGTTTTCTTGAATGCTATAGAGCTGGTGGATTTTGCCTCCAGGAGGAGCCCCCAGTGATAGTGCTTCATTTATTGCTGATGTACTTATGTCCATAGTCTGAAGAGAAGCAGGACTTGCCACACCAAAGGAGGGTTCTATGGCATTGCTAAATTCCATAGAAGACCGTGAGGTAAATAAAAAGACAGTGAGGTCAAACCAGAGACTGGCTCTTAAATTGCATGTTGTACGCACATCTTCTTGAGTGAACCAAGTTTAAAATGAACTGTTTTTAAGGTTGTTTTAAGGGTTTTGAGGGTAGTGGGGATTTAGGATGCATGTTTGAAAGTTGGGAATAGGTTTTGTAGATTAAGATGTGTTTTTTATAGTCTTTTGCACTGTTTTGGCATTTGGCATTTTTTAAATGTGATATTTGAATATCATGTTACATTATGTGATGTTTTGATTATTTAGATGACTAAGTGTTGTGTTGTGTTGTGTATTTGTATGTTTGGGACTGCAATCTATTATGCTCATGGGTATTTACAACTTGCACAGTTTTTTGGAGAAGTGTGGCTCAATGGTTAGAGCGGCAGACCCTGATGCAGAGGTCTAACCTGTGACCAGGGTTCAATTCCCCGCCTCGGTGGGTCTTGGGCTCAAAAATTCCACGGACCTGATAATTCTCGCCTCGGTGCCTATTCCAATCATGGAGTCCACCTCTGCAACTCTGGGCAATAGCTTTCTTAATCTCCACAACGGCCCCCACAACGCTAAGGATGCCTGGCCTCCACCTTGGGGGTGCCCAGGAGTGGACACCTCACAGGGAAAGCCAGGATGGGTTCCACAGCGGTATTCGTACAAGCGCCTTGAGACCCTTGCGGGTGAGTAGTGCGCTATACAAGTATCAATTTACATTACATTACATTTGTTCCCAAATGATTTCTATGGAAGTGTCCTTAGATTTACTTTTTTGGGGGGAGGGGGGTCCTGTTATGGTTGTTTTTCAAAATACCACAGTTTGTATAGCTTTGGGAGATTTTGATTAGATTGATCATATGTTTGCATTTTCTGGGGGTGTTTGCTTTCAGATTTTTTTTCTTTTTTGTGGATTGCTATATTTTTTTTGCAGAGATGAAAAATATCTGCAACTACAAAACTGTAAGCTTTATTTTGTACTTATTTTGTGTTGGTGAACATTGTGATATTATATTGTTTATGTTAACAGTACAATATTATTTTCAATATGTGTTCTGTTCCAATGAACAGTAGCACACAACTACAACTAGCAGTAAAAACAAATGGAGGCCAAAATCAACTAAACATTCTATGGGAAATATAGCAACAATATTTACTAAATGTTACCTCACTCAAACAGTTTGGTTGGGGTCAAATAAAGATCATATAAGGTTTTCTAAAGCTGCACCTTCAGGCTAGTGGACCGGAAATCTTTGTGGCTATTGCGACTGCCTTAACTAAATCAGCATCATGGTCACCTAGCTTCCTAGCCCAGTTTGCTTTGATCTTTCCAAAGTTGTCCGGCAAGTTGTCCAGAAAAATACCATAGATATTTCTTATTTTGCAATTGGTCCGAGCCATTACCTCCAGGTGAGGCATTTTATTCAAGGATTTGGCCATCCTGGAGTTGTTAAGAAATTCACAAATTTGCACGTATTTAAAGTATAGGCTGTTTGAGATGCAAACCCTTGCAGCAGATGTGTAAAGGGGCAGATCTGGCCTAGGACATAAAGGTCTCCTTTTTTTGTAAGGCTTTTTTTAAATAACTCGCTCTAGCTGCTGCAGCAGCATTCCATCAGCCTTTTTTCCTAGATCATGCTCATAGATTGTGGGAAGGTCACTGAGGCTTTCCTGAGTTGTCACTTTGTTATCTGAAAAAAAATTATATGTGCATTTGTTGTCGACAAACCGTCCAATAAAACAGTGTGATATTAGGAAGGGACAACCAACCTCGTCACTGTGGGAGAGAAAGATTTTTTTTGATTGCCTCACCTTCCCATATTGCCAAATAAAAATTTATGAAGATTGAATCTAGCATCTTCAATATTGATTCATCTATAGCTACCGGCAGTGACCGTAATAGATCTAGAATCTTCTGAAGCATTGTCACCTTGGGGACGTTACCCTTACCAATAATTGATAAATGAAGCCCATTTATGTGAATGAAGTCAGTGGAATTTTTTTTTAACCAGGAGAGTTAAATTAATCTTGCCTATAATATCTACTTTGGGGCTGATGCAGATGCCGAGATACACAGCTGTATTTACACGCCGCAGGTTGTGAATATTGAGATTATCTGTGCAAATGATTTGTGTTTTCTCCTTGTTTAATGCTTAGCCAGAAGCTTGCCCAAACTCTCCAGCAATGGCTTTGATTTCCATGATTGACCCTTCAGGATCAGTGGTGAAAATGGCAATGTCATCAGCGTATGTGAGCATCTTGGTCTCATGCTCTTCACATATAATCAGCTTTATCCCCTGTTTTTTTAGAATCTTCTCTATCAATGGGTTTCTATACGGACCATACACAAAGGTAGAGCAAGGGCACCCCTGCCGGGTCGCCATCGACACCTTTATAATTTCAGACTCTTCACCCATTAGTTGGAGCTGTGTGTATGGGTCAAGATACATGGCTTTAATAGCGGTGATAATTCGGGGGTCGAAGCCCTTTCATTCTAATATTCCCTTTAGAAAACTCCAAGCCACCCAATCAAAAGCCTTCTCAGCATCAAGGAGGACCATAGTCATTTGCCCCCCTGTCTCGGCTATGATATCAAAAAGTGTATTGGTCCACCTTATGTGGTCAGTTATCCCTCTGCCGGGTATAAAACCATGCTGCCAGGGCAACCCCAAAGGACCCACCAGTATTTTTTATATATCTTAGTGTTCAAGTTTGTCAGTGATATCGGCCGATACGAGGCCGGGTTGTCCGGGGGTTTGTGCTTTTTGGGGAATATAATAATGTTCATACCTTTCTAAGACTCCGGTGGGAGCCCATTGTGCTGTACAACTAGAAACAGGTCTGATAGAAAAGGAGCTAGCTCAGATTGAAGTGTTGTATACAATTTAAGGGGTATTTTATTGGGGCTGGCAGCTTTCCCAGAGAATAGATGACATAAAGCAGTTAAAATCTATCTCTGTGAGTGTTATATCCATTTCTGGCTCATTCCTAACAGATTGATAGAGGATGGCCCTGAGATCTGCCTCTGACACTACTCAAGAGACATCCGGGGGTACACTACTGTCTTCCTTACATAATTTCTGATAAAATTCTTGAAACACATGGAGCATGACCTTGGTCTCTGAGCATATTATACCATCCTTCCTAATTGACGTCATCCTGCTCCTTACTGTTTTTTGCCATGTGCGCAGTGGAAGCCTTCTCCCAACTGATTCCCCATACTCATATGTTCCGTTCATATGTGTTTGAAATTCTTCGGCCAGTCTCTAAGTAAATTAGCTATTTATGTCTGCTTTTAATGCTATAATTTTAAGCTGGGTTTGCGCTACTCCTAGCCCCCATATGATCCTTGTCACATGTTCTTGCTCAGTATCAGCTAGTTCCCCAAAAGCCTCTCTTCCTTACCCTGGCACTGTCTTTTAGCATGGGTAACAAAGCTGATAATATCCGCCCTCAGGCCAGCTTTGAAGGCGTGCCAAACAATACCTTGTGATGCACTAAACCTATTAGTGTAAAAAAAACCTGTGTCCAGTGCCTAATATGTTCAACACAAGTTGTATTCGCCAGCAGCTTCCTATCAAAAGTCCACATATAACGGGATTTAATAGTAGCTTACAGGAAAATTGTATGAAGCCATTTACCCGTTCGCAAATGGGCTGATTCTCAGAATCAGCCCGTTTGTGGATGGAAACAAGCCTTTTGGATGTATTATCCCAAAAGGCGCTCGCTCAAAAGGGAATCGCAAAATTTGCGATTCTCTATTCTGCTAATGCATTTGAGGAAACGCAAATTCTGATTCTCTAAATGTAATTCTTGAAGCACCCAAGTTGTGCGATTTTGCCTTTAGACATTGCAAATTACCACCAACTTCAAGTTAGTGATAATTTGCGATTTCTTCGAAAAATTCACTTTTTTGCATTTTTCAAAGTGCCCTGTGGCGCACATACATGTGCCCTTTGGGCATTTATGTGTGCCACATATGCACATATGCTTATTTCAGGGGTGCAACACGGTGTCCTTTTGACATCCTTGCACACTTGAAATAGCATAAGGGGTACCTGCAAATTGTGAATGTCTTCCCATTCATTCCTATGGACCCATTCTGGGTGCATAGAAATTAATGGGAAGGTATTCCTTAATTGCGAACCACAATTTGTGATTCACAATTAAGGAATACGTAGGAATCACAATTCATATTGCAAATCCTACATGCAATGTATTTTGCGAGTCCTTAATAGCCAATCGCTAAAAATCGCTATTAAGGACTCGCAAAACGCTTTCTTGATACATATGCCCCTATGACCTCTACCTCCAAAATCAGCCGGCTCTGAGATTATCTTTGGAAGTTTCTTGATGTCGGCTTTTTTACCAGACCTCCTCACTCAGGGCTTTCTCCCCTGATATTGTAAGGTACTACAGATGACAAGCAGGTATGGCTAGGATGCTAGCTTGACCTAAAGATCCTCCTGCATCTTCTGGTCTTCTTGGTTCAATCGTTATATAGTACAAACTGTGAGTGTATCTCAAGCTCAAACCAGTGATTACCTGCCTTGGATAATCAAAAGCGTACACCTAATTAGCCCTATTTGGGGTTTGGGTGAGATAGCCACTCCTCAAATAATATAGCTCTGGGAGGAACAGGACAGCAGCTTGTACCCCCTTATTGCCAACAACTTCCTTTTATACAATGGAATGTGTACCTCCTGCATGCACACCATCTCAGGGGCAATTGTCCTCACAAACTCCACCACCATTGAGCACAAATTGTTATTTTACCCAGCTTTTCTTAATCACATCTTTGCTAAGTAGCGATACAGTGTATCCACCATAATTCCATCTCTGGGTAAGATTTTCAAATTACCCCCCTACACCTAACCTCTGCCCTTGTGCCCAACCAGCCTACCACACCCCAGCCCCCTACCATCTCCCATCTAACATCCCTCCCTGCAGGCTCCCCCATCTCTCCCTGCAACCCCCCACCAATGAAAGCTAACAGGCAGCTTGGTCTAAGAGATGAAGCAGCACTACTTCAAGAACAGTGAGACCCCAATCACACCAACACAGTTCAAGTTGAACCTATATCTCCCCCTTCTTACAGGCTTTCATTTCATTTAACCAAAGATAAACAGAGACGGAGAGTAAAGGTAAGAGCCGGGGTAAAAAATCTATGCAAATATGAATTCCTCCATTACCCCATCTCCAATAACCAAGTGTCTGCTGATCCTTACATCTTAGCCTATTAGCCTGTCACCCAGCTCAGGTTGCAGTTCTCATAGCCCCTATGCTCGGAAAAAAACTCCTTTGATTTTATCTCTAAAGTGAAGAATCAGATCAAGTCACTTTCAGCTTTGTTAGATTCATCATAAAAGCCTGAACGCCCTTGGCCTGCAATAGAATATTCATCTTCCGTGGTCACCAGTGTCTCTCAACTGTTGTGTGGCAGCAGTCAGATCAGGCAAATCATCAACTGTGTGTTTGGCTTCCCATTTTGCCTTTTCAAAAATGCAATGCCGCAGAAGGTAGTTTCCAAGGTAAACTAAAATGGCTCCAGTTTTTGTGTCCAGTCTTGCAGATTGTTTTAGCATGAGAGGGACCTGATCGTCATGCTTAATCTCCTAAGCCCAGATCCAGCTTTCCAAATATGTCCTACTTAATAGTCACGCATATAAGAGCTCTCCTTGTTCTCTGGAATGCCTAAAGATTGCAGATTGTTCTGGCCTTGGCGGTTTTCCTTGTCTTCAAGCTTCCACTGGATGTCCACCAGTCTAGACTTGAAGCCTCTATCTGGCCCTGTGTACCTGCGAGCTCCAACTCTTGCGCTCCGGTTCTACTCTCCAAGTCAAATGATGAAAAAATTGCACTGCGTGCCCAAGATTAAAAATAGTGCAAAGAAATGGCAGTTGTAACAAATATCTGCCAATATGGTTCATGTGGTCAACATGTTTCAGCAGAAAATCAGGACATTATTGTCCTCTGCCTTCGTCAGGACCTCAATCAATGATTGCTACTGCAACGAGTGAATATGAAGAAAAAATAATAAAATCAATGAACCATTTCACCTGGATTCCTAGGTGCTGGTCACTCCTCTTGTTTGTGGAATACTCGCCCACTAGTGTGCAGGAGGGTACGGCCTCACCTCACCTGGCTGCGGCTCAGGGAGTAGAAGCACAGCTCTCTCCATCGGTACTCCAAATGGTCTGTCGAGCCGTCTCCAAGAGGAGTGACCAGACACCTAGGAATCCAGGTGAAATGGGCAATTGAGCGATAATGATAAACTCATGTTTCTCTCATTCACCTAATTTCAACTCACTGATAATTTCACATATTTTCACTCACTGCAATCTTTACATTTTTTTACCCATCATTTGACACCTTCACTTAATATCTTGAAAGTGATCCCGTGCTTCATAATTAGATGCAGGACGTATCCATCTAGTCCTAATATACATCTTTTATGATTCACGATGAGAAGGTTGTAAAGAAGCCCAGATGATGACCCGGGCGGTATCGGATAGTGACTGATGGGTATCCTTATCCATTAGGTGTACTTCTGGGGCATTCATTCACACACTGAAATTGTTGCTCCATGTCTTATTAAGATCTAGATTGTGATGCCAGTTTTTTTTAAAACTGGTACCGGGTGTACTGGTGTGGACATATCTCTCCCTCTAGAAGGGTGGGATCATACCCCCGCCACCAGGACTGGCGGGGGTATCAATCCAAAGTGTTTGACACCAAACACAACATGTTTACTTGCAGCCATTCCAAAGTTACCAGTAAAGTCAAGGTTATAATGCACTTATGAGTATATGGTCTGGCTGCATCACAGAACAACACCAGAGAATAGATTCTGAAGGCTGCAGAGGGGCCCTGCTCATGCATGGGCACCCTCACACACAAAACCCAGCACCCTGCTTCAGGATTGATAAGGCCTGCTATAGGGGTGACTGATAGGTTTATATGTGTAGTGATATAAGGTAGCTATAGGGAACATATATCTAAGTAAAGGGTGCTTACCCCACCTTACACAGGTTGCAATATCAGACCTGTGGTGTCATTTTGGTAGGCTTCCCAGGGGTGGCATAATACATGCTGCAGCCCATGGTAGGCCTCTGGGGAACCTATGTCCGGCATATATAAGATACCATATACTAGGGACTTATGAGGGTGCCCCAGTAACCAAACTGGAGTGTCCCTAAAGTACTTGGAACCATTTTAGAGAGGAAATCAGATAGGCTGGGGCCCTGCATAGGCATCAAAACACCAGGAAATAAATGGGGGCAACCATGTCGTCAGAATCCACCTTCCTACAGTGTGGCATACATACCACACCATTCAGGAACTGGGGGTGTCGATTTAGAAGGATCACTACATGTGCCCCCCTGCATGCACCTCCAGACACAAAGGCAAAAGGGCCACAGTGGGCCTCCTTTCTTGCCTCACCGCCACCCTTTTCTTGGGATTTGTTCTCTGTCTAAATCTACTGAGAACTTCTCATAGGACTGTTCTGTTATGTCATTAACAAACGTTGGCCACTCTGAGAAAAGCCTGTGGCATGTTTACACCACAAAGATGAATATATTCTGTAACAAAATGATGGTGTGCTGTGCAAGGCTTACAGTAGGGCTTATTGAAAAATAACCAGTGGAGACACTCATAGGCACACACTGTAATTTAAACCCAAATCCCTTATTCATACTTCCAAAGGCACATCCTTATCATAATCCTGTTAAACACATCATTAAACTGCATAAATATATCTATTTGCCCAGACAGATCATGCTTTTGTGCTCACCTATCTGTTTCCAGGCATCATGTGCTTTTCCTGCAGGTTCTTGGCTCTTCAGCTGATGCACCTCAGGGGGTATAAAACAAACTCAAATATACACGTCTGCAGCACACACAGCTGGGACGGATTTCCAGCAACAGAAATATTATGGGCTGATCGGAAGACTTGTAAAAGTTGTTTGCAGAGTTGCGTAATGTGGAACATGGATGAGACCCAGTTCTGTAGATCGCAGAGGAATCAGGGGTTTCAGGGCAACAGATGTGATGGTTGGGGTGTTTTAACTCTAGTGTCCTAGAAGAAAAGGGGAATATACAAGCCAGAAATAACTTTTTGAGCCCAATTCTATTTTCTAGTCTACTTTTCTTAAGTAGTAAAATACAAATGAAATGTTGACTATACATAGAGATTGGGATTGAATTAGATTTTGGTGGCACTACGCCATTCCTCTGTGGGAGAGTATAAAAGTACTTCACAAGCTGACAGTATCCCACCCACCGTATTTAGACATGTGTTGTTGTTGAAATGAAGGTCCACAGCATTCAATAAAAAGTAAGGTATATAATATAAAGTTGAAGAGAAAAGCACGGCACAACTGGTAGTAATAAGAAATCCAGTAAACTGTCCCTTGCGGAACCTGGAACCTGATATGTAAGATGCAGACAAGCCTCACTACATTCCACGTTCCAGCGAGCAGTGCACAGAGAATATTATTACAGAGAGAATACAGGGAACGACAGAATGTAACAGTTGTCTAAACCACTGTCTATAACAACAGACTGTTTCCTGTAATATAAGTGGTGCAGTAACTGCAGATTTCCAGGTGGCATTACATATGCCCTGTTACATGTACCTTCAGGTACGGAGAGAAAAAGGGGTCCATATATTGCCTCACTGCCACCCTTTTTATGGCAGGGTTACTGCCATATAAAGGGTGGTGATCAGGCAACTCAAAGCATGCTCGGTGCACCAGCTGCAGCAACACCAGCATATTTTGATCTTGAACCACTAACAGACTGCTGCAGGACCCTTGATCCGCAGGGGAAGCAGATGTTCAGGGGCTGTCTGACCACCAGAATTATAATACTGCAGGCAGTCCCTCAGTGTGGTGGTGTTCTGACCGTCACCATGACTGTGACAGTCCCATGGACCACTGAAGTCATAAGTAGACTGTTGCAAAGATGACACGTACACTGTAGTCTGAAGAGTCTTCTTTATTGCATCTCAACACCATCACAGGTTCCAGTCAGCTGGCGCCAGCTGTGGAATGTTCACACAGTCTTGCTTCCACATAACACTGGGGCAGAGGGCATGGGGGAGGCCAAGTGTGGATCATAACACACCTCCTTACGTTGGGAAGAATAGGGAAAGAAGGGGGGGAAAGGGTGAGAGTAAATACAAGGCAGTGGCAGAGCTGCCTACAACTTTACAAAATTGAATTCATGCAGTACTGTCACCGGGAGCAAGTAAGGCAGCCCAAAAAACACATTTCATTTTAATGCAGTTTACAACTTTACATGATGTCATGTGAAACAACAATCCTTTGCCCCCATAGGCATGGCCATAGGCCATGATGATCTCCTTTGTCCAATGTATGCATTTTCACCACTTGGAGCATCGACTTGAGGGACCAAAACCTCCTTAGGAGGAATGATTCTGTCCATGCTCCAAGTTTGCCAATTTGCAAGCTGGACTACGTTTCTTCTCACCTTGATTACCTTAATGGGTTCTGAGAATCTCTTGGCCTCCCTTCTGGTTGGTTTAGGGAGGTCCACGCAGACCCAATCCCCTTCTCTGACCATGCAATACTTCACATGTTTAGTTGCATCGTACCTGACTTTAAACTTGGCTTGGTGACCTGCAGCTCTTTCCCTAATCTTGTCACCATTCACCGTACAGGTGTTCTGTCTTTTCAAGGGAGGAGAGAGTATGGTTTTGGGAACCCTAAGCTTCACTGAACTAAAGAGGGACATCCCTTGGACCAGGTTGGGGGTGGTGCAATAGGCCCAAAGTGTGTCCTGCAAAGTGTCTTGCGTCGAGAGACCTAAGATCTTTGCACGCTGTAAACATTCTTTTCCCAGGTTATTCATATGTTCTACCAACCCGTTGGCCCGGTGCCAAGATAGGGCCATTTTGTGGTGGGTGATGACCATTTCTGATAGGAATTCAGTCATGTTATCTGAAATAAATTGCACCCCATTATCTGTTACCAAGGTGTCCAGGATCCCTTCCCCAAAGAATACGTCCCTCATGATTTTTATCAGTACCTTCGTATCTATCTGGTGCACACACTTATAGACCACCCACCGAGTGTGGTAATCCTCCATGACCGATATGAATCGTTCCTTCAAGGACCTAAGGTTGAGTGGACTGATTATGTCAAGGGCTAGTTTGGACCATGGATTATCTGGCAAAATGACAGGGGATGGGGGGTTTCTTAGAGGGTTGGGGTAGTCCGCTGTGCCCCTTACAGTCCCTATCTCCCCTCCCACCCTTTTAACCAAGGGAGTCAGCCACGTGAATAAAAGTGTTTGTGGACTGACCCACCTTATTTTAACCACCGCACCCTCACGACTACACTTTCACCAGACCCCTCACACGCACTCAACTATTGGCTGGAACAAAAGAACTCCAACAAAGAGCGCCTTTTCGGCGCCCGTCGGACATTGCAGCGCCAGTCTGACGAGGAGCAGGAGACCAATGATGAAGCGTGACATCTAGTTAATTGGATGTGTGAGGTCTCCTAGTTCCAACAAGGGAACACTCTGTCCCCTGCCTATGCTCTCCCCCCTCGAACACACACATTGTTATCTTCCCCCGGGGAACTTTGTACCTTTGTGATATATGGGGGGGTTTCTTGCCTGTTGTATTTTGTCTGATCGGCTGCAGTCTAAACAGTCCCTAACATTGTGCTCAACCATGGTATCCATCTCTGGCCACCAGTAATCCAATCTTATTTTGTTTTTCGTGTGGTTCCTCCCCAGGTGACCAATATGAGCTAGGTCCACAATCTGTTGCCCAAGTGCTACAGGTGGAACAATTTTCTCTCCCCTACAAACTGTCCCCTCTTGGATAATCAACTCCAGTTTTATGTCCCAGAACCCAAATATTGGAGTGGTGACCTTGCATTTCTCATTGGACCACCCCTTGACAATAAGGCTTTTAAGGACCTTCATTTCCTCATCATTATGTAGGCATGCCTCCCATTCTTCTTTGTTTAACTAAGACAATTTAAGAATCACATCATCAGCTTCAACTTGGGTTGCATTATCATCAGCACTCGTGGGTGAGCGAGGGAGGAAATTCGATACCATATTTTTTTAACCTGGCCTATACTTTACATTGAAATTGTACCCTTCCAGCCCTAAAATCTCTCTTGTTATCCTAGGTGTGGTTTTTTCAGACCACTTAGTTGTGTATGCATACATGAGGGGTTTGTGATCAGTCTTCATGGTGAAGGGAATACCCCGCAGAAAGAAGTGGAAGTGTTTGATGGCCCATGCACATGCCAGCGCTTCTTTTCTGACTACCGAGTACTTTGCTTCTGCTCCTTTAAGGGTGCAAGACGTGAAAAACACCACTTGTTCCTTGCAACTGATGACCTGGGTGAGACTGTCACCCAACCCTTTATTACTTGCGTCAATATACAGGACTTTTTGTGGGATCGAACCTGCCCAACAGTGGGGCGGAGGCAATGCTCTTCTTCACTGTGAAGAACGCTGCTTGACAATCTTGGTTCCATACAAAAAGGGTTCTTGCTGTAAGTAACGCCCTCAACGGTCCCACAACACTTGCATAATTTCTAACAACCTTTGTGTAGTGTTCAGATAACCCCAAGAAAAATGATAAGTCTTCAACACACAGAGGAGTGGCTGTCCCCTAAATGGCTTCCACTAGGTCAACTTTTGGTGTTATTCCATCCTGAGAAATAGTATGGCCTAGGTACTCAACAGATTCAACCCCTATGCAACACTTTTCCTTCTTTAATGTCAGTCCTGCTGCCTTCATTTTGGTCAACACACTCCTCAGAATGGTGTTATGTTCTTCCAGATCATTCCCATAGATGAGTATATCATGTTGGAAGCACATGATACATGGGAGGTCCTTCAGTACATGTTGCATAATCCTCTGGAAGGCAGCGGCGGCTAAGGCCATGCCAAAGGTACTTGAACGCTCCAAGTGGGGTTATGAAGGAGGTTAAGTGGTGGGAGTCAGGGTGTAGCTCTTCCTGGTGGTAGGTGGACGAGAGGTCTAGCACACAGAAGCAGCTTGCATCTTTGATAAGGGTGAGGACCTCATTTATACATGGCAAGGGATGCCTATCCATCCATATATTAGTGTTAAGGTCCCGCAGGTCCACACATAACCTGATCTCTTTGCTGCCTTAGTCGTAAGGACAAGGGGGGCCAACCACTGTGAGCACTCCATTGGTTCAATGACCCCTTGTGACAGGAGTTTGTCTAATTCTGCTTGGAGGGGTGCTTGCATCATATGTGATATGGGCCTAATCTTGTGAGCCACAGTTCTTGCATTTGCTTTAAGCTTAATGGATTGTTTATAGTTTTTTAGTAGTCCTAGTATGTCCGTAAAGACTTCAGGAAAGCCATTGAAAACCTCTGTGCCCCCCACAGACAGGTCCACTAGGAGAACTTGGGCAGGGCTATTAGGGTCTAATTTGATGTCCAGTTCCCTCTGGTGTTTCCACCCCGGCAAGTTGGAACCCTTCTGTGTAATGTATATTTTTCCCACCGTACGCCTCCGTTTAAACCTTATGTTCATGGTTGTCATGCCTATCAAGGCTATGGTGGTCCCCATTGTAACCTCCGGATGGATGTCAGTAAGCTGCATACCCTCTTGCCATGAGGGAAACAACTTGGTAAATGCCTCCGCTTCAACCAAGATATAGGGTGAACACGAATCAGAAAAAAACGCCACCTCTCTTTAGTCCAAGGTGATAGTACAAGACGGAAAGTCATTTGTCTTGTCGTCGCTTTGTAATTGGAACACCAGTTTGGCATGTTGGGGTGGTTCTTGCTTTACAGCCGGTACTGTTTTAGTTTAGTGATCTCTACATACTCTGGCCAAATGCCCCTTCTTCCGCATGTATGACAGGTAACTGATCTGGCTTGACAACCTGTAAAGTTGGCCAGATGAGAAGGGCCACCGCACCTATAATATTTGAGTTTGGATCCAGTAGGGAGAATACCTGGACCTTTACCCTTGCTGTCTTTGGTGACTTCTTGTTTGCTGATAGCATTTACCTCTGCGTTTCTATCTACATCCCCTTTCATCGCTACCATGCAATCTGCAGTGTGCTCAATCTCTACAGCTATGTCTATAGCTTGCTTAAGATCAGGGTTGGCAAGTAACAGCCTTTCTTGTATCTTGGTGTTGTTAGTGTATCTTACCAACTGATCTCTACTGAGGGAATCTTGCAATGTTTCAAATTCACATGTATAGGCCAGGCCTGTAGTAGCCACAATGTAAGTTTGGACCTACTCATTCTTTCCTTGTACCCTTGGAAATAACTTGTGCCTTTCCAACACCACATTGATTGTTTTACCAAAATGATTTTCAAGTCTATTGACTGCTGTACATGTTCTCATCATTGTCACTATCCTCATCTACTTCTGATGAAATATTGTCATATGTCTTACACCCTTCGCTCCCTAGGTTGTGGAGCAGGGTATGTAGTTTCCAAAGGGCTGAGAATCCCCCCCCCCCTTAATTGCTATGAGATAGGACTACAGGAGACCAAACCATTGTTTCCATGGTAACTGTGGCTCCCGCACTTCGTTGAGGAATGATGGTGGTTTGCGACATGTTTGTACTGGCCATGTTGTACAGGATGAGCTCACTGGATGTTGCTACCTTCTGGCTAGGCAGCCACTAGTAGATGAGCACACAACTATTAGTTGGTTTTTAACAAGTCAGTTCTGAACAGGTAAGCCTGAGAGCCATGCTGTGCCTCTCTGCACGAGGGAAAGGTTACAAGCATGTAGAACTTATGTGCCCATCAGAAGGAGGCAAAACGCTACCCCAACTTCATTGTAAGCTATGCTTGTCAGAATATATGTGAGCGAGACAGGCTGGTACTGATGCAGTAGGAGGAAAGGGTAACCTTGCAGAGCGGTGGCAGTCGTGTAGATTATGTACCCATAAAAAGAAAGCAATGCTCTACCTCAACCTTCATTGTACGCTGTGCCTGTCAGCGTGGGAGAGCAACACAGGCTGCTGGGAATACAAGCGGGCGGAAGGGTTAAATTGCAGGCCTCCCCGCTGACGATTATCACGTTGAAGGAATTCACCTCATGAAGATCGCTCCGCCTCACAACAGCAGTGCACAGACACTATAGCAGCGGGCTGTGACTGAACCTGAGGCAACGATTTCCATCACATATCCTCATGATGGCTGCCCACCGCTCTGCCGCACAAAAGCAACACGCCACAAAGGAACATCAAAGAAGTAGTCGAACTCTGAGGGAGCAACTTCCCGGCAGTGGTGCCCTCCACTGTGGTACTCCCGGAGCCACCACAGTCCTCCCTAGGCCCTTTTCTGCCGGCACCACCATGACACACGTCGATCCCCACACTGATGCCCATATTTGTGGTTTATTACGTATTTTTTTTCCCAGACACTGGTCAGGAGCGGCTTCCTTCACGCAGCGGTAGCCATAGTGAGGGTATATAGGTTCCTGCCCCGCTGTGACTGCAAAAGAGAGGGTATTTTAATATAACTCATGTTGTTCTCACATGCATATCACCTTTTTGATTATTTTGGTCCTGAAGAAGCACCAACAACCATTATGGCAACACAGGCGTGAAACATGTCGACCTATGACTGCTGACACCCGGCATAGTGTGCCTTTGGGGCGTTGATTTTTATCTAGCAGTTTTCTTATTGCAAAGGGTGCAGTACTTATCTCTGTACTTCAGGTGTACCCATTATTAAAACAATTTTTATCACATTGCACATACTTTTCTTACCCTTATTGGACCCTCCCCACACACCCTCATGCACCATCCAGCTGTCCTGAAAAGATCTCCGAGAAAGTGACCCTTCGGGGGACCCGTAGGGTATTGCAGCACCGGCCCTACGAGGAGCAACAGACCGATGATGAAGCATGACACCCCTTGGGGTGTGTGAGGGCATTAAAGGACAGAGAGTGGTCTACTTCTCTCCCTTACCTGAGGGTCCTCTATACCTAGGATTTCTTTTCTTTTCAACTTTTTTTCATTTTCATTACATGGCTGACTTTTTGAGCCCTTATGCATGGATGAAATTGTGCACCCTGCTATAGGAACAGTGTCCTCTTGTTGTTTAAATGTGTGTCTTTAGGAGAATGGACATTGGACCTTTATTAGCTCCTAGGTCCACCCCTCTTCCTTTGTTGATTCAGATAAAATTCACACAAACATTTATTTTTTAATTCATGGAGATGTGTTAAAGTGAATAGCTCCAACGGTTAGCTAGGATCAACCTTTAATTTGTTCCCAGTTGCCTTCAAATTTAACTCATATTTGCCCTTTATTGCTCTGAAACACTCCTTCTCAGGAGCGGCCTCTACCTTCTGGAACACTTTGCTTACTGAAATCAGAACTGTTAAAATCATTCTTTCCTTCTGTTGTCTGTTAAAAATTTGACTCAATATCTCTACATGTTACCACTGGATAGCAGTTGAGCCCCCAATTCCATGTCAAAGCTAATTGAGATACTTTCTAATTTTACCTTCCTTTCCTCCCAGGTTAACTTTTCTCTGCTTTACTTCCTCTCTCAGTCTTTTCCCTCAGCTCATTCTTCTTCGCTTCTTCTTTGTCTCGCTTTCAATGTCCTTCCCTCCGAGTGTCCTGCTCCACCATACGATATGCAGTATGAATATGTAAAATACATAAATAGAAAATATACCTGAGCTTACTTGCCAATGTAATTTAGGCCAGTGGTTCTTTACCTGTTGTCTGGGGACCTATACAGGTCTGTGATCCCTACTTATGCAATCTGTGACTGTTTAGAAAATGTAATATTCTAAACAGATTTATTATGTGCTGATAAATAAAAAAGCTATTTCTAAACCTGAAACTTTTAAAACATTTTGTAAATTTGAAGGAATTTGAAATTGGAGGGTAAACGTTAGTTGGCACCATCAGATTGGTTTATGGGATCAGTGCAAGTACATCAAACAGATAAGAGAATGGATATTGAATGTAAACATTGAATTAAGAAAATCTCCAAAATCCCAATTAAAAGTATGTATTATTTGATATGTGTTCATTAACTAATTAAAATATGTAAACATCCGTGTAGCTGGACAATTAATGATTGCTTCAGTAATTGTGAGTATTGTCTTGCAGTGCAAATCATCAAAATTGCTTAGATGTAGATCTCAGGATTTGAATAATAAATTAGCGGGGAATCCCAGTAATTCAGTAAGGGTGTACAGAAACAAAAAGGTTAAAAAAAGCTCTGATTTAGGCAGTAGACTTCTGCCTTTTACATTGGCAACATTGCAGGCTACAGATTTTACCTAATCCTGCTGGTTATGCCTAAACTATGGATTGACCCCAGTGTGTAGTGAATACAGGACGTTTACCAAAGGAGGGCCCACTCCTTGATTCAGCAACATTATCCACAACGTGACTCTGTTCACCTACTTAAAGGCAATGGACAGATCCACAAAGGAAAGGTAAATTGGGCCTAGCATGGGCATACTTAGAGATTAACAAAGCCAGGTTCAGACATTGCTCATTAGTGCCTAAGTGTGGTCAGAAACCAAATTGAAATGGCAACGAAATGCCATAGTCAGCTACCCAGTTAAACAATTGATCATATATGACTCTGTCAATAACTTTTGTTGTAATTTTAAATTGGACAGTAGGACTTAGGAGACATGCAATCACCCTTTTTTGAATATTGACACAACTGTGGCAGTGGACCAAGAATGTGGAATGTTAGCTTTAAAGAAGGAATTGAATATGCGAGGGCCCCATATCGCAGGCACACAGTTCACTAAATAGACCCGGGGCTTTTCTGTATTGGATGGCCAGTGCCACATCCTGGAAAGCCTGTTACATAAAAAAAACTATCACTTGGGTCATCCTCGATAAGGTAAATGGATGTACAGTGTGTGACCAAGACTGAACTGGGAATATTGCTTTGCAGATGGGGAGTGGGGGGAGAGTTCCTTGCTCTAATTAGTTTTATTAGGGCCCATAATGACTTGTTTTCCTTCCCTCGGGAGTGCTTTCCAGCAAAACCCAATTCCATTTATATAGTACCCTGGCAGGTCAGCTTTATATTTGCAACATGCCTGGAGAATCTCAGACGTTGCCCTGGGCTGAGCATTTCGGGCCACTGTCAGATTGTGGTTCCATCAAACCATCGAGGCTCCTCGTTAAGTGAGTGAAGAGGCCTGAGCATAAATTCCCTGATGCAATGAGTTATACGATTGTAGTGCTAAGTCATCATCTCTTAGCCACTGTCTGCTAGGCAAGTAAGAAAAAGACCTAAGTATAAGTCAAATTAGATAGACAATGCATCTAGGGGTTTGTTTAAGTGCCATACTAATCTTAGGCCGTCCATTGGGTGATGAGTAAAAGAAACTAGGATACTGTTACTGTAATGCAGGCGTCTCTTAAGCGGTAATGCCATGGAAGCACAGAGGGCATTGTGATCCCCATGTCTAGAAGTAAAACCTCTCCTTTGGAGCACCATGGAGTAAAATAGGAGCTAACAAAGATATCATCAATTATTGATGCCTTGCTCACCCTGTGCACGTTGTGACTGTTCTAATGGAACCACCTACAGCCTCAAGAAAATTAACCAGGTCATGGGCTATGAGATAATTCAGGAGGTCTACCCCCCTCGGGTCCTGAGCGATGGCATAGCCATTTGTGCAGTCATCATGGCTCTGTTTAATTTTGTGTTAATGTCACCACACAGGAACATATGAAGTTGTGAGTGACAATTTACTGCTTTGGCCTGTAGGTAAGATAAACAAAATTAAACAGATCAATATAGTTTGGACGAATGACATTAGTAAAATTATTGTTATAAAAAATGTTGGTTAAAAATGCGCTATTTATTTTAGGTGCATTCATTTGTATTGCTATAAATGATGAAGATTTGGCTTTAACTTGTGAGACCTCTACCTGGAGACCAAGGCTAACCCACAGGGCAAGCCCACCCATAGCCCGGGCTCAAGGGATGGAATATCAAGGCAGGAATAACAGGCATAACCTTCAAGGTGTGATGCAGCAGTGAGCCATTCTATCTAGAGTGATAGAACTATTTGCCAAGATCCTCTCCTGAGGTTCAATAGCAGAAGAAAAGCTAGCCATAGGAATCTAAAATTAACCACAATGCAATCCCCTGAGAATTCTGGTGCATTAGTCCCTATCCAAGCACACCTCCTCACATGCAAAATGTCTCTTGTGTCTCCTAAGTTTGAATACAGGTGTGTTAATTTTACCTTAATAAGTTGAAAAATGAACACTGATATATTACACATAAGAAACACAATTTCATGTCAGGGCAAGGTGAAACTGCACAAAGCCAAAGCAATTGTCTACAGACTATTCATAGTAAGGCAAATGGAAAAGAAGCTTACCTTAGATCCCAGCGATAACATAGTTTATTAGCATTGTGGTAGAAGGAGAGGGAGGATTGGGACAATGGGCTTCAAGATGGAAATGGAAGTGGGAAACAGAAAAAAGGTAAGTTTATGTCACTGTGCCTTTGATTCTTCCACCTCAAAATAGGAGGAATCCAGTTTCCTCGACCGAAAGGCACATCGTGATTAGGGTGGTAGTAAGTTTGGGTGAACTACAATAAGGAGCTATAGAGGGTAATTCATCAGGTCACCCTCTACTTGTAAGTCACAATAACCACAAAGGCCTGACAAAGAAGGGCACATAATCTACACAGCTTCCTTTATGACACTGGAAGGGGAGAACACACAGTTTCTGTTTCCTCAAACCCTCTGCTGGTTACCAACATTTTTTTTCAGCCTTTATCAAGTCTCAACTGCCCCAAATTCATTCCAAAAAACAATTGTTTATCAGTCCCCTCACTCTAGACATACCCCTCAATAGAAGAGTGTATGTAAACACGCAAATAATTGTGTGAAGGTGAGAGAATCCGTCTGCTGGTTGGTTTTCACCAGTTTGCCCACGTTTCTCATCATCGGAATCTCTCACCAGTGAAAAAAGAAACAGAAAAAAACGAGTCCAGTGTAAAGAAAAGAGGTGCAGACAGTAATAGGTATGTCTAGAACAGACCGCGTAATGAGCAAATGGAAAAATTCCTCCAATATAAAATTGAGTTAGGGCTCACATGAACCAAACTTCAATTTTATTCCAAACCGTGAGCCCTACTCAAAATTAAAACCAATTGCACATTTTAGACCATTTAAGGATGGGCCAACATGTTTCATTACCTTTTGTTTTTCGTGTCTCACCGCGACTTACTACAGTCGACATGGCAATTTCACTGACAACTGCCTAGTCGCTTTATCCATTAGAAATAAAATGAGTTTCATATCAAAACCTTAGCATCAAACACACTCTCATTCCAATTGTGATGGTAACTACACAGTGTGTTAACCTCTCACTTATTCAGTCATGAGCTTTATATGATGCACAAATGTTTTCTCAAATTCCACGCTCATCACCCTGCCACGCCTCCTGCAGGGTAAGCCTTTACTCTCTTAGGCCCGCTACTCTCATCAAGAAGCAATGATTTTATAAAATGCGTCCCGATTGAGCTGCATTCAACCGGCACTCAATTACAATAACTGGACACACGCACACCCTTACCGCATCACCCTGGACCGTAAGCCTTAACTTGTTCCTATGCACTGCTTCTAACAAAATGTGGCATATTTAATCACAAGTGCATCGGTGAGGCACTCATGGTCAGCTGACTCCCCTGCGTCACATCGCTGCCCCGACGTGAGCGCCATCTTTGAATGGTGCATCTATCCAATTGTAGCTGCATCCTACACTTTATTCCAAAGCTATATTCACATCTATTCTACAATTCATAGTTACCATCCATTACAAACTAATTGCAAACATTTCCACAATGTATACAGCTAGCAGGCCATTAATCCTGGGAACCATTGTAATTCCTCATGCCTTAAAAGTGGACATCACCAACATTCTAATTTGACCATGGCCTGTGTATCCCGACAACCTCGTTTCTTTGATTTTTAACTGAAATGAGAGTTACTTTATTGAGGTGAACCCTGCAACCTAAATGATCAAAAATACCACACCAATAGCAACTTCATACAGCAACCTGTTAGACAGCTTTCCAGGCATAGGTTGCTCTTTCATATATTGGTACACACTCCCTTATTGATAATTCCACTCCTATGGCCGCACTGGTCATCCTCACAGAGACCAAGGATGCCATCTCCACTGACATCAGTATAGCCGCTGGCATCTCTCTTCAGGGGCCAGCAGTAAATATTTCAAGGTCTGCCCTAATAAATCTTATCTCCTGGCCTTATCTGCTGATCTTCCCGACCAAATTGGTTTGGAAATGGTTTCTGACCCAATCGGATCTGAAGAGTCTGACCTACCGAGTACGATGCATCCGGTTTCTTCCAGATATGATTTGGTTAGACTCCCATTGACTTCTATTGAAGCCTATGCTCTTAACCGCATTGTAATCGGGCTCTTGGTTGGGAAGACAGAATCCAGATCCGATTCGGAAGGAGCAAATGCTGTTAGGAGACCTTCCTAACTGAATCTTAATCGGGCCCTAGGTAGGAATGCTTTCCTTACTGCATTGTAATCGGGCCCCAAATGTCAATAGTTTTATGGGAAGCATGACAAAGCTGATAGATTATTGCAAATACTGTTTTGGGAAAGTTAATGGGAGTGTGTTTATTAACATGGCATACCTATTGCCCATGGCAGTAGGATTTTGTTATTGATTGTGAGCTAGCCTGTGAAAGACTGTAGGCCTAGCTTTCTATAAGGTCCCTATTATAAGGGATTATAAAATACTGTTCAGTATTTAGTCATTGCCATCTATTTTTCATGTGTATGCTTGTGATTCTGTGCATAGCATTAGTTTTCTCTAAATTAAAATACTTAACTAGTCTTCTCCTGGAGACTTACATGTTAGGAGGGCTCCTCAGTAAACTCCCCTGACAATAGTGCCAGTCCCTGCTCTTACCGGACCAGTAGGTTCAGAGGGGTCTGGAACAAATGCATCTATTTAGGTTCGACCCCCTTTTCTGTGGAATAAAGGGAAGCTTGAAAAATGGTCAGAGGTGCAATAATTACCATATGCAACCACAGCTATTACAGCACCAAGACAGCCCATCAGGGACCTCCTACGCTGTGGGAAAATGACAGCCTCATCTTCCTGGACCAATTAGCCACTTTTTACACCATCTCCCATCACACCCTGATCAACATTCTCCACTACATTGTGATCCAGGGATTTACACTCAAGCCCTGACTAGATAAAGATGTACTGAGTTTTGCAACTTAAAATTAAGAGAAGCTTGGTTTTCGGCCGATGTCACCTAACTGAGGTATCTTTGGATTGCCCTGCCATCACTACCTTCGAGAGTCAAGTGCTGAAGTAGTGCGGTTCATTTTCAGATTACGATGGCAATAATCCAGGACACTGAAATGCCTTTGACACCAATAGAACCCAGCAACCTCCTGCTATTTCATGGCCCTATCAAAAAAGTTCTCACTTTAAGCAACATTCACCTAACATCTACTAAGACAGTCAAGTCTTTTGCAAATAGAGTGACCAATTCTCTCCAAATTGTAAATATTTCCTTCTCACCATATAAAATAGACTTGTTATATTCCAACTTAAACTATCCAAGACAATTTAAATGTGATTTGTGACTGGTTAATGGTGCATAGAACCTCTGAACCCTTATTTATCTTTGCCCCTTTTGGTAGTTTGAGAGGCATATTTACTAAGAAGTCATGCTGTCGCAGGGTTTCCGTTCTCCCACAGAACTGTGCATAGAGATTTGGAACATTGGTGAATTAGGGTGACCCAAAACTCACCTCAGTACCCAAAACCCCTTACTAGGCTAGCTACAGTGTCTCATTGGTCATAACAAACTCCCAATGTTTAGACAAACCAGAACATGAGCTTACAATACCTCAGGTTACGTGGAACACATGAACACTCTTTCGTTATACAATCATTTCAAACCAGAACGTGGAGTAAATGAGGACACATGCACATTTGAAATATTTATTAACTAATTCTGTTTTCTCAAATGCAGTATCTTAGATAATACAAGGAAACATATTATCAGAAGCAAAGTTATCAGCATAGTTACTAGTCCATAGAAAGCAAAAGGTGACAGCATGCTAAAATACTGTAATGAATAAGGGTTAACAACACCTATTTCTCACCCTCCCTAACTAGCATATTATATTAATATCTAAGAAGGTCTCTTTGGCTTTTAGCAGGGCAGGCCCATACCTCAAGATCCTAGTATTAAGAGATCACATCTGCTTCCACCAGCTCTCTCTGCATGCGAACCGCATCAAGTGTGTGTCTGTGTTCTAAGCAAAGCAATATAAAAGCCTCCTAAAGCCTAAATTTGGCAGAAGCTGCACTTATGTTATGTCTATGAAGGTGCGGAGATCAGACCTCATAACAATTCTGTATCGTGTTATTCCTGAAGCTTCAGCACTCTCTGTACAGACATAGTTTATTAAGCAAAGCTGATATCAGAGCAATAACATATTATTCTCATGTAAACCACAGCGAACTACTAGGTTGAAAGCTAAATCAACAATTAAGTGTCGTGTGCAGAAGCAGCAAAAGGAAAAATGGCATTTAAACATTTAATAAGCCTATGCTAACTTAACACATTATAAAAATAAACAGCAGCTATATGACACCCCCCCATGATCCGAGCACGGACAAGATAAGATAAGATAAGGGCAACTTCATGAAAGCAGAGTTCAAGAACGATGAACAATGTTATAAACTTAATAGGTGATGGAAAAAACTACATGAACCAAATCAAAAATTCAAAATGTCAATACTGTGTTCAACAGCACTCTAGTCAATAGGTCTGGGAGGTGAAAAAATGCAAAGAAAAAGGTGGCATTTATCATAAACCAAGAAAGTTTTTAAGGCAAGACCGAATATGCAAAATATGCAGCAACAGCCTCCAACATGAAATCACCGTCTTCATCCGAAAACAGTTCAGCCATCCAATTCAAAAGTGGGAAAGAACATACGTGCTCTTCTAGTACCAGAGCCTCTATCACCATCAGAGGACAACTCGGTGGGTTTTCAAGAAAGCTCTGTGCCAAGATGTCTTGCGCTGCTGCGAGTATGTTCCAAGGACCCATTAGTCCATTCATCAATGCCAAGGCCATAATCCTATCGCCAGAACAAATCAACTCGTGAGTCACGACGGGACACATCAGCTGATTAAAATCGACATCAGGAGAAACCGTCTTGCAGAGACACAAATCAATGGCCCAGTCAAAATCACAGCTCAGGCAATGAAATACAGGCTGGACACAGGTGAAATAGGAAAATCGAAACGATAATCCAAACGCCGTGCTTAAAGTCGCAAGCGGCAGTGTGCCATAATATTCAAGCATCCTGTTGCGCAGCAGTGCCAGGAGGGGCTGCGCGGCTTCTTGCACATGAAGGGCATCCATATTTAAAGAAACAAAAAATCACCAAAACGCATGCCGCTAGTGCCAGTAAAACCGGGAATCCACCAAACAGACTTGAAAAAATGGAATGAAAGAAAGCAGGAATGACTCCAAATATTTTCTCAAATGAAGTCCCGAGACCGCCGCTAACTATTTTAAAAAAGTGCGCCAGCCCCGTCGTCGAGGAAGCGTTAAAAAATAGAATGAACCAGTTCGCTGAAATGCAACGGTAAATCAGTATTTAAAAGGGCCTGAACCTCTGTACGGGTGTTAGCTATGTGAAGCACAAATGTTTCTCGAGCCGCACTCAAGGCCACTTCTTTTTTGGACAATAGAGCTCTTATTCTGCTCATGCCATTGAACTCCGCTTTAAAGGTTGGGATGCGCGGTCAGATGGAAACATCCCCGTTCCCATGCGTGGGTGGGTACAGTACATTTTTGCCGCAAACTACATGTTCAGTTACTGTCACCACATAAGCAACACCTTTAATTAACCCGCAACAATCTTCATTATTTAAAAGTAAATAACTTCCGTTCCCCAGTAAGGTAAAAGTCGGGATGATTGCCGGAACCGGAGTCCCCTTTAAAACACAGGCTAAGTTTGGCCGGTCCTGGTAACAAGAACCGTGCAATTGTATGTGCCTACACATTAATGAGTGATCTGGTGTTTCTGTACACTCCTCCCCATTCAGATAAACCTTCTGTCCGTCTTTCAAACATCTATAAGTGAAAGGAAGGGACCAGACTTCATGGAGAAACGCACTACCTAATGGTTCATAGCGACCTATGGCAACGTATCGCATACAATTTGTAAATTTATACAAAGCAAAAGGTAATGTTATCAAGCCGTGGATAAGCCACGTTGCACCGGTGGCCTCTGCCACAGAAAAAGGCAAGGACTCTAATCTCTCAATATGTAACATTGAAAAGGAAGCATCTCGCATGGAAAGCAAGCGCTGCTTGTCAGTTAAATTAAAGGGTGCAAAGAGAGAGGAGACATTCATGTAGGTCCATGGCACCTTGCCAGACTTAAGTGTTTGTAGGGTCCACGCAAATTGCATGATAGAACGCAATTGATTTTGACCATGGTACAATTCAGATACTTCATCCTGCACAATATCCACTACAGAAGACACAATATTATCTAACGTGTAAATGCAGGAAGAAAGCATGTTAATACTATTGTCTATTACTGCAAGCACTTTTTCCAGGTTAGCTTGATCTATAGCTCTAAGGCGTGTGGCCACCTCAATCTGTGATGTCTTCCAGATTTCATTGTAAATAGCATATATCCATCTTTTTGATCTACCACTAGCCGGGCCTTTTATGAAATCATTTAAATCTACATCATCATTCAGCTTTGCAAGATGTAATTTAACTGCAGACAATTTAGAATGTTTCAGCCAATTTTTACATAATTTGCCCACTGAGTAAGTCGTGACAGAATATCCATGCCTGACTTGCAGGTCAGGCATGGATAAGTCAGTGGGGTAAGTGTAGTCTATATCATCATGGTCTGTAGCAGGCAAAGTACTTAATAAAGGACTGGAAATTGCAGGCAATTCGATGGCCACTTCAGTTTCAGGATTAGAAGCAGTGGCCAAAACTGAATTTCTCACAATGGAAGGACAGGAGACTGCCGGTGTCATACTAAGAAGAATCGGCCACTCTGTGTATCTTGACATTGTCAATTGAGATAAACCTGTTTTCCTTATGACCAGGAAGTGGTGGTAAGATGACTGTTCTTGTGCCCTTCACTCCAAGGACTGGAACCGGAGCTCGATAGGAAGGACCAAATTCTTTCTTGTTATCGATCTTCTCACGAACCAGTTCTCCAACTTGGGGTAGCCAGCCGACTACCGGGATCTGCAACGCAACATCCGATGTGGAGGGCAAATGTTCCTTTGCAAGACTGTCTCTGGTCTTTTGTAGATCCTGTAAAACATTGCAATGTTCATCTACGTCAAAGGTTGTGGCGCGAGCCACGCAGTCTAGACCGTCAAGGTCAGGGATGTACATCTTGATGCCAAAGAGCATTTCGTATGGGGTCCGCCCACCCAGAGACCTTCTAGGGAGATTATTAAGAGCACGCTGCACGCCATTGAGGTGGGCCAGCCAGTTTCTGCCAGTGCCTATAACTCGAGCTGTCAAAGATTGCTTTAAATCACGGTTCATTCGCTCCACTACACTATTTCCCTCAGGTCTGTAGGGAGACGAAAACTTGACTTGGACCCCCATCAAAGTCATGGCATCCTTATACGCCTTAGAGGCGAAAGCCGGACCCTGATCCGAATGGAAGGTACCACAGGCAAAAATCCCTACAAAGACACGCAAATTTCTAATGACAGTCCGTGAATCAGGGCTGCGATGGGGCCAGACCCATACAAAGCGTGTGCATGAATCCACTGCTACTAAGATATACTTATACGCAGTATCAGAGGAAAAAGGACCGCAGTGATCTAAATAAACACAACCTAGCGGTTTATTAGAAATGTACAACTGTGTCTGTGGCGGGCGCGCAGCAGTCGAAGGTTTAATCTGCTGGCAAATGTCACATTGAAGGACATAATCTCGCATCTGTTTGTACAGCCCCCGCCACCAGAAACGCTGTTGTAATTGAGTTACAGAGGCCGAGACGCCCGCATGCGCAGACGACACACCTTCATGTTCCGCTGTAATCAAGTCAGCCCTGCAATCCGAGTTGGGAATTAAACGTTCTCCACCTTCAGGAATTTTCACAAAAGGAACCTTTTCGGGACTTAAGTGGTATGTGTACTTCGAAGGGAACCCCGTAGGATGTTTACCTCCCTTCTCAGTGGCAGCAACAGCCGCCAAGATGTCATCATCAATCTTACTTTTGGACCGAGTAACTGCTGCAACTAAGTATGTAGACACTGCTGATTTCGCTGCTTCATCAGCAAGCGAGTTATCGACAGTGTGAACTCCCACACGCTGATGGCCGAGAGTATGAATTACAAAAACGAGTGGCAATGTAGCCTTAAGCTCAGCCACTCGAACCCCAATCATCTTGTGTTTTATTGTGCTACCCTTGGAATCACGAAAATCATTCTGAATCCAAAAGAACAAGTTTTCATTGTAAGACTGTACACAGTAGTAAGAATCACTCACAATAAGAGTAGTCACACTAGGATCAGCATACTCCAACGCTAGTAAGAGAGCACGAAACTCTGCCAATTGTGCGGTGCAGTCCCCAAGAGGCTGCGTGTGTACTGCCTTGGACTGGAAATCATCGTTCACCATGGCACCGACCACAATGGCGCATACGGAACTGTAGGCGTGTTTAGAGCCATGCGCAACCTGCGCCGAACCATCAGTGTAAATGATGCAATGGAAGTCCTCCAAAGGACGCATAGCTAGAGGAGCAGGATGAACGAACTCATACTGCAAGTACTCTTGCGACCGTAACGAGGCGTCAAAAATAAACGTGACATCCGTGGACGTCAAGGAAGCAGCCCATTGAATCCACCGAGGGTGCAAAGCTTTAGAATTTGGTACACTGGCTTTTGTAACTGCCTCCAAATGAGGACAGGGTGTAACAACCAACATGCGTTTCCCCTGTGACAGAGCTCGTTCCTTAAGAATCGCCATCTGCACAGCTGTTAAAAACTTTTCCACAGTGGGAAACCGCATTTCAGCCGAAGTGTACAAGTGAGACTTGTAAGCAATAGGTACTGTGTCTCCTTCATTAAAAGTGAGGTACGTGAAACCAACCGTCCCAGGAATTATTCTTATCACCAGGTTGGTGTGGTTATCACGAGTCAGCAAGAATTTAGAAGCGAGCAGATCAGCCTGCAAGGATTGCAGGATGGCTGAGTGCTCAGGCAGCCAGCATGATTTGGAAAAAGTTGGTTTTATCAAAGCATACAAAGGCTTGATACGCTGGGCATATTCAGGAATGTATGTCCTCCTGAAATTTAAAAAGCCCAGTAAAGACTGTAATTTTTTCAGTGTTGTAGGTGCGCGCAACTGAGCGCATTTCTCCAAGAAGTGAGGAGCCAAACCTCTACCTTCATTGTTGAGCTCATAGCCCAGGAACAACACTGTGTACTCAGCAATGTGCGATTTTGCAAAGTTACATTTGTAACCCATGTCCGCAAAGTTACAAATAATCAAATTTACACGACACAGATGCTCCCAAATTTCGTCGTCTGTGAGATATATGTCATCCACATACAAGCAAGCATCTGGGTCGATCCTCTCCAAAAGAGAGACTATGCGGGCGGTAAATGTACCAGGACTATTCTTATAGCCCATTGGGAGACGCCGGAATTGTTTTTGGACCCCAGCGCGTGTAAAACTGGTCCATTGGGAGCTAAAGCTATCCAATCTGTGGGCATAGAAACCGTTGGAAATGTCAAGCGTTGTTTTAAAACGCTTACGCACTAGACTATCCACTAGGGCAGAGCTGTGAGTATTCTGTACTGCACAGTTACGGCAATGCAAGTTCAAATGCCGGTAATCCAATACCAAACGATACGATCCGTCAGGCTTGGTCACAGTAAAAAGACGGTTATTCATCGGTGACACACATGTTTCAATAACTCCCTGATATTCCAATTGTTCAAGGATTTCCGCGACGGAAGCCTTTGCTTCACGACGAATGGGATATTGAGGTTGAGGCTGCGGCTGAGACCGCAAAGGAATCTCATGGCATAGGGACAATTTATCCCAACCACACTGGTTGCGGTACAGAGGCGGCGCTAGAGCTCTAGCCCACTCTTCTGCAAAATGCTGCGCATGCTCTTTCGAGACAGTGTTCGCGAAACTCGGGAGGATTACCTCCTCCCCTCGCGGCGCCACGAGCACAAAAGGTGGGGGCCAGTCAGCCTCCGAAAGCAAAATGTCATAGGTAGAGGAAAGATTTTCCCAAAATACCCCTTTGATGGTACGTTGTATGTCACCTTCTATCAACAGGACAATTTCATAAAGTCTATCAGGGGGAGCAAGTCTCGTATCGGCTGTTTCTACCACAACGTAAACATCAGTCGCTGACACCCTCAGTAGTGGACGCAGGGCCTCTCTCACAATGGTAATCTCCGCCGCGCTGTCCAGCAAGGTCAGAGCCCACGTCAGATTCCGAAGCCGCGTTCTCACTATCTGTGGCATATCGATGCACTGTTAAAGCTGCAACTTTCTTTTTGGCAAACTGCGGTCTCTTTGGCGTTGAGCCGTCCTGCTGACCTGTGCCGTCTGTCTTGCGGGGCTGGTCACGTCCTTGCTGACCACCCCGTCCCGCTCCGCCTCCTCCACCACCGTTCTTCGGAGCCGATGAGTCCTGAAAGGAACGAGGAGAGCGTTGATCTGAAACCTGAAATCGATCAGGTGATTTAATCATCGCGCGATCACGCAAGTCATAAACTCCCTCAGTCGGCGCAGGCACCTGAGCCGCAGGATAAGATTCTTGAGTCTGCTGTTTCTGCCTCCCCTGATTCTGTTTTTTAGGCCAATTTTGTTTTTTGGACTTGGGCTGGACATCTGCCTGAGCAGACTGCCCCTGCGGTTGTTTTTTCTCTTTGTCAGAAAAATACTTTAGACCCTTACTCGTGCGACCCACTGTTTTATAAGCAGCCACTACAATCTTCGCTAACTGGCGGGGTTTCTCGGCATCGTGAATAGCAGCCAACACGTTAAACACCTGAAAGTTCACAGCATCCCCTTGACATTAGCAAGTAAGATATCACAAACTATTTCAAAGGAGCCACACAGGCGCATACCCAATTCAACCGCTGCTTCTGTTCCGTGATCGTCCTGAACACGTTTAATGATCGTAGGCAGTACAGCCATAGACGGGGTGCCGAAACACCTCGCATAAACAGCTGCAAAAGTTCTCCCCCAGCTCTCACAGTCAACGAGTTCGGGAGCTAAATCTTTAGGTAAACTAATCGTCAAGATTCTATGTTTTTCACCAGGAGTCGTGTTAGGAAATACTGCTTCCAGTTGGTCAAATTTCTCGGCAAGCCAAAAAGGAAAGTCATCCTTATCATCTGGTCGCTTACCAAACACTGCATTGACCATAACCGGATTGAACTTCAATCCGCCATGTTCCGCTGGAAGAGCCGGACCCCCGGGGGTCCTCCCGGGAGATGACGACCTATGTATTGCACTAATGCACGAATCACGGCAATGGAAACGTCATGTAGCCGACGTACCTCCGCTAGGGTACAATTGCCGCGTTGAGGATGAGGGGTAAATCCAGCCAAAACAGGCCAATTTGCGCCTGGAATGGACAAAGGACCTAACCTCGGAGCGGTTAACGAATGGGGTACGGCGCCACCAAACCAAACGCGATGCTGCCAATGATCAATAGGTATTTCCAGTGCCCTGTACGGAGTATATTCATTCGGTACAGGTGAGGCAGTGTAGTTGTGGAACACACCAGAATTAGCGTCCACAGCCGGAAACGTCACCCACAAATAAAACAGTTCGTATGGGTAAGCTGCATCCGCACTCACTACCAAAATCACAGCCAAGCCTTCCAATGGGACTTGGAAAGTCTGTAAATGGTTGCGCACCGCAATGTGAATATGCTGCGGGATGTCCAAAGGCTGGGCCATGATAACACAGGAACTTAGAAAAACAAAGTAAACTTTGTAGCACAACTGGGTAGTAATTCAAGGAAACCGTTTTAGAAAGATTCAAGCTTGAAAAGACCTATTTCAAAAATAGGTAGGTTTGTCCGACACCACCGTTGTCCGGAAACGACAGTGAAGGGGTTAAGGTTCGAACGATATACTACTCGAGTGTCATGATATAAGACCACCAACGGTTGGGCGCCATGTCGCAGGGTTTCCGTTCTCCCACGGAACTGTGCATAGAGATTTGGAACATCGGTGAATTAGGGTGACCCAAAACTCACCTCAGTACCCAAAACCCCTTACCAGGCTAGCTACAGTGTCTCATTGGTCATAACAGACTCCCAATGTTTGGACAAACCAGAACATGAACTAACAATACCTCAGGTTACGTGGAACACATGAGCACTCTTTCGTTATACAATCATTTGAAACCTGAACGCGGAGTAAATGAGGACACATGCACATTTGAAATATTTATTTACTAATGTTGTTTTCTCAAACGCAGTATCTTAGATAATACAAGGAAACATATTATCAGAAGCAAAGTTATCAGCATAGTTACTAGTCCATAGAAAGCAAAAGGTGACAGCATGTTAACATGCTGTAATGAATAAGGGTTAACAACACCTATGTCTCACCCTCCCTAACTAGCATATTATATTTAATATCTAAGAAGGTCTCTTTGGGTTTAAGCAGGGCGGGCCCATACCTTAAGATCCTAGTATGAAGAGATCACATCTGCTTCCACCAGCTCTCTCTGCATGCGAACCGCATCAAGTGTGTGTCTGTGTTCTAAGCAAAGCAATATAAAACCCGCCTAAAGCCTAAATTTGGCAGAAGCTGCACTTATGTTATGTCTATGAAGGTGCAGAGATCAGACCTGATAACAATTCTGTATCGTGTTATTCTTGAAGCTTCAGCACTCTCTGTACAGACATAGTTTATTAAGCAAAGCTTATATCAGAGCAATAACATATTATTCTCATGTAAACCACAACGGACTTCTAGGTTGAAAGCTAAATCAACAATTAAGTGTCGTGTGCAGAAGCAGCAAAGGGAAAAATGGCGTTTAAACATTTAATAAGCCTATGCTAACTTAGCACATTAAAAAAATAAACAGTAGCTATATGACAATGCAATGCAGCGCGACAACTTGTTTCACCGCATTACATGAGAAGAAGAGTGCAGAAGTGCACCATATCTACTAACATTCCTGCTCTCTCCCTGTGCTGGTGCAGCACAGGCATCCTTGCACCATGGTGCAATGTTTCATACATTACAGCCAGGATGTTTTTGTTCAGGAACGGATATATTCCTGCACACAAAAAAATCCTTAGAGGAATGTTCCTTTTTCTACGTGTTTTGCAGGATGCAGAACTGTTTGAATTAGCCCTTTTCATAGGGTCATCCCCACACTTTTTGCCTTTCAGCTCCTATTTTTCTGACCCTGTTTTTGTTGGCTAAAGGACTCTGGGTACTTTACCTCTGCTGATCAGTGCTAAAGTGCATATGATCTCTGTATATATTGTGATATGATTGCTTTTCCATAATTGGCACATTTGATTTAGTGGTGAGTCCCTAGTAAAGTGCACAGTGTGTTCTGGGGCCTTTAAATCAAATTGTACTAGTGGGCTTGCAGCACTGGTTGTGCCACCCACACGAGCAGCCCTGTTAATGTGTATGAGACCTACCACTGTGGTGTTTGCCTGCACAGTTGTAAATTGCCATGTTGTTTTGCCAATGTACCTGTATGCTAGGCCCAAACCTTCCCTTTCCTTTTATGTAAGACACCCCTAAGATAGACCCAAGCTACCCCAATGGGCAGGGGGCAGTGTATGTGAAAGGTATGGCAAGTACTGGTGTGTGTAACATGTCCTTATAGTGAACTAATGTTTATTTTGTTTTTTACTATTGAAAGGCTGCCTGTCCCATAGGCTTATCATTAGGGATGCGCTGTAACATTTTACATGTGTAGCTTTCCATATGGAAAAGATGGACAAATGGAGTTTAGCCTCTCTGAACTCAAGTTATTAACACACCTTTTGGTAAAAGTGGTTTTTAAACTTTGAGTTGGAAAATGCACTTTTAGAAAGTGGGCATTTTCTTACTTTACCATTCTGTGTGCCTCTGTCTGTTTGTGTATTCAGCATCTTGAGTTTCAGTGAAGGAGCTGGGGATATGCATTCACTCTAGACAGTCACTATGCCTTGCCTGGGTGACTCATTGCTGGGCTGAATAGACCCGGTCTGCATTTAGAGTGGTGGGAGGGGTTCCACTTGAACCTGAATAGGCTGTGTCTCCATTTTCACAATGCGGTTTCTGGCCCCTCTGGTCGTGTTGCACCACGGGAAACAGAACTTGTTTGGACTTACAGCAAAGAGAAAAATGTCAAAATAGGGTATGAGTATTGCACCTAAAACCCAGGACTTTAGATTACTTCAAGAAACAAGAGGACCCTGCCAAGAAGAACAACAGAAGAAATGTGTACAGAGCACTGTCTTTTCTGTGTAAGGGGTGGGTTGGCCTGCAGGTGCTGCTCATGTCTATGGTAGAGGAAAAGGACTGACTTTGTTTACCCTGCTGTGGTATCCCGATTGTGGAGAATCCCCAATGGTTTGTATGTGCTGGCCTCCTGCTTTTAAAAGACTCAGAGAGATCAAAGTCTTCCTTCTGTGCACTTTCCCTCTGCTTTGGGTGTTGCAGGGATTCTACACAAATACAGAACTATGCGCAGGATTATAGGATCTTGGTGTATAGGGACTGAGTCATCCTACCACCTTAGTACCCATAGGCCCAGGACCAACTAGCTATATGGTCTCATTTCCTCTCCTACTCACTCACAGAAAAATTAATGATTAGACACCCCAGAGCACAACCATCCCATATCTCTCAGGAATCATGGTAACAAGACACACCATGTTGCTCACACTCTTGCACTTGTCCACAAGATCTGACATAGACATGAAACAATTTAAAATACTTATTTTAACTAACGTTCCCTAACTTGCAGTATTGGTGCCCCAACAATCTGGGAAATGCATAGTATAAAAATATAGTCAGCATAGCAAACAGTCCATAATTCATGAAGGGAGGTGTTTTCATCAATAGACACTGGAGCCTGACCTCCCACCCCTTGCTAAGAAGAAGTATTACTATATATTAGAAGATCTCTGGGGTTTGTCAGTAGACCCAATAACTCAACCTATAGATGGTAGATCTACATATTAGGTGCTATCTTGCTCTTCTCCATTGAAAAGTCCCTCTCCAATTGCATTATAATACACCAACCTATGTTGTCCAAACAACAGTTGCTTCGGTATGTTTTGTCTAAGGGCTTAGGCCTGGCCAGAACAAAATAACAAAGGCCATTGTTGTTCGACCTTGCTCACAATGTTCAGTCAAAATCCCAGGAACATGCACAGTGTGAATACAGCAATTAGTTCTCATGTGAACACAGCCATTGAAATTATTGCAAAAGAAAGACGTGTAGTAACGTGCGCAAAGTAGCAGGGAAGCTGCAGTGTGTTCATGCTAACTTAGAGAAAAATGTCAATGTCCCTATGGGCCATGTGACATGGGAAACTTTGTTTTGCAATTTGTGTTACAAGGTCCGCATGCTTTCACTTTAATTTGCACTGCCCTGGTGCTTATTTCGGGAGAAGCTTCCTTCTGGTTCTTTCAAAGTGATTCTACCCAGTTGTGTTTCGTGGCTGTTGTATGATGTGGGAAGTCTCTTGGTGCTTTCTTAGTGGAGGACCATAGTGAAAAGCCTTCCGGGAGTCCTCTCACCTCGAAGGAAGGAAAGTGCGACCACTCCCCAGCATGGCAAGCATCGCAGGACTGCCAATCATCGCCAAGCAACAAACACCATGGGAGGGTCCTGCAGTGCCAGTCAATGCCTCTCCAAGCCACCTACAGCCGCTGGAGGGAGAAGCAGCCTTTACCCCAGCCCTGGCCTATAGTTAACGGATTCTTGCAGGTGAGCTGGGATTCCCAACAGGATAGAGGAATGATCAAGGAGCATCTTCTCGCCTCTTTACCATGCTACTGCTTGCCCCGTGTTCAAGTCCAGGTTGGTCAGCTGAGCGGGAGGGAACACTCAATGGCGGTCCCGCTGAGCCCCATTTGACCCCAGCGGCCGTGTCCTCTGCAGCTGCAATTTGAATCACTCTGCAAGGTAGGTCACAGTGACACAGGAGGTATGCCCACCCCACCATACTGGCCAATACCTTGTGGGGCATTTTTGTGTACATCAACACCCCCCCTCTGCCAGCAGCAGCTGAACCGCACATTCGCAGGCACCTAATTTCCATATGTGGGGAACTGACTGAGTTCTCCTGTCCTCCTGAACTGTTTATGCATCCTCCCCTCACAAAATGTCACTAGGGGGTGCCACAGGGTCACAATTGCCTCCCAAGTCCTGAGGGGCCATAAGTGAAACCTTGGGGATTGCCAGATAAAGTCCTGTAGGAGTGCAGGGATTCTGACAATTTTGTATTCTGATCCTAATCCAAAGCTGCTCCATTTTTTTTATGCCCTGGTGTGTCGCTATGAGCCGTTTTATGCCCTGCAGTGACAGGCCAATGTGATTGATTTCAGGAGTGTTATAATATGTACAGTGATTTACGTGATGGAGATCTAATGTGTTTGTATGTATAATACAAAGCATATGTTTATATAACCTTGTGTGGAGTCTATTTATGTGGTGTGCCTAGTTTGTCACTGGTGTGTGAGTGTGATTTACACATTGCCTCTGGTGTAGGCCTGCTTGCTTAGCCAAGCTACCAAGGTTGTGAGCAGGGGTTAACTTGTGTGTGTAACTCCCTTACCCTGACTAGAGTGGTACATTCTGACTGGCTTAGGTGCATACGCTAGCCAACCAGAAATCCCATTTCTAACAAGCACACATTGACAGATAGGCTTGCGAGAGTCCTGCGGGCTGTCCTGCAATAGCACAAATTAAAAAATGGAGGCCTGTGATTGGTCAAGAGGCCAATATTTCCAGTGTGCCTTCACACTTTTGTGGGAGCAAGAAACTCCCTCAAGTCTAGGTAGTACTCTAATTGTCTGGTTGTTGGAATGTTAGAAATGAAATGACCACCATTACTGTTTACTGTGAAAAACTGGTGTTTTGGAAACTAAGCAAAAAAACTATATAACATGGCAGTAGAAAGGCTTGTTGCCTCCCCCCCCTAGATTTAGAGAGGAGGTGTCTAATGGAAAACTACTATGAAGAAATTAAATGTAAATTGTTTTTAGCAAATTTGTACGATCTTGAACGTCCCTCGTAAGATTTTGAGTTATCAAAAGGAGTAGATGAGTCCTCAGGACACTCTATTAGCAGGACTGCCGATTAAGGTCCTTGTTTATGAGAGGAAATAAGAAAGAGATGAGTAGTGATATGATTAGAAGATTAAATTTTTTTTACGTTACAATCTGGATAGACTTGGAATATTAATGGACTAAATATTGAAACTGTAAAATGTTATAAATATTTGGGTATCACATTTGATGACAGAATGTATTTTAAACAGCACTTTCTTAACTTGAAAGCTAAATCTACAGCATTGCTGTTTGTTTTTAGAGAGTTTAGAGACAGGTTTTCATGTCTGAACCACAAGCATTTACTGAAAGTAATGAAAGCAAAGCTGATACCCTCCCTGGCCTACGGTTCAGTGACTTTCAAGGCAAAGACTTGAAAATTCTTGATAACCTACAAATAAAAGTCTTTAAATCTGTCTTCAAGGTTCCAAAGAATATTGGGCACGCCAATGTCAGATTGGAATTTGGTTTGAAAAGACAAAGTTTAATAGGACAATCTGCATTTTTTAAATCTTTATATTCATTCTTCTGTTCAGACCCAGACACACTTTCAAACCACTGCTGGCAGGAAATAATGAGGCATGAGCATGCTAAGGGTTGGAGATCCTATTTAACGGAGAGCCTAAACGATTTTAAGTCTCATCCCTTTGAAGATCTAGCCAGACACAAACAAGTGTTACGACAGACATTACATTAATCTTTCATTACATTAAACTTTCTAGCGACTCTATTGGATAAGAATGAGTTCGCTAAAAAAAAACATGCTTGGTCTGGTATTAACTCATTCACCAAATTGGAACCACAATCATATCTTATTACCCTTTTAAAACCATCTACTAGAGACAAATTTATGCTGCTACGATTTGGGAGATATGCCACAAAGGACAGAACTCCCACATGGGAACAAAATTTGCCCACAAACAGCTGTAGGTAATGTGTTTTTATATAATGAATTTCTCTTGCATATTCTATCTATTTGTCCTCAACTGTTAGAAGAAAGGAAAGCCCTATTAAACATTTTTTTTAAGGAAATTGGGGTGAGAACATGTCGACAAGCAATCCTAATTTGTCTGTCTTGGAAATAGGTCTGTTTGACCACACAGTTTATTCTTGTTGCAGAAAAAAAGTTAATGGTATGTTTTAAAACTAAAAATCTGTTACTTTTGATGATGCTAGACTTACTTTCGGATGATTATAAAATGTAGGTAGAGGTAGGTGATGTCTAAATACACTCTGCCATGCACATTTGTTCATGTAGAAAGTTTTTAATGGAAATTATGTTTATAAGACTCGACCATTTATGCTTATGGGTTTGAGAGGGTTTGGGAGTAGAGCTAAGGTTCATCTACACACCCTACTATGCACACCCATAATCTGGGCTAGAAGTCTGAAAGGAGAGGCCAGTCCCTCCCCACACCCTACTATGGACACCTATCACTCTATATGACCTTCTACACACACCCGCCATCTGGGAGAGAAGTCTGAAAGGAAAACCAGTTCCATCCCACACCCTACTACATAGGCCAATCTTTACAGAAAGAGGTCTCAGCAGAGAGGAAAGCCCCTCCACACCCCCTGCTATGAACAACCTTCATCTGTGAAAGATGTTTGAAAGGAAATACCAGTACCTCACCACACCCTACTACATAGAACCATCATTGAAGAGAGAGGTCTTAGCAGAGAGGTCCTATTATGCATACCCGTCATCTGAGAGAGAGATGTAGAATGAGAGGCCTATCCTTCCAACACACCCTACTATGCACATCCATCATCTGAGAGAGAGGTCTGAAAGGAGAGTCCAGTCCCTCCTCATACCCTACTATGGACACCTATCCCTCTATATGACCTTCTACACACACCCGCCATCTGGGAGAGAAGTCTGAAAGGAAAACCAGTTCCATCCCACACCCTACTACATGGGCGAATCTTTACAGAAAGAGGTCTCAGCAGAGAGGAAAGTCCCTCCACACCCCCTACTATGAACAACCTTCATCTGTGAAAGATGTTTGAAAGGAAAGACCAGTACCTCCCCACACCCTATTACATAGAACCATCATTAAAGAGAGAGGTCTTAGCAGAGAGGTCCTATTATGCATACCCGTCATCTGAGAGAGAGAGAGAGAGAGATGTAGAATGAGAGGCCTATCCTTCCAACACACCCTACTATGCACATCCATCATCTGAGAGAGAGGTCTGAAAGGAGAGAGCAGTCCATACACACACCCTACTAAAAACATCTGTCATCGAAGAGAGAGGTATAAATGGAGAGGGACGTTCCTTTCACACCCTACTATGCACATTCCTCATCTGAGAGAGAACCCTGAAAGTAGAGGCTAGTCCCTTTCTATATCCTATTATGCACACGCATCATTACACAGAGAGGCATCTGCAGCAAGGACAGTCCCTCTAGACCCCCTACTACACACACCCATCATCTGAGGGAGAAGTCTTAAAGGAGTGCCTTGTCCCCCTATACCCTACAATACACACCTATCATTACAGAGAGAGGTCTCAGCAGAGTGGCCTGTTCCTCCACATACCCGACAACAAATACCCGTCATCTGAGCAAGACATCTGAAGGAAGAGGCCAGGGCCTCCCCACACCCCATTATAAGGACCCATCATTACTGAGAGGGGTCTCAGCAGAGAGGCCAGTGCCTTCCCATACCCTACTATGTACACCCGTCATCTATGTGGTCTAGAAGGAGAGGTCAGTCCCTCACTGCAACCTATTATGCACATCCATCATCTGAGAGAGATGTCTAAAAGGAGAGGGCAGCCCCTCCACACACCCACCTAAGCACACCCAGGTCTGAAAGGAGTCCCTCCACACACCCTAGCATGCGCACTTGCCATCCAAGGGACACATTTCAGCGGAGAGGCCAATCCCTCAATATACCCTTCTATTCATACTTTTCATTTGAGAGAAAGGTTTGAAAGGAGAGGGCAGTCCCTTCTCACACCCTACTATGCACACACATTATCACAGAAAGTTATCTCAGCAAAGAGGCTAGTCCCTTACACATACCACTATTTCCCTACTAGTACACTGCAATCCCAGGAGAGTCTTTTGAGAGTGGAGTCCATGCTTCAGGGGGTGGGGCTTGCTGTATGAGGGTCATGCAATCCCGTGGGACACTCGCAAGACCCACATGAAAAATTACTGGACCTGCCATGAAGTGATTCATGATCCCGCAAGAGTCTGACATAATCAAATGGGGAGAATTTAAAAAAGGACCACGCTTTAAGCAATAGTTACCATTCCTATTTCATAGTTGAATACATGCTGCAATGTGATTGGGTGCATAACCAGATATATCAAATTTTCTCCCTGGTGCTTTGGAGGAAAAGGAAGTCCGTTTCAGTTGTGCTAAACAGAAGTGAATTTATGTGGAGATAAAAGAGAATGCGGTCCTAATATGCATTTAATAAATAACTTGAAGTTCATTTATTTAATATTATAGTTTATAACCTTTTGTTGTGAAGTCTCAGTAAGTGTACTAATGTTGATAAACCTATTCTACACCATTTGTAGAGTGTGAACAGCTATTTGGGGAAGGTATATCTCTTGCAGGCTGGGTTGAAAAATCAAGTGTTCCAACTGTATGTACTTGTAAGACAAGGAAGCAGTGGTTCTCAAATTATAGATTGTGGAATGTGGAAATACAAGCCCTTGTCTTTTTATGAACCTCACTATACATATACTTTAGCCCTTTAATTTGTTTGGTTGGCGATATTGCTATGTCTAGTATGAAACACTGTGATGGATGTTAGCAAAGGTTTGTGAAGATGAATGTGTTGATGTATGAACTGTTATAGAAGCAGAGTTCATGGCATATTATAATTTAATGGCAAAAATAAGAAAATTGACTGGTTGATTGTTTGATATTTTCCAGGAGAAAGTACTGATGCACTCAAATAAATATGTAATTTAGGCTGAAAAAATGTAGCAAAGGTTAGACATTATAGTGATGAATCATTGTTACTACTTATTGATTAGTATATAAATTTTATATTTTTTGTCATTTTGTCTTTTTTAGGAGGAAAATGATAACTTGTTTCTGGGTAAATAATTATCTGCTTACATAAGCAGGAGACAGAGCCTTGTTAACGCAAGCAGGATTATTGGGATGTTCAGCAATAAATACTTTTGAAGCACAGTATTTTCAGGTTAGAAGGATATGGAAGTGACTGAACAGATGTGTGGTTTAATTGCTTGATTTTATTTCGCACAAACTAGGCTTTGTGAACTGCAATTTATACATATGTTGCCTTGCTGAGATGTTCTTGCCACCTAGCCTGCTAATATATACAAGTAAACGGAAGACTGTTTGTCAGGCTAAGGTGGCTTAAAGACTGAAAATAAACGCTACATGAATCCAAATGGGGTGAGACATTGGCACCTGTTAATGAGTGTAAAACAATTGTATATATAGTTGTTTGTTTAACCCTTTGGGTATTCATGACAGAATGATTCCGTCATGACGACCAGGGCTAATGTGCTCATGATGGAACCATTCCGTCAGGATCACATGCTCTGAAAAACGCTCAGCTGCAGACAGCAGAGGAAGTTCCCTTTTTCTGCCTGGATAGGTGGAGAAGAGCTTCCCCAAACTCTCCAGGTCTATTTTTGTATTACTTAGTTTCAGTTTCTCAGTTTCGGTGCTTGTGGGGCTATCTCAGCCCCCCAAGCACAGAAAAAGATGTGAGAGGTATCGTTGGAAAGGGGAGAATCTCCCCATTTCAATGGTACCTGTCTCTAGTAGATCCATGCTTAGGGATCACACCAGGAGGGCGATTCTCAAGCAGGGATCCACCCACCAGCACCAGGGAGGGGGAGCGGCCCCTTGGGCAAGGGCCTTTGCTCCCCCCCATATTTTGTGGGGCATGGAAATGCTTCCCCCAGAGAAATGCCAGTCTTTCTGCCCCCCTGGGGGGCAGATGGGGCAGTAGCCACCAATCTGCTCCCCGGGGGGGCAGAAAGCCCATTACTACCCAGAGTTTTTTTATAATTAATGTTGGGGCGGGGTGGGGCTGCCCAAGATGGGCAGGACAATGCCCCTGCCCCCTTCCCAAAAATGCAAAAGCCCAGGTAACCCCCCTTGCAAAACCAGGTTGTTTTGTGGTAGGTCATTTTGATGTCTCCTCAATATCTTTTGGGCCCTTGCCTGTCACAGGTACTTGACCCACCTATGCAAGTTAGGTGCCATTTTTATTGGGAGACCTTGGAAAACGATAGGTGGTAAGAATTTTGTGGATCCACAAAGGTTTACAGAACTTTCCCACACAGAAAGGTTTTTTCACTTGAGTTTGAGGTTTGCAGGGGATTCTGGGTAGAAAAATGTTGTAGGATCCAAGTAAGCCATACCTCCCTGGACTCCACTGGGTCTCTCATTTTCAAAAATGTGTGAGTTTGCTAGGTTACCCTAGATGGCTGCCCACCCAGGACCAAAAAAGCAGATGCCCCCTTGTATCCGAAAATGACCTGCTTTTGCGAGGGTGGTCACATGGGTTTTTTGTCCCGGGCTTGGAAGCCATCAAGGCAAATGTTAGATCTGGGTGTCTCTAGTTGGCAATGATGTTCACCTTTGTCCAAATAGGGACCCTTACTTCTAAGTCAGGATAAGGGGGTTACACTCCTTAATAACCCCTGCTCACCCCCTTGGTAGCTTGGCACGAGCAGACAGGCTTATCTCAGAGGCAGTGTGTTAAGCATTTGTGAATATACACAGTAATACAGTGATAACACTACAGATGGATACAACACAGGTTTTTATAAAAATAACTATTCTTTATATAGACTTAAACACAAGACTACAAACGACAAAAATCCACAATACTGCACTTAACATTATTTAAAAGATGATTAAAGTCTCTTAGTTCAAGTTGATGGTAGATGCGACAAAGTTCTCAACGAAGTACTTGGATGCGTAACGCAAACTATGCAAAAGGACTCGCAGAAGGGGAGACGCGTCGGTTCCGTGACCCGGGGGAACGGTTACGTCCTTCCTCAACGCTTGCACAGAGTGGGGGACTCGTCGTGAGCCTTACCGGTGCGGAGGAGATACGTAGATACTCGGCCTGCGGGCCCGTTGTGGTGCGCAAGATGGCGCCTTCATGGGATGCGATGACAATGCGATGGTCCAGTTGCAATGCGAGAAGATGGCACCCTTGATGCGGTGATGCGATGATGACGCCCTGGAAGCCTTGCCACCACTCTGTATTTCAGAGCCGCGGCAGGCCCTGCAACACACTTCTCCGGTGATGCAATGGCGGCTCTCTCGATGGCGTCATGCTTCCCCGGTGATGCAACAGCGGGCAGCTTCGATGAACACACTTCCAGGGAGATGGGACGAAGGCTCGCTTCTCCGGCGTTGCGATGATTTCAGCTGCAGCGGCAACGCGCTTCTTCTCGATGCGTCGCGCTTCCAGCTCCCAGCAGCACGCAAGTGACTGGAGTCAGAATTCCCAGCAAGGAAATTCAGGAGGGAGCAGGAGGTGAAGTCTTTTGACCCTGAGATTTCAGCAGGAGACAAGAACAGTTCAAGCCCTTGGAGAATATTCTGTAGATAAATGAAAGTTCTTAAAAGTTCCTTCTCCTTTCCCTTGGCAAAGAAGCAACCACTGCAGGGCAACCCAGCAAACAGAACACTGGCAGAGGGGCAGTCCAAACTCCTTCAGCTTCCTTGGTTCTTCTCCTTGGCAGAAAGGTTTCTTGTTCCAGAAGTGATCAAATTCAAAATAGACTTTATTCGGTGTATTTCAACCATAAAAGTGCAATAAAAATACATCAAGTACATACATCAAATTACATTTTAAATCCAGAAGTAAGAGGGCTATGAACATTACATACAATAGTTCTTTCATTGGTCCAAACATAATCGTAATTTAAGAGCCAGTTTTAAAAATTCAAGGACTTGAAGGACACCATTACTGTGTAACAATTGTAAGTATAAAAAGGCTGGTCGTATCTGATTAAAATTCATTTTTTTTAAAAGTGAGGTTAAAAAGCGTTTGCGGGGGAATTCATAGTATTTACATAGAAACGTGAAATGCATCATGTCCTGTGGAGACTTTCCGTCGCAGCCACAGGACGAGGGAATTTTACAGAAGCTCTCCTTTTTAGGTCTGATGAGCAGATGTTGAAACTGGTTGAATCTAAATCTTGTAAGCAGAAACTTGTCGTGAGTGCTGAAAGTGCCGAGTAAATACGGCTCTGTAGTCAGACATGTCTTAACCATAATAAATTTCCTCACACTTACTTTTTTTAACTCAGCACCCTCCCTCTCTGCCTTCTTTTGTTGATAGAACAACTGTTTGACTAGATCAGTGTCTGCCTTCCCAATTACTGATGGGTTTTCAAACAATTCAGGGCGGCCCAACTCAGTAAAACATATTTTTAAATACTTCAGCCAGGGAGTGCTTAGAGCGTTCTCAAGAGCCAGAAAATCATTAACTATCAAATGTGTCAGCGGGATTTCCTTGCATAACCACATTTTCAGCCAACATAACAGAGGTCGTAGGGACAGGATATCGCTCAAATAGCCCACTCCTAGTTCCTCATGCACCATAAAGTTAGAAGTGCAGGCCGAAACACATAAGAGCCGTTTATAAAAACAAATTTTCTGTGGTTTGAAGTTGTTCCCCAGCCATATAGCCCCAGAGCTCACTCCCATATGCAGCCGTTGCTACAGATTTTGCATCATATAATTTAATCATAGCAGCCGTCGGCTTTTTACCAAGCTTTGATGCAAAGTTAAAAATGGAGGCATTGACCTTAGATACATCACATTTTTTTAGCAATTTGCGGGGCCCAAGAAAGCTTCGAGTCAAAGAGTACTCCTAAATAAGAAAATGTACTGGAAAAGGGTATAACTGCCTTGTCTAGTTTGAAGGTATATTGTCTCTTTGGCTGTTTCCCCACCTGCATGATGTAAGATTTGGAATTATTCACTACCAAATCTCTATCTTCCATAAACTTTTTAAAAGCATTAAGAAGCAGTTGAAGGCCTTTTTCCGTTCTTGCTAACAGCACAGCATCATCTGCTTATAGCAGAACAGGGATGCTTCTATTCCCCACTCTTGGACTATCAGATTTCACCTCCCTTAGAACGCCATCCAGCTCATTTATATAAAAATTAAAAAGGAAAGGGGCTAGTATACAGCCTTGCCGTACCCCCTTCCTAGTTCTAAAATCATCGGTAACGGATAAGTCTTGGGAATACCTAATATTTGCACTGGTATTGTTATGGAGGTCAGCCAGAAAGTTTACGATGTCATTGTCCACTCCTTTGGCCCTCATGGACCCCCACAGCTTCCCCCTGTTAACACAGTCGAAAGCTGAGGATAGGTCCATGAAGGCCATGTGGACTGTGCCCTTTTGGACTTTAGTATATTTACTTAATATTAGAAAGAGGTTCAAGCACTGAGTTGTGGTCGAGCCTCTGTTACAAAAACCATATTGGGCAGTGGACAGAATATCATTGTCCCTTGTCCAATCGGTAAGTCGCCGCAGTACTATTCTCCCCACAAGTTTTGCCATGGAATTAATCAGGGAAATCGGCCTGTAACAGAGGGGACTATCCCTATCGCCCTTTTTAAATATGGGCACAATGGTTGAGAGCCCCCATGAAGGCGGGCAACCCACCTTTGCAGCTGCGTTGATAACCGCTGCAATAATCGGTGCCCAGAAGTTGGGATCTGATTTAAAAAGGTCCGGGGGTATCCCATCCGGGCCTGTTGATTTACCCGCTGTGAGTCCCTCTATTCCCACCATGACCTCTCCTATACTAACATTCAAGCATGTACCGCCCGAAGTACGACCATCGGGTACCACATTAGTTTCACTTCCCCCGTACAGTTGTTCAAAATGTGCGACCCATTCCTCTTTAGTAATGACACATTCTAGGCCTTCCCCTGAGTCTTTCACCAGGAAAGGTTTCTTGAGCACCGCCCAAAATCTAGCACTATTTTTCAGTGTTTCTGGTTCTAGAATCTCAGCCCAGGCTTCGTTCTTCAGTACCTCCTTTCTTGTTGTAATAACTGATTTATACTCTTTACGTGATCTCTGAACTAATTCCTTGTTTCGGGGTTTTAACATCAAGGCTGTTCTAAGATCACGAGCCGCTTTAGAGCATTCCTTGCTAAACCACCTCGGGCCAACCCTCCCTTTGCACGTTATAGGTTCTGTCAGTGATATAGCTATTTTATCAGTTAGGCTATTAAAATCAGATAGAACCTGAAGTGGGTCAGGGTCAGCCTGAGTACATTTAGTGATAATGTCACTACAGTTAGTTTGGATATTCTGGTATATAAGGGCCGGAGTGCACATGGACCATTTTAAGCGGCGTCTACCGTCAGTTACTGTAACCCTACCCTTACCTAGATTTCGTCTTTCTGTAGCCACCCAGGGCCCCCTTAGGTGTATGGTCAAAGGGTTATGGTCACTGAGGGGATTAGTGTCTATGGAGAATGAACGCACGAACTCCTGCATGGGGACGGTTAACAACATGTAATCAATAATTGTTCCCTTCCCATGGCCTTTAAAGGTTGGTGTAAGAAAGCGCTTTGATGGGTCACATAATGCCATTGCAATGGTAAGACCATGTTCATTAAGGAAGTTATTAAAAATTCCCCCCTCAACGGTGTGTTCCAGGTGTAATCCATTTATTCTGGGACAATGCAGTTCCGTGAGATTTTTCCCTGGAAGGTCACCGCAGGGGTGAATGTTAAAATCACCCATTATCAGCAAATTGTGGGAACAGTCCCTCATTGAGGTATCAATGTACTCACTTAAGGTTTCTGAATTGCCAAGACTTGTAGCATTATTAATAGAATTATAAAAATTGATCAGACCAACCTTACAGTTGCCTGCAGATAAAACTAGACCTTGAATGTCAAGGTTATTAGAGGGCCTGTTAACAATTGTACATCTCAATGCTACCGATATAAACATTACCATACCCCCCTTTGCTCTCCCCCGAGTTACAGGCACAGCAGGTACAAAATAGGCCTTATAGCCTTCAATATACACATCACATTTTACAGACCAAGTTTCTTGTAAGCAAATAATTTGAAAGCCCCTAATGTAAGCTAACCAGCTTTCATCCTGCATTTTGTTTTCTAAGCCCGCCACATTCCAACATATAACATTGTTTTTTGGTGTAGTTGAAGAAATCACTTCTATCTGTTGAACTGCAGGCGACTGAGCGGTACTCTGAACTTCCGAGACCCTCAGTCAATCGCAGGCATCCAGCCCCGAGAGCATGTTAAAACGGTTATATAGTGGAACATTATAACCTGTGTTGATCTGCTTATCGGCATTAAAGTTTCCTGGTGGTGTCTGCCAGTTGTCAACATTTAATGCAGGTGTTTGCCACCCATTCAGCCCACTAGTGTTGTTATTATACATGTAAGGTGTTACCGGACTTGAAATCTGAACTTGTGTTAAAGGTCTGTACCCATGGGGGTTATTAAGGTTTTTTTTAGGTAGATTCTGATCGGGCGCATAAAAGTATCCCAAGGGACGCACACAGACACTATTTGCATTATAAACAAGTGAGGATGCACGTAGCAAGACTGTGGCGACATGTTGGGGGTGCTGAAAGTTCACTATCACGCAGTCCCCCGTAGTTGATTTCCTTGAAGGACCGACCCAATTTACTCTTTCAGTGGATATAATTTGATCGTAGAAGTGAGATGGGTAGCCACAGTTTTTGTTTAGCCATCCCACCGTTTTATTTTTTGGGGAGTCTTGGCGTTCTCCATGAGATTGGGCTGATACTTCCTCATGGCGCGGAACATTGGTTAGTACCACCACGTATGGGACACACTCAGGAGGGAGATTCACATTCCTGAGTCTGGCCCTCTGTGGGACCGGTACACAATTGCCTGAAGAGGCAGGGACCTGCTGAGTCGGCTGGTTTAATGGGGCTGTGCGAACCACCGCCACAGGGCCTACCCTATTTTCAGAGTTTGATTGCCGATTCTGTTGCACACTCTGACTCCTGGCTTCAGTCACCTTCCCGCTCCCAACAGCGATAGTTTTAGCGATTGTTACGCCTGGAGCAGGGGTCATATGACCCGTCACTAGAGTGCCCAATCTTTCTACCTCAGACGCTACTTTTTCCAATTTGGCCATTATTGGAGTAATTAAATCTACAATTTTGGTCTCCAGTTTGCACACCAATGTATTTATTAGTGCTTCTAAGTTAGTGTCGGACAGAATCACACTCCCCTCGGTATTACTAGCCACATTATTAGGTTCATCCAAAGCCTGGTTGCTTGCACTATTGATGATGATGGCTTTGGAATTGTTGGGTTGTTTAGTGTATGTTTTAGTTTTTGTGGACTTTCCCCTACGGCACCCCTGAGTCTTAATACACTTCCTCACAGGTCTTTGTGAGGAATGGGCCTCCACTGACTCTTCTGCTGAGGAGTCTTCCTCCGTTGTAACAAGCATATCCACGGACTTCTCAGGGTGCACCTGTGCCTGTGCTACTGTGAAATGGCCCTCTGTACTGTGTGTGGCATTTTCTAAAGTGCCCTCTGGGACTTCTATCGTTTCATTAGATACAGAGTCCAAAACAGGGGGAAGACTTTTACTACCTAATGAGACCCAGCGTTCTTTGTTGATTTGCGTTACTTTTTTTACCATAAAATTATCTATGATACGCGGACCCGATGCCGCTGGGTCCACGATAGTTGCAGGCATGTTAACAAGAGGCAGAAAAGCTGTAATAACCCACTCGCAATCAGCAGTTACCCAACAATGTTAAGATGCAATACAATACAATGTTCAAAGTCTTACGTGGGGGATTAAAAGGCTCTATGTTCATAGAGCCAGAGTCCGTGGCCCGTCCCGTCCTCTTCCGACCACCGAGGGCCACAGAGGGCCCGCCCTTTGCCCAGGCTTCGCCCGGCGTCCCGCTCGCGTCCCGCTACGCGAGTGGCAATCCTTAATAATAGGGACGTTGCGGGCGGGGGGCGTGGTGTCCAGGGGGCGTGGCGTCGAACACAGCCCTTCGCTATGACACCTGGGCAATGCAGTCCCTTGCGCTTGATCCTCTTTCCCCCACACTCCTCGGCACTTCTGTTGGCCCCTGGAAACAACACAGAGGACGTTCAGCCCCTTGCTCCCTTGCGCAGCGGCACCCGCGAAGCGGGTGCTGCAAGAAGTGAAGTCGCACAGACAAGGCTGAAGGGCAGAGCAGGTCTCCTCGCTAAATCCTCCTCAGACCACGGAACCCACAGTTACATCCGCAGGTACCCACACAGTTTGTCAGAAGTGATCTAAAGTCTGTGGGACTGGGTCCCAATATTTATACCCCAAAATCCTTTGTTCTCTGAAGGCAGAGAGGCCTCTGCCTAGTTCAAACCAGTTCCTGAGCACTATGTTTACATTACTCTTTTGTCCCATTCGTCCCCAAAAATCAAAATGGAGCTGTATCTTTGCTAATTTCTGGGTCCCCTACAGTGGAATCCACAAACCCTGGGTAAATTTAGAATCCCCATGATGTTGGAAGAAAAAATTGCAAATTTGGCATGGATAACATATGTGGTCACAAAGTTACAGGGTCTAAGCCCAAACTACACCAAACAGCCAAAAAATGGCTTAGCACAGAGGGGAAAGGCCTAGCAGTGAAGGGGTTAATAGCTGTGTATATAGTTTGAAAATATAGTTGCTGTAATTGTGGATTGTTGTTTAATTGTTTTGTAATAATAGAAAAGTTTAAAGTTACTTTTCCATTTTTTTCCTTAATACTTTTTTATAAACTTCCATTTTATTTTAGTATTGCAATAATCACAAAACTGGCAGTTCCATCTTCTGTAAATATGCTGCATGTATATGTATCTCTAAGGCAGTATGCACATATTTTGTTCTAATAATACTTGGTAAAGGAGAAAACCCAATTATTTGTTTATGTAGCAATGGTAAGTTGCCATGCAACAGTGAGGTGTCAGTAGAGAGATCTGTCCTCGTCCACCATGTAGTATAGGGACGTCTGATAGAAGAGAGAGGTATTGGCACTCAGAGAAGTGAATTTTCATTCTCTTTTATTCACTCCAATCAGCTGCGATGCAGAGTCCCTGGTGGTTACTCACCCTGTTGCTGTTGGGTCAGGTAATTTCGAGCTGTGTCCAGGCCCCCAACTCCGGCCACCGTCTCCACACTGATGACTGTAGCCACCATTTGGTCGAGCTCATCCAGCTCATCCTGTGGCACAGGAGGCCCACTCCAGTCGCCCTTGCTGACTTCCTGTTGGCGGTGAGCTTCTCCTTGGTTTGGCTGTGCACTTCATTCCGGTGCCTCTTGACCTCCTCCATTGACCTCCTCGACACGCCGAATGCATTGATGTTGGTGATGATGGACTGCCATATTTCCGTTTAGGTTGCCTGTGCCGCAGTGGAGGTGGTGAACAGTTGTTGATGGTGTTCTATCACCTCGGTGACGATAATCCGGTCTTCCTGAGCACTGAACCCCGTCTTTCTCTTCTCCTTTCCCTTCCACGAACATGGGGTTCCTGGCTGGTCCTCTGTGGGGCTTGTGGAGTTTGGCTTGTCCTCCACAATCGTTCCGGGTGCATCCATGGTGCTACGCAGTTTTAATAGGTTTTGGTGTTTTTTTTGTTGCTTTTATAGTGCATTTTCCTGAGCGACACGTGGTAATAACAGGCCTTTGGCTGGTTTTTCGCTGGTTTTGGTATCACGCTTTGTTGTATCACAACTTTTTGGGTGTTTGTATTTCACTTTTTTTGTTTGTTGCACTCGTTTTAACGTGGTCATTTGATGCGTTATCATGCTGCTATCGCATGGGGCCGCCAGGTTGGGGATTTGGCGTTAAGACGGTGTTATTTTCTCTTGATGGACTGCGATATGCAAAGTCACGTTAAGCTAAATTTGTGATTGTTATCACACGTTCTTGAGAATATGCCCCCCAGAGTGTTAATTGTGGGCGACAGCAATGTCTATTTGCTGCTGAAGCTGCAAGAAAGTAAAATATTATCAGGGACTTGGATTTGGCTAATGAGGACATTACTGGGGTGGAACAGAGAGGATTAAAGATTCATCAATTGCTGCTTTGGTGAAAACCATGGTGGATTCACCAGCTCCTGACATCATGATGGTGCACTGTGGTGGCAATGACCTAGGCACATTAACTGGAGTAGGACTGGAAATCCTAATGAAGGATGCCTTTGCTGTTTTGATTATGCTGCTTTTCCCTCACACTATCCTAGTGTACTCTAGCATATGCCAAAGACAGAAAGGCAAATAATCAAATCAATTATGGCAACTGATTGACAAAGCCAGGAAGCATGGTAATTCAACCGTTTCTTCTTTCCTCAGATATCATAACATGGTATCAATCTATACCAACAACCTGCATTTTAACATGCATGGAATTTATAGAAATGATTGAGTGCACATTAAAGACAAAGGCAACAGGGTGTTTCTAAGTAACCTGAAACTCTGCATCCAGTTTTATGTGTAGCTTTCACCCAAGAGCCCAAAATGGTGTTAATTTTCTTGTCAAATAATGTTATTTCGAATTTTTGAAATTTGCGACTACGTCACTATAATCGTGATCACATCACAAAATCACAAAAGAAGTAGACATTCAAATACTGCCACCACATTAAGAAATTTTAACTTAAAAATTCATTCTAAGTATTCTGGTACACACATTACTAACTATATCACTGCTTAAAAAACAGGTTTGTACACATATTTTTGTTGTAAGTTTAAACCCTATTTTCTATCTTTGCCATGAAGCACAATGACTTATGTAAGGGCGATGAGCGCAACTTTTGTAAGAGGTGTAAAACACATATATGCTAGGGCTGGGTGTAGTTTGCATAGTGCCACTACACGCACTACGCCAAATTTTTGTAAAAATGTGTGGAAAAAGAGGGCACGTCCTGAGGGTCCATGTGCCCGGGATAGCGGTCCCTCGTGCCTGGGCAGGCTCCCCAATCTCCCCAGCCTGGATGAATTGGAAAGCAGGGACCGGCCCCGGGGCCTGGGTTTTAGTCAGGGCCTGGGGTTTGGGAGCCCCTGTCCTGCGGCCTGCCAAGAGTTCATCTGCCCGGGAGAAGGGTCCCTTGTGAAGAGCCCCAGAGACCTGCAAGGCTCCATGGGTCCGGGGCAGTCCTCTCCCGGGTCTCCGGGCCCAAGAGCTCCGGTGGTCCTTCCCCGGGCTTGAGGCCCAGCCGGGGTCCTGAGCCCCCGGCAAGCGGAGCCCAGAGCCCTGTGTGGGTAGGCAGGAACCCTACTGGGATGGCTTGGGCGGGCAGCTGGGAGTCCTTTCGGTCACAGGCATCTGGTCGCACCTTTCCCTTCGGCCATCTGGTCGCACACAATGCTTTCCAATGGGGCAACCAGATGGCTGGGTTTTCCTGGAAGTCCCAATGACAGGCCATTCGCCTCCCTGATCCCAGTGAGAGCTCCAGGAGGTCAGGTGCCTCTGCGCCCTGGGTCCCCTCTGTCACTCGGTGTGTTCGGGTTCCCAGAAAGAAGGGTAGCCGTCCTCCAGATTACTAGGGACAGGGAAGCCGGGATACCACTCCCGGGCTGGCAATTCTCTGCCAGTGACCAGATGGGCTATGCTTGGACAACACCTCTCCTCCGTCCAGGGGCTCCGGCCCACGGCATGGCAAAGTGCCTGAGACAGGCTCCATGGGTCCCCGGCAGTCCTCTACCCTGCGCCTGCACCTGAGAGCTCCAGTGGTCCTTCCCCATGCCTGAGGCCTAGCCAGGGACCCCCGGCCCCCAGGAAGCCAAGCCCCTGAGCCCTGTGTGGGCAGGCAGGAACCCTACGGGGAAGGCTTGGGATGGGCAGCTGGGAGTTCTTTTTTTCCTGGCCATCTGGTTGCACCTTTCCCCTTGGCCATCTGGTCGCTCGCAATGCTTTCCAATAGGGCAACCAGATGGCCGGGCTTCCCTGGAAGTCCTGCTGAGGGGCCTTTTGCCTCCCCGATCCCAGCGAGGGCTCCAGGAGGTCGGGTGCCTCCACGCCCTGGGACCCCTCCATCACTCGGTATGCACAAGTTCACAGAAAAAGGGGTAGTCTTCCTCTGGATTACTAGGGGCAGGGTTTGCCACAACACCCCTCCCGGGCTGGCAGTTCTCTGCCGGTGACCAGATGGGCTATGCTCAGTCAACACCTGTTCTCTGTCCAGGGTCTCTGGCCCACGGCGTGGCAAAGTGACTGGGATGGGCTCCATGGGTCTTGGGCAGTCCTCCCCCGGGCGTCTGGGCCTGGGAGCTCCAGTGGTCCTCCTTGTGCCTGAGGCCCATCCACAGTCCCCGAGTCCCCGGGAAGTAGAGCCCCTGAGCCCTGCGTGGGCAGATGGGAATTCTGCCGTGAACGCTTGGGTGGGCAGCTGGGAGTCCTGTCCGTCCAGGCCATCTTGTTGCACCTTTCCCCTCAGCCATCTGGTCGCACGCAATGCTTTCCAATCGGCTGAACAGATGTCCGGGCTTCCCTGGAAGTCCAGATGAGGGGACATTTGCCTCCCGGGTTGCAGCCAGGACTCCAGGAGGTCAGGCATGTTCCCGCCTGGGGTCCCCTGAGCCTCGCAGTACACACGAGTTCCCAGAAAGTGAGTTAGCCTTCCTCTGGATTACTAGGGGCAGGAAGTGCTGGGACACCCCTCCTGGGCTGGTGATTCTCTGACGGTGACAAGATGGGCTATGCTCGGACACCACCTCTCAGTTTTAGGGGCTCTGGACCATGGCATGGCAAATTGCCCGGGATGGGCTCCATGGGTCCCAGGCAGTCCTCCCCGGACGTCTGGGCCCGAGATCTCTGGTGGTCCTCCCCATGCCTGAGGCCTAGCTGGGGTCCCCAAGACCCCGGGAAGTAGAGCCCCCAATCCCTGCCCTGCGTGGGCAGGTGGGAGCCCTACCAAGAAGGCTCAGGGTAGGCAGCTGGGAGTCCTTTCGGTCACAGCCATCTTGTTGCACCTTTCCCCTCGGCCATCTGGTCACACGCAATGCTTTCCAATGGGGTGACCAGATGGCCGGGATTCCATGGAATTCCTGATGAGGGGCCATTTGCCTCCTTGATCCCAGCAAGGGTTCCAGGAGGTCGGGTGCGTCCGTGCCTAAGGTCCCCTCTGTCTTGCAGTGCGCACATATTACCATAAAGGGGGGTAGCCTTCATCTTTATTACTAGGGACAAGGTACTCTGGGAGCCCTCTCGGCCTAGCAGTCCTCAGCCGGCAGCTGGACAGGCAAGGATGCCGCCCCAGCCTAGGGTCCTTCCCGGGGCCTGCCGTGTGGCAGGCTGCCCTGGGTGGGGTCCGGTTGGCCCAGGGAGCCTCCCCCGTTGGTCTGGGTCCAAGGGCCCCGGGATGGGTGGCCTCCCCACCCAGGGCTCTGTCATTGGTCCGGCTGCGTGGCAGGGTGCCCGAACGAGGTCCCGCAGGCCCGGGGATGTTTGCCCTGCACCTTTGAGCCCTGGAGCACTAGCTGGGTCCAGGGGTCCTGCTGGGCCCCGGGTTGGGTGTTCTGGCCTTGGGCTCCATCCCCCAGCCTGCTGCACTGCCAAAAGGCCCAGGATGGGGTTCCGTTGTGCCCAGGGAGGCTCCCCTTGCTTGGCTGGCTTCAGGAGCTCCATCCCGATGTGTACGAGGTCAGCATAGATGTAATAACAAAGAAAAGTGACTACGCAAAAAAAGTCACTTATTGGAAATACCCAAACAAAAAGTTTAAATGTGACTTGTCTGGAGACATATTTGGAACTTTTAAAGAACTGAGAAAACATGTCTCCAACAAGCACAAAGGCTTCTATCTAAAACATATTGCTCAAAATGTGACAAAGAAGCAGAATACCACAATATTGCATGCCATTATGCCAAATGTAAAGGAAGACCTCAAGAAGGAGAGCTGTGATTCCTGTGCAGCTTCTGTGACCTCAGATTTGGAACAAAGATTGGTGTTTCACAAGATGCTCGCCATGCGCTTCCAAGGGCGCAAAATGAGGCTAGACTAGCAGCTCTAGCAAGCAGCAAACCGTCAAAATTATGGTCACAGGAAGAAATACTGCTATTAGCAGCATTGGAAAAAGTGTATGAAAACAAGAGAAATATTAATACGCTGATGGTTCCACATTTTGACCATAAAAACAAAAAACAAATTGCAAAAAAAGATGAAATAGAAGATCTAAAAATCGGCAAAAGATGCACTGCAAGCATCAAATGTTTCTGAAAATGACTCTTGCGATGAACCAGAGGTTACAGTGGAAGTAACAACAGAAAAGCGCAGAGACTTTATCAATTGCAAACGTGCGCAACAAATCACGAACTTTGATGAACTGGAAGATAGAATCACAGAAATTGAGAAGTACACCAAAAACATCGAGCAACACGATGCTGCTATGCATGAGATAGTGACTTATAGCTCAGAAAACACCACTGATATAAGTCCTACACCAGTGAGTGTACCAGCAAATTAACCAACAAGTGAACTCACTAATGAGCACCAGAATGCCCCAGTAGGAAACAAGATAACAAAAAAAGACAAGAAAAATTGAAGGCTTAATCGGACATACAAAAAAAGTATGCAAAAGCAAAGGGCAGCTATAAAGAATACCAGGCAATGTTTATAAACGACAAAAAGAAAATTGCCAGGATTATCAATGATGGGGCAGAAGATGCCACTTGTCAAATCAGTGCTGATGACATTTTTCAATGCTACAAAAGCATAATTGATATAGAAAACAAGAAAAATTCTAAATTCATGCTGCTTGATCGAATACCGGAGGCATACGAAATTAGAAGTTTATGTAAAGAAATAACACTGCTCAAAATAACTCATGCCTTCGAAGGCTCTGATTTGAAGAAAGCAGGGGGGCCTGATCAGATTGGTCTGAATGACTTGTATAAAGTACACAGCAGGCAGCCAAGACCTCTGCCCAGCATGTTATTGTCTTGGTTGTTGATGAGACGAGTACCAGAAAGTATAAAAAAGAACCGATCAATATTGATTCCCACGAATGTACTGATTACTGAACTTAAAAAAAACAGTAATTGGCGTCCAATTACCATCGGTACTGCATTCATTAAGTTATTTACAAAAATACCATCTAAAAGACTCTCATTTTTTGTTGAATTGAATACGAGACAAAAAGGCTTCATGAAGGTGAGAGGTTATCTCGAGAATCTGACTCTCCTGCAAAATATCATAAAAGAGGCACAAAAAACGGTCATTCATTAGCAGTGGTGTTCATAGATATCTCAAAAGCCTTCGACTCTGTCATTCATGGTCACATTATACAGAGTCTCGCAAGGCACAGAGTTCCATCATACATCAGAGACATAATAAAAGACGTATACACTGACTCAACAACGTTTTTCAAGGGAAAGAACAACAAAGCAACTCCTGAAATAACAATGAAATATGGGGTTAAACAAGGTGACTCTTTATCCCCACTACTATTTAACATTCCCAGGGATCCTCTGATCTGTGATCTTCAGAAAAACGGCAAGGGCTTCACATTTGGATCAGATGGTCTTATCGAGAAAATCACCGCTCTCGCCTTTTCTGATGACATCGGAGTACTCAGCAGCACCTGGGAAGGAATGAGTACAAATCTGAAAATCATTGAAGAGTTCAGTAAAACAACAGGATTCAAACTTAATGTGAAAAAGGGACATGGATTTTATATCAGTCACTATAAAGATAAAATCCTGATTAACAACTGTATTGTATAACTCAATGGCAAAACATTCACCCCAAGTCACAGACCTGGGTTTTTATCCATCGTTATTTTGCCCACCAAGCCAAGTTCAGACATGGATATATGCAAATCAGTCTTGACCCTGTGCCTCATGCGAACAGTCTAGACCAAACTGCCAAGCCATGTCTTCCCTGGAACGGAATCAAGCATCTTACGACCGGTTTCTGGCTATCAGCCTTCATCAGCCAGGATAGCGTGACTCCAGTGGCCTAGTGAGAACAGGACCCACGTCTGGGCATACCCTTCCCACATAGGGTGAACAGCAAAACACACAAGATGATGGACGGAATGCTGCACAATGGCAAATCATTCACCCCCAGTCACAGATCTGGGTTTAATCCATCGTTATTTTGGTCACCAAGCAACCCCAGTTCAGACATGACCATATGCAAATCATTCTTGATCCTGTGCCTCATGGGAACAGTCCAGACTGAACTGCCAAGCCATATCTTCCCTGGACCAGAATTAAGCATCCTAGGACCGGTTTCTGGCTATCAGCCATCTTCAGCCAGGATAGCTTGACTCCAGTGGTGTAGTGAGCATGGGACCCACATCTGGGCATAGGGTGAACATCAAAACACACAAGATGATGGACGGAATGTTGCACAATGGCAAAACATTCACCCCCAGTCACAGATCAGGTTTAATCCTTCGGTATTTTGTTCACCAAGCCACCCCAATTCAGACATGGCCATATGCAAATCAGCCTTGACTGAGTTTTTTTACTCAGTCAGACCTCTGTGAGGTCCGGCGATGCGCAGACAGGGAAAGGCAGCACCCAGGCCTACCAGCTGGGGCCCCCAGAGGCCCAGGTATGCACCTGCCTCTCTGCCCCGTCGCGATGGTCCTTTTGCTCTGAGTTTGCTTAGGCAGACCTCCATGAGGTCCGGCGATGCTGAGACGGGGGAAGACAGCACCCGGACCCCCCCACCGGGTCCCACAGGGGCCCAGGTACGCACCTGCCTCTCAGCCCCTACCTGATTGTCTTTTTTCTCTGAGTTTGCTCAGGCAGACCTCCTTGAGGTCCGAAGATGCTGAGACAGGGGAATGCAGCACCCGGGCACGCCGGCTAGGGTCCCGAGGGGCCCGGGTACGCACCTGCCTCTTGGCCCCTTCCCGATGGTCCTTTTTCTCTGAGTTTGCTCAGGCGGACCTCTGTGAGGTCCGGCGATGCTGAGACGGGGAAGGCAGCACCTGGGCCTGCCTGCCGGGGCCCCCAGGGGCCTGGGTACGGACCTGCCTCTTAGCCCATTCCCGATGGTCCTTTTTCTCCGAGTTTGCTCATGCAGACCTCTGTGACGTCCGGCGATGCTGAGACGGGGGAAGGCAGCACCCTGGCCCGCCCGCCGGGGCCCCCAGAGGCCAGAGTGCCTCTCAGCCCCTTCCCGATGGTCCTTTTTCTATGAGTTTGCACAGGCAGACCTCTGTGCGGTCTGGTGATGCTGAGACTGGGGAAGGCAGCACCAGGGCCAGCCTTCCTGGAGCCCCAGGGGCCCGGTACGCACTTGCCTCTCAGCCCCTTCCCGATGGTCCTTTTTTACGAGTTTGCTCAGGAAGACCTCTGTGAGGTCAGGCGATGCTGAGATGGGGGCCCCTGGGGGCCCATCTGCCGGGGCCCCCAGGGGCCCGCGTACGCACTTGTCTCTTGTCCCCTTCCCGATGGTCCTTTTTCTCCGAGTCTGCTTGCCAGCATACCCCCTGCACAGGGTGGCCTGCCAGGGGATGCCCCAGCTGTACTCTGATCGATTGGGCACTCTCAGTCCATTTAAGGATGGACTGCTTTGCCACCCTGCATGGACTGTCTGACTCGAGGGCCTGCCACCTGGTGGGAGGCCCTTTACCCAGCATAGCCAAGGCCGGGTGGCCCCGGCAGCTCATGCTCCCCAGTGGTCTGACCGGAGTGGAAGGGGTCGGGTGGTGCAAGGCCCTTGGATGCTGCTGCCCAGCAGGTCTGTAGGTCATGTGTGCCACACCGTCACCCCTCGCTGCCCAGCACATTTCCACAGCAGGATTGAATGACTGTTCCGAGGGGTGCTGCCGCCACCAGGCTCCGGCACTCCTGTGTCTCGCTCCGGCTGCGCCTCAATCCGCCTCTCCCTTCTGGGGGAAACAGCTGGGCCTGCCGGTGCCTATGTAACCACACCTCTCTACACCCCTCCAGCGAGCCCTCCCGCCCAGGAGGGTGGGCTTATTGCCCTGTCAGTCTCCCGAGAGATGGCGGGGCGTGCAAAGGTTGCCGGTCAGGTAGATGGGCACGTGGCCCCCACCCCTTCAGCTGGTGTGGCTACCTGGTTGATCCTGCCAGTAGCATATGCTTGTCTCAAAGATGAAGCCATGCAAGTGTAAGTACACACGGCCAGTACAGTGAAACTGCAAATGGCTCATCAAATCAGTTATGGTTCATTTTATCGCGCCATCTTTTACTTGGATAACTGTGGTAATTCTAGAGTTAATACATTCCGATGAGTGCTGACCTCCAGGGATGTGTGCATTTATCAGACCAAGACCAATGCGGGATCGCCCGGCTGCTTTGGTGACTCTAGATAACCTTGGGCCAATCGCACATCCCTGGGACCTTTCCGTCGCAGTCAGTATTTTGTCCGATAGGTTCGTAATTAAGCTTGGAGGCCGCTCGTTCCCGGTTGTTGAGTCTTGCTGTGGGTGTGGTTGCCCACTGCATCGTCGTCTTCCCACGATACTTGGTTGAACCCTCTATTCTTCCCTCTTCCTCTCCTGCCCCTCTCTAAAAAAGGCTGTTGGTATTGGTTGGGGAAGTTCGGTGGTGGCATAAAGCCAGGGTTCCAACCCATCATTGGGAAAGGGGGCTGTTGGAAGGGGAATTGGTGAGCCATTCCAGCCATTGGAGGGGGTAGTGGCCATCTCTGTTGTTGGTTCAGATAACCTTAATTACTAACCTATCGGACAAAATACTGACTACGACAGAAACCAAGGTCCTTGAAAGAGGCCTGGGTTTCGTCCTGACATCCCGCCCAGACAAGTTTAAGCTTCATTGTGAACTTGCGGCCTTTTTCAGGAAACTCTTCCTAATTTTTTGCACTTTTTTCACCTTTTCTTTTTCACTTTCACGTCCCTAGGTAAGGGTGGGCCTTAGCGTGCCCATACCACCAGGGTTTAGTACACTTACAAGAGTCCTGATGAATGCCTGGTAATTTTACACCGTTTCAGAGGCAGAAACATGTTGACTGACAAATAAGGAAATAACCACACAATTAACTTTGGACTGTTTTCCCACACACTATTTTAATAATATGTCCTAAGTGATCACATAATAAATTATTTTTGATACACTACAGACATTTTTAATCACTACTAAATCCTGCTCCGCAGTGGATCTGGCATTGAAGCTCACTAAAGAGGCATTCGGCCTCTTTAGTGGGGCCCGATGATGAAGCATGTCATCACCAGGTGATGAGTGAGGGCTTTCTTAAACGTCCTGAGTTAGGCCGTCCCCCCTTTCCATTGCTCCTTTGTGTGATCTCATCGATACCACAAGACACTCTTTTTTCACTAAAATAGTACAACAGCAGTGACATAGTGTTTTGTGGAAGTTTAAGGATGCAGATAGTGCATGGGGTTTGAAGCAGTCCATGTCGTAAGGCCTACTTCGCTGCATGACTATTTGGATACTGACTGAAATATTAGAGTACTGTAAGGAGAGTGTCTAAGTGAATATATAAGTGCTTGAGGTTTAGCGCAGCAAATGAATTAGCAGATACTGCTGAATGGGTCACTACAATAATGCAACAGCAGTGTGTGGTAAATAAATAAATAATACCCTATTTTTGAATATATAAATGAATAACAGATAGCTCAATAAAATAAGAGTCAAGATTCGAGGTAGTAGGAGTTTGCAGGTTTATTACAGCATAAAGGACAGGAACAGGACAACCTGCATAGTAATAGGATGGCAGGGCCCAGCAGCGCTGCTGAAATCAGGATCGGGGCAAGGGGAACGGAAGGGATAACTTTTTTAATAACAGTGCATGAGCATATATACATAACGCAAACACATAGCATTACATTGCAATAGGCGTAGCAGTGGGTGGAGCAGAAGGCGTGACGCGTAGCAGTCGCGAAAGATAAGGGGGAAAAGAGGTGTAACTGGGCGTATACATAGACATGTGGTGCAGACGTAACAGAATATGTCATGAATGGGGCGGAAACCATGGAGGGGGCTACCTAAGGAGCCGGGACCTCTAACCTGATGGTGCGCGCAAACTTGCAATGACGTATCACTAGGAGAAGCTGGGGGCTATGAACTCTGTGCTAGGAGCAGAGACTGAAGTCTGGAGAGTCAGGGCGACATGTACCTAAACAGTATCTAGTATCTGATGTTTAGAGAACATGTTGATATAAACTAGAAGTCAGGAGGGGAAAGGCTAACTTGATTCTAAGACTGGACCATGCATTATTCTACATGTAGTGCGTGATGAAGAATATTAAATGACCATTAAATACAGTATTTCTCTAACGTGGAGACGTATAGGCTAGACAATGACGGAAACTATTGATGCGATTCAGTAGTTTAGGAATGCAGAGAAGGAGGACTGACCAGATAACTGGAATCATAACATACTTTTGGCAGACTCAGAGGCAGAGCCAAGCTGAACCGGGCACTGCGAGGCAGGAAGTAAGTGAAGGGTCGAGGATACAGGTGGGGGCTGGATCGCTCCTCAGCGAGGCTTCAGGAGACAGGAACTGAATCTGGTGTCCGGGCCCTCTTTGAGGCCTAAAGACGGGGACTTTTCAATGAAATAACGTGCACACTGGGAAACGTGGCAACGTAGCTTTACATAGGCCTAATATTCGTAGTATTCACGAGGACTGGAAACTGGCATACTAGAGGTGGACACAACTATAATTGCGTCATTAATCAAACATAGGGAGTACATATGCATATTTAATCATGCACACATAACATATGATGGAGGAGGCGTAGGGACACAGAACATGGCAAAATTTACTTTTCCACAAGTGACAGAGTGTTTGGTTGAAGTGTAAGGATACAAACTGTCGAATTGAAGATATGAAAGTCAAGTACGCATATGGATAGAAGACTGCATGCATAAAGCATAGGGGTTTGAAGCAGTCTTTGTCCTAAGGCCTACTTTACTGTATGAGTACTTGGGTACTGACTGAATGATTACAGTTCTGCAAGGAGAGTGCCTGACTGAATTTATAAGTGCTTGAGTTTTAGCTCAGTGAATGGATTAGCACAAACTGCTGAATGGGTCACTGTAATAGTGCAACAGCAGTGACAGAGTGTTTGGTGGAAGTGTAAGGATACAGAGTGGAGAATTGATGATATGAAACACAAGTGTGCAGGTGGATACAAGACTGCATGCATAGAGTATAGGGGTTTGAAGCAGTCCAGGTCCTAAGGCCTACTTCGCTACACAAGTGCTTGGGTACTGACTGAATGATTGCAGTTCTGCAAGGAGAGTGCCTGACTGAATTAATAAGTGCTTGAGTTTTAGTGCAGTGAATGGATTAGCGCATACTTCTGAATGGGTCACTGCAATAGTGCAACAGCAGTGACAGAGTGTTTGGTGTAAGTGTAAGGATACAGAGAGTGCATATGGATTTGAAGCATTCCATGTCCTAAGGCCTACTTTGCTGCATGACTATTTGGATACTGACTGAATGATTAGAGTACTGAAAGGAGAGTGTCTAAGTGAATATATAAGCGCTTCAGTTTTAGGGCAGTAAATGGATAAGCACATACTGCTAAATAGGTCACTACAACAGTGATACAGCAGTGACAGAGTGTTTGCTGGAAGTGTAAGGATACAGACTGGTGAATTGAAGATGTGAAATACAAGTGTGCACGTGGATAGAAGACTGCATGTATAGTGCATAGGGGTTTGAAGCAGTCCATGTCCGAAGGTCTAATATATATCTAACTACTGCATTTAAGTGTTCAACCCTAACTCATTTTGCAAATACATAAGCAATTTGCTGCACTATTTGCAACAACATTACATCAAAAAAGTGACACAATACAAATACAAAGAGGCACAAGGGGCTTGTAAATCCGCCCTAGAGAGTTTACAGTAGTGTATGTATACAGACTGCAAAATTGTAGATGTGTAACACAAGTCTAATTCTCAACAAGCAACACTATTTACTACTCTAGAACTGCAAAAGTGCCTGCACACATTCTAAATTTTTTAGTACTGTACTTTACTGTACAAATCTGACTTACCACACACATTAACTTACCAAATGCTTTTATCACAATGGTTATCCAAATGCAGACATTCTTATACAGAATCTCTGTACTTCACTGTTCTTAGCAAAATCAGAAAATGGCAAACTTTCCCTCTCATTCTACACATATATACATGTAAATAACAAATCACATTTCTTTCCACATTAATTCAGAAGCTAACACGCATTTCTATTGCTTGAACATTTGAACCCTTTCCAACTGACATAACTTTCAACCCTACACCCATTCTGCCTTCTGCCTGTTACCATAGAAACACTTCATGGAACACTTAACTGAGCACACAGGTCAAAAGTTCATCACACAATGTTGCAAATCAAAACAGCAAGTGTGGTTGACTTTTCAACATATCAGCTTATCTTATGTAACATACCTTTCAATCAGTTTTTGTTAACCAATAGGAATAATGCTTTTAAAAAACAGAAACATGCACCCTAGTTTTCAGTGTAGAATGTTCTCAAACAACCAATCATTTCTTTCGTTTTTTCAAACTTTTTTCAAAACTGCATCTTATCCACCATTTTAGAAAAATCATAGTTTTCAAACTGCCATTTCATTTACAGAGACCATCTGAGTGCATCCAGACCTCTCTTCAATATGGTTAGAGTGTGGATTGGGGGACACAGCTATATTTTCTGGAGCCAAAGGTACGCAGAACAGAAAGGAATCCACAAAGTCCTAGGTCTACCAAATGTAGATATTAAATGGATTGGACAGAGAGGGTTAAAGTGGCATCAATTGATGCCATTGGTTAAATCCTTTTTACATCTCCAACACACTGACCTCACATGTGCGGAGGGCGGACAGGCAAGAGCCAGGCAGACAGCACTTCCGGTTCCCGGAGCTGAGGTCAGCGCTCTAGTGGCTGCCTCACTCCGGGCTATTTAGCCACGCCCTTCCAACAAGCGCGCAGCGGTTGCGCGCAGGGGGCGCCTTCGAGCGTGCCTAAGAAGCGCCGAAGAAAAGCCCGTCTGCGCCCGTCCGCGACAGGACGGGGCGAGGGGCAATGGACCTTGATCCTTCCTCACAAACCGTCACCGGTAAGAATTCTCAACCCCTTCTATATTCACCCCTATTTTTACGCAGCCTTAGACCTGCTACATGTTGTAGCACAGTTATACCCTGGCATCGCATTGAGGCTGCCTACTCCTGCCCTGAATGTCGACATCTATCTAACAACAATGTGTCTCCCTTAGACCGTCATACCTTAGTCAAGGGTTTGAAAAGCTTTCTATTAAACGTACGTTCCTTACCTAAACATCAGCATCAGGTCTGGGACTTAATACATTCTATCCAACCGGACATATGTTTCCTTGTGGAAACCTGGCTCAAACCCCACACTGTTACAGCCATTGCAATGGGGATTCCCTCTGGGTATAAGATTAAACACCTTGACAGAGATATTAAAACCGGAGGCGGTTTAGCGATTATATATAGGGATCATATACATTGTACAATTATTGAACAACACTCAAACGCACAACTAGAAACCCTGCTTTTTAAATTTCACCTAACTAATCATGTCACCTGGAAAGGGGCCCTGGTCTATCGACCCCCGGGAGCAGATCCTAATTTTGCACTCACTCTTCAAGAAATCTTAGCTCCACATATAAAATCAAAAGAAGATTTTTTGCTTCTAGGTGATTTTAATATACACGTTGACCAGCCAATGTTGACCGAATCTACGGCTCTAATTACAGATTTATTGAATCTGGGCTTGGAATTAAAAAATCATGGACCTACTCATATAGGAGGACACATGCTTGATCTTATTTTCTCTAACTCTACTAAAATAAATTGTTCCTTGGCTACGAGTATATCGTGGACTGACCACTCTTTGTTGGAATTTACTCTACCAACTCCTGCGAGACCCATAAAGAATGTCCCCTTCCCCCCCTCTTGGAGACGTCAATGGCACAAAGTTAATGTCAATACGGCTCAAGAGGCATGGACAGATCCTATTTTTTTGCAATCCGATACAGCAGACACTGCTTTAGCCAAGCTGAATGAATCTATCAAAAAAACCATTGACACCATTGCTCCTTTAAAAAGACATAAACAACACCCAGTATCAAAACAAGAAAAATGGTATACAAAAGAACTGAGAGCAGAGAAACAAAAATGTAGACGTTTTGAGAAAGCCTGGAGAAAAACCAAAACTGAAAATAATCGTTTGATTTTCCTAAAGGCCCAATCAGAATACTACAAAAACATTAAGTCAGCGAGGAAACTACAATTGACACAACAAATAGCAGAAGCAGGTAACAGCCCTAAAGAACTTTTTAATATCCTACAAAATTTTATAAAACCTACGGCGTGTGAAAGTTCAGACGACTTTTCACAGGATTTGTGCGACAAAGTCTTGCTGTTTTTCGAGGATAAAATTAACATCATCTACGAAAAGATATTAGTTGCCAACAATTCCAGCAAAAATCCAACTAAAATCGGCCCCACCGCAACTCCCGTTTTAGACAATAAAACCTCCTTGACGTTTTTCCCCTCCATTACTCATACAGAGCTTCTTACTCTCTGTACTCATATCAAAACAGGATCCCCCAATGACCTTGTACCAGCTAGAATGGTCGGTCCTTTGATCCCATTATTAGGTCCCCATATTCTTGAAATGGTAAACATCTCCCTCAGAACAGGCCAAGTTCCGGCAGATTGGAAAAAGGCAGTGGTGAACCCGATAAGAAAGAAGGCATCATCTCCCTGGACAGACCTATCCAACCTACGTCCCATCTCCCTCCTACCTTACCTAGGCAAGATCACGGAGAAGCACGTGAACACCTATCTCTCGCAACACCTTGAAGCGACGGAAGGCCTGGACCACTCCCAATCTGGGTTCAGGCCAAACCACAGCACAGAATCAGCACTTCAAACAGTGACCAATAACATCAAAATGGCACTGGATGATGGTTGCTCTATGATTCTGGTGCTGTTGGACCTTTCCGCCGCTTTTGATACGGTGTCTCACAAGGTGCTTCTCCATCGCCTGAAGGAGGTGGGAATAGAGGGAGAGGCTTTGGCATGGTTGGAGAGTTTCCTGTCTGGGCGTTCCCAAGAGGTTAGGCTAGGCTCCCACAAGTCCACCCATCGGGAGCTCAATAAGGGGGTGCCACAGGGCTCCTGTCTGAGCCCCACACTTTTCAACATATATGTGGCCCCCCTTGCCAACCTAGCAAGATCTTTCGGGTTCACCCCTGTATCCTACGCTGACGACACCCAACTTCTTTTTCCCTTTAAAACTCTTACACCTGCAATAAAAAGATCTTTTGCAGAGGGGATGAGAGCCATTGCAGACTGGATGTCATCTAATTGTCTGCAGTGCAATGTCGGGAAAACCGAAGTTGTGTTGTTCGGTCAAGCGATGACACACTGGTCATCTGATTGGTGGCCTCTGGAACTTGGTCCTGTTCCCACCCCCAAAAGTAAGGTCAAGAACTTGGGAGTTTTATTTGACCAACAACTCATTTTCAAGGACCATGTCAATCAAGTAGCCGGCACCTGCTTCCGGGCTATAGGGATGCTAAGACGTGTCTTTCCCTATCTCCCGGATCACCATAGGAAAACTTTGGTGCAGGCTCTTGTTATTAGTAGGATCGACTATTGCAATGGATTGCTCCAAGGAGCCAATGAGGAGCAAATCAAGAAATTGCAGGTCATTCAAAATACAGCCGCAAGGATCGTCATGAATGCTCCTCCCAGGATGCCATCCTGCCCCCTACTGTCTCAGCTTCACTGGCTTCCTGTGAAGAAGCGAGTTCAGTTTAAGACTCTGTGCACAATACACAAGAGTCTAATGGGGATGGGCCCTAAGTATTTCATAGACATCTTTCAGCCCTACATCCCAGGACGCTCCTTGCGTTCCAGCGACCAGCTACTACTCAAAACACCTAGAATTAAGAAAACCAGACAAGGTGGCCGTGCACTGGCCTACACCGGACCTATCTTATGGAACTCATTGCCGCTCGGACTGAGGTCAATCACCAATCACATGGCGTTTAGAAAAAACCTAAAAACCCATTTGTTTCCCAGCTATTAATTGTCTTCCCATCCCTGGACACTTTCTTTTACTCTCTTTCCACCTGCAGTTATAGCGCGGAGATACCCCTTCGGGGGTCTAGTCTGGCGCTTTATAAGCATATAAAATAAATAAAAAATAAAATAAATTGTGCACTGTGGTGGCAAAGACCAAGACACTTTGACTGGGGTATGTCTGGAAATGCTTATGAAGGACACCTTTGGAGAATTGATGGCACTTTTGCCCCAAACTGCCTTTGTCTATTCTAATATATGCCAAAGACAGAAATGTAACTGGTCCAACCAATATTGTCCACAGATTGAGAAAACTAGGAAACATGTGAATACATCTGTTTTTGCTTTTCTCCGAGACTATATCTATAGGAGAGATGGTGTACATTTTACAGATAAAGGAAACAGTCTTCCTCATAATCTTTAGACACTGCATTGGTACTTACTTGTAGGTACTAAATCTCTCAATAAACACAAGGTCACAAGAGCCACCTAAAATCAAAACACATAAGCTTGATAAATATCTGAAAAATATTTTTCTTTTTCTTGCTTGGATACGCTTACAGGACGCCTTAGAAATCGGGCAGCAGACATCGTACAGTATGGGTACCCAATGCGTACACACCAGAGGTTATAAAAATATTTGGAGGGGGCTGCGTGGCCCCCCTCCTGAGGCTTCTTTTAGCCCCAGGGACCCATCCCCCAGGGCTCTGCCTCGTTTAAAAAAAAAAAACTTGTTTGGGGGAGGGGTGCCACGTGGCCCCCCTCCCGGGCCACTTCTAGCCCCGGGGACCCCATCCCTGGGGCTGGCCCTCTCCGTTGGAGACCGTGATGGGGGTCCCCAATCCCCCCACGGTCCCTGCCGGCTCCCCACGTCATGCGTGAGCCGGCATTGCTTTTCTACATGTGGAGCAGCTAACATGTTTTTTGGAAGAGAGAGCAGGTTTCCTGCTTTCTCTTCCAAAAACCAAAGCAGTTTGCTATGGTAGGGTGGGAGCCACGAGGCTCCCACCCTACCATAGCAAACTACATTGTCCCGGGGGTAGGCACCCCGGGACACTGCAGGAGCCAACCCTAGGGGGTAGCAGTCCCTTGGGCCACCACAAGGCCCCAGGAGGGGGGCCGCGCAGCCCCCCTCCTAATATTTAAAAGCCCTGGGTGGTGGTGGTCCCCAGGGCTGGGGTGTCCGTCATGGATCTCCAATTTAAAAATGTAGTGCCCTGGGGAGGTTGCGGTCCCCGGGGCATGTGGGGGGGTTTGAGTACCCCACACAGGTTTTCTAATTTAAAAAAAAAAGAAGCCAAGGGGTGGCGGTCCCTGGGGCTGCGGGGGGGAGTGAGAGCCCCCGCATGCATAATGTTAAAGCCCCAGGGGGTGGCGGTCCCCGGGGATGGGGGGCCCCTCTGGGCCCCCATCATTATTAAAAAAGAAGCCCCGTGGGTGGCGGTCCTCAGGGCTGCGGGGGGCTGTGAGCCCCCCGCATACGTATCACTAAAGCCCCGAAGTTGGCAGTCCCCAGGGCAGGGGGGCCCCTCTCGGCCCCCATTATAATAAACTACATTGTCCCGGGTCTTGGCCCCCCCGGGTGCTAATTAGCATAAAGTGGGCTCTGGGTTTTTTATTTTTCACGCAATACGCATATCCTACGCGTATCCCGCGATTTAAAAAAGAAAACATTTGCTTGGGGCCTTGGGGGACCTGGTGGGACCCCTGAGCAAGCCTAGGGGGTCAGGATGTTTCTTCCCTGCCCCCTTTCCGTCATTTCCACACTTGTTTTTCAGATTCCTTGTGCTTCAGTTCTACCGAGACACAAGATGGCTGCCAATACTTTCTGGTTTGGAGTGTTGACAGACAGTTGATAGCCTATTAGCATGCAGCTCGTGCTCATAAGGGTAGCGTATAATCCTAGGTGGATATGCGTACACTACTTCGTTCATAGATATATCTATGATTTTACTTTTGATTTTCTCAGAAACTACTGCACGGATTTACACCATTTAACAAAAAGCATGATCTGCGAACCAAACTCTACCTTTTTGCCAAATTTTGGTGTAATTCCTTTCACCAGTTTTGGGACCCCCCTTTTTTCTCAGCCCCTGCTTGACGAATCACCCCAAAACTTTCAGGATAGGAGCGGAGCGGGCCATTTTCTTGGAGAATTTCCCGAAGATTCGTCAACCGACACCAAAGTTATTCCAAATAGAATGTTGTGGATTTCCTTTGGAAACTAGGTCCTAACTATAGCTACCTACCATATATATATTACCTACTGGAGGTCGCCAGTAGGTATATATAGTTAGGACCTAGTTTCCATAGGAAATCCGCAACATTCTATTGGGAATAACTTTGGCGCCGGTTAATGAATGTACGTGATATTCTCAAAGAAGATGGCCCGTTACGCTCCGCTCCTTCCCTGAAAGTTTCGGGGGGATTCGTGAAGCAGGGGCCGAGAAAAAAGGGTGGTCCCAAAAAATGTTGTCCCCATGTTATTTTCCATAGGACGATTAGACACGGCTACAGCCCGAACGGCTGAACGGAATTACACCAAACTTGGCAAAATGGTAGGGACTGGTACGCAGTACGGTCTTTTGTTTAAATGGTGTAAATTCTTGCAGTAGTTTTTGTGAAAATTGTATTTGAATTTTTTTTATATATCTATAGGCGCACACGCGTGAGCTGAATTTTGATTTGCTGTTGGATGTCAACATTCATTTCAGTAGAAATCAGGAAGTGTTGGCCGCCATCTTATTTTCGAGGCAGAAAGGAGCCTAAAAAAAGTGGGAAACATGAAAAGGGGCCAGGGTGGAGTCTCCCTGACCCCCTAGGCCTTTCAGGGGGTCCCTAAAGGACCCCGAAGTGCCCAAAAACATTTTTTATTTTTCAAAAAAATCACGGGGTGCGCGCATCGCCGCCATTTTGTGTAGTTTTAAAAGAGAGTGAGAAATAAAAGTGGATAACGTGAAAAGGGGGCAGGGTAGAGTCTCCCTGCCCCCTAGGCCTATTGAGGGGGTTCCTGAAGGACCCCGAAAGACAAAATATATATATATTTTTTTTAAATTGCGAGGTGCGCGCACTGCGCACATCAGAAAGAAAACTGTAAAAATACAGTTAAATAATAAGTTAGAGTGTTTAGATGTTGGTTGGCTCTAAAAAGAGCCGCTGTGTTCATTGGGTGTTTTTTGTACCTACAGGTAAGTACCGATGCAAAGTCTAAAGTTTAAAATGAAGACTCTATTCCTCTCATCTGTAAAATGTACACCATCTCTCCTATAGATGCCTTGCATGTTGTAACGCAAGTTGTTGTGGTATATAGAACCCATACCATAGTCTCTGAGGAAAGCATAAACAGACTTATTCACATGTTACCTTGCTTTCACAATCTGTGGACAAAATTGGTTGGACCAGTTCCATTTTTGCCTTTGGCATACATTAGAATATACCAAGGCAGTTTTTGGAAAAAGTGTCATCAATTGCCCAAAGGTGTCCTTTAAAAGCATTTCCACACCTACCCCAGTCAAAGTGCTCAGGTCATTGCCACCACAGTGCACAATTATGAGGTCAGGGTGTGGTAGATGCATAAAGGATTTTACCAGTGGCATCAATTGGTGACATCTCAATCCTCTCTGGCCAATCCACATAATATCCACATTTGGTAAATCAAGGTTGTGAAAGCATCGATTTGCTACATACCTTTCACTCCAGAAAATATAGCTATGTCCTACTATCCAGACTTTCAGCATCTTGAAGGTAGATGTGGTTGTACTCAGATGGGTTGTGGAAATGAAATGGCAGTTTGAAGGTAGGAGTTTAGAAAAAAAAGTGGTTGAGATTCAGTGCACTTGAAAAAGAATAAATGATTGGTGGTTTCTGATAATTTAAGATTGAAAACTAGGGTGCATCCTACTGTTTTTTAAAGTAATAATACTATTGGTTTAGAAAAAGTCATTGAAAAGAACATTGCACAGGATAAGCTGGAATATTGAGAAGTCAAACACACTTGCTGCTTTGGTTTGCAACATTGAGAGATGAACTTTTAACCTCTTGAGTTCAGATAGGTGTTCTATGGAGAGTTGCCATGGTAACAGGCAGAGAGAACAGTGGGGGAAGGTTGAACATTATGTGAGTTTGAAAGTGTTGAAATGTACAACCAATTAAAATGTTCGTTTGGTTTTGTATTTGTGTGGGAAGAAATTTGATTGGGTATGTACAGAGATATGTGTGTTTAATGAGAGGGAATCAGGGCTATTTGTGGTTGCAGTGTCTGAGGTACATTTCAGAGATTCTGCTGAAGAAAATCTGGTGTGTTTTTGGCACGGTTCTCAATCTTCAAAAGCATTTTTAAAGGTGAGTTATTAATTTGTGAGGGAATATATGTTTTGTATTTTAAGTTAATAATAAAAATGAGTTGCAATGTGGTAGTTACTCACTCTCCCGCTCTTTCACTGTCTCTCACTGTCTTCATTTCTGTCCAACAGTGTTCTTTTCCCTTCTCCTGTTCTCTATAAATCCTTCTGTTTTACTTAAACCTTGTGCCTTTTCCTTAATATGTTTTTTTTCTCTCACTCTCCTTTCATTACCCTTTTTTTTCTTCACTGTCATTATCCCTTTCCTTTACTCCTGTTTTTGTAATTCTCTCTGACCATCTGATTTAATTTCTTTTGTTTATTTTTTTCGCTCTTATTGTCTCTCTCTTTTTCTCTTCCTCACATTTGCTCTCTTTATAGAACACTACTAGGAAGAACCTCTCCCCACCCCCCTTTCACTGTAGTAATTATTTGACTGAATTGCAAGGATTAATGTTATGTGTCTAAGGTCACAGTGTGAGTCCCATGTTTGGATGTAATGCTCGCAAAAAAGTAATGCTGCAAATTGGAAATGTATTTTGAAAATGACTCAGGTTTCTGCACTGTATTGTAGCGCTGAAATAGATAGGATGTGTTCTGTTTCTTAATAGTTTTAGTGTGGTAAATGTGTTTAGGTAAAAAGTTGGGTTTTAAACTTTTTGTCCAGGATCACACTGAGTGTCTGTATAAATTAAAGACATATATTTGTACCTTTTATTATAATCTCTCCTGTCTCTCCTCACAGTCTATCTCCCTCTGGTTATACTGTTTTCTTTCATGAAAATATTGTGTCTTATGTTTGGATGTAATGCTGGCAAAAAGTAATGCTGCAAATTGGAAATGTATTTTCAAAATGAGTCAGGTTTGTGCATTGTATTGGAGTGGTGAAATAGATAGGCTGTGTTTTTTCTCCTAAACTTTTTCGTGTGGTAAATGTGTTTTGGTAAAAAATTTGGTTTTAAACTTTTTGTCCAGGATCACACAGAGTGTCTGTGTAAATTAAAGAATTATATTTGCACCTTTTATTATAATCTCCCCTGTCTCTTCTCACCATCTACCTCTCTCTGGTTATACTGTTTTCTTTCATAAAAATGTTGTGTCTTATGTTTGGATGTAATGCTGGCAAAAAGTAATACAGCAAATTGACAATGTATTTTGAAAATGACTCAGGTTTCTGCACTGTATTGTACTGCTGAAATAGTTAGGTTGTCTTCTGTGTCTTAAACTTTTTCCTGTGGTAAATGTGTTTTGGAAAATAGTTTGGTTTTAAACTTTTTGTCCTGGATCACACTGAGTGTCTGTGTAAAGCAGACACGGAGATGGTACACACAGAAGAGAGATGGTACAGGCAGGGACACAGATAGTGCAAGCAAACACAGAGATGGTACACACTGAGGATAGAAGATGGAGGGCTGTAGGCAAAGGGACAGATAGTGCAAGCAGATACAGACATGGTATACACAGAGGATAGGTTGTGTAGGGCTGCAGGAAGAGGGAAAGATGGTGCAGTCACAGAAAAGATGGTGCAGAGAGAGGGTGAGATAGTTCAAGCAGACACTCACATAGTACAAGCAGACAGAAACATGGTATACATAGAGGATAGATGGTGGAGTGCTGTAGGCAGAGGGACAGATAGTGCAAGCAGATACAGACATGGTACACACAGAGTGTCGATGGTGTAGGGCTGCAGGCAGAGGGACAGATGGTGCAGTCACAGAAAAGTTGGTGCAGAGAGAGGGTGAGATGGTTCAAGCAGAGACTCAGATAGTGCAAGCAGACACAGACATGGTACACACTGAGGATAGAAGATGGAGGGCTGTAGGCAGAGGGACAGATAGTGCAAGCAGACACAGACATTGTACACACAGAGCGTTGATGGTGTAGGGCTGCAGGCAGAGGGACAGATGGTGCAGTCACAGAAAAGAGGGTGCAGAGAGAGGGTGAGATGGTTCAAGCAGAGACTCAGGTAGTGCAAGCAGACAGAAACATGGTATACACAGAGGATAGATGGTGGAGTGCTGTAGGCAGAGGGACAGATAGTGCAAGCAGATACAGACATGATACGCACAGTGGATAGGTGTTGTAGGGCTGCAGGCAGAGGGACAGATGGTGCAAAAAAAGCCTGAAAGTATATTCCCAGCAAGACTCTCTTTGATTGTAGTAATCGTTTTACTGGAAGGGATAGTGTTATCTGTGTAAGATCACAGTGTGAGTCTGTTTTCATTTAAGAGATAGGTGGCAGATTAATTTGTGTAGTTAGTGTGTTTAAAAATATGGGAATATATGTACTTATAACATTGATTAAGGTAGTTTTATATTATCTATTAGTGAAAACGATATAATTAAGTGTTTATATTTTTTTGCAAGGACCAGCAACATTATTATATTGGTGCAATGGAAGAGCATCAAGAGAACGTTGCTGAATTTTGAGATCTCATGCAAATTAATAGAGGGTGTCAAAGATGGACCTTTTCCAGAGGAAATTGATACTGAAAATGAAGATTTCTTGGATGAGAGTTTGGACAGTGTTTTTGTGCAAGTGGTTGAAGATTTTGAATTTGAAGATGGAAATTTTGTATTTGATGAAAATGAAATACCGGACGAAGTCATGTTGGAAGTTTTATTGGAATATGAAATGTTTGATGAATCAATGTATAATTTATAATTAAAAATAATTTGAGTGAGTCTTTTTGTAGTATTGTAATAATTTGGATCGTTGATGTGTTTAAAAAAAATGAGAATAGATATTCTGATGAAGTGTGTTAGGGTTTAGGGTATGTAGTATTAGAAACTGCCATGCAGTATGTCTGTCAGTCCTGTTAATTTGGAAATAGTCTCCATGCTGTGTACTGAAGATCGTGGCTCTGCTGTAGAAATGCCATAGACAAAGAGATGATACACACGGAAGAGAGATAGTGCAGGCAGAGACACAGATAGTGGAAGCAGACACAGAGATGGTATATACAGAGAGTAGATGGTGCAGGCACAGATACAGATAGTGGAAGCAGACACAGAGATGGTATACACAGAAGAGAGGTGGTGCAGGCAGAGACACAGATAGTGGAAGCAGACACAGAGATGGTACCAACAGAGAATAGATGGTATAGGGCTGCAGGCAGAGGGAGAGATAGTGGAAGCAGACACAGACATGGTACACACAGAGAATTGATGGTGCAGGCAGAGACACCGATAGTGGGAGCAGACACAGAGATGATACACACAGAGAATAGATGGTGCAGGCAGAGACACAGATAGTGGAAGCAGACACAGAGATGGTATATACAGAGAATAGATGGTGCAGGCAGAGGCACAGATAGTAGGAGCAGACACAGAGATGGTATACACAGAGGATAGATGGTGCAGGTAGAGACACAGATAGTAGGAGCAGACACAGAGATGGTACACACGGAGAGAGATGCTGCAGGCAGAGACAGAGATAGTGGAAGCAGACTCTGAGATGGTACACACAAATGATAGATGGTGCAGGCAGAGACACAGATAGTGGAAGCAGACACAGAGATGGTATACACAGAGGATAGATGGTGCAGGCAGAGACACAGATATTGGGAGAAGACACAGAGATGGTACACACAAAGGACAGATGGTGCAGGCAGAGACACAGATAGTGGAAGCAGACACAGAGATGGTACACACAATCAATCAATCAATCAATCACAGCATTTATATAGCGCACTACTCACCCGGAAGGTCTCAAGGCACTGGGGGGGGAGTCTGCTACTGCTCGAACAGCCAGGTCTTGAGCTGCTTCCTGTAGGCGAGGTGGTCCTGGGTCAGGCGGAGGTGGGTCGGAAGGGAGTTCCACGTCTTGGCGGCCAGGTAGGAGAAGGACCTTCCTCCTGTGGTGGCTCTTCAGGTGCGGGGGACGGCGGCGAGGGCGTGGTTGGTCGATCGAAGCTGGCGTTTGGGAATGTAGAAGTTGAGGCGGCTGTTGAGGTATTCTGGGCCTTGGTTGTGTAGGGCTTTGTGTGCGTGGGTGAGGAGCTGGAAGGTGATCCGCTGGAGTCTCTTCTGGAGTTTGGCGGTGGTTCCGGCGTAGAGGGAGTTGCCTTAGTCCAGACGGCTGGTGACGAGGGCCTGGGTGACCGTCTTCCTGGTCTCGGTGGGGATCCATCGGAAGATCTTACGTAGCATGCGCAGGATTTTGAAGCACGACGAGGAGACGGCGTTGACTTGCCTGGTCATGGAGAGGGAGGAGTCCAGGATGAAGCCCAGTTTGGGTGCGTGGTCAGTTGGTTTGGGTGCGCTGCCCAGGGCGGGGGGCCACCAGGAGTCGCCCCAGGCGGAGGGTGAAGATCCCAGGATGAGGACTTCCGTCTTGTCCGAGTTCAGTTTCAGGCGGCTGTTCATTATCCACTTGGCAACGTCTGTCATCCCTTCGTGTAGGTTGGCTCTGGCGGTGGCGGGTCGTTGGTGAGGGAGAGGATCAGCTGGGTGTCGTCGGCGTAGGAGATGATGTTGAGGTTGTGCTGGCGTGCGATGGTTGCGAGGGGGCTCATGTAGACGTTGAAGAGTGTTGGGCTGAGCGAGGAGCCCTGAGGGACGCCGCAGATGACTTCGGTGGCCTCCGATCTGAACAGGGGGAGGCGGACTCTCTGTGTCCTTCCGGCGAGGAAGGAGATGATCCACTCCAGTGCCTTCTCCTGGATTCCGACGTTGCTGAGGCGCTGTACTAGGGTACGGTGGCAGACAGTGTCGAAGGCCGCGGATAGGTCCAGGAGGATGAGGGCCGCTGTTTCTCCGTTGTCGAGCAGGGCTTGGAAGTCATCGGTAGCTGCGATCAGGGCGGTCTCGGTGCTGTGGTTGGCCCGGAAGCCAGACTGCGAGTGGTCGAGGGAGCCGTTCGTCTCGAGGAAGGCGGCCAGTTGCTTGTTGACGGTCTTCTCGATGACTTTTGCCAGAAACGGGAGCATCGAGATGGGGCGGTAGTTCTTGAGGTCGGTTGGGTCTGCTGATGGTTTCTTGAGTAGAGCGCTGAGTTCGGCGTGCTTCCAGCTCTCCGGGAAGGTGGCGATGTCGAAGGAGGTGTTGATGATGTCCCGCAGGTGGGGTGCGATGACAGCGTCGGCCTTGTTGAAGACGTGGTGGGGGCAGGGGTCTCTCGGAGATCCGGAGTGGATGGAGCAGACACAAAGATGGTACACACAGAGAATAGATGGTGCGGGCAGAGATACAGATAGTAGGAGCAGACACAGAGATGGGACATACGGAAGAGAGATGGTGTAGGCAGAGACACAGATAGTGGAAGTAGACACAGAGATGGTACACACAGAGGGTAGATGGTTCAGGCAGAGACATAGATAGCAGAAGCAGACACAGAGATGTTACACACAGAGGGTAGATGGTGCAGGCAGGTACACAGATAGTGGAAGCAGACACAGCGATGGTACACACAGAGAATAGATGGTATAGGGCTGCAGGCAGAGGGGGAGTTAGTGGAAGCAGACACAGACATGGTACACACAGAGAATAGATAGTATAGGGTTTCAGGCAGAGGGACAGATAGTGGAAGCAGACACAGAGATGGTACACATAGAGGATAGATGGTGCAGGCAGAGACACATATAGTGGGAGCAGACACAAAGATGTTAGACACAGAAGACAGACGGTGCAGGCAGAGACACAGATAGTGGAAGCAGACACAAAGATGGTACACACAGAGGATAGATGGTGCAGGCAGAGACACAGATAGTGGAACCACACACAGAGATGGTACACACAGAGGATAGATGGTGCAGGCAGAGACACAGATAGTGGAAGCAGACACGGAGAATGTACACACAGAGAATAGATGGTGCAGGCAGAGACACAGATAGTGGAAGCAGGCACATAGATGGTATACACAGAGGATAGATGATGCAGGCAGAGAAAGAGATAGTAGGAGCAGACACAGAGATGGGACACACTGAAGAGAGATGGTGCAGGCAGAGACACAGATAGTGGAAGCAGACACAGAGATGGTATAGACGGAATAGAGATGGTGCAGGCAGAGACACAGATAGTGGAAGCAGATACCGAGATGGTACACACAGAGAGGATAGATGATGCAGGCAGAGAGAGAGATAGTAGGAGCAGACACAGAGATGGTACACACAGAAGAGAGATTGTGCGGGTAGAGACACAGATAGTGGAGGCAGATACAGAGATAATACACACAGAGAATAGATGGTATAGGGCTGCAGGCAGAGGGAGAGATAGTGGAAGCAGACACAGACATGGTACACACTGAGAATAGATGGTATAGGGTTTCAGGCAGAGGGACAGATAGTGGAAGCAGACACAGACATGGTACTGATAGAGGATAGATGGTACAGGCATAGACACAGATAGTGGGAGCAGACACAGAGATGTTACACACAGAAGAGAGATGGGGCAGGCAGAGACACAGATAGTGGAAGCAGACACAGAGATGGTACACACAGAGTATAAATCGTGCAGGCAGAGACACAGATAGTGGAAGCAGACATAGAGATGGTACACACAGAGAATAGATTCGTGGCTTCTCAAATATCAATTTCAGGAAGAACTTTTGTACCTGTAGCTATTATTTTCCATGATGGTTCTTCTGCAACATCTGGATATTATACAGCTTACTTAAAATGTGCAAAAGGCTGGACTCATTGTAATGACACTCAATTGACTTTCTCACACAGATAGTGGGAACAGACACAGAAATGGTACACACAGAAGAGAGATGGTGCAGGCAGAGACACTGATAGTGGAAGCAGATAGAGAGATTAGTACTGTAAAAAAAGGTTAATCTACTGCTGAGAATTACTTTGTAAGTCAGGGTAATTTCTTTTAAAGGTATACAGCTCCTTGGTGACATAAAGGATGAGCAGAGTGTGATCAGCATACTAGATGATGTTGAGGTTCTGATAGCATGCTATTTGTTTAAGGTTCTATGTTTATGATAAATACTATCGGGTGGAGGTATAACCATAGTTAGATGGACCAAAAGATGTGGGTGCTTTTGTTTCAGAAGGTCGGGAGATGGATGCTTAAGAGTACTATTAAGTAACTACCAAACTAAGGATTTCGCAGATACTATTTGGCCATGAGGAATAGTATCACAAACAAATGACTTTTTCGGGTAAATTTTGTTAGCATATGTTTGGATATTAGTTTATTTAGAGTGTATAAGAAAGAAGTAGTAATGTTTTGTTACTTTGTGATTGTTGTTGAGATTGTTGACTTAGGTAAGTATTTGCGGTTTGAAAAAGATATTTAAGATATGTTATTTTCCAATTTGTTATATTGTGAATGAAAATGTTGAATGGGGTTTTTAAACACAATCTTTTTGTTTATGTTTTTTTTTGCCCGCTGTCATATGATGAGTTGTATTGAACTCACTGTTTTTAGTTAAACTCAATATATTCTGAGAACAGCAAAATAAAATATATAACATATTGTACAAATTATTTTGTATTTTGTATTGTGAAAAATATATTACAACTCAATTCGTTCTTCTCTTTCACAGATATTATATTTAGGTAAGTACAACAAATAAAAAATACTTTTTCATTACTTTCTTACTTCTATTTCTCTCTCTCCTTTCTTCATTGCCTCTCTTACTTCTTTACCTTTCCTCATGTTACTTTTGTTCCCTCATTCTACTTACTCCCCTTCATTCACGTTTACTGTGCTTGTCTCACCATCAGTACTCTTCCTTCACCCTCACTCATCTTGTCCAACTCCCTCTTTCCTCTGTCTGTTCATCACTTCTCTTTCCTATTTTCCTCCATCACTACCCTTGTCTTGCTGTATCGATCAGTCTCTTGTCACTACCCCCTTACTCTCTTTCCTTCATATGATCACTGAGTGACCTTCACTCACTCCACTTCTTTCACTTCCTCACTTCCTTTCGCTCACTGCCCTTTTCTCCATTCGTGTCTGAGTCTGTTCCTCTGTGTCAGTCAGTATAACTGATTTACTACTTTACAGTCCCTCACTCTCCCTCTGTTTCTCTCTTTTACTGACTCCCTCTTTATCCTCTAGTCTTTCTTTTGTTTTCTCTCTCTTTCCATACATTCTTTTCTCTCACTTACTTATTTTTCCTTTCTCTTAATATGCTTCTTTTTCCATCCCTCCCCTTCCCTCACTGTTACCTCCCTTCCCTCACTATCCTTGTCCTTCATTCAATCTGAGTCTTGTTCCTCCACTTCATGTTCTCTTCTCTCTGCATCACTCTGATTCCATTTCTCCTGCACCTATTCCATTACTCTTCCTCACACTCTTTCACTTAGTCCATCCGTCAATTCCCTTCCCTTAACCTTGTTTCCTCAATCCCTTTTGGTAACGCTCGTTCCTTTAGTTTCTAACTCCTTTTAGTATATTACTTAGTTCCTTTCTTCCTCTGTGTTTGTCCCTCACCCTTCATTTCTTCCTCTTTCTGTTTTTTTTACTTGTACTTTGTTTTGTATTATGCATAATATATTGTAACTTATTTTTTTCTTGTCTTCCACAGATACTATATTTATGCAAAAGAATTTTATTAAGTTGTCATTATTTATAAGGAAAGTATGACAAACAGAACATAGTTTTTCTTCACTCTCTTACTTGTGTTTCTGTATTTCCTATTCATTAATCTCTCTGTTACTCTTCTTTCTCTAGTCATCTTACTCTCCTTTTCTTATTCTAAATATTGCCCTTCATTCACTTTTTATAGTCTGTCTGTGACTATCAGTACCTTCTCTTTTCTGTTACTCACCTTGTGAAACTCCCTGTTTACCCTGTCTTTCTCTCATTTCTGTTTCCTATTTTCCTCTATCACTACCCTTGTGTTGCTGTATTGCTTAATGTCTTCTCACTCACCCCTTAGTCTCTACCAATAACATAATTCCTCATTCACCTTCACTTACTCACTCCCTTTTGCTCACTCCCATTCCTTTCTCCCCTCCTCCACTCCCCTTTCCTCCATCTGTCTCTAAGTCTCTTCCTGTGTCTCAGTCACTATAACTGCCTCACTCCCTCACAGTGTCTCATTCTCTCTCTCTTTCTCTCTCTCCTTGTGTGTCTTTCTCTTCACAAATGTACCTCCAGTCAAGGACACAATTGTTAGTGATAGCCTTACATGCCTTTTTTAGCTTTTTTCCTGATGTTTCGCTTTCGCCCTCCCTCAGTTCCCTCCCCACTCTCACCTTGAACCTTCCTCTTCCGCATAACCTTGTATAAATCTCAGTGCAACAAGTGCTAAGTTATATGTGCTGCAACGAGAAAACCCAGAATTCAGTCCTTAACCAGTACTCGGGAAATCACAAAGGTATAAATAGTAACCCTGGGCGTAGTGTGCGGAGTTTCTCATGAGAAATGCGCATGCGCGGCCGCCGGCGCATGCGCATTAGTATCGGAAATGGCGGCGGCGCGAATCCAGGGACGGGAGAGGGAGCCCCGGGGACGCGGCGGGCAGGTAAGTGTTTTTAAAACCTTTCAATCCTTTTATTTAAATATTTAGGGAGGGCGGGAGGGAGGCGGGTGGCGGCCGGCTACGCTCCGTCTGCGGAGCGCGCGTAGTGCCGCCTGGCTACGCCCGCTACGCAAAATGCGTAGAAGACGGCACTACGTGCACTCCGTGCACGGAGCGTAGCTGGCCGCCCACCCTTAATAAATAGCAACAAAATAACCACAGTACAATGGTTGTTCTACAGTCCTTAGCAGACAAAAATATTGTTCACAACAGTACCTTTTTAAAAAGCTCCAACGAAAGTCTGGGCACGTCCACCAGAACTAAGAGGGGGGGCCCAGCCCAGCCTCTTCCTGGCTAAGATAGGCACAGATGGGCCCGCCCTTGGACCGGCCCTCGCCCGTGCGCGTCCCGCACTGCGTGAGCCCTGATGTAAATGTAAGTGCCTCCTGGCGCACACAGATGGCGGCAAACTCTGGCGCTCTCCCTCTCTTTCTCTCTCTCTCTCTCTCTCTCTCTCTCTCTATCCCTCATTCTTCCTCTCTTTACCTCTCTGTTTCCTTCACTCCTACTATATCCCATAGTTCCCTTTCCTGACTCTTAATCTCTTTCCTTCTCTCTTGTATTGTGAAATATATATTGTATATATTATAATTCATTTTTTTCATGTCTTTCACAGATATTATATTTAAAAAAAATATTTTATTAACTTTTCATTTCTTAGAAGGTAAGTATGACAAAATAAAAAAATATTTTCTCATCACTGTCTAACTTTTCATTACTTATAAGGTAAGTATGAGAAACAAAAAATATATCAGTGATGTCATTTGAGATGTCATCAGTGATGTCACTGACCATGTCATGAATGATGTAATATGTGACATCATCAGCAGTGGATTGCGGGTGTGCGAAATATAGTTAGTACAACTAACTATATAGGAGCAATGTCAATGGTTTTGTATGAGTGAAATGTCCAGCTAACTATAACACTCCTAAAACATATAGTTTTTTCAGTGAATTTCAAAGGTTTTTTAAATGCTAATTCTTAATTATATAAGGCCTGAAACCTATGTTTTTTTCAGTGAATATATATATATATATATATATATATATATATATATATATGAACACTACAGCAACTTCCCTTTCTTTGCAAAAGAAGTCAAGCATTCCACTGGGGTGGCATAAAAGATCTTTATTTGGTCGTCAGCAGCCTTCGACAGACGCATTTGGATTTTCCTTTGTCGGTGTCCTGAAACCGGTCCTAGGATGATTGTTTCCAGTCCAGGGAGGACCTGGCCTGGCAGTTTGGGCTGAACTGTTCCCATTGGGTGCAGGGTCAAGAGTGATTTGCATATGGCTGGGCCCAAATTGGAATGGCATGGTGAGCAAAAAAACAATGGATTTAGGCCCAGATCTCTGTACTAGGGTAAATGTAGGACATTGTTCTTCATTCTGTCCATCAACTGTTGTTTTTGCAAGGTATATATTGCAGCAAAAACTGTATCCATGAGCCACATTCATCAACAAGGGGCCAATTCCTAATGTTAGGCACGTTGTGAGAATTCTATACGGATCACCACATTTATTGTGTTTACACATGTGTTTAAGTGTCTGGATGCAAGCATGCCTGTTTGCAGTGTTTTACAGAATCTGTGTTTGTTCTGACGTCCAATGTGTGCTTGAGAAGTCTGTAAGTATTAAGTCATAAAACTGTTTTACCCTTTAGGCATAGGAAAATACTGCTTCCAGCTGGTTTGTTTCTTGTGCAATCCTTAACAGAATTTCCCCCCACCTGGTGGGGACTTTACCCATTATTGTGTAAAAAGCCACTGAACTAATTGCAGGCACTGCCAACTGCCATATGTGGCTGTGCAGTTCAAACAGCCTTCACCGGGGCTCTTGTGATTGTTTTCAATATGAACTGTGTTGATATTCTGTATAAGCATGGAGCCTTACGACTGTTAATGGACCTAATCTTGGGTATGGTGTCTATCAGGCTAGGAAAAGCCAGGTCTCTCCCTCATTACTGAGAGGACCTATCTTGCATTATGTAAAACATGTGGTAAGGCTCCATGGTACTTATTTGTATGTTCCTGAAATGTAAATGGTATTTGTATGTCCTCACTAGCTGGTGCTACAGCATCAGTGTATGTGTGACATGTTTTTGTATATGCATCTGCTGTAAGAAATGTAACCCATGAATAGAATGCCTCTGTGTTGAATGCTGGCTGGGCCTTTGCCACAAAGGTTATAATATCTTACTCCCTGTGAGAGGGAGCCCTTGCATTTGTAACAATTGTGTTCCTACTTGTTTGCTATTAAGCGCAAGAAACACTGGTGCTGCATTACTATATTTAATGAATGGAAATCAGAGAAGGTAATGACAATAGTGAAGTAAGTTTAAACAACCTGCAGACAGAAATAGTGTTTTCTATTTAGCTTAGGAGGATGAAATCCCTAAAACTACTGATGTTTCCATATAAGATGACTAGGGAGTGTGAGCACATGTACGAGCTACTCAGGAGCCCAGTGAAATAAGTATATGACCTAAAGCGTTGGTGACGCCATGTTGTAAAGTTCCTTCAAATTAAGTAGGGCTGTGTGTTAGAACAACAAAAACATCAGAATATGTGGACTGAGTCCATCCAATCCTTCATATTATGTTGCCTGGATTCCCAGCTTGCTCAAAGTGACCTATCCCGACCCCTAACCATAACAGGTAACTAGATGGTATCTGCAACCTCAGAACATGACTACTCTAAATCCCCATGGGAATTGTGGAAACAAGTCTACCCTTGTGTTTATTAGGCAGGCATACCCAGAGAAAGACTTAATACATATACTAATTGTTTGCTTCAAACATTTATTGAAGCAATTGTATGCTTGCGTAAACATGAGCTACATTTTCACTAGCTTTACAAGAATGATGAAAAAGATTAACAATTCAAACAGAAAGACAAAATCGCTTGATTATTGAGTTACATGATAATGCCTAGCTAAATCTATGAATACGCTTACCCTAATCCTACGTATATTATCAGGAACACCGTGAGTGTACTCTCTGCCAGATCTCTTTGGAGGACAAAACCCCCTCACCGGTGGTGCATGCAGGCATGCAGGTGGCAAAATATGCACTGAACAAAAATTAATTGTGTCTCAGTCACAGAGTCCAGGATAATCCATGAAAGTCCTACCCCTGATGCATAAAACTCTGAGGTGGTTTATATAAGAAAAAAAAACAGCCGCAATCACACTATGTCAGAGATGCAGTGCAGATGTAGTTGTTTGCCTTTGCAACTCAGAGCTGTGTCCATCCAGACAACTATTGTACTCAATGTTCCTAGTCTTGGACAGAGTGTACCAGGCACTTGATAATAAGCATTCCAGGAAATATAATGCGTGGAGAGCCAATTCTAAGTATGCCGTCATGTATGTGCACAGCATGTGGAAAGTTACCATTGAAAAAATATGTCAAATTTGAACATGTAACTAAACAGGCAATTTCTCAATCAGGCCCTGTTGCACCCTACAACAGTCTAGAAATCTAGCAGCCCTTTAATGTGAATGCTAATAGCACTTTTGGAAAGGTTTGTTATGGAATCCTGTCTGGCTTCAAACCATGATACATACAAATCAATAAGGCAACATTAGGATGAGATATTTGGAGCTATTCCTCTTCCATCCGGATAACAGCATCTGAATGGTTTATTCTTCTGGTGCACAGGGTCACTACAGTACTTTTAAATTCTTCTTCTTCATGTTCTGAAAATAGCTGCTCTTTTGCATATGTCCAATTGAGTCTAAAACCACGTCCTTAGGTAAAGAGATCATAATTCTGGAGGTAGACTGCATTAAATGGTATACTTCTTCCTTTGTGTCACTTTGGCTCCAATTTTTGAGTCAGATGCAGTTAGGTGTGAGATAGAGGGTGGCCAGAATTAATGATCCCATCTGCATATGTCCAGATATGTTTATTACCTAATAGAAAAGCAAGTAGTTGGGAGTAATTATGCAGGCTTGAATTTAGTAGGAGAACAAGGTCACCTATAATTAGGTGAAGCGATATAGCACTCTGGAATACCACTTTTAATTTAGGTAATTACCTGTTACTCTTTGACCTCTGCTTGCTCTATTATGAGACATTCTAGGAGAAAAATCCTAGAGCCAGAGCAAATTTAGTGAACATGAGCGACTGTGTGCTCGCCAGTACTGTTCTGTTGCACGTAGCTGTATTATATTAGCACAAAGTGCTCTGTAGCATATAGCACTCAACACAGAATTACTCTTCTTGCATAATTATGCGCATTATTGTAGAATTTTCAGGCAATTCCATGGAATTATACCACATTGATTTACATGAGTTATAGCTACCACTAGAACTTTCTGAGCTATGAGTTAGCAGAAATCTCAGCTAACCTGTGCCATAAAGTATAACACATCAGTATTACTGTTATCTATTTACCAAACCTTTGACAGGTGGTACTCTAGATACCATTGCAATTTTTTTAAGATGCAGAAGAGCACATTGTTAATTCTTGACAGAGGGCTCAAGTGCTAGGCGAACAGAACATTATATCAAAATGCATTGACATAGCATTGGAACAATAAGGCATTACAAAAGGCACTGAGGAAAGAAACACAAAATATTCAATATGCAAAAGAAACTGGAAAATGACCCAATTATCCAATTTATTGAAAATACAGTTGTCAAAGCAACAGTCTGCATGATTTTGGGGTGGGGAATACAATGAAATTAAATAAAACAGAACCTGGTATCAGGAAGGCAATTCAATAACAGATAAAGTGTATATAGTTAGGCAGTAAGAAAAGAGGGACAAAGTAAAGTACAATTGGTACCAAAATGGAAATTGAAAAAAGTTTCCTCTGCTGATTGGCATGTATGTTTTTCTATTAAGATTCATCAGTAGATTAAGGAGCTATTTCTTTAGGGCCCTAATGTAAAGAACACTTGTATAATCTGCCAAATCATATAACTTGAAAACTCTCCTAGGCAGCACCTCTGATTCCTTAATTGCATACCCACCCTCATCAAGGACTTTGATCACAAAATCTTTATTGACAGATAGATTTGGAAACTTGAAGCCGTCAACCACATAATATGTTTGTTCCAGGCACGCCATAAGTATGAGATGGCCTCCTTTTTTTAACAGTGGTGATGCATTTTTTAGGCAAGTCCTGAACTCTTCTTTGTTGGTCGCCTGACACTCCAAGGAATGTTTTAAAAAGAGGCAGTCAGCCGGAGTCACAACGATGGGAAAAAATGGGTTGCAATTGAAAAAATCATATATAAGAACTTGTTTGATTTTTCCTCGCAGCATGTCTAGCTTCCCAGACCATGCATCCCTAAAATGAAGATATATGTACAGTTAATACCAGGTATTACACATTGAATGATCTCATGTCCCTAAGTTATATTCTAAACACTGAAAGAGGAAATTTTCCATAAACTGTTGAATACATAGCACCCTTATACCATGAAGGTCCTGATGAAGGCATACAATGTAAAACTAATAGATATATAAAGTGTAAATATGCATACATATACATTTATTTATACAGAGAGATTTTTTGATATCACACGTACATTTTTTGAAGCTCAATTGCAATTAGAAAGTTTAGGTAAGCTAGTATGCAAGAGCATATTGTTGATAAAACAATGAACAATTAATTACAGTGGCAGTAGCCTTTACCAGAGAGTTATGTATTTACTGCTTTTGCCATAGATACTACCACATAGTTGTGTAGATTCCACAAAAATTGTTGTTTCTAGCTACAATTAATGCAAATAATACCAGCAGAGAATGTGACACATGATTTGTATTTGTGATGCATTATTGAAAAAAACCTAGCCGCATAATTTGGCCGTCCACGCTTCATTAGCCTAGTAGCTCACATAATGTTAAAGCTTTACAAAGTGGTTTTGGGAGCTGTTATTTTATACCTATACACACATATACACATGCATACGCACACACATACACACACACACATGTTACCATACTTTTAGGGACTATGTGTGGATATTAGCCTTGTTGGGACAAACCTTTCCTAATACTTTAAAAATATGCCAATAACAGAACAATGTTAAGAAGAAATTCATAATTCAGCATTCTGCTTCAAATGTGCAAATATGTTGTTATTTAAACAAGCACACAGAAACATCCTTGTGGGGAGTTAAATGTGTGTTACAATCCTTGTGGGAGCTGACTCCATAGTTATCATTTGTGTTGGAATACAACCATGGTCACAGGGCTATGTATTTATTTTATTATCAATATACAAAAATACCATCATAATCTATTCTTAATTGAATGGTTGTACATATCCTAGGAGTACACAATAGACAAGTTATATTAACAATGCATCTGAAAATATCCTATATCAGGACTGCAAAAGAGGAATTCAGTCTGTGCGTACCTTAGGCTTAGTGTCAAAAGTATTAGGAGCTTGGGACTAACACATGGATGCATTAAATGATAGAATCAAGGTATGTAAACAACAAAGTGTGATCACCTTCATTAGTTGTTAGACCCCATCTTACTGTCGACATGGGGATGGTGTTTGATGCTGCCCAATGACATTGTATGTGATCATATCTTTGGAGATGCTGGCCACACCCATGGAGTAAGTTTCCCAAAGAGGTAGCATGTGAAGTTAATGATGTTCAACTCACCACAGAAGCAGTGTATGATTGTAGGAATGTTCAAATCACTGTAATGGTATGTACAAGTAATTTTGATATAGTTCTTGAAACAAGCAAAGTCCCCACAGTGCTGGTGTGTTAAAGCTTTACAACATGGTGTTGTAGGCCACAAAGGGAGCCTCAAGTCTCCTGGGGCTAAATCTGCTTCCAAGTAAGTACCACACTCGCTGGTAGCAGTATAAGGCATGTTGTCTTAGCTGCTTCCCAGGTGGGAGCAGTTAGCTCTCCTGCCAGGTGGGACTAAAGGTGAGTTTCTGCCAGAAAAGTGTGGTCAGGGTATGCATGTGCTCTCCCAGTCATGGAACCACAAAGTCTCTGGGTTAATCTCCCTGGGATACTGTGGAGAATTATGTCCCCGGGACCAATATTAGGATGCTGAGGGTGTCAATGAGCCCCTTCCCTTTTTTATTTAATTTGGCCCTAAAATATAGGATCTCCGGAGTGCACAAGTGACTTGTGGAGGGTGGCCACATGCCCTTGGCACTTGTTTTAGAGATGAACCTTGGGGGATGGGGACTCCGGGGCCCAATAGTGGCTCAGGAAGAGGGGGTCGCATAACTCCCACTTTTTTACTATTTGGGATGAGTAGATGGGGTCACCAGGACCCACTACTGGCACAGGGAGGTGCACTTATGCCCCCTTACCTTTAAATTGTATACCCTGTGTGTGATGGTGTCCCAGGGCCCACCAGTGGATTGAGGAGTGGACCTCATGCCCCCCTCATATTTATTTAATATTCAGCCATGGGAATGAAGAACGGGGTCTCCTGGGCTCAAGAGTTGTTAAGCTTAACATTTTTAATTGTTTCTTTGAAGCTGCAATCCAGTGGGAGGGACTCACGCTGATTACAAAATTATTGTTCTTTTTTCATTTTGGATCCCAGGGAACTCCTACAAGTTGGAGGGGAGAGTATCCCTACCCTCGTTCTTTGCTTTATTTTATATATTTTATGTGAACTTAAAGCTATAAAAGGCATGTATACTGGTTGCTTCCTTGAGTCTGGAAAAAGCTATATATATTTATATATATTACCTACTGGCGGTCGCCAGTAGGTCGTTATAGTTAGGACCTATTTTCCATAGGAAACCTGCAACATTCTATTCCCAATTATTTTGGTGCCTGTTGACGAATCTTCACAAAATTCTAATAAAAAGTGGGGCGCTCCAGTCCGCTCCTATCCCGAAAGTCTTGATTAGTCAAGCGGGAGCTGAGAAAAAAGGGGGGTCCCAAAACGTGTTTTCCCCATGCAATTTTCCATAGGAACCTTTAGTCGCAGCTACAGCCCGAACTGCTGAATGGAATTAAACCAGATTTTGCAAAAAGGTAGCGCTTGGTTCAGAGTCATGCCTTTTAGTTAAATGGTGTAACTCTGTTCAGTAGTTGCTGAGAACATCAAAAATTAAAATCACATATATATCTATGGCCGCGGTGGAGCCGCGCACCCTAAGCTCACCCTGCCGAGCACGAGCTGTATGTTAATTGGTTGTCAACACTCCAAACAAGGGAGTGTTGGCACCCACCTTGTGCCTCGGTAGAACCGAGGCACAAGAAAGCAGAAAAAAAACTCACAAAACGCAAAAAAGGGGCAGGCTAGAAACACCCTGACGCCCTAGGCATGCTCAGGGGGTCCCACAATAACCCCCAAAGCCCAAATGTTTTATTATTTTTTTAAACTGCAAGATTAGGGCAGGGTGCGTGGATCCTGCTGATGAAAAAAAAACAAAGCCTGGGCTCCCGCGCTTCATTGGGGGGCCAAATCCCGGGGCATGATCAAAAACAATAGTATGGGCGGCCCAATCCCCACCACACTGCCGCAGGGACCTCCACCCATGGGGCAAAGCATTAATAGTTGCAGGGGCACACGGGTCCCCCGCAGCCCCGGTGACTGCCACCCCCAAGGCTTGTAAATATAATGATGTGGGGCCTCTAAAGCCCCCCAAGCCACGGAGACCGCCACTCCCCGGGCTTGACTTATTTTTGATTACAGGGGGGCACACTGCCCCGGGGACCACCATCCCTAAGGGCTTTATTTTTTTAAAAATACCCTTTGTGGGGGGCTTAAGCCCCCTTACAAGCCCTGGGGACCGCCACCTCCACGGGGCTCTAAATATTTAAATTGGGGGGTCCGTGACTTACCTTCCAGCCCTGGGGACCACCATCCCCTGGGGCTTTGGAAATGGTGGAGGGGGGACACACGGCCCCGCTCATGGAGACTTGTTGTGGCCTTGGGGACCGTCACCCCCCAGGGCACGCTCCTGCAGTGTTCCCAGGGTGCCCACCCTGGGACACTGTAGTTTGCTATGGCAGGGTGGCTCTCATCCTGCCATAGCAAACTTGGTTTGAATTTTCAAAGAGAAAGCAGCTACCCATGTGGAAAAGCATTGCCGGCTCCTGAGGGATGCGGGGAGCCAGCGGGACCGTGTGGGGATTGGGGACCCCTCCCAAGGTCCCGAACGGAGAGGGCCAGCCCCAGGGATGGGGTTCCCGGGGCTACAAGTTGCCTGGAAGGGGGCCACACGGCCCCTTCCCCAAAAATAAAAAAAATTAAAGTAGAAAGGCCATGCCCCGGGGGATGGGGTCCCTGGGGCCGATTAAGGCCTCAGGAGGGGAGACATGTTGCCACCTTCCCCACTCTTTTTTAAAACAAATACATTTGGGGGCAGGCCCTGGGGAATGGCATCCCCAGGTCCATGAATATCAGGAAAAGAAGGGGGGGCACACAGCCCCTGTCTTAAAAAAAAAAGACCGGCATTGCGCCGGAGGCCATGCCCCCTTCTTTATGCACTCTGCAAACGCTTCCCGTGGCACGTTTGCAGAGGGGGAACAAATTTCCCTTGAATATTGGGGTACCCTTGGGGCCAACTAGCGCACCAGGCACATCCAGTATTCGCCAGGGGGCTGCGTTGCCGAGAGGTGTTCTGAGGCCACGCCCCTTTTTACACCTCTCTGCAACGTAGCTCTGTGGCGCTTAATGGAGGTAGCTGGTGGGCTAGTTGCAACCCAGGGATGCTAGTATTCAAGAGGAGGTAATTCCCCAATATAATACACGTCACGGGGCGCTTTTGCACAGTGTAGGGAGGGGGTGAGGCCTGAGTTGACATATGTGCAAACACACCCTGTGGCAGACTTTAAGTTGGGGAATTAATTCCTCTTCAATCCTGAGGGTCCCTTTGGGACAAACTAGTCCACCAGGTACCTCCACTAAGCACCACGGAGCTGCATTCCAGATTGTTGTAAAAAGGGACATGGCCTCTGAACGCCAATAAAGTGGACAGAGCAGTCTTGTGGGATGTACTGTGTTCAATTGTCTAATGCCTGGTGCCTTTTCATTCTAGCCAAGAAGACATACATTTCTGTGTTCCCTGTTCACAGCACTCAGAGAGATTAGATTATTTTTTTCATATCTCAATTCCTCACCCCAGTGGTAGTGGATGTGCACATTTTTTATGGTGGACTCTTGTACCAATCCCCAACAAACGTACTGCTTTACTTGGAACTGAGACACCCAATCCAAAAATCCGTCCGCCCTATCACCTCCTATTACAACATGCATGAGGGGAAAATGCTCCTAAAATCCCATTTCAAAAACTATTTGGACGATCATGCAGCATTGGTTACATTCACACAGATGCTGTGGGCAGCAGTGTAACAAACGATTAGAGGTCAAATCATGTGTGACGCAGTCCTTCATAATAAACAAAGGACAACTTAACAGACCTCACTGGGAAGAGCAATCTGTGACCTGACTCGATCAGATTCATCATGTCATACAGATACCATCAGGTGGCCGCTGAAGAAAGCGAAAAAGGATCTTAATGCCCTCTTCAGCTGCAAAGATGAGTTTGAACTTCAAAAACCATCACAATGAGCAGGCAGTTTGCTTAAAACACATCTCAGACAGTGAGAGGTGGTGCCTGCCATCCTGGCAATAAGAATCTGAGTCAGTCAACTTTTCATATACCACTAGGGGTTAGCGGGACACCGTCACATAATATTATAAAGACCTCAATGCCCCTGGGATCATCACTGATGAGGCTCATATAGACAGGTTCTTCGGGGACATCCGCCTTACCTACCTTAACAAGGAAAGCCTGGAACTGCTCTTAGTTGAGTTCACCTAGGAGAAATATGCACAACTATCTCTACCTTGCTCCATAGCAAGGCTCCTGGGGCAGGTGGCTTCCAATTGGAATTCTACAAATGAATGACACTTAACATAGTAGACTCTCTCTATGCTACCTACAAGCTACTGCCAATATCCAAAAAAGGCCCTAATAATAGTTCTTCCCAAACCAGGTAAGGATCCGGCATCCTGTGGTGCCCACCAAGCCATCTTCTTCCTTAATGTGGACACCAAGACCCTAGCCAGCATAACTGTGACCTGCCTTAAGAAGGTTAACCCCACCCTCATTCACCCAACACAAGTAGGCCTCATCCCAGGATGAATGTCCCGTAACCACCTTTGCACTTTGATCCATGTTCTGCGGATTGCCACGAATATGCCAGAAGAGGCGCTAGCCTTGTCCCTTTATGCTGAAAAGGCATTTGGTTGGATATAATGTAGATATCTCTTTGCAGTTCTCCAGAAATTTGATTTGGGAGACAACTTATTTAGCATGGTTTAGTGATTATATGACTATCACAGGTAAATGCATGGTTTCTTACCGACACCCTTTCCAGTATGATGCAGGACATGCACGGAGTGTTTGTTCTCCCTATTGAAGTTCTACTTGCCCTTGAACCCCTGGACAAAGTCATCCTCAAAGCAGCAAAACATTGTGGGCATACCCACACCATGAGGCCCCTCATATATGCTTCTTTACACAGATGACATCCTGTTGACTTTCTGACCTCTCTATTCCCTGTCAGCCCTCTTGAGTCTTACTGAAGCATTTACAGAGATAGCTGGATGTAAAGTTAACTGGAATAAGGGTAGAGCCCTACCCCTTTCAAGACAACTAGTTGTTTGCCATACAGGGCTATCAATTGTGCTGAAAGCCGTCTCACCTCAAATGCCTTAGAGTCTACGTTAAAAGGCACATGGAACGCGTGACAGTAGATTACATAGAGTGTGCCTGGGCTGAACACTCCTTAATCTCTCGCTATGTAGTAGGACATGATCTGTCATGATGGTACACCTGTCCACATTCACATACGTCCGAAATATGCTCCCTCTCTAGATCCCAGTTTCGACGTTGCACTCAATAGACATTAAAGATTTCAAAATCTGCAAAACCAGGACTGGCAATGTCCCAATTGATTCCCCATGGGAAAAGCTGTGGTCTGGGGCTCCCCTTAGTGATCCATCTTATACAACTCACGTAACAACACATGCTGGAACCCCATCGCTTCTGCGTTCTGATCCAGAGAAGTCTCTCCCAGAGCTGACAAGAACAGTGTTAATAATATAACTTTCCAACCCTATAATTCTAGTGATTGCCCTATCCTGAAGGCATGACAACAACCTTCTCTCAACAAACTTTCTCTGCTGGCACAGTGATTATCCTGCGGGGAAAAAATTAATTCTTGCACATTAAGTTGTCTCCCCCAATTTGTGAACTTGCACACTTCGGGCCATGTTTATCATGGTTTTGCATTGTGTAAGGGGACAAGAGGGTGATGCAAAACCTAGAATGAGATTCACCAAGCCACGCAGGGCCACCTTGTATGTCCCTGCATGTCCTGCTAAATGTGGAGTAACACAACACTGCTCAGGTGTTTCTCTGCCCCCAGGGAGGTGTTCTATGGGTGAAGCATGGGTGCTCTCACCACAGGGAGGGATATGATGAGGAGAAACATATTTATTTCTCCTCATTGTTTTACTTTCTATTTATACTGCATTCTACATTCTACAACACAGGCACCCCTGCTCCATGGTATAGGGGTACCTGCATTGTCCTTAGGCATCAGTTTGTATGCAAGAGCAGGCAGAGGGGCGAAATGCATCACATAATATTAAAGATGGCACATTCTTGCCTTCTCCTTTTCACATAGCACTGCAATGTGGAATGAGGAATTATATTGCATGAATATTTGTTAAATATGTCCCAATGTACTTTCCCAAACATGGAGAATAGCAAAGCTTCAAATGGTTGGCTGGCAGGTGCAATAGGATGCCTGAAAATCCACACCTTGTATGGATTTCCAAGCATGCTATAACACATGTTTTAGAGTGGTAGAAAAGTGTAACTGTAAATTCATTTGGAGGTGTAGATGTCAGCCCAGACCTTTAAACTCTCATACATACATAGGTCATAATCCGTCAATCAGTACAGAATACATACCTGTTGCCTTGAAGCTCACACATAGCCTTGGCAGCATAGCTGAAGTCAATAGCCCCAGGAGCATTTGTCTTCCATTTTTCTATCTCTGAGATGCATTTATCAGTTGAGCCACCAATAATGATCTCTGTGAAACTCTCACAGACTGGAAGGAGGTATTGGAGGAAAGGAGCAACGGACAACATGATCATAGTCTTTCCTTCCACACCAGCTGTTTGGAAAAATGTTCATAATTAGATTTAGTGTCAAACTTATGCAACAGTGAATAGAAGCACTCTAATAGCACTCACCTATCTTGTAAATCATGCATTATACCCATGCTCCACACTTTTCAGATGGATATTAAAATAAAAGAGGTAGAAAGAAAATTGAATATGAAAAGCATAACCCACACAACATTTAAAAAAAAAGTCCAATAGAAGAAGCAACAGATTTATCTGACTGCACATTGCTCTCAAGGAAAAAATCTCAGGTGCAATCAGAGTTTTGACACTAAGGGGGCCATTAGGATGACGGCCATCCTATCGGTAGTAGGGACTGCCCACCATTAGGGCTGGGGTCCGGGAAGGGCAGATTAGGATGCGCCCGCCACAGTGGCGGGTGCATCATGCATCTTTAGCATTGTGGCGGGCGGTGCTCTCAGTACCACCCGCCACAATGCTAAAAATGCATTATTGCATTTGCATTGACAAAGCGGCAGGCACCGCGCGGTGCCTGCTTCTTTGTCAATGCAAATGCTGGGGGGTACCACAGGTACACCCATGTGCACCCCCCCACCTCTACTTCACTTTGGGGGCCCACAGGGGGCCCCCAAAGTGAAGACCGCTGACCTTTCCGTGGCGGCACAGCCGCCATGGAAAGGCATCCATCCTGGCCAATCCTAATATGGCTGGCGGTGTCTAATAGGAAAAGCGGCGGACGGTCTTTCCGTCCGCCGCAGCCCCCCCGAGCAATCCTAATATGGCGGGGGGACTTTAGGGCAAGGATGGCGGGCGGATTGCCCCGGCCATCCGAATGGGCCCCCAAGTACTCAATTGCACAAACCGAGACATCAGAAACGAGCTAGCCACAATGCTGATAACTGTGGAGGGATGAACTAGAGAATATGAAGAACCCACTGATGTAGAACACTTCCTAAATACTCTAGACCAAAGTGAAATGGACACAGACAGTAGTGTCAAACCCCATACTTCAGCGAAAGCATACTCAAAACCAACGGACCAGGATGATCAGGAGAAAGAGAGATGCTGGAACATATACCCTACATTGGATGAATAAGAGTAAAAACAGTCCTAGGAGACGCTCAGCACCCATGGACAGCTCCACTCCCTATTAAAGGTCTAATGAGAAATCCAGGCTGGTAGGAAGAAGAAGCCAGATTCACCACATGGGTGGATTGTGTATTTTTGAGAATGATAACTTCATTTAATAATGTGAGTTTAACTGCATGTTTTCAATATCAGACAGCTACCTTACATCGAGGGAAAGAGGTGAATCTGCACTCAGGAAAAAAAAAGAGATTAAAAAAAGTTGTCAGGACTCGAAAGGGATCGGGAATTGGCTTGGTGAGTAGTTTTCAGGGCTCAGGGGCTTGGGTGTTGTTAGGACTGCAGGACGCTGATTAAATAAACCATGACCGTCACTGCAACCCATGGGGTGAGAGAAAGGATGAGAAGGTGAAATGATTATGGAAGGTGTGGGATGACATATGTTGCATGTGTTCTCTTTGGTCAATAGAGGTGGTTCCATGTTCACACTGTATTGCACTTGTCATATGAGAATTGATAACAGAAAACACCAATACCTCTAACTGCAAAGATACTTACACTTGAGGATGGAATGCATGAAGTCCATTCAACTACCACATCTGCCTGATCACAGGGTAACACAGAACCAAACCTTCAACCAACGAAACATAATAAAATTGAAATGCATTCCCACAATGATCTTTACTCTTCTATAGTAGAAATAGGATTCAGATTTAAACACCCTTGCTCTTTGAAAATGCTGTGGCCATAAAAAGAAAGTCACACAGCACATATCAAAAATGTCTACAAGGTGTCTATACACAGTTTCCCTGGAAGTTAATTGTCTTGCACATTGTATCGAGTGAAAATACATACTGGTGTTGCTAAATTCAAACATTCCCAGGTCTGGCCCTGTCACAGGAAACACACTTAACTTTGGTAGGAAGTGACACATTGAGATGTGACAGTGTAGGTAAAGGTAGCACTCTCTCTGCAGATGCTGATGACCCCACTGGAACACAGTAAAAGGGGGAGTAGTCCCGAGATGTAAATCATTACCTGTACTTGTAGTGTGCACATGGAAAGTTAGTGTGGAACAAACATTGGCAAGTCAAAAATAAAAGAGCAATTACCATAGGCTATGTTTATGCACCTGTAGGGATGTCAAGAGAGCTCCTCCTTGTGATAGTGAGCATTAGAAGTTCACATAACATGATGACATAACATGACATGACATAACATAACATTGCTAAGCAAACATAGAATGACATGACATGACACAACATAACATAACATAACAAAACATGACATAACATGACAGCATAATCAAACATAGCATGGCATGACATGACACATGACATAACAGAACATAGCATAATATAAGCAAACATAGCATGACATGACATGCCATGACATGACATAACATAGCATAGCTAAGCAAGCATAGAATGTCATGACATGCCATACCATTATATAACAGAACATATCATAGCATAAGCAACCATAGCATGACATTACATGGCGTGATATAACATGACCTGACCTACCATGGCATAGCTAAGGAAACATCGAATTACATGCCATGACAAGGTGTGGCATTACATATCATACCATAACACAACGTATTAGAGAGACAAAAGCTGGACAGCCCGGCCAAGGCACTAGATATATTATTACTCGCAGAAACCTGGCTAACTATGGAATCTACCCCTGATATATTAGCAACACTACCAGGCAACTACCATATTTTCCAGTCTAACAGACCTCCAGAAAAAAAGAGGAGCGAGGGTAGCAACAGTTGTAAAAAAGGACCTTTCCATCACCACCATTGCCCCATTAGAAGTGGCATGAGTGGATAGTCTCACGTTAAAACTAAACTCTCTGATGTCCACATTGGTGTGTGTCCTGATTAATAGGCCCCCTATTGCAATGGAGGAATTCACCAGCAAATTGGCAAATTGTCTTGCCCCTTTAACCATAGACTATGCGAAAACATTGTTAGTTGGAGATCTGAATTGTTGGTCAAATGGGGAAGAGGGTAGCCGGGGCTCTAAGGAGTTAACAGACATATTGAAAAATGCTAATCTAGAAGAACATATAAACGAGCCCACACAGATTAAAGGGCATGCATTAGACCAGCTAAGGAACAATAACCTTAACTGTTAAGCCATGTGTTTGGTCAGCCCACCACTTAATACATTTTACATTAAGTGGTCTATCATTAGCTAAACCCTTAGACTACTAAATAGGAACTGGAATCGTATCAGTTTGCCAGAGTTCCTTAATAGCCTCAGAACTATGCTACCGCCTAGAATAGAAAATGTTGATGACTTTGAGACAGCAATTACTAACTGGCAATTAAGAGCGAGTGAGATTCATGCCCCATTTCAAAGGAAAAGGAGTTGCCTGAGGCGGTATGAGACATCTAAGTGGTTCACCGTAGAGCTCAAATTGGCAAAGCTAAAAACTTGCCGGGCCGAATGCAAATGGCGGAGAAGCTATTCTCCTGCAAAAAGAAAAAAATATGTAAAACCTCTTACAGACTATAAAGCAGACATTTTGGAGGTAAAAAAGCCTTCTTTACGAGCAGAGTCCTAAGCTCAGAAAATAAATCAAAAGACATTGATAATATTCTTAGAAGAACTATCCAACCCAGACTATTTAACACCTGCCATAATTCCCTTGCAGACCTTATGTGATGATTTGAATGACTTCTTTGTGAACAAACTTAAGACAATACAAGGTTCCGTCAACTAGTTCAAAGGACTGGAAATCACACCGGCAAATCACAAATCTGGTAACACTCTCTAGGTTTTAGGAAATAATCCTAGATCATCTTACAGAATTAAGTAACAAAGTAAAATGTGACTCACTTAAAGACCCTTGCCTTTCTGCTATACAAAAAGACATTCTTACCCACTTTCCAGATACCATCCTCACTTTGCTCAATGTATCTCTGGAGCAAGGTGTGGATCCAAGGGCCTTCAAAGATGCAGTGTTAATCCAGCTTCAAAAGAAAGTCAGAATAGATCCCAGACAATTGAGCAACCACAGACCCATGTCGCTTCTCCCATATCCTGCAAAAATACTTGTAGCACATGTAGCAAAACTCCTGGGGAAGCGTGTCTCAGTGGTTAGAGGCGGCAGACCTGGAAGCTGAGATCGGCCGTGGACCAGGGTTCCATCCCCCGCCTCGGCGGGTCTCGGGCTCAAAATTCCACGGACTCGACAATTCTCGCTCTGGTGCCTACTCGACTCACGGGGTCACACTCTGCGACTCTGGGCAACAGCTTGCTTAATCTCCACTGCGGCCCCTCGCGGCGGGATGCCTGGCTTTCACCTTGTGGATACCCTGCCGGGGTATCTCACAGGGGAATACCAGGACGGGTTCCCTAAGCAAGCGCCTTGAGACCTCTGGGTGATTTGTGCGCTATATAAGTCGAAATACATTTACATTTACATTTACATTTACTATGCACCTTCATTGAAGAGACTATATTTTTTAACTCTCATCAAGCAGGCTTTTGGCCATCACACTTGACCGAATCAGTCATCCTAAGTGTAGTGGATGACCTGAAGGCGGGAGCAGACAAGGGGTGTGCGCAGGCACTGCTCCTGCTCGATCTATCCCCTGCATTCAATATCGTGGATCACACAACATAAGCGGATAGAATGTCAGCGGCAGGTCTGAGGGAAATGGCCTTGGACTGGATGAAATCCTTATTGAGGGATCGCACCCAGTCTGTTAGGCCGGCATCCTATCGTTCGGCCAGGGTCAATACCACCTGCGGGGTACCAAACGCCCTGTCCCCGTCCCTTGTTCCATCCTCTCCAATGTAGGCGGTTTAAGGTCTACAACTACGCTGACAATATGCAGTTGGTTTTCCCAATAGACAAGACAGAGGACTCAAAGGCATTTTTCCAAAACTCCATGCTATTTATCAAAGACTGGATGAGTCATAACCATCTCAAACCGAACTCTGATAAAACAGAGATAGTCTCATCAAACAACCGACTACACCATTGGACCCCAGGACACTGGCTGGTTACATTAGGCATTTCACCTATCCCTAAGAACTTTGTAAAGAGCCTTGGCATCCAAACTGACACCAATCTATTGAAGCACGCACAGATTAGCTTGATCACGTCATCGTGCATCTATCAACTGAGGAATTTCAGACAGATCAGGAGATTCTGTACCAGGGATGCAAGGTTGGTGATCATGTTGGCCTTGCTTATGTCCAGGTTGGATCATGCCAATGCTATCTACTTAGGTCTCCCAGCCAAACAAACTCACAGGCTTCAGCTGATACAGAAACAAGCTGCCAGAGTCGTCTTCCAGCAACCAAGACACTGCCGTATGAAGCCATTGATGAAGCAGCTTCACTGGCTCCTGTGGTTCAGCGGTCTATGTTTAAGACAGACTGCACGCTTTTCAATGCGCTCCACGATAGGGGCTCCAAATGTATTTCTACAAAGTTTTCACCATACCTCCCCAAACTAGAACAAATCTGCTGATGATTCCAAGATTTAAATGCAAAAGAATGGGTGGCTCACGTTTTTCTATGCTAGGCCCGAAATTCTAGAACTCTCTACCGATTGATATCAGTCAAACGCTGGACGACATATGTTTTCAGGAAAAAAATGAAAACTTGGCTGTTCACCCAGGCCTATTGTTAGACTGTATACCGGGATGGCTTCCAACTCAGCACCAAGAGACCTTTTGGTGAATTGAATGTGCGCTTAATAAATTCCCTAAAAAAATAATAAACACAACTTAGCATAGCATAACATGGCATGATATGGCATGACATAAGGTAACATAACATAGAATAATCAAACATAACATGACATAACATAACATGATATAACACAAAATAGCATGGTGTTAGACCCCTTGCTTGGTCACAGGTTCATGGAGGGTTTTTGTTTCCTGAATATAGAGATTACCAGATGGGAATAGCGGCCAGTAATGGTAATGCAGTTCCCAGTCCCTCCCTTGTTCTCCATACTGTGTAACTCATCATGAGAGCTTGCAGATGGTAACCAACAGGGTTACTACTTCTGCTCTGTGCCGGGTGGCTGACGACCTTACTGGAAGGAAGCCAGTCGACCCTCCCCAATGTCATCCTTCCATTGTAAACATTGCTTTCCTCTTCAAGGGACATATTCACTTCAAAAAGTGAAAAAACATAGGCGAGGAATGTAAATGCAAGGAGGCCCGCTGCCTCTCACACCCTCTATCTCTGCATTCTCAGGCACCTCCAGGGGTCACACAATACCCCAGCCTCATAAAGGAGCAACAGCTGTTTGTGCCCTGGGTGTCTATCACAGAATGCTCAAGCCCACATTATCTGGTACCTAAAGTACATTTCCACACACTGCCCAAGTCACTGACCTCACAGAATTTCTCTGTCATCAGTTTACTGTGTGCTATGTCAGAAGATTTACCTAAATGTGTTATTATTAGGTTTTTAAACACCTTAAATCTTGTGTTGTTACTAGCAACGTTAAGGTGTATGTATTTGCCACAAGTTGTGATTGTTTCGAGGTTCTAGGTGAGTTTACAGAGCCATAATAATGCGTCCATGCACAATTTGCACTTATACATTACACAATTGCATTTAAATATCATGGTTTTATTACCCTGAAGTGATCATGGCCCTTAAATGTATGTGAAGTTAATGAGTCCCGCAGGCCTAGTAGCCACTTCATGTGTTCTGGTCAGGGTTGGATTTAATCAAAAATTGGCCTGGGCTCCCTAAAAAACAAGGGGGCCACATTTGCAGATTTCCCATTTTTGATAAACATTGCTTCAATCTTTTAAGTAAGAAAAGAAGGTGGGGTTCTCTAAACAAGGCATGTTTCCTTAACTTCACTAAGATAAAAACAGATTAAAGGTTGCCAGGACTCAATTATGAACCACATATGAATATAAGTGAGGCCACTTCTGCTCCGGTCCCTCCCCAACTCATCTGCATTCATTAATGGACCAAACCAGCGAGAGACTGAGAATGAAACCTCCACCTGTTGGTAAAAGGGAGGTAATAGATGCCCATCTGCCTCCAGGAAGGTCATTCAAGGCCCACTGGGTTGCTGGCAGCATCTGAACAGCAGAGACACAACTCAAATCGGCCACCAATCTGGGTAAAAAAGCACCTTGTAGCCGCATCTCTGATACCAGCACATGTCCATTTACCCACGTACCCACCTTATTAATCCGACCTTGGTGGTGGTCCATCTGCACACCTCTTGCATCTCTTATAACAGCACACCATCCCTTTGAAGGGTGGCAAACATAAATATTATTTTAGGAAAACACTGAACTCAGCAGTGAGTTGGTGAGTCGTTCTCCTCATTTCAAGAACTTCACACATTCTCTCCATGAGAAGATCCCACCTCCTGTTCATTTGTTTTGTTGAAGTTCGTATTCTCCATAATCTTGTGTGGAAGAACCATTCAAAGCTGCATAAGTGTTAGCATCACAGGTCCAAATGGTTTTTTGGGTGTGCCCGAGTCAGATGCAGTGACAATGGCCACCTGTTTTTTTGCTAAACCTTTTGATAATTTTCAGTTAAACATGTGTTAGTCTTTTAATCTTCGGATTCTGTTCTGTTTTATCCTAACAAAAGGTTGTTTGGTTGTTACTTTTATTCAAACACAAGGTTATATTTAGTTTTACATTAACTGTGTGTTATTTTAGCATAAGGCTGTGTTATGTTTCATGCTATCATAAGGTTGTGTTGAGTTTCATTTTAACACACAATGTGCTGTGTTTTATTTTAATATACGAAGTTTTGTTTTATTTTACCATACGAATGTGCAGTGTTTTCTTCTAACTTACGTGTGTATTGTGCTTTATTTTAAATAAGGTTGTGTTATGTTTTATTTTAATATAAGGTTGTGTTGTGTTTTATTTTAGCGGAAGCTGTGTTGTGCTTTATTTTAATCTAAGGTTGTACTGTGTTTTAGTTTAACATAAGGTTGTCCAGTGTTGCATTTTAACAAAAGGCTACATTGTGTTTTATTTTAACTCAAAGTCTGTTAAAAAAAAAAAGCTTGAGCTTCTTCTTTTAAAAAAAACAAAACATGCAAATCCTACAGAACAAAATGTAAACACGATGTTGATCTTTAATTCATGTTAGCATTACAAGTTGTTTCCTTGTTGTTTGTATTGTAGTGTCTGCCAGCAGGACTGAAAGCTAGATGTGCAAGAAACCGAAGTTGTAACACATAGCCCCTGAAGAAGGGTTTATTTAAATCCGAAATGCATTGGGCTTTTATTTTGGAAAATTGTTAACTATGGAGTAAATTGCATAGTATGTGATGATGGCAGCAACATGTATGCATTGAAAGCAAAAAGTCATTAACTGTTTTTTGTTGATCTCTTTTGAATTATATAAAAGATTTTTGTAATATAATTTATTGATTCTTGTGAAAACTTGCATGTATAATTTTGTGTGTAAATCAGAGTATATGGATACGTTTTAAGAATATAAAACCTTAGGGACACTTGGTAGAGCGCCTTGCAGACCTGGGCATCCCCAGGCCTCGACAGAGCAGGTTCATATAGGGCGTTGGGCAACACTCCATGCAGGGCTCCCTAAATAGTTAAGTCCATCATAACTTCAAATTTAACAACATTTGTAGTTGATTGAGGTGTGCAGTTCTACACATCTACAGAGCTGATTCTGATGAGAGCCACACAAGACAAGGCATCCTGAATTCCCCTGGTTGTTTAGTTTAAAAAAAAATTACAGGTTTGCTAGGTTTTCCTAGGTTCGGCTGAGCTTGGCCCCAAAATCTACAGCTGGCCACATTTCTAGTCTGTTTTCAGTTGTGTTTTGGGCCATTTTATGTCACAAACACTAGGCCTACCTACACAAGTGAAGTATCATTTTCGTCTGGAGACTTTGGAGAACACAGAATAGTAGAACAAGTGTTATCACCACATTTCTGCTTCCCAAATGTAAGATAGTGTGTAAAAAAGAAGTAATTTTGAACAATGCCCTCTAATGCTAAAATGGGTACTCACAAATTCAGTGAACACAAATAACTACTGCTTCTAAACTCTATATCTTCCTGGTACCTATTTTTCACTCCAACATTTTAATTGGCTTTGGGTACCTCAGGTTCTTAGTGAACCTACAAGCCTTATATATCTCCACAAGCAGAAGGGTCCCGAGATGTAACAGTATATAGCTTTAAAAAATCTACCTTAGTTAGAAAAAGTTACGGGTGAAAATGTGGGCACAACTGCCAGTTTTTTTTCCATCGAAATTTCAATATTCTTTTATTTCAACTGTTACTTTAAAGGAAAAAAACCTTGAAATATCTACAAAAATGACCCCTTCCCGAATTCAGAATGTTGTCTACCTTGTAGCAATATATAGCTAGCCAGGATCCATTTCTTGTTTCACACTCATTTCTACCTCCAACTGCAAGGCAGTTGAAAGCATAAAAAATAGTAAACATAGGCTATGTCCCAGTAAAATGGCAAAACTGTGTAGTAATTGTTGGTTTTCTGACAAAAATATGCCTGTTCCTTAAAGCTGAGAAGATTGTGATTTTAGCACCACAAACCATTTGTTGACACCTGTGCAGTAGAAAAAAACAGACATACTTTTTCCCAACAACAAAACAACATTTTGCTGTATTTTGCCTAATTTCTCAATCCCTTCCAAGGGAATCCGCAAACCGTGGGCACCTTTAGAATCCTTAGCATGTTGAAAGAGAAGGATGCCAATTTGGTGTGGAAACCTTATGTGGATAAAACGTTATGGGGGCCTTAGTGCAAACTTCCCCACAAGCCACAAAAGGCTGTGGCATGGAGGGAAAGGCCTGGCAGCAAAATGGTCAGCACAAGGTATGTTGTGTTTTATGTTAATAGAAGCCTGTGCAGTGTTTTATTTTAACACAAGGTTTTGTTGTGATTTTTTTTAAACAAAAGCTACGGCAAGAGATGTTTTATGATATTGCTTAAAATGCATTGCTAAGTTGTAGATTCATCCCTTCAATATTTCCACTAATAGCACAAACAAGGAACATTGATCACACCCAAACTTGTTATTTACTCTTCTACTTCTGATTTTATTCCCAAATCTCATCAACTGCCCTTTCTTTGATTCCAAAAGATTTCTGTAATCAATACATTGATTATACTTATCTTCTAGTAAACAGAATTGAGAAAGGAATTAAGATTCCTGAATCACAGAGATTTCCCCCAGTCGTGTACAGGATTCAATGAATAACATGTTTACACAAAGGAAATGTTTCTCCAAACCTTCTGAATGTATCCACAGTCTATGTAGCTCCTCTCCAACTACCAAGGAACTGAAAGAAAGATGAGGGCGCAATGGATCAAAGGGTCGCTTACCCGCAGGGAAGGCTTTGGTCAGACTACCAAGTAGCGACTTGATGGAATCTTTCTCAAACTCAGACTCCTTTGATGTGTAGCACTCAACTACTTTTTTTGGATCCAGGTGCTCGTCATGGATCTTTTTCAGGTCAGCAAAAGTTGCCATTCTGAATGGTAGTAAGTGACAAAATACTTCAATGACCTGTGCTCCCAGATTTATACTAAATAATTTAAATTGCAGATTATTGAAAACAGACATACATCAACTTTAATATTCATGTGCTCAAAAGCTAACAGAGAATTAAACCCGTTCTTGTTGACAGTTAGCAGCTGACTGAAGCATGTGAACTGCTCATCTTGTTTGCCAAACATAATTATGTAATCATAAGATAGACACAGTGAGGCAAATAGAAATAAATGTCCCATCACCTGAGTGGGAACAGGTAAAGCAGTGCTATTTCTTGGTCCTTCTGCTACAGTAATTCAAACCCCATCTTGTATTTTCTTTTTTGTATTGTGTTGATTTTTTGAGTTTTTTATCTTGAATCATTTTTATTGAGTAATATACAAACTAGAAGTATAACAAATCACAAAACTATGTGTAGTAATGTGTAAGCCACTACTATAAAGGTCTCTTCAGGAGAATCCTCTCAACATTGATGGAGAAAGCTGCAGAGCACCAGGAGTGAACTGGGAAGTCCATCTATGTCCATTGGGGTCACACCTCTTCCTTCAGATACATGTGAACCTTAGAAGAGTTAAGGGCTGGACTGGTTGTCAGAAAAATCATGAGAATATCTAGAACATTCAAGAAGAGAAGTGCAGAGACATCCCACAGCTGAAGGAAATGCAAGCTTAGTTGTATTTTGCTATTGGTGACTTAGCCCTTTTGACTGCTCCATTTCCTCTGGTTCTCTGCTCTGACATATTTCCTTTCTGGTTGACAGAGCCTTATGCAAAGTTCTGGGTGAATTCATATCGTGAGGCATGCACTGGTTTTGGGAGCTCCAGAATGGAATAATAATGACACATATCAATGCTTCATCACTCTTGCACACTCTCCTGAGTTCAGCGTTCCCTCATCAGCTAGCATTGCTAAACAGGGACTGAAGTTAAGCCCCTCACACCACAAGACCAGCTCTTTGCAGTACCTGTCTTTGGCCTGGTTTCCTCCTTCACTAGCCCTCACAGTGATCCTCACTGACCAGCAGAGGCCACCTTGAGTGCCATGGGCCTGACTCTGGGGGAGACACTTTCTTGGCAGTGTCTTGGCTTTGATAGGCAAACAGCATTTACCATGTGGCCTCAACCATGCACGCCATTACAACGCAAACGTTCATTGTAAAATCTATAAAGACATATGTGTGGTACAGGTGGTCATAGCTTTGGAGGGAATGGGTGGAAGGTGTGTTAAAAACAAGGTATCAGGACATCAAAGGGATTGGTATGTGGCTTGGTGAGTAGATTTCAGAGCCAAGGGATGGGTCTTAGGGCTATGGGTGGGGGGCTGGGCTGTGCTCTTAGGGCTGGCAGGTCAGTTCTAGGGCTCAGGGCTTGGGTTTGTTTTCAGGGCTTGGGGCCCAGTTTTAAGGCTCAGGAAGAGAGGAGGAGTGGTGGATGGGGCTTGGGCGAGGTGCGGCTGTGACATGTGCCAGGGGTTACTAAGTGGGTACTGTTACCACCTTTAAGATAAATATGCCTTTATGAATCAAGCCTTTACAACAAACTTTTTTGTAAAGGCATGCATAATCTGTGTGAAGACATTCTTTGGAATGGTAACATGTAGTAACCAATGCATTGTAATGGCATGTGTGGTATTCACACATGTGATTCCTTTATGAAACTCCCTGATAAGCTCATCTTCCATGATACACTCCTCTCACTATCTCAACTCTACGTCCCTGCTATTGTAAATCCCTCCATTTACTCGTTTATTCACTCATACATCAGTCAGTCAAAACACTTTATTTGATTACTTAAAATCATAAAAGACAAGATAAAAACATTTTTCTAAAAGTGTTACAAATCATATATATATACAATCAGTGCAATCAGTATAACATATGCAATAGAGCCAAAGTGTACATCATCTGTTTACGAAACAGCTAAAACAGCTAAAAGTCAGGCAGGGATTCTGTAGGCAGCTAATCTTTTGTTATTAATCCGGGCAGCTGCCACCAAAAAAGTAGCAATACAGTAAATATCACGGGTGCTGCTTAACATTTGCAAATAAATCAAAGCGGGACTAACTTGTAAAAAACCCACCTCTCTCAAAATTGGATTTAATTTTTTTTTCCGAATCTCAGAATAATACTCACAAAACATAACAAAGTGCATCGTGTCTTGTGTAGAAAAATTGTCGAAGTGGCATACATGAATTCTTTCATTTATTCTCTCGGACATGTATCTTTTCACACATCCATGAGCCATCTTTTGTGAAATACACACTCAAACAGTTATAACATCCTATGTAGCTCAGAGCATTACATTTGTTTCCTGAGGCAGAAAGCCGGGAATCTGTGAACTTGTCAGCCGGTTTTTAAATCAGCCGTTTTCTGATATTTTACTATTCTAATTTTAACATTGCAGCGTGTGATTATTAGCACTGACAGCTTTTGCCTATTTGTACATTTGCCTATTTGCACAGTTCCTGCCTACTACTGCACTCGAACGCTGGTCCCTTGCAGCCGATTAGGCGCTGCTACGGGACGCACAGGGGGGAAGCGGCCATGATAGGTGGAGCTTTGGGAGCGGACTAGTGGTTGAGGAGCTCCCGCCCTCATTAAGTATAAATGACGATAATCATTCGGCCGCGCAGCGGGCGCGCCGATGGCAAGCCCGTCTGCGCCCGTCCACGCCCATATGGGTTATGTCCCCTGTACAAAATTGTAACACCCCAATTACATACTCAAGGGATCAATTGACTTTCCTCAGACAACCAGTAAAAACTGACTGCATCACCCTTGATTTAAACACTAAGGTGCCATGGGCCTGTAGCAACTGTACCTTTCTGGTAGGGGCGCTGCTGCCATGTCGTTCTTGTGCGCCTCATATCAGGCCTCCTCGTAATACTGCCCTTACGTTCATTAGCCTTAACTGTCGGTCTTTAGCAAAACACAAAACGGGAGATCTTTGATCTTCTCGTGGAGGAATGCCCTGATGCTTTGTTCCTCACTGAAGCATGGTTGCATGACAGCTCTGGACCTGACATTGCAGAAGCACTGCCAGCCAACTATAGTATCCTAAGGTGTGACTGACCAGCTAGAACGGGAGGAGGCATTGCGATCATAGTCAAGAGCCAGGTTCAATGCCTATTAGAACCATCAAATCTCAAAGACTGCGTGGCAGTCCAGTTTAAAATGGCTCTCCATCCTAAATATACCCTCACAGGGCTCTTAGTCTATCGCCCTCCAGTGCCTGGGCTTCACAGCTTTCAGACTATGTTGCCACGAAACTGATACATTCAAGCAATTTCCTGATCCTAGGGGATCTTAACATACATTTGGATGACCATAAGAATAATGTGAACCTAATTTCCGACCTCGTAGCCATGAATATGATACTGCACAACTCAGGTCCTACCCATACTGGAGGCCACTTATTGGACCCTATTTTCTCTATCCTTGTACATATACATTGCCGCCCACCATTACCCATTCATTGGTCAGACCACGCGGTGGTCTGTTTGAACCTTTCCCTCACGGATAGCCTGGCGCAGCCGGAAAGTCCCCTGAATATCCTTAGAGGGATTGGAAAAAGCTTGACTTGACCTCACTTAAACAGACTTTAAACTCCCTTCTTCCGGCTGATCTCAACAAGTCGGAAGATGTAGAAACTGCAGCGGTAAGAACCAATGTTTGGCTTTCTGAAGCTATCAACAACTGCCTCCCTCCGTCCCATAAGAAACCCATCACCCATAACGCGCCTGCACCATGGTTCCATGAACAGCTAAAAATAGACAAATCATACTGTAAAAAATTGGAAAGGATCTGGATAAAGGATTATTCCCTTGCGGCAGGTCAGGCCTACAAAGAAGAGCTGAAGAGCTATCATAGAGCATGCGGCCAGGCTAGAGCCTCCTCTGTTGCCAGAACCATTGATGACGCTGTAAACAAATACAAAGTACTCTTTGGGTTAGTCAAGGACTTAGCAGGAGCTGGCACAGTGGCCAAACGCCCGCCCTTGGACAGTACACAGTGCGAAGAACTTGCCCGGTTCTTTACTACAAAAATTGAGAAAATCTACATGGATATATCTGATGTGAACGGCGGAAACATGTTATGTCCAACGGTCATTAGCCTAAGCCATGCCAGTGACCGGCCTATTCTCACTCATTCTCCCCTTCTTGAATGGCCCGACCTCCACCCTACTGGCTTTTTAGAACATTTGCTTAAAATAAAATCTGGCTCACCCTCGGATCCCCTCCCCATTTCAATACTCAGACTTCTTGATGAGTCACAGCTCTCCGTGCTCTGTTCTACACTTAATTTGTCCCTGCATTGCGCCAGTGTGCCAGTATGCTGGAAACATGCCATGGTGTCTCTTTTATTAGAACATTGGAATGTTGGGAGCTCCATTGAAAACAATGGAGTGCTCCGGGCTTATAATGGCTGGTATAAGCCTGGAGCTCCAACATTCCAATGTTTCTTTGTTCACAGCTCTGGCTATGAACAAAGCTTCAGGGAGCCTGAGGGGATTCCAATCCCTCACACTTCCAAAAGGCTTTGTTTTTTTTGTTAGAACATTCTGTCCTCTAGTGACAGAATGTTCTAATAGCCTTATAGCCCTTCGTAGATGGCCTATACCGCTATTAAAGTCCCTCTCCCTTGTTAAAGGCCCTCGCCTTCGGCTCGAGGCCTTTAACGCTGGAGAGGGCCTTTAATAGCCGGTATAGCCCTCTACGGCGGGCTATAAGGCTATATTGAAGAAACCCATGGCGGACCCCAAAGTTCGTTCCAATTTCTGGCCGATTTCATTATTACCGGCCTTTTCTAAGGTCATGGAGAGACACATCCATCAACATTTAGCCCAGTTTGTTGCCACCAATCACTTATTGCACCACTCCCAGTTGGGTTTCCGTCAAGGCTTCTCGATGGAGACGACACTCCTGGGCGTCACCGAGAACCTCCGCCTCATGATGGACAGAGGAGACACAGCCGCACTGATTCTTCTGGATCTCAGTGCGGCTTTTGACACCATCTCCCACTCCATCCTCCTCAGTGCACTAGCCACACTGGGGATCGGCGGCAATGCATTAAAATGGTTGGCATCGTTCCTAACCGACTGAATATTCCAAATCTTCTCCCTGTCATCGACATCCAGGGTGCACTCCTCACCTTACGGTGTGCCTCAGGGCTCAATCCTCAGCCCTCTTCTTTTTAATGTATACGTCATCCCCCTGGCCCATATAGCTGAGCGTGCAGGACTCACGCTCTTTAGCTATGCGGAGGACTCCCAGTTTGCATTCTCCCTATCGCAATCTGATCCTAACTCCACCTCCCTCCTTCAGTCGGGCCTCAAAGAAATTGCCACCTGGATGAACCAAAATCTGCTCAAACTGAATGGAGAAAAGACGGAGGTTCTGATCCTTGGGAGAAAGCATGATCTGTGGAATTCTGGGCATTGGCCAGCTGAAATGGGCCCTGTTCCATCCCCTTCTGAGCACGTTCGTAACCTAGGAGTGCTCATAGATAACAAACTATCAATGCAGGTTCAAGTGAAGAGGGTGGCGGCCTCCTGCTTCACCATCCTACGTTGGCTGAAGAAGATTATTTGGATGCTGCCAGTAAATTCCCAGAGATCAGTGGTGAATGCCTTGGTGACCTCCTGCTTGGACTACGGCAACGCACTTTACCTGGGGGCTACCAAGGCAGTCACTAGGCGCCTCCAATTGGTCCAAATCCGGCACGGCCCCTAGATATTTGCAATCCCTGGTTAGCATGTATTCTCCTGCTCGCACCCTCAGGTCGGCCTCGCAAGGTCTGTTCTGTGTACTAAAGGTCAGACTTGCGAGGACAGGAGGGAAGTCCTTTTCTTTCATGGGCCCCAGACTGTGGAATTCTCTCCCGCTGGCCGTCTGCTCCGAAAGCTGCTATTGGCGCTTTCAGAAATCAATAAAAACTTGGCTATTTAACCAGTAACCTTGGCTTCTTGAGTCACGTATCTCTTGTCCTTAATCTGTAAAAATGCCCAAAGTTGTTCTCAGAAGTCCACTGCTGGGGCTCCAGAATGTTGCAGTTGCTTAACATCAAGGCTATTAAATCTGGAGTCTACCTCGTACCTCCCTTTCATATGTTATTATGTTCCTTATTAGGGTATTCATACGGACATTCACAATCAAAATACAGTTTACGAGTATCAAAGAATGGGAGAAAGGGGTCAATGAACCGTATAACCCTTCATCATGTTAAATAAAATGACCAATTAACAACAAAGAAGTCATATTAACCTCAGAATAGTTCAACACGGTTCGCAGAGTCACTAGCACAAATATAGTACCAGTGCTGCAGCAGCAAGTGGTGTGTTACAGTTTGTCATTACCACCCCATAAAATAAATAAGTAAACCCCCACCTATCATCTCTATATAAGGGTGAGACTTTGCCCTACTACATACTGGACCTGATTCACAAAGGGACTTACAACCAGTAAAATTGTGAATGCAAAGTCTCAGGGTTAAATCTGCACATGGCGTACACTCTGCAAAGCGCGTAAATTCATCCATTAATAGAAATTTCAATATTTGGTGAATTGAAAAGCATTGCTAAGCTGTTCAATGTGTTTTTTGCAGGTATTTATTTATTTGAAAAGTTTTTATTTCCCAATGTGACCCTTGCGTTTTACAAGTAAATGAGGCAATGATATACAATGATACACAAATCTTTAAGCATAGTAAAAGTGCATATGGGATATGACAACAATAAGCTCAAGAGTCATTAAAATGAGTTGACTTTTTTGATGTATAAGGTTGTAGAGTGAGTCAGTCTTATTTCAAGGGAGAGAGAGTTCCTGACTCTGGGGGAGATGCCAGAGAAAGCTCTGTTGTAGGTTTTCATCGTGTTGAAATGTTTTGGCTTTAGCAGAAAGTGCTGGTCCTTCTAGAGTATCTAGAACCTCCAGACAGCTCAATCTTTTTTGTGAGATAACTTGGGATGTTGAAATGTAGAGCTTTGAGCGTCATACATGCAATTTGTAGTTTAATTCTTACTTCAAATTGGAGTCAATTAAGAGATTTCAGGTCAGGTTGCTTCTGTTTACCCCTGAGGCGGAAGCCGGGGGCTTTCTCCTCCTATCCCTTTGCCTATGGGCACTTACATGAGTGTTGGTAGAACTATCGCTATTTACATGAGTGTTGGCAGAAATATTTTTTAAAACTTGTAAAATATTTTAAACAGCGCATTTTTAGCTGCTCTCACCACAGTCCCCTCGGTGCAAGATCTACGTTGCTCCGAGGCCCCTCGATCTCATTTCCTGACCGGTGCAGCCGATTTTGGGGCTGACGCCGGCAGGCTAAGAGGGTCGCCATCTTGGGGAAGGAATAGGGCTGCGGTCCAGTTGTTGGACGCTTCCCGCCCGCCCGATCAGGTACTTAACCACGCTGTTCATGATTGGGTTCAGATTTGCTTCTGTTCACCCCTGAGGCGGAAGCTAGGGGCTTTCTCCTCCTATCCCTTTGCCTATGGGCACTTACATGAGTGTTGGTAGAACTATCGCTATTTACATGAGTGTTGGCAGAAATATTTTTTAAAACGTGTAAAATATTTTAAACAGCGCATTTTTAGCTGCTCTCACCACAGTCCCCCGGTGCAAGATCTACGTTGTTCCGAGGCCCCTCGATCTCATTTCCTGACCGGTGCAGCCGATTTGGGGGCTGACGCCGGCAGGCTAAGAGGGTCGCCATCTTGGGGAAGGAATAGGGCTGCGGTCCAGTTGTTGGACGCTTCCCACCCGCCTCACACGGGATAAAAAGATGACACCTCCCCGTCCGCGCAGCGGTCGGGCGCAGCGGGCGCGCCAAAGGCGCGCCAAAGGCAAGCCCGTCTGCGCCCGTCCGCGGCAGACCGGGGCACGGGGCCAGTATCCCTTCCCATTTTTCCGACAATAATGGACAGACGACACTAATTAGGTATACTATCAGTGACCTACTTGCCCTTCGCCCCATTGTTAATAATAACTGCCGTCATGCTATGACAATAGATTTCCCTATGCCGCACTGTGCGACTTGCGGTTATTCCATAGGGGGCGGGAGGAAAGATGAGGGGAGACTGATAAATACAAAATGTATTTTGTTAAATTGTAGATCTCTCAAAAAACACAAATTAGAGATACACGATCTTGCATTAGATGGCAATTTGGATGTGCTCTTCCTAACAGAGACATGGCTAGACGAGGCCTCTACCCCTGAAAACCTAGAAGCTGTCCCCCCATGTCACAGCCTTCTTAGAATCGACAGAGAAAGGCAAATAGGGGGGGGCTTGCAATGATCTATAGAAGTGAGCTACAATGCACTTTAGAAAAGATCACGTTGCCCAATTGTGAAGGCGGTTTCTTCACGATAAAAGTTAACCCCAAAAATATTATTAATGGACTCCTTCTACATCGACCTCCAGGTAAGGCCTCACAGTTCTGCAATCTATTGACAGAGCTGATAACTCAGCATACTCTTCGGTATAAGAAATTTCTTCTATTAGGAGATCTCAATCTTCATTTTGAAAATCCTAGCTGTAAGGAAGCACAGGATGTGTTAGAAGCATTGAAATCTAGGTCACTTAAACTGCAATCCACAGCCCCGTCGCATCAATGTGGCCACCTTTTAGATCCCGTTTTTGCAAACTGGGAAGGAATCAAACTTGCCACACCATTGCAAATTCCTTGGTCAGATCATTTTGTTATTCCTTTTGAAGTTGAAGTCGGCCCCCTGGACTGCAGTGCGATCAAAACTAGGCCTCTGAAACACAGAAACTGGAAGAAGTTTACGCAAGAAAACTTTAAATCTGCCCTACTTGAAGAACCACCTCCTCCCAGCGACACCCTGCTTAAGGCATGGGATGACTATGAGAAATGGGTGTCTAAGGCTCTGGATACAGTAGCACCGTGGACATCCAAGCCTCCCGTCAGGAAAAACAAAACTGCTCCCTGGTTCTCTATAGAACTCAAAGAAGCCAAAGCTAAATGCAAACACACTGAACGGAGCTGGAGGAAAAATTATAATTCAGAAGATAAGCTGAACTATAAGAGGGAATTAAAAATCTATCACAAACTTGTCAGAGCAGCCAAAGGCGCTCACCTTAAAGGGCGTATTGAATCTGCCAAAAATCCCGATAAGGAACTCTTTTTAATTTATAAAGAGCTCACGGCCCCCACTAGACTTGAGGCCCAAGATATTTACACTAACGAACTATGCGTTGATATCGCAGATTTTTTTTATAAAAAAAGTGGATTCATTAAACGCTACCTTTATAGATAGCACGCCGACTGGCGATTTGGTAGGAAGAAGTGACCCTGCTACCAAGGTCCATCTGACTCATTTTACAATTCCTGATAGGGCAGACCTGCTCAACATCATTAATGGCATTCAGTCCGGCTCCCCCCTGGATGTGATTACCCCCAATCGCTGTAAGGAAGTCATTGATTGTATGATTGAGCAGATAGAACACTTGGTTACCCTATCTTTTCAGGAATGCTATGTACCAGATGCATGGAAAAGGGCACAAGTAATACCCCTGAAAAAAAAAGCTAACACACACATCTCTCAATTACAAAATCTCCGTCCTATCTCTCTTCTCCCCTTCTGTGGGAAAGTTGTGGACAAGATAGTAAACAGGCAACTTATGAAATTCGTGGAGGAGAACTCCCTTCTGCACTCCACGCAATCAGGGTTCAGAGCAGGCCACTCCACGGAGTCAGCGGTTCTCTCCTCCACAGAACATTTGAGACAACTTACAGATGAGGGGCAGACAGCAGCGTTGGTTTTATTAGATCTTAGTGCAGCTTTTGATACCGTGCTGCACTCAACGCTGCTGTCTCGCCTCTCAGATTTGGGAGTAAATGGGCAAGCCCTGAAATGGATTACATCCTTTCTAGAAAATAGAAGTTTCCAGGTACATTGCCCTCCTTATAAATCATCCCTTCGCAAACTGAGGCATGGGGTTCCACAGGGATCAAGTTTGAGCCCCACGCTATTCAATCTTTACATGGAGCCCCTTGCCCATATTGTGGAAACTTTTGGTGTGGATATCGTCACATACGCTGACGATACCCAACTCATAATTAAACTTACCCACAATCAGACAGAGGATGCCACCAATTTTTCCAACTGTATTCGTTCTGTGGTGGCGTGGATGAATAACAACTGCCTGTGCCTCACTTGCGCTAAAACAGAATTATTGATAGTTGGTAAATCTCCCTCCGCCTGGTCGCAGGCCTGGTGGCCATCAGAATTGGGGGAGATCCCCCGCCCTGCAAACTCTGTTAAGAATTTAGGAATATGGCTGGATGCGGAACTTTCCTTTAAGCAACAAATTAGCAAAATCACCGGTAAATGTTTCGGAATATTAAAAACTCTCCATAAAGTCCTAGATCTACTCCCTATCAGTGCCAGGAAGTCACTTATTCATGCCTTAGTTACTCCACACTTGGACTATGGCAATGTTCTCCTTTTAGGACTAAGCAGAAAAGGCCTACATCAATTGCAATGTGTCCAAAATGCAGCGGCTCGCCTGGCACTGAACCTCCCACGTAGGGCTTCTGGTAAAACAGCACTACGTAAACTCCACTGGTTCCCCATTGAGGAGCGCATTAAGTTCAAGGCTCTTTGCTTTGCTCATCGCATTGCACAGGGAAAGGGGCCAAGTTACCTTCATAACCTTTTGACCATTCATCGCCCCACCCGGAACCTCAGATCTGCTGGAGCGATGTTATTTCAGCTCCCTCGTGTACGCAAGACCAGGATGGGAGGTAGCTCTTTTCGCTACCTTACGAGCAAGCACTGGAACAATCTCCCGCTTGACCTGCGTATGGAACCCTCAGAAACAAGATTTAAATTTAAACTAAAAACCCACCTGTTTCCAAAACATTAACTTTTTACTGCCGCCTAGGACGCAGACTGGCCCGGACCTTTGCCCCTCTGGGTACTGTAGCATTTCTTAGCGCGGGGACACACTGTTATAGTGTAACCAGGCACTCTACAAGTGGTTTTATTATTATTATTATTAGGTAAGATGTGATTGAAACATTTTGACCCAGTGATGAGTCTTGCTGCAGATTTGAGTGAGGCTGTTGGGGCTCTAGTGTAGTGTAGTCACTATATCCCTAATAGGCTCTCCACATTGGAAAAACATACACTATAGACTTGACATAGGCCTGAGGTCAGTATGTCTCTACCAAGTGTATTAAACTTAATTGTGTGTGCAAGCTAAATCAGTGGTCACTAGAAACTTTCTCGAATAAACGAGAAGGGATTAGTCTCTGACAACCGCATAAACATGACAACTTTGTTTCCCCTAGAATCAAAACAATATCTTCAGAGTCGTGGATACAATAGATAAATATTTCACTCAGTCAATTGTGCATGCAACGTTTCTATAGAGTTGAACAGAAGTAGTGAGATGGGCGTTTCAATAAAAGGGTGTATTGAACAGTCTTCTTTCTCATGCAAGAGATATGAACTGCTACAATCGTTAGACAGAATGCAAAGTATAATGCGCACACCGTAAACAGTAATATAAAATAATACTATAATAGTATTGTCTGTTGCTATGACATATATAAAAATACATACATAAATAACACAGACTAAAATACTCAACTGGTGCTTGGCCTACCCCGGTGTACCTAACCTAGGTCTAGTACGAGGAAAAGAAGTAGGTGCTGTTTTAGCTATAGTTTAGTTTTGCCAAGAATTGCCAAAGGTTTCTCGAGGTTTTAATCAGCTCCATACCTTAGAATGAGAGAGGTTGGTATCTCTTTCCCGGGACTCGATTTCCCAATACCCCGTATGGGGACTCAGAAACACTGGAGCTGGATTCTTGGCAGAAGGATAACAGCGTCTAGTCAGTGCGTCAGCTGGAGAGTTGGCTTCTGTTAGAAATGGGATCCCTGGTTGGCCAGGGCTTGCGCCAAAGTCAGTCAGAGACCACCACTTCCACATCAGGGCAAGGGAGTTACACACCAAGATAACCCCTGCTCACACCCTTGGTAACGTGACACGAGCAGGAAGGCTAAACTCGAAGGCAATGTGAGTTAAGCATTTGTGCGCCCACCCAGCAACAACACCCAAGGCCCACCACAAAGGAAACTCCACACAAGGGTATATGTAAAAATAGCCTTTGTATTATACCAAAACACATCAGATAAAAACACACACTTTACAATGTGCCAACAGGCACGGGCAGAATATACAGGGGATATGTACCAGACAGGGCCACATGGACCACTGTCAGGAATATGCACTTTCAGACTTAGTACTTGGTAGACTTAGCACTTGTAGGAATAATAATTAACACATGGCACATATAATAATAATCACTGTAGCACAAAATAGAACATAAAGCACACAATCAGTAACCACTGGTAACCGGTAAGTACCACCTACGCAACCCTAACCATCTTAGGAAAATGTCACGCAGGGAACCAGGACCTTACTAGCAACACCTGTACTAGGAGAAAAACAACCACCTAAGTATCACCATATATTTAGGGGTATAGGCATAGGAACATTTTACACATGATGCATCCTAACATTCAGAGGGGTAGGCGAAAAACACATGAGGCAGAAATATACCTTCAGCGGTGCAGCAAGGAACAATTGTGCAGAAATCACATTTAGGCATAAATACATAACCTGTCCCCAGGCCAACTGACCTCTCTGGGGCTTAGAACTCCCTGTGTCCCAAATGTCAGGGCTGGCTGCAGGCAGCCAAAGAACAAGCCTAAACGTGGCAGCTGCCCACTAAGTGCTGGGCAGCTGAGGAGACAATGGAGCCAACGCTGGAGCATCGTGGCCCTAAACAACAAACGCCCCCTCTGAGCCTCGTGGGCTCTCAAGGCAATGCTGCCAATGTTGGAGCCTCTCAGGGCTCGAGAACAATGCTGGGCCTACGTTGGAGTCCCACTTCTGGGGACTCGAAAGAAATAAATGCCCCCGTAGCCCCCGTGGGCTCTAAACAATAACATGCCTCCTGAGCCTCTCGTTGGAGCCCCCCCTCTGGGGACTCGAGAGAAATGCTGCCACCACTGGGAGAGCGGCCCGCTGCCAGCTGGGGCCGCTCTACCACCAGGAATGCTGGGGATCGTTGGAGCCTTGTGGGCTCGAAGGAAAGTGCCCCTGTGATGCTAGAAGAGCCTTGTGGGCTCTGAAAACAATAAATGGCCCCAAAGTCCATGGGAGCGGCCCACTGTCAACCGGGGCCGCTCTATTCACAAATACACTGCCCCCTTTCTTGTGAACCTGGACTGGGGGAGGGGCGGGCACCGGCAATGTGCCCCGATGCCCCCTCTACCCTAAACAACACCGAGCCCCACTCAACGGCTAGCAGGGTACCTCTGGCTCTGCTCCGGTCTTCCGCTTCGGGGCTCTGTCTCTGCGGCGTTCCTCTGTGTGGAGGTGGGGGCCCGGCACGGCAATGTGCCTCGCGCCCCTTCCTCTGGGTAACCAGGAGGCAGGCTCCTTTATGCCGGTCACCACGGGGCTCTCCCTCACTCCTGGGAGCCCCGTGGAAGGCGCCGGCTACGGGCTTCTTCTCTTTCCTTCACTCACCGGAGCGCGGGGTGGGCTCCCGTCCGCTTCCAGTTTTGCACTGCTTCCGGTCGTCCCGCTTGTCCCGCCCCCGGCCTGCCTGACTTCCTGGAGATGCCGGGCGGCGGCGGTGATTTACTCGGGTCAACGAGGGGAAGGCTCCCTCTTTTAAATCAATAACAAAGTGAGGTGGGCACTCGCCTGGGGGGCACCAAACGGCACCAGGTCCCTGGCGGGGTGGGCACTCACCAGGGATATCAAACATCGGCAAAATAAGCGGAGTGGGCTCCCACGCCGAAAATAAGCAGAAGGGGGGTCCCCATGCCGGGGAATCCCTCCAGAAGGCGGACTGCAGCTCCGGGCTGCAGATACAAGGTCCAGTGCTCCTGTGAGGCAGAACCAGCGCTTCCCAGGCGCTTATAGCAAAATCAGCCACAAACCCAAGCAAAGTCCAGCAACAAGTCTTTTAGGAGGTGGGGGGGGGCAAGGCTGGACCCAGAGCCAGCTCACAGGGTCCTTCTAGGCAGGCAGGCAATCCCCAGTGGCGGTCCTCCTGGCGCCCAGCAGGAGCCCCCCTCAGGAAAAGGATCCAGGAAGAGAACGAATTGCAAGGGGACACAGCCCCTTTTTATACATTAAATCCCTTTGTCTCAGGGTGCAGGGTGGGGGAAAAACAAGTCGCAGCTGGTTTTGGAGTGCTTTGTTTTCCTCAGCCACCCTTTCCATTCACTAGGCAGGCTAGCGACATTATACGCACCACAGGGGGCGGAGCCAGCATTGTGAGGGAAAGCCCAGCCCTATTCAGGTCCCAGGTGCACCACTCCCTCACATCACATATGCTAATCTCAACACTCACCAGCGGGGCAGACCCATCCAGACTCCTGGAGCCAGGCTCACCAGCCAGCTCCAGCCAATCACACGCCAGCACACTCACTGCACACGCACACCCATGTCTAGAAGTGGCACTTCCAAACTAGACACATTCACGCCGCACACATCATTGCACAGCATTCAATCTCACGAGTTTGCACATACCAAACTCGGGCCTGCACAGTGTGCACACCCCACGCATCAGGAACTACCAGGGACACATACATTCCCCATGCATTCCTATGGGAGGGCAGGCCTACCTCACCACACGTACTCAGAGTGCGCACGCACTTTCCACCTGGACACAGTGAAAGTGCGCAGAAACCAAAAATCACTACCACCAATTCACATTCAAAAAGCAAAAAGTTTAGGGGTGAACCTGCCAGAAGGGCCAAGTCCAACAGCTTCCTTCGTGACTTGCTGTGGTGAGCTGCGTCGTGCAAGTAGGTAGTGGAAACTGCACCAAACCACACCGCGCTTTGCCGTAGCAAGTGAAGGTATATTTAAACCTTGAAGGTGTTTAGGAATGCCAGTATTGACATAAAAGTCGGGCATATGAACGTCATGAATGAACCCCTAAGGAATAGATGTTCATGCATAATAAATGAGTTCTTGGAAAAATCAATATCCAAGCAAAGGGAAGACCCTATTGGCTTAAGAGTCTAGTTTTCCAAGAACTCGTTGTGACGTAGATGAATGGATGGAAGTAGCCATGCCTGTATTTGGGTAGCATGGGCTATGCCTAAATAAGGACTGGCTATCTATGCCTATATAAGGGCAATGTGAAATGTACCTATATATGGGCATGAATCGGGAAATGCAAATGGAATCTAAATCGATACACAACACTAGGCAGGCCTGGGTGAGCGCATTTGCATATTCCATTCTGGAGATCACGAGGGATTGCATGGACCACTTACAGTCTTTCTGACTAGTTTTGCATCATGCTTATTTTGTTTCATTTCACCTAAGTCCCATACAGACACAGCCAGGAGTCTGGGAGTTGAGTTTCACAGGTTCTATCTTTCTAACTCCAGATTAGCTCAGTGCCTGGTGTGTGTTTAGGCATATTGAGGGCATTGACAAATGTTTTGTTACTTCTCTCCTTTACTGCTAGCAAAACAGTTATCCGGGCTCTCATCACCTGTTGCCTTGATTAAGCTAGTGCCCTATATCTTGGCCTACCTGAATATGCCTTCCATAGGTTACAAGTAGTTCAAACCCAACTACAAGCCTCTTACTGAATTTACCTAAGAAAGCAAAAAACTCATGTAATCTTTCCTCTCTTCACTAGCTCCCAGGAGGGAAGGAAGAGAATTCTATTTAAGGTCTTGGTAATGATGTTTCGCGCTCTCCAAAATACTGGTCCGGGATACCTGGCTTATTGTATTATTTTCTACAATCTAGCGAGGAGGCTATGGTCCTCTTATCTGGCTCTGGATAAATTGCAGAGAGTGAGACTGTCAAGGATTGGAGGGGGTACCTTTTTCAAGTGTTAATTTTGAGGTGATTACGTGAGAGACAGTTTTGGGAATTTTAAAGGATACTATTGAGAAATTGGATGTCTTCAGGGTATGATATTTTCAAGTACAACTGGATGGCATCTGTGTAAAGATGATCGAGAATGTTGTATTCCCTTAGCATGTGTGTTAGTGGTTCCATGAATAGGTTGAAGATAGTGGGAAAAAGAGAGGAGCCTTGTGGGACTCCAAGTGTGACTGGCACTGTGTTACAAAAAGATTAATTTACCTAAACTTTTTGCAGCCAGTTCAAGTCCAGTTACCTCTCGTCACCTAAGCATTTTAGGAAAAAAATCAACTTGTAGCTTCTGATGTCCCTGTAGACATAAAGGAGGTCAGTCATCTGACCCCAGGATTCCACTGCTTTGTGATCTGACTCAGTCCTTCAGGACTCCTCTCAGGTCACAGACTGCAGGTCCAGACGTTTTATTTTCTTCCACAGATTCAGAAGTGTTCTGAGTAAGGCTAGGTGAGAATCCAACTTTGTAGGGTTCACCGGCATGTGATAGGGGACCCACTACCCCCTAAGACACTCTTAGTTTCTCTCTGACTTATGGAGTAAATTACCAGGTCCTGATCTACCTAGTTTTTTTAAGGATTTCCGGTTTGCCTTTCTTCAAGTTGGCCCAGAATGCAATGTGTCTGGACAAATCCAAAATGGCAAAGATCTTTTGCCAAGCTTAATTTGGTTTGTGAGGTAGGGGGTTTTAGTGGGGTGTTTGCTATGGCAATCCTAGTGTTTTTCCACGTTTAAAACTAAATTCCAGTTTAGAGCATGCACTATACACACCCACAACACAGCCTGAGGCAACAGTCTGGTCAGACAAAAGCAGGTCCATTCAGCGGCCAGACAGAGACAACACACAATTGTTTTGCCATTCTTTCCAGTACACCACAAGCATTACATGTGGCTCAAGAGGCCTGCTAAGCAGGATTTGACAGTGTGGTGACACAGAATGCCCAAAGCCCCCCTCTGAATATTCTATAGAGTACAGAGGAGTCATTTCCCACCATTCATGTCAGCTTATCGTTTGCTCATGTGACACATTTCACACAGATTCTAGGGTTTTGAGAACAGGCTAAGAACTGACATAAATATATGAAAATTAGGCTCTAGGCAGTTCAAGCAGGTAAAGGGTGATTTTCTACCTTACATTTCCTCTAACTCTTTTTCATCGGTACTCTTATTTTCTACATAGGCCAGCAAGGCCTGAAGCAGTGGAAATAGATTGGTGTGCCTCATCATTGTAGGGACATGATATCACTGTTCTATTTGTCACCGTTCCAAGCACCATGCACCTTGTCTTATGTGCAACAATGCCTACATAGGGGCGACTTACTTAAAAGGGATGAATTTTCATGTCAAAAAGGGTTAGTTTGCCTGGGCACAATGCAGCGTTTACATTGCAGCAGTAACCCTATTGTGGGTGGAACATTAGTTATAGTGGTCAGGCTACCCTGGGTAGGTCTGGAACACTCTTCGCACTGCCACTATAGTGGGTGGCACATTAGTTATAGCAGTCAGGCTACCCTGGCAAGGTTTGGAGCCCTGTTTACACTGCCAGTATTGCAGGCGGCACATTAGGTGCAGGAGTCAGGCTACCCCGGGTAGGTCTAGAGCTCTGTTTACATTTTCAGTATTGGCGGTGGCATATTAAGTGCAGCCATCAAACTATCCTGGGTAGGACACAAGAGAGGTGGAAAACAAACATCTTTATATGGTATAACTCCTGATATGTGCCTTGACTATTTTTGAGGACTATAGAACTCTGTATTCCTTGATTTGTTAGGGTGAAAGTGATTTTGCTCTAACTTTCACCCAAATTACATTGCCATATCCTATCTATCATACTTAACTAACCTATAAGTCCCTAATGTATGATACAATGTGTAACAAGGCACTGAAAGTTAAATGTCACTAGTGAACTGCTTGTACTGAGTACCAATAATAGGAAATAATTCTGTCCAGGCTATATGAATCAAACATATACGGCCATCTAGAAATTAATCAATCCTTTGTTTTATTTTATAAATTCATTTAAAGCACATTTTAGCAAAAATATTTCAGAACCATATGAAATAAAATATGTATCAAAGCCAAAACAGACAATGAAGCTATATGAATCAAACATATACGGCCATCTAGAAATTAATCAATCCTTTGTTTTATTTTATAAATTCATTTAAAGCGCATTTTAGCAAATATATTTCAGAAACATATGAAATAAAATATGTATAATAACCAAAACAGACAATGAAGCTATATACAATTCTCTGAATTCAAATGTGACACCCACAAAACACTCCAGATTCACACTCCACCACTCTTTCCCACATTAATTTCACACGCACTACTCACTTTCCCACATATCATCCATACATCAAACATCATCGATGTAACGCATATAATTTGATTTGTACTCTGAAAAGGGGATGTTATTGTAAATGAATTTATCCTCATATAAACCCATAAATAATATCGCCAACTCCGGAGCAAAAGGGCAGCCCATGGCTACTCCCTTTATTGGGTAGAAAAATTCGGAGCCAAAAGCGAAATAATTCTTCTGAAGGGCGAACTTAGCCAGCTTGATGATAAAATCTGTGGGAACACGTACTGGTTTCTCCCTAGTCTCCAAAAAGAACATCAATGCCTCAAGGGCCTCCTCCTGGGGTATTTGGGTGTATAAGGGCACCACATCCATAGTCACCATCCTCTGTTTCAAGTTATCCTAGTCGATTGTTGCCAGTCTGTTGATGAATGCTTTGTACATAAGTGGGAAACCCATATGTAGGGTCCCGGGACCTAGCTCAAGTGTAGGTGACTGACCTAATTGATCAGTGTGACCATTTCCAGAAAGAACAATTTCTTTCTTGTGTCCCCTCACTCACCGGGGTTGCCCCACGGTGACATGCTTCATCATTGGGGCCAGCCCAGTTCTCTACGAAAAGGGGCGTGCTGCGACTCACGAACTACGCAGGAGCACTTAAGGGTGAAAGACTATGTGTAGTGCAAAAAAGTGGTGGAGTGGGTGTGAGTCAATTAAAAATACCATGCTTAGTGGGCCTCAACAGATTTATTTTGCTCCTAGGCAGGTATATTAAAAGTGGGGTTAGTGTCACTGTAAATCAACCTTTAGTGGGGTTGGTTCAGTGAACATATAAGGTCAACATGTTTCATGCTACCCCTAGCATTTCTTCAGGACCATGCAGGGACCAGCCCTGCAATTGCCACTCCTGTGTCCCTGAATAAGGGATCAATAAATATATGTAATAATACACTTAATAATCAAAGCATGCGTTCGTACTAGAAATACATACGTTTGTATCAGATTGATGGTGTTATTAAAGTGCATAATAACACTTCATGGTCTCGCAGGGAGTCGATTTCACTTACGGGACTCACTGTTCCTAGCTGGTGAAACCGCTCGGTCATACCTAATGATAGCCTCCCCGGGACCGCATCTGCAGACACAGGAGTGGCAAGTGACACTCACCCCACTTTTAATATACCTGCCTAGGAGCAAAATAAAACTGTTGAGGCCCGCTAAGCATGGTATTTTTAATTCACTCACACCCACTCCACCACTTTTTTGCACTACACATAGTCTTTCACCCTTAAGTGCTCCTGCGTAGTTCGTGAGTCGCAGCACGCCCCTTTTCGTAGAGAACTGGGCTGGCCCCAATGATGAAGCATGTCACCGTGGGGCAACCCCGGTGAGTGAGGGGACACTAGAAAGAAATGTTTCTTTCTGGAAATGGTCACACTGATCAATTAGGTCAGTCACCTACACTTGAGCTAGGTCCCGGGACCCTACATATGGGTTTCCCACTTATGTACTAAGCCTGTTGGAGGACGACCTAGTCTCTGAACTCCTCCTTCTCCCTCTGTTTCGTATCTGTTGATAAGTGCCGTCATATCTTGTAGGTGCGCAGCAATTGACTGAACAAAAGGTTTTAGGAAAAAATCTATATCAATCAAAAGTTCTTGCCTCATTAGGAGAGATGTTCAACTCTTTGGTGAAAGCTGAAAGCTCAGGAAGCATTGGGTCTTCGGAGGCTCTAGGCCAGCAACAGGCACTTTTTCAAATAACTGTTTGAAAATATTTATTAAAATTCCAACTTCAACAATGAATTAGTTTTGTCAAACATATTTTAAGAAATCCAAGAATGAGCTCTGTAGCTGGCAACTAAGTGGTTATAGCTATAATAAATGTAGTACTGTATCGCTTTGCTATGGGACAGCTAACCCTGCAGCAGTAGAAATAGCCTGTTGGGCTATTTCAATGTAAGGACATGTTAAACATGAAACCTTTACATGCTCCTCTCTAACATACAATGCACACTGCATTAATGTCCTCCAAAAAATCCTGGTCAACAAAAGTCGTGAGTTGCCCGCACTAAGCCATTACCAAAGAATCTTCTTACACAAGGACAGTCTTCAAACCTACTCGGATAGACCTGCTCAAGTACAGGGTCCATTACTCCAAGGACAGACTACAGATGACTCAAGGATCTGCACTAGCCCAAGAAACAGCTTAAAGCAGATCATTCTCAGGAATGTCAATTCTACAAATGGATGGTCCCAAATTGAAGAACATATTTCATCTGTTAACCTGGCATCATGTACCCATGTACACCAAAAGATGAGTAGAGTGGCATTGGATTAATAGAATGTGTGTGGTGTACACATGGAACTACATTTACTAGCATCACCTCCACCTAAAGAAAGAGAGATGTAAAACCCATTGGCAGTGTGTGGAGCTTGGTAGCCCTTCCAAGAGTTGTGGGTACCTGAGGGCTAGAGGCCCATGAAAAAAACTGTTTGAAAGCTGCTTCCGTCTCTCAGTCCATGATGCCACAAGCAACGAGGAGGAACAATATTTCCTAAATCAGCAATATCAGAAATCCATGAGACCTGTGTCACTTCCTTCATGAGTCTCTGAATTCCATGGTTCAATGTCTACAATCAGCTCTCTTTAAATTCATCTCCTGCATCAGTAGCAGCAACATGCAGAGACGTTATTAAAAGTTCTGTTAGAAAAAGGCATTGATACCTGTACACAATTAGAACTCTCGAAAGACCGTTCATGCAAACCTTACCTTATGAGTAGATTGTACATACAGCATAGTCTATGGAGGGCTGAAGGTCCTAGCCCCCCACTTATCCCAGTGATACCTTTGAGCTCAGTAAGGGACTCAGAATGGAAACACACTAGGGCCGGTTATATATCACTTGCACTGCATAACATCCTGCATGCATGATGCAATAAATACATGCTATTTGTGAAGCCATAAAAGGACACTTTGCATGGCTCTGAGTGGCTTTAGAAATCTGGAATAATGCAACGCAGCGCAAATCAATGCATTGCGTTACTCTGCCCTGGGAAGGTGTTGCATAGCCATTGTTTAACTAACACAATAGAGCTTTGTTTAGTTTTTATGGGGGCGCACCAAGAAAAAAGTCCAGATGGATATTCGCTTTTGTATATAGAAAAGTTCTTAATTTATTTTTGTCCATTCTTCTAAAAAGCAATCATAATGTACTTCACAAACAAATCAGCCAACACGTTTCACTCCCTTCAAGGGATTTTCTTTAGGGTGACTAGATTTTTCAGTTTGGGACCATCCATGCCGTTGCGGTGAGACGACCGAAGATACCTCTCCAGGTTCACGACTCCAGAACCTACAAACGACTGTGGGAGGAGGAAGTGACCCAACTTCCCTTGCCAAATTTCTAACCACCGGAACGTGAGACGTCATCAATAGGGGATCCTATATTGTCCCTACCAACAGGTCATTTGAAGACTTTTAGAAAACCACCGAAAATGAAAATCAAACACACCTATACTCAATTCCAAGGATAAGTAGAAATCTTAACCGTCAGGAACAAGAAACACTAAATCGATTTACAGGAACAAGAAACACTAACTCGATTTACAAATCTGGAGGACCCATACGTATATTTCCGGTGAAAAATCTAGTCGCCCTGAAGAAACTCCCTTGATTTGTTTGTGAAGTACATTATGATTGCTTTTTAAAAGAATGGACAAAAATAAATAAAGAACTTTTCTATATACACAAGCGACTATCCATCTGGACTTTTTTCTTGGTGCGCCCCAATAAAAACTAAACAAAGTACTTTTTGATCTGGAAAGCACAGCGACGTCAATTAGCAGCTGACGTCGGGGTTGGCGGAACAAAACTTTACAGACTTTTTTTGGAACTGGGTTTTAGGTGCGGCGTCGTAGGGTCCGCTGCTACAATCTTTGTGTTTATCATCTAACACAATAGAGGTAGCAAAAAGCAAAGGTTCATCCAGTGTCCGAGTAATATTCATCTTCAATCGAAAGAAGGGGGAGAATGAACCACATAGGTGTCAGGGATAGTGTCCTGGAGGTCTCCAACCACACTTTCACAGTTTGTCGTGTATGTAATCTCTGCTTAGTGTGGTTTGGTGGATAGCATCATCATATGGTCTGTCACTTAAATGTCCCATTCTTCAAGTGACATCCTAACTCCACCATGAGGGACACCCACCAATAATAAAGACACAGTGGCTGGGCAACGGCGCCCACTCCAGTTAGGTCAACAGATGTCCATATATTTTACAAAATCTTGGTCCTTCAGGAGGAGGGAGAGCCACCCAATCTCCAACACAACAGAAGAAGATCAAAGTCTTCTCCTTATACAAAACATTGCTAAGCCACCAATTATCCTGATTTTTGTTTCGTTAGGAGGGGAGAGAATGCACTCCTATTGATGATGGTGCGGGGGGGACTACGTCTCCTGTTATCCCCTGCGATTGCTGCCGTGAGGGGAACGGCCAACTCCTGACTCCCAGTTGCTCTGCCATACTGCCACTTAGGCGTGAGGGGAATGGCCGACCCGCACCACCAGTCCCTTGCTACGAAGCTGTGAGGGGAACAGCCAATGATTCAAACTACAACTCCCAGCGGCCCCTGGTCATCGGGCGCTGGATGACACGCACACAGCATCGTCGGACCCTCAAAGCCGCGCCGAAACAGCGCAGCACTAGACGTACGCGTGCCGCACCCAGACGAAGCCCATCCGCGACAGACCGTGGCAGGGCAGGGCCACACTATTTGATGTTTGAAGCTTGTGCCAAGCCAAGAGCCAGACAGGTTCCAAAGGGCAAACTGAACTTAGACCTTGCCTGAACAGTCAGAACTTCCTTAAGGGGCTGTGAGTGGTGAGATAACATGAGCTGTAAAGCGCCCCTTTAATCGTGTGTTTCTTTAATTGACAGTGTTACATACCTGTGGTCTTGGCGCTATTACCAGATTATTAGTGTGTTTAGTACCGGACATTTTATGTATTTTATATTATTGGCACTTTGTATTCTATGAAACTACCCTAGCGATTCAGGTCTTGGGATAGTTTGTACGTATGCTGTTTTACTTCTGGCATAGCCATATACTGTAGTTCTCAGTGGCTGTATCTAACGCACTTTACTCATAACAGAGGACTTCTTAGGCCCCCTTACAGTGCACATACTGGTATTTGGAAATTAGGTGATTTATTAGACATATAGTAAAAGGATGTTGAAGCGTAAGCTATTGAAAACCCCTAAAAATGTGGGATTTTTTGGCTATTGATGCTTATTTAGTTAAGGCGGTTAGCGCCATTAACGTTGAAATTAATAGGGCAGAGTGCCATTTATCTCTCAGAGTGGGCACTGGTTTAGAGGATATACATGTCCCGGAGGTAGAGGTCACCATGAACAACATTCAAGAACCTATTCCTCCTGTGAGTCTGGTGACCCCTACCCCCAACCAAGATCTATCATTGCAAATCGAGGCTCCTCGATTACCACTACTTAGTGGGACTCCTACCCCAAAAAAGAAAAGGAACTGCAGGAAAGACCAAACTAAATCAGGGACTATTAGTTAAACCAAAAAAGGCCACCCCTCAAGCCTTGCAAGCAAGGTACCCGACTCAAACCCGATGTCTGATGAGCAAGTTATTTGCATTGTAGTACTCATAACTCAAAAAATGGAAATCACCATTAAACCATTGGTTGATAAAATTAATAAACTTAATGGAGAAGTCATCGAACTTAGTAATACACTAAAAGATGTTAGCGGATACTTAAGGGTGAAGGCAAATGAATCACATGGTGGACAAAATGTAAGTTTAACCAACATTGCTGCCACAGTAAATAAAACATCTAGCAACATAAGCAATTCATATAGCCTTAACCGGACCAGCGAAGCCCAAGGTACCACTAACCTAGCACACACAGCTGCAGACAAATCGATGGTAACTGATGACAGACAGATAGGGTCACAGAAAAGAGACCCATGCCCTAGTAGAGGGAATAGGCCCGTGAGCCAAGAATCAATACAGGCCGCAATAAATCCAAGGAGGGGGAGGAGCAAGTTAATTTACCGCCTGAATGCAGTCCATATGTGGCAGTATTGGTTAATGTACCACCACTAGAGATGGGACAAAAAGAAAACTATGACACCTTAACTAACAAAGTGGTGAACTGGCTGCATCAAACCTGTGATTTTCCAGTGGGTCATGCCAATCAGATACTCTTGACTAGAAAAGTGAACTGGATTGGGCCCTCAAGAAAGAAATTACGAGGGGATTTTTAATATTATTAATTTCAAGAATCCCATTTGGGCGTGAACTTCCTTCGAAAGAGCAGCTACCCACCTGCATAAAGATCGTATTGCCTTTCTCTTACCCCTTGGCTTCTTTTATAGACATCTAAGTCCTTTACCTAACATAGGAAGGGATCAAGAGTTACACAGATTTAAATCATTAGCCAACCCGCAGCCACATTTTGGTTTACCTACATTCAATAGATTTTCAATTCTTAGCACACTAGATATTGATGATTGACTGGACACAGCTCGTCTGCCCCAGTAGGAGCTGGGAGGTATTAGGTTGACTGGCCCAGGATTATCGACAGGAAGTGTGTATAATTAATACACAGATGTTCTTACCATGCTGAAACATTTACCAAGTGATAAAAAAATGTCTGTTTATCAAGGAAAGTGTCAAGTTGCAAAACTAGGAGTTAATCTAGATGTGAGTACTGGGCATGGAATGGCAGTGAATCCAACCCTCCCTGTATTGTCTTGAGATTTTAGTGAGGGAGCTGCCAGTGCTACTACTAGCACAGGTAATGATTTACCGGCATATTACCCAGGAACCCCCTCTGCCTGCGGCTATACTATTGTCACTTGGAATATAGCCGGAATAGCAAGTAAGAATGAAATGTTAGGCTGGAAGGAGTTTAATAATTCATATGACATCATTTGCTTGCAGGAAACCTGGAGCACCGTTAGTGTTCACTTTAATAGGTTAACCTCATATGATTCACTCGCAGCCCCTTCTTCTTCTGGTAGAGCAAAGGGATGATTGCTTATACTTTTAAAAAATAACCTGCCCTTGAGGGTCAAAAGAATTACCAATATAGGGCATCACTCGCAATTACTTCGGCTACACCATAGGGACGGCTGGGATGTCCTACTGATTAATTTGATTTCACCCGCCATAGTGTTGTTAAGGAATTGAAACTGGAACTCGATAATTTGGCTAGAGTGGTTACTACTAATTTGGATATTGTATGGCTCAGTGATTTTAATACTCCAACCTGCCCTCTGTCTATGACAAAAGTTTGTGAGTTTCAAAATGATGAATGTGATGACTATCTACACTTCCCACATACCACATATGGTGATACCCTAAATGCTGTTATGGCAGAATTTGATTTAGATATAATGCAATGTGCAAAGGATGGGAGCGGGCAGGAGAGCCCAACCTTTACCCGAAGAACAGCACATAGTATTATTGACCATGTAATTGCTTCGGCCAACATTGTGAACTTATGCCCTACCCCGTGGATTGTTGACTTGTCGATGAGTGTTCACAACTGCATTATTATGAGACTGCTTGTTTGGGGTAATAAAACTGATGAGCAATGTACGGTCATTAATAACATTGCCCCGTGCCGCCCAAACGATACCAGAAGTAGATTGAAGGGCACCAACTCTGGTGAAATAACAAAAAATATTGTACAGGTCTGTGGTAACGAAATTCAAAACAGCTTAATGGTTGAGACCGAACCAGATAAGCTCTTGACCAATTTCAGTATAATCAACAATTCAATCTCGAAATTATTTACCGCGCCCCCAACTAGGAAACAATTTCAGGCCAGAGGTTGGTTCAACCATTCATGTACCATCTCCTTGAATCAGCTGAAGATGGAGCTTCAACAGGAAGCGTGGGATAACCTTACACTAGCGGCAGACACATCTAACAATAAACAGTTATGGGATACAGTGAAGTCTAAATTCCTTAAAAATGATTCCTTCCCAGAACTTTTATGTCATGTCAGCTGTGAGGACTGGGTGGCTCACTTTACCAGTATTTTTAACCCTAGGTTTCTATCTATTAAGGACTCAACTAATTTGCACAAATGGCCTATTATCCCGCTAGACATTACACTTGACGAGGTCATGATAGGCATAGGAAGCAGCAAAGGGGGGAAAGCACCAGGTACGGATGATGTTCCCATCGATGTATATAAAACTGTACCAGAATTATGGGGTCCGATATTAACAAGAGTTTTTAATGCTGCAGTTACTGAGGGCTGCCCATCTACTTGGGGGGAATCTGTTATCATTCTGTTCTACAAAAACGGCGAAAAATCTGAAGCCAATAACTATCGGCCCATTTCCCTACTCGACGCCTCAGTAAAAATCATGAGTAGGGTTCTATTGTTAAGATTGGAGGAGTGGGTTGTGGACCATGGTATTTTGGCTCAGGCACAATATGGTTTTAGAAAGGGGTTAGGCACGTTACAGTGTATTAACCTAAAGATTTTATTCGGAAAATATTTATTTATTTATTTTATTTAACTTATATAGCGCACTATAACCCAGAGGTCTCTAAGCGCTTTGTCAGGGTCAGCTAGGCAATACATAAGATACGTCTGGTTGCAATTTAAAGGCCACCCCACGCTTGCTGGTAAAGCACAGTTTTTATTTTTTTATGGAAGGACATTAAATTAGTCTCCTTCCGGAGCTCCAGCGGTAATTTGTTCCACATTGCTGGCAGTGTGTGTGAAAAAGCACGCCCACCTACTGTGGTCAATCTACAGCGTGGCTGAGCAAGGAAGATGGATTCGGCAGATCTGAGCATCCTCCCTGGCTTGTAGAGGGTCAGACGTGATTTCAGATAGGTAGGTGCTCTGCCATAAAGGGCTTTATGAGCAATGCAGAGCCCCTTAAACATTAGCCTCTGATTAACTGGCAACCAGTGTAATTCCCGCAGGAGGGGGGATGCATGGGTATTCCTCGGTTTTTTAAAAATGAGTCTTGCGGCATCATTCATGACCGTCTGCATTCTATTTAAAAGTTTTTGTGGTAGTCCTATGTACAACGAGTTGCCATAGTCCAACCTGGCTAGAATCATCGCAGAAACCGCACTCCTCAAAGTGGAAAAAGAAAGCAACGAGGAAACTTTCCTAAGTTGTCGGAGGAGGCCGACACAACTGCCAACCACAGCTGTAACTTGCTTTTTCAAGGACAGCTTACTGCCAACCTGGATACCCAGGCTCTTGACCACTGCCGCCGGTTTCGGAGGCATGCCCAACTCCCCAGGCCAGAAACGGTCACTCCAAGGGTTGCCAGCAATTGTAATTGGCAACACCTCGGTTTTGTCCGGATTGATTTTTAGGGAGTTCCCGGACATCCAGTTAGCTGTACTTCTCAGAATGTTTTGCAGTCTAGCAAACGCATCCTGGCTATCATCCAATTGGATGATAATCTGAGTATCATCCGAGTAGTTATATACCTGACAGTCCATTTGATTAAGCATTAAAATCAAAGGCTGCAGATATATATTGAACAATAGGGGTGACAGAGCAGACCCCTGCGGAACTCCGCAAGTGATCGAAGTTGCGGTAGAAAGCATGTCACCTAATTGTACTCTCTGCATCCTCCCTTGCAGAAAGGATGTAAACCATGCATGTGCTGTGCCCTGAATGCCGAATTCCCTCATCCGCGACAGTAGTTGTTCATGACACACGGTATCAAATGCCGCGGAGAGGTCCAGCAGCACCAGGGCTCCCGGGATTTTCTTGTCTGCTCTGTTCCTAAGCTCATCTACAATGGACAGCATGAGCAGTTCCGTGCTATGGTTAGCACGGAAACCTGCTTGATTCGGCTCTAACAGCATGTTGCTTTCCAGGTGTTCCGACAAAGTGGTAAGAACGTGCTGCTCCAGTACTTTTGCCAGGAACGGTAACTGGGAAATTGGTCTGAAATTTTTCAGACATTTCGCGTCCGCACCCGGTTTTTTTAACAGGGGAATCAGCCGAGCTTCCTTAAAAAAGGAGGGCACTTGTCCAACCTGTAGAGAGAGATTTAGAAGACTCAGCACATCTTCCTCTATACCAGGGAGTGCAAGTTTAAACACTGTAGGTGGACAAGGATTCGACCTGGAGCCAGACTTGACCCGCCCCATGAGAGAGAGCAGCCTCTCCTTTGTAATCAAAGGTAGGGTGGAAAGTAGAGTTGTAACTGGCGATCTAGCTGGAATGACCACCGGTGGACAGTCAATTTGCGAGGTTGCCATAATTTCAGTGACAAGGTCGGCAATCTTGTTGATAAAAAAATCCTGGAATTTTTGGCAATCATCCTGACTAAAATCCGGAGACTCTTCCTTGTTTTTCCTGAGCTCCGTAAGGACTCGGAAGACTTCTTTCTGGGGATTCGTAGCGGTGGTGATCCTCTCCTCATAAAACTCGGACTTCCTAGCTATAATCGCTTGCTTATAGCTAGCGAGAGCCAGTCTATATCTGCTCCGAGAGTCAGGGCTATAATCCTTGCGCCATACTCTTTCCAATTTACGTAACCCACGTTTCTTTGCTCTAAGTACTTCATTGTACCATGGGGCCCCTTTTTTCTATCCACTAGGTTCACCCTACAGATTGGTGCTACTCTATCCGTAGCCTTCACAAATTTATCCATGAGTTCCCTACAAAGGAGCTCCGGATTATCTGGCCAGTTGTTAGGGAAAGGGGTGGTACGAAGTAGATGTACCATTTTGTCCCCATCAATTTTATTCCATTTCCTAACTGCCTTCCACCCTCCTATGGTAGTTGTTCTTTGTCTGTCCATTAGTAACTTACCTCTTACCAGGTGGTGATCAGACCATACACATGGCTGGGCCGTTGCCATACCCAGCACAGGAACTGTCGTCCACACCAGGTCCAGGGTATGCCCCTTGGCATGAGTTGGACCCTTTACTTGTTGAGCCAGATCCAAGGAGGTTAGCGCCTCCTCGATCTGTACCGCCTGACCGTCTTTCGGGACCTTCTCCCAATGATAATTGAGGTCGCCCATTATCACTACCTTATCATATCTTGAACGAATATCCTGAACCAGTCTTATAAATAAGTCGGGAAATTCAGGCAAAGTCCACGGGGGACGATATACTAACAAGACAATTAGGCAGTCAGTCCCTAATTTCAGCTTGACACCCATCACCTCCGCGCCAGCCAAGTTTTCCGTCAGGAACCTTTCGCCCAGTAGACGTGAGTCAAATAGAAGAGCCACACCTCCCCCCCTCCTAGCACCCGTTCTATTATAGAAGAGTGCCGAGAAATCAGACGGCAAGGAAGCAACGAGATCCGGCATAGAGGAATCTTCTAACCATGTTTCGGTTATTCCTAGAAGATCTAATTCTCCTTCTTCCAAAAGGGTGAAAACCTCTAGATTATGTCGTTGCAGAGAGCGTGTATTAAGGAGGCCATAGCGTATACTTTGGGCCTTGGCCATATCCTTTCGCCCTGAAAGGGAGCTAGGGGCAATGTAAAGTCCCTCCCGCACTAGAGTAGCACCACATTCTTGACTAATGTTAGTGTAACTACAATTCAAAGCCTCCAACTCACCTCTAGTATAAACGGTACGCGGACCAGGGGTCATGGCCCCGGGTCCCGTCTGGTCTCTGATGGGCACAGATGGGCTTGCCTCTGGCGAGCCTCCGGCGTGCCCACGCTGCGCGCATACGCTGCGCGCTTGCATGAGGGCAGATTTAAATAATCTCGAGCGTGCGAGGTCGTCAGGCAGCAACTAGGCTGTCAACCAAAATGGCGTCCCGACCCGGCACTTCCTCCCCCAAGATGGCTCTCGCCCCAAATGAAGCAGCTAAAGACCCGCTCAACAGCGGTGTAATTTCCAATTAAAGTGCAGGTATGTCCTGACACAACCCCACCACCCCAGCGAAAAACGGGACCCACTGGAAAAAAATTACAATTAAAATTAAATTCGATTCGATTTAAATTGATTTAAAAGCGCTGTACTCGCGCTAGTCACACACCTGCTAAACAGGGATGGCTCTTTTTATGCTTTGTTGATTTGAGCAGGGCTTTTGTTTTCGTGGATCATGTTATTTTATGGCCAGTTTTACTTAATCTTGGCGCTCCAAAACCCATTGTTGACTTTTTAGCTAGGCTGAAAAATTATCGACTAAAGTACGGTACGGCCAAATGGGTGAATGTACCCCTGATTTTAATGTAAAGCGCGGTATCCGCCAAGACTAAGTCCTAGCCCTGTTGCTTTTTATTTTATTTATTAACAAAGTGGACGCAGCACTTAAATTGAAACAGGCGGATTCCCCACTAGTGTAAGGCAAGAAAGTCTCAGTCCTGCTTTATGCGGACGACGCTGTGCTTGTATCTAGTACGTCAGTAGGCCTTCAGAGGTTAATCAATGGGTTTGCGTTTTTTATTAGTAAGAGGAAGCTGATGATTAATAAGGCAAAAACATTCAAAATGGTATGCGGTCCGAAATACAAGAGCCTGAAACCGCAGCAATGCCAAACATTGCACAAATCAGGGTAGCCATGCCCCCCAAATACACAAAACACATACCAATGAAAAAATAAATGCCAAACAAAAACATATAATTTCAAAAGAATTACCAATATAGGGCATCACTCGCAGTTACTTCGGCTACACCATAGGGACGGCCGGGATGTCCTACTGATTAATTTGATTTCACCCGCCATAGTGTTGTTACGGAATTGAAACTGGAACTCGATAATTTGGCTAGAGTGGTTACTACTAATTTGGATATTGTATGGCTCAGTGATTTTAATACTCCAACCTGCCCTCTGTCTATGACAAAAGTTTGTGGGTTTCAAAATGATGAATGTGATGACTATCTACACTTCCCACATACAACATATGGTGATACCCTAAATGCTGTTATGGCAGAATTTGATTTAGATATAATGCAATGTGCAAAGGATGGGAGTGGGCAGGAGAGCCCAACCTTTACCGGAAGAACAGCACATAGTATTATTGACCATGTAATTGCTTCGGCCAACATTGTGAACTTATGCCCTACCCCGTGGATTGTTGATTCGTCGATGAGTGTTCACAACTGCATTATTATGAGACTGCTTGTTTGGGGTAATAAAACTGATGAGCAATGTACGGTCATTAATAACATTGCCCCATGCCGCCCAAACCATACCAGAATTAGATGGAAGGGCACCAACTCTGGTGAAATAACAAAAAATATTGTACAGGTCTGTGGTAACGAAACTGAAAACAGCTTAATGGTTGAGACCAAACCAGATAAGCTCTTGACCAATTTCAGTATAATCAACAATTCAATCTCGAAATTATTTACCGCGCCCCCAACTAGGAAACAATTTCAGGCCAGAGGTTGGTTCAACCATTCATGTACCATCTCCTTGAATCAGCTGAAGATGGAGCTTCAACAGGAAGCGTGGGATAACCTTACACTAGCGGCAGACACATCTAACAATAAACTGTTATGGGATACAGTGAAGTCTAAATACCTTAAAAATGATTCCTTCCCAGAACTTTTATGTCATGTCAGCTGTGAGGACTGGGTGGCTCACTTTACCAGTATTTTTAACCCTAGGTTTCTATCTATTAAGGACTCAACTAATTTGCACAAATGGCCTATTATCCCGCTAGACATTACACTTGACGAGGTCATGATAGGCATAGGAAGCAGCAAAGGGGGGAAAGCACCAGGTACGGATGATGTTCCCATCGATGTATATAAAACTGTACCAGAATTATGGGGTCCGATATTAACAAGAGTTTTTAATGCTGCAGTTACTGAGGGCTGCCCATCTACTTGGGGGGAATCTGTTATCATTCTGTTCTACAAAAACGGCGAAAAATCTGAAGCCAATAACTATCGGCCCATTTCCCTACTCGACGCCTCAGTAAAAATCATGAGTAGGGTTCTATTGTTAAGATTGGAGGAGTGGGTTGTGGACCATGGTATTTTGGCTCAGGCACAATATCGTTTTAGAAAGGGGTTAGGCACGTTACAGTGTATTAACCTAAAGATTTTATTCGGAAAATACACACCTGCTAAACGGGGATGGCTCTTTTTATGCTTTGTTGATTTGAGCAGCGCTTTTGTTTTCGTGGATCATGTTATTTTATGGCCAGTTTTACTTAATCTTGGTGCTCCGAAACCCATTGTTGACTTTTTAGCTAGGCTGAAAAATTATCGACTAAAGTACGGTACAGCCAAATGGGTGAATGTACCCCTGATTTTAATGTAAAGCGCGGTATCCGCCAAGACTAAGTCCTAGCCCCGTTGCTTTTTACTTTATTTATTAACAAAGTGGACGCAGCACTTAAATTGAAACAGGCCGATTCCCCACTAGTGTAAGGCAAGAAAGTCTCAGTCCTGCTTTATGCGGATGACGCTGTGCTTTTATCTAGTACGTCAGTAGGCCTTCAGAGGTTAATCAATGGGTTTGCGTTTTTTATTAGTAAGAGGAAGCTGATGATTAATAAGGCGAAAACATTCAAAATGGTATGCGGTCCGAAATACAAGAGCCTGAAACCGCAGCAATGCCAAACATTGCACAAATCAGGGTAGCCATGCCCCCCAAATACACAAAACACATACCAATGAAAAAATAAATGCCAAAAAAAAACATATAATTTCCAGGACAACTCCCACAACACACCTGACAGCAAAATCCCATTTGGACACACCCACACAGCTTAGTATAAAACCAGCCCCTTCACAGACCACAATCCTTTGCAACACCCCAGAAGAGAAGGGCATACACCAGATCAGACAGGAGAGGCAAAAGAACACAGCACACTCAACACCATCACCACCACCACTACCACCATCACACCAGCACCAACAAACCCCCAGCATACAACACACCTCACACACCAACACCACAACCACCACCCACACCTCTGCGCCCACAAACACTTCAAATACCACACACCATGGCATCTCAGAAAATGCCCAAATTCACAGAGAGTGGGTTGACAGTCATGGTCAATGAGATAGTGAAAGTGGAACCACAACTGTTTGGTAGCCTGGTCCAACAGACACCATTAGCCACAAGGACACAAATGTGGGAAAGGATAGTGCAAAGGGTCAATGCAGTAGGGACCACCCCACGATCAAAGAAGGAGATCATGAAGCGGTGGCATGATCTCAAGAGGGTTGTCAAAGAGAGGAGGAGCAAGAACAGGGAGCTGGCTAACCGGACTGGCAGTGGCCCTCCCATCCCACAGACAACATTCACACCATGGGAGGAGAAGGTGCTTGCCATACTGCATCCTGAGAGTCTCACAGGAGTAGCTGGGGGAGTGGAGGCTGGTAAGTACAACCAATTGTTAACCAACATACTGATAAGTTCTTCCGTGCACAACCCAAACACCATTGCATTGTCCACCCTCACCTAACAGGTAGGTAGCCATCTTGCATGTGAGGCCTGTTTGGGGGAAGGAGACCTGCACTACTACTCCCACCATGCCCCCTGTCCCACACCCCAGCAGCATGGGGCACTCCCTCCCACCCAGGAGCACCTGGAGGACATTGCATTGTGTACCCTCACCTAACAGGTAGGTAGCCATTTTGCATGTGAGGCATGTTTGGCGGAGGGAGGCCTGCACTACTACTCCCACCATGCCTCCTGTCCCACACCTCAGCAGCAAGGAGCACTCCCTCCTACCCAGAAGCAGTTGGAAGCCATTGCAGTACACCAAACAAACTTACAGGTAGGTAGCCATCTTCACAGTGAGGGTGTGTGGTGGAGGGAGGCCTACACTACTACTCCTACCATGCCCCCTGTTCCACACCCCAGCAGCATGGAGCACTCCCTCCCACCCAGGAGCACTTGGAGGACATTGCATTGTCTACCCTCACCTAACAGGTAGGTAGCCATTTTGCATCTGAGGCCTGTTTAGGGGAGGGAGGCCTGCACTACTATTCCCACCATGCCCCCTGTCCCACACCCCAGCAGCATGGAGCACTCCCTCCCACCCAGAAGCAGTTGGAAGCCATTGCAGTACACCAAACAAACTTACAGGTAGGTTGCCATCTTCACAGTGAGGGTGTGGGGGGAGGGAGACGTGTATCCCTAGACACAGCACCAAGTGCATGCAATGCATCAATACCTCACATTTAGCAGTAACTGATGTACCTCTGCATCATGTAATGAGGCACAGTATTGCACTTAACAAAAACAGTGAAGATAACTCAATTGTGTAGTGTACAGACAGTGGTTGACATGCAGCTGACAGAATAACTGCATAGTGCACAACAATGACCATTCCCCATCTAATCCACAGGTGACGAAGAACTCACTGGACAGCAACAACGACCAGCAGAGCCAGTCTCCACCCCCGGTACATTGACTCTCGGATGTAGACACGCAGGATTCTCTGGATGAAGAGCTCCAGGCAGGCCCATCTGGTGTGCCAGGGAGCAACCACCGCCACCACAGGACCCCACCACCACGCATGCTGAAACAACAACTGCACAGCAGACTCCTGCAGTTATGACCTGTGCCTCCACCGCCGCCACCACCACCCCCACCACTACCACCAGTGCCACCTGCAGCACCCTCCCTGTCCCAGGGGAGGACCATCCCACACCAACAACTGTGGACGGCAGGGCGAGTGTGCGGGGACCCACAGTGGCAAGGCAACAGGTCCATGGCAGCAGGGCAGGTAGGAGGGCCAGGGTCACCTCCAGACCTCAGGAGATTGGCACACAATCCCTGTACCACTTGTCATGATGCTGTATGAAGCCACACGTATGTATGGCTCAAATTCTAATTTGACACTATTGCTGTAAAAACCCACCCCTTTCCCGTGCACCTGCACTCCATAGGTATGTATATGTATGGTGTGAAGGCGTGTTTGGTGCAATATGTGATGTATAAACATTGTGACCTTGGTTGGTAGCATTTAGGAATATGAAGCCACTGATTGCCGTTTTGTTTTGGTATTACATGATACTCCATTGGATATTTATTGTGCCACTTTGTTTTCCGACCCTTGAATGGCCCTCAAGATGTATATTATAGTATTGTTTCAGGATAGATCTTTTGAGTTAGTCTCTCGCGTGCGCCAGTGTAAATCTGGCTGAGCGCACGCATACACGGCCAAGCGCACGCATACGTAAGGTGCGACTGGGTGCGGTCCGGTATTTAAACCGCACCCAGCCTTCTGGAAGGCGCTTTGCCTTCCGCCAGCGCAGAGAAAGGACGTGTGAAATCCCAGTGCAAAGAATATGGCGGCAACTTACCTGATTAACGACCTTGAGGCCTTCAGTCTTCCCCGGAGTTCAAGCCTGGCATCTTCTTTCTTCGTGAGAAATCTGCAAAGACAAAAAGATAAGTTTATTATTATCTAAGTTAAGGCGCCCTTCGTGAACGTGAAAGGAAGTCAGAACAATTTTTGGAACACTTCTTTCTTCAAGAGAATTTCCAGGACTTCAGGATACAAACATTTAAAAACTTGCTTTAGGTATTTTAGAGTTTGTTAAATTGAATCAAAGGTCAGGAGGTGATTTGGAAAGGTGTTATTTCCGAATGTTATGTCTTTGATCCCATGTGTTAGCGCTTGTTTCTTCTTGCCATAAAAGCCTTCTATTTTTAGATCTGGAAACCAAAGAATACAAGACACAGAAAGCAATCTAAGTAAGTCAAGTAAAGGAGATAGGCACTAGTTTATTAAAGTAGGAAAGGGGGATTTCCGAACAAGAGAAAGAGAACAAAAGTCTTAATCTTTTTATTTGTTTATTACAGAAAATAACTTTTAAAGCTTGAATCCACAACAAGACTACACAACAAGACGTGATAACAGAACCCCTCCCGACAATACAGAACAACAAGACAAGAAAGACATACTGGACAGAAGACTGACAACAGCTGATCGCAGGTAGGCGAGAGGTAGAATTTATAGCAAGAGAGATAGGAATCGTTGGAGAAGTGTCTATAAAAAGATTAGAATCAAGGGGAAGTAATTTAGTTATTCGTGTATTTTCGCAGGTCGACAGCAAGAACAACTACGTCCAGTACCGGCCCTCCTCCCCTTGGTCTAGCTCATATCTTGTAGTGTTTTATACTTCCTCCAGGAAGGGGTTAGTCTTTAGGGAGGTTGGTCCCTTGCGTCCCTGCGAATTCACTACGCGTCTCATATCAAGACAAGGTAAGGGACAATGTTTTTAAGACCTTGACAGAAGGCAAAGCCCAAGAAGACTCATTCGCCTGGACGCAATGGACCAAGTCTCTCTTCAAGATATAGCCGCCATGTTATCAGAGTTAAAACAGGAAAATGTACCGTTACGTAGGGACATGGTTTCTCTCCATAACACAGTTCAACAACAAAAGCCAATGTTAAAACCAGCCACCTTTTCTGGGGGAGCTTCTTCTTCTTCTGAAGCTCAAACTCAGATCCAGGTAATTACACCTGTTCCGACGCCTTTAGCCCAACCAGAGAGGTTTTATGGAGATCCTAATAAATTCTCCATCTTTCTTAATCAGTGCCATTTACATTTTTTGGCCAAAGTCACAGCTTTTCCAGACGATTCCTCCAAGGTGGCTTTTATGTTGTCCTACTTAGGTGGGGATGCTGCCTTGTGGTCTGTCCCTCTGGTAGAAAGAAACGATCCGGTTTTTTATAATTTTAGAGCCTTTGAAAGGTCATTAAAAAAGATTTTTGCAAAACATGTCTTTGTTCAATCCGCTGACAGTGAGCTCCTAAATCTGAAACAGGGTTCGTCTGATTTACTACATTATATATCAGTATTTAACCGTTTAGTTCTAGAAGCCGATTGGCCAAATCAAAAAAGAGTGTCTTTATTCCATAGAGGTCTGAAGGACGAGCTCAAGGACATGGTAACTCAAGTCTTAGAACCTCCCGAAGAAATCGGTGAGTTCATAGATTTAGTTGTAAAATTAAATCATAGATTATCAGAAAGGAAGGGAGAAAGAGGTAAAGTGGATCATAAAGTAATTTTTCAGAAAGATAGAATCTTTACTCCTCGAGAATCAACCCAGAAATCAGATTCTGTAGAACCCATGCAAATAGGCTCTATTCGAGGGCCTTTAACTAAGGAAGAAAAAGAAAAGAGACGAAAGATAAATCAATGTCTTTATTGTGGGAAAACGGGACATTTCGTGAAAGAATGTCCTTCTAAACTAAATAAGGGGAACCTAAGTCCGTAAGTTTAGCCTTAACATCAGAGGAAACGGAAAACTAGAGCACTCGATAAAAGGGGAGGTCAGTTTATCGAGTGTGTGTTCCAGTTCGGCCTCAATGGTCCCACCCAAGGGGTGTCGACACTTTTGTGTTATTGTCGAATTGAAAAGTCTAGCCAATTCAGGGAGTTCTAGAAAGGTAGAAGTAATCATAGATTCAGGAGCTACTGGGAATTTTATTGATACTTAGTTTTTAAGACACCTAGGATTTAGCTCCCTTCTAAAAACTCACCCAGAAACAGTTAGAGCAGTTGACGGAAAAGAATTGACTTCAGGACCTATTAAAAGACAAACCGAGGTTTTAATTATGGACAGTTCCCCTATCCACAGGGAAAGAATAGTTTTTGATGTTATCGATGCTCCACAATTTAAACTGATCTTGGGGCTTCCCTGGCTTGTTTTACACAACCCACTTATTGATTGGCAGGCAAGAACAGTGACCTTTAAATCTCACCATTGTTTGAGTCAATGTTTTTTGTTAAACAGGACTGGAGACACAATTCAAGGTTTTGAATTACCCATAGAATCTCCAAGCATTCTAATCCTAGAAGGAGTGCCTACTGTATACTCAGACTTACAAGATGTATTTGATAAAAAAAAGGCTAATACCCTTCCACCCCATAGGGATTTTGATTGCAGGATTGATCTAGTGCCAGGGGCTACCTTGCCGTGTAGCAGAATCTATGCTCTAACAGAGAAGGAAAACTAACATTTACAAGAATATCTGGATGAATATCTTGCTAACGGTTTCATCAGGCACTCTAAGTCTCCTGTATCATCTTCACTTTTTTTCATTCCGAAACGTGGAGGGGTATTAAGACGTGCATAGATTATAGAGCCTTAAACAATGTCACAATAAAGAACAGGTACCCTTTGCCTCTCATTCCTACTCTTTTAGATCAGGTAAAGAATGCAACCATTTATACTAAATTGGATTTGCGCGGAGCTTATCATCTTGTTAGAGTCCGGAAGGGTGATGAGTGGAAAACAGCATTTCGTACAAAATTTGGCCTTTATGAATGCCAAGTCATGCCTTTCGGACTCTGTAACGCTCCTGCAGCTTTTCGATTTTTTATAAATGAAGTATTGCATGAGTTTATTGACATTTGTTGTGTGGTCTATATTGACGACATTTTAATTTACTCTCATTCTGAAGACGAACATGTACAACAAGTTCGAGCCATTCTTCAAAAACTGCTTTCCAACTCCTTGTATGTGAAATTGGAAAAAAGTCTATTTCATGTGTCCAAAGTAGATTTTTTGGGATACATTATTAGTCCCTCAGGTATTGAAATGGACCCTAAAAAAGTTGAAGCTGTAACTTCTTGGCCTCAACCCTCATCTGTGAAACAGATACAAAGTTTTCTAGGGTTCGCAAATTTCTATCGTCGTTTCATTCAAGACTTTTCACAAACTATAACTCCCATTACCAAATTGCTGCAAAAAGGGGTGAAATTGGGCTGGCCGGAAGCAGCTGATAAGGCTTTTCACGACTTAAAGAAAAAGTTTACGTCAGCCCCTATTTTGAGTCACCCAGATTCTAATCTCCCATTCATTGTCGAGGCAGATGCTTCTCAGTTCGCTTTAGGTGGGATTCTGTCTCAACGAACTCTGAAACTGGTCAAATGCATCCCATTGCCTAATATTCCAGGAAATTGTCCCCTGCAGAAGTAAATTATGCAATAGCTGATAAAGAATTATTAGCTATTAAAGCAGTTTTCGAGGAGTGGCGACACTACTTGTTAGGGGCTCGTCACCCCATCACTATCTATACTGACCATAGGAACCTGTAAGCCTTACAAAAAGTAAAGGCTTTGTCAGCTAGACAATTAAGATGGTCCCTCTTTTTCAATGATTACAATTTTGTGATAACTTACCGACCTGGGAAAGAAAATTTAAAAGCTGACGCTCTGTCTCGTTTAGGAGAAAATTATTTGAATCAAGAAACTGTTGGTTGTCCTGTATTACCCACTACTTGCTATCAAGCTTGCTTATCAATCAAGAGTATTTCTGATGAAATACAGGAGGAATTAAAAACAAAGAGTCTTGAAGAATGGAGAAAAGAGTATCCATATGTTCAAGAAAAAGATATGTTTCTTTATGTACATGATCTAATAATGGTTCCAACTAAAGCCCTCCAGGAATCAATTATCAACATTTTTCATGATTCACCTCTCTCGGCTCATCCAGGAATTGCCAAAACATACGAACTGATCAAAAGAGAATTTTGGTGGCCAACAATGTTCAAGGATGTACAATTTTATGTAACCACTTGTAGTGTTTGTATCCAAAACAAACCCTCTCATCAGTCCCCTAGTAGTTTATTAACACCTCTTCCTATACCTCCTCAACCATGGCATTCTATTTCTTTAGACTTCATTGTGGAACTTCCTTTGACACAAGGAGGATATACTACCATTTTAACTGTAGTAGACAAATTTACACGTATGGCACATTTTATTCCACTGAAAAGACTTCCTACAACTATGGAACTAGCCAAAATATTGATTACACATGTCATTCGTTTACACGGAATTCCATCTGTAGTAATTTCAGACAGGGGATCTCAATTTATTTCTCATGTTTGGAAGAATTTAAGTTCCCTTCTCCAAATGGAAATTCGTTTGTCATCCAGCTATCATCCCCAAACCGATGGTTTAACTGAACACACAAATCAAACCATAGAACAGTATTTACGTTGCATGTTAACCACCGTGTCAAAAGATTGGTCTGATCTCCTGAGTACTCTGGAATTTGCATACAATAACGCTGAACATACTTCCACTAACATGTCTCCTTTTTTCTGTAATTATGGCTTCCATCCTAAAAGTTTTGCAGAAGACATTAAGATAAATAATTCCGTTCCAGCAATTCATGATTACATCTCTGAGTTGTCTTCTATTCATAAGGAAGCTCGGTATAACTTGGCCCAAGCAAAGGAATGCCAAAAGAGGGCTGCTGATAAACACAGAAGAGAACAACCCCAGTACCGTCCTGGAGACAAGGTTTGGTTAAGCACAAGAAATTTGACCATAAAGGGAACCAAGAAATGTAATCCTAGATTTATTGGTCCATTTCCCATTGAAAAGATCATTAACCCGGTTTGTGTAAAGTTACTTTTTCCTCAGACTTATCGAATTCATCCGGTGTTCCATGTATCTTTAATCAAACCTTTTGACCCTCAAACTAGGTTAATTCGTCCTCCATCTTCCATTTCAATTGATGGTCACGCAGAATTTGAAGTCAAGAAGGTTTTAGATTCCAAAAGAATTCGTGGTAAGCTGTTCTATTTGGTAGATTGGAAGGGGTATGGCCCTGAGGAAAGATCATGGGAACCTATCACTCATCTACAAAATGCTCCAAAGGTTCTAAGAAAATTCCATATGCTGAACCCCTCAAAACCTAGGCCTATAGCAACAGTCTTAGGGGGGATCTTGAGGAGGGAGTACTGTCATGATGCTGTATGAAGCCACACGTATGTATGGCTCAAATTCTAATTTAATAATAACAAGTTCATAATCAACTCGTATACCTGGGCACAAGTATATGCTGCAACCAGCCAGAATTTTCAATGAATAATATATCACTTATATAGTTGATAATCTTTTCTTTATTTGTAATCCATAGTTCAAAACGACATCCAAATGTTACTCCACATTAAATGTCTCCATCAACAAGATTGATCATTTTATTTCTTTCGTTTAGTCGCCAAAAAACTGGCCTCCAATGGCCTCCCAATGCATTTCGGCGCAAGCCAGCGCTTTTGGCAAGGGATCTGCAAGTTTAAATAACGGTAATTACTACTACGTAGTAAGCAACCAACAAAACCACATGCAATACAATACTTCAGCTGTGAACGTGTAATTATAAAAAACAACACGGTTGTCAAATAGTTATACTGTTGAGAGAGATGATGCTGACAAAAAACTGCCTCTACGCGCGCTAGATACAACTGAAAATAACTACAATGGTGATCGCTTAGTTTGACGATAAATGCGGGGACAAAAGAGTATAAGCAACAGGGTGTAAACGGCTCGTAACAAACGAAAAATGGTCAAGGGATAACTAAACTAAACAATGCAGTGCCTCCTACACGTATGCGGGCGGCACAGTGGCTAGGTATATACGGATAAAATATTTCCGCTCGTAGACTCGAGTGGAAGCTTGAGCCGGGATTTAAAAGGACGCTATCGCTTAACTAGCCGTTTATTGCATCGCGCTTACCAAAACAAGCAGTGGAGCCGCTCACAAAGGTCTGCTACACTCCGGTTCACACTACGCGGAGTGGCAGGATTTACAAGCAATTAACCTGCATCGCAAGAAACATCGCAACATATCACCGGGTGAATTGAAGATCATTAGAAACATTAGCTTTGATGAAACTATACTATGCCAGAAAGCGGATAAGGGTGGAGCACTTGTCATTATGGATCGGTCATATTATGAATCAAAGATCAGTGAAAATTTAAATGATACCAATCTATATATGAGTATTACACACAATCCTACCAGAGAAATACAAGACATCCTGGCTCTGATTTTGAAAAAGTTTAAACTTGCAGATCCCTTGACAAAGGCGCTGGCTTGCGCCGAAATGCATTGGGAGGCCATTGGAGGCCAGTTTTTTGGCGACTAAACGAAAGAAATAAAATGATCAATCTTGTTGATGGAGACATTTAATGTGGAGTAACATTTGGATGTCGTTTTGAACTATGGATTACAAATAAAGAAAAGATTATCAACTATATAAGTGATATATTATTCATTGAAAATTCTGGCTGGTTGCAGCATATACTTGTGCCCAGGTATACGAGTTGATTATGAACTTGTTATTATTCGTTTAGTATACTGCACACCCCTGAGTAGAGGGTGTTCCTGGAGCACAGTGATCGTTTTAAACTTCAAAGTACCCTGCAGTGCTCGAATCACCCAAATTCTGTGATCAAATTCTAATTTGACACTATTGCTGTAAAAACCCACCCCTTTCCCGTGCACCTGCACTCCATAGGTATGTATATGTATGGTGTGAAGGCGTGTTTGGTGCAATATGTGATGTATAAACATTGTGACCTTGGTTGGTAGCATTTAGGAATATGAAGCCACTGATTGCCGTTTTGTTTTGGTATTACATGATACTCCATTGGATATTTATTGTGCCACTTTGTTTTCCGACCCTTGAATGGCCCTCAAGATGTATATTATAGTATTGTTTCAGGATAGATCTTTTGAGTTAGTCTCTCGCGTGCGCCAGTGTAAATCTGGCTGAGCGCACGCATACACGGCCAAGCGCACGCATACGTAAGGTGCGGCTGGGTGCGGTCCGGTATTTAAACCGCACCCAGCCTTCTGGAAGGCGCTTTGCCTTCCGCCAGCGCAGAGAAAGGACGTGTAAAATCCCAGTGCAAAGAAGACGGCGGCAACTTACCTGATTAACGACCTTGAGGCCTTCAGTCTTCCCCGGAGTTCAAGCCTGGCATCTTCTTTCTTCGTGAGAAATCTGCAAAGACAAAAAGATAAGTTTATTATTATCTAAGTGAAGGCGCCCTTCGTGAACGTGAAAGGAAGTCAGAACAATTTTTGGAACACTTCTTTCTTCAAGAGAATTTCCATGACTTCAGGATACAAACTTTTAAAAACTTGCTTTAGGTATTTTAGAGTTTGTTAAATTGAATCAAAGGTCAGGAGGTGATTTGGAAAGGTGTTATTTCCGAATGTTATGTCTTTGATCCCATGTGTTAGCGCTTGTTTCTTCTTGCCATAAAAGCCTTCTATTTTTAGATCTGGAAACCAAAGAATACAAGACACAGAAAGCAATCTAAGTAAGTCAAGTAAAGGAGATAGGCACTAGTTTATTAAAGTAGGAAAGGGGGATTTCCGAACAAGAGAAAGAGAACAAAAGTCTTAATCTTTTTATTTGTTTATTACAGAAAATAACTTTTAAAGCTTGAATCCACAACAATACTACACAACAAGACGCGATAATAGACCCCCTCCCGACAATACAGAACAACAAGACAAGAAAGAAATACTGGACGGAAGACTGACAACAGCTGATCGCAGGTAGGCGAGAGGCAGAATTTATAGCAAGAGAGATAGGAATCGTTGGAGAAGTGTCTATAAATAGATTAGAATCAAGGGAAGTAATTTAGTTATTCGTGTTGTTTCGCAGGTCGACAGCAAGAACAACTACATCCAGTACCGGCCCTCCTCCCCTTGGTCTAGCTCATATCTTGTAGTGTTTTATACTTCCTCCAGGAAGGGGTTAGTCTTTAGGGAGGTTGGTCCCTTGCGTCCCTGCGAATTCACTACGCGTCTCATATCAAGACAAGTTAAGGGACAACGTTTTTAAGACCTTGACACCACTTCACCAGAGTCATCAGGGCTTATGAGCAGGTCCAGGGACAAAGGGGCCGGTCTGACAAACTATTACGTGAGCTCATCCTGCAGATGAGGTCCATCGACACCTGCCTTGGACAAATGATGGACCTCTTGGCCCAGAAAGTGGCATTACTGAGGGACAGGCCCGCGTCCCAAACAACACCTCCGCCACCCTCTGTTGTGCTGCAGGATGACAGTGCAACATCCTCCCCTGCTGCCAGAGAGGGGTGAGTGCTTAGACGCTGCTGGCCATGCAGCAGGATCCCCCGGCCAAGTGACCAAGGGTGCATCCAAAGAAGACCTTGGGAGTCTCTGGTGGCAAAGCACCAGCCAAACACCAGTCACTGAGCCAGCCCTGATGGCAATCATCTCCCCACTGCATTGACTGTTTGGACTGTCCTTCCCCACACTGCCATGTGAATGGCACCTCTCTGTTGGACTGGGTTACCACATCCGTGTGGTGTCTACTTTTAAATCTCATTTACCATGACTGTCAAGTCACTGCTCCATCCCAACTTCATGTAAATCTGCCCGCACCCCTCACATGGGTAGTGTGGCTCACTGGTTAGAGGCGGCAGGCCTGAGAGCAGAAGTCAGCCTGGGACCAGGGTTCAATTCCCGACGCGGCAGGGTCGTGGACCTTGGTCAGCGGACTCGATAATTCTCGCTTCAGTGCTTACTCTAATCAGGGGTTCCACTCGGCAACTCTGGGCATTAGCTTGCCTAATCTCCACAACGGCCCCACCAATTCCGGGGATGCCTGGCTCCACCTTGGGGACTCCCAGCAAGGGACCATCCCACAGGGAAAGCCAGGACGGGTTTCCCCAGAGTTATATATAGCGCCGGGACGCCCCGTTGCTGGGGCAGCTGTGCGCTTTACAAGTATACTACATTTACATTTACATTTACATGCCAACTTTGTAAATAAAATACCTCACACACATCAATTGGTGCATCTTTGTCTTTAGTGCAATATTTACAGTGTTCCAAAGGTCCATAATGTATTACAAAAGATGAACAGTACGTAGGCCTGGAGAATTTTGAGGCAACTAAGGAGACACAACAGAACAATAGTCACTGGCGTCAGTGTGGCATCACAGACATTACACCAACCATCCACACAAGTCAACAGGCAGACAACACAATGTGCAACATTTGTCAACAAACAGAGTTCTGTATACGTTCACCAGTGAAATGTCACTGCCACATTTCCACACACACGTGACTCCACATGTGCCTGTCTGTCCCATCCACACATAGCCCTTCAAAACAACAGCAATCACACAAGACAATGTACAAGTAGTACCTCGTCACACACCTTCAAGTGATAGCGGGTGATGAGCTGGTGACACATGTCAACTCCTTCCTCCTCTCCACTGACCTCGTCACTGGACTCAGGTCCATGAGCAGGCGGTGGCCTTGGGTCCTCACTATCGTCCAGGAGAAGGGGAATCCCCTTGTGAATGGCCATGTTGTGGAGCATACAGAATGCCACAACGGTCTTGCAGGCCTTCCCAGGCGAGTATGCCAGTGCACCTACTGTCCTGTCAAGGCAGCGGAATCTTGATTTGAGCAGGCCAAAAGTCCGCTCAATGACACAACGGGTCCTGCCATGGGCCTCATTGTACCTGGTGTCAGCCGGGGTCCTGGGATTCGGTAGTGGGCTCAGCAGCAATGGATGGCTGGGATATGCAGAGTCACCTAGGAATGACAAACACACATTGCAATGTTGCATAGGCAGAGGGCAGCAGGTCACACATACAGCATGCCATATCACTAGGCATACTCACCCACAATCCAAGCATGCTCGGAAGCAGATTTGCAATCATCCGGGGCACACTGCTGTTCCTCAGGATGTACAAATCATGGGCTGAGCTGGGGAATCTTGCACACACATGCAATATGGTCATGTCCGCAAGGCACATCAGCTGCACATTGATAGAGTGATAATGTTTACGATTCGTAAAAATGTGCTCACTCGCCTGTGGTGGCACCAGACCGACATTGGTGCAATCAATGGCATCAGCGACATGGGGGATGTGCCCAAGGGGATAGACGTCACCCTTCACACCATCCAATTCTGCTCCCCTGGGGAAAGGTATGTATCGATCCTTATATATCATCATGGCTGCAAGAACATCCCTCAGCACCAAGCTGAACATGGGTTGCGACATCCCTGCAGGGCTGGCAACGGTCTCCTGGAAGGAACTAGTTGCAAAAAAATGGAGGGCTGCCATCACCTTGCACGTGAGTGTGAATGCTGTTGGGTAGTGACGAAGAGGCTGCAGGTGGGGCTCCAACAGATTACAAAGGGTCTTCAGTGTCGGTCTGTTGAGTCAGAATTTGCGAATGATCACAATATCCTCCATGTCCTCCAGCAGTGTCTGGTGACGTTTGAGATTAGGCCTCTTCCTAGTTGAGATGAAAATGGACACATGTCAATGACAACCATCATGAGATGGCCACAGCACATTCCGTTGAGGATGTCAAGGAAAAACCAAGACTGCCCTGAGAAATACGTGGCACACCAGGTTACATGGATGAACACTGGAGCCACACAGAGAGCACACCTCTCCATTTACCATACACAAGTGCCGCTAACAACACATAGCTCAATGTGAATGCACACATACTGAACCCTCCATCTCATATGTGCACGCCTTGTAGCGTACCATCCACCAATGTGTGTAAAATGGACATTACTGTCTCATACTTATCTGCTGTACTTTTCACACCTCAATGCATCATGTAAACTTGGCACACATCCACAACACAATGATCACAGCAGGCGGAAAACTGTCAGTGTGTGCATGAGCAGATATAAAAGCACAAGTAAGTAACAACACCATACAGTAAGACAACCCTTGCCAAGGTCAGCCCTGACCCACAACCCATTGATTGTTGACACACTGCTGACTCCAGCTTAACACTGTCAATCATCATCAACCATCAAATGCATCAGTGACCACAGACCAATATATGTCACACAAAGCCAACCATGGCACGTGCGTCCACCTGTGGATTCAATGGAATAATGGCAGTGTGTGCACAATGATGTGCCCTTAACCATGTTGCCACTGTGTACTGATGCAGTGTTCACGATGGACATTGCCATTGCATGTGCCCCAAATCGCAGTAGCTACCGCCTGGCCCAGGTGGTGTGGCACCATGACCACCCCCTTCACAAGTGCAGTAGCCATTGGCATGGGGACATGGGTAGATGGCGGTGGGCATGCCATGACACCCACATTGCGGTAGCTACCGCTTTGCCCCGGCAGTGTGACACCAGCACCACCCATTTCACAAGTGCTTTAGCCATTGGCATGGGGACATGGGTAGATGGCGTTGGCATGCTCCACCACCCAAATCGCGGTAGCTACCCCCTACCCCCGGCGGTGTAACACCAGCACCACCCCTTCACAAGCACGGTAGCCATTGGCATGGGGACATGGGTAGATGGTGGAAGGCATGCCCTGCCACCCAAATCGCGCAAGCTACCGCCTGGCCCCGGCGGTGCATCACCACCATGTAGCATTACCTACAGCCAATCGGAACGATGATTGCAGTGGCATGATGCAGTTTTGAAAATCACAGAAGGGGTGCACTGCCACCGCGGAGGCGGTCATTGGATGCTTTTGAATGATGCACCATTGCAGTAGCTCACCCCGGGCCCCTGCGGTACATCACCGCCATGGAGCATTGCCTACAGCAAATGGGAACGATGATTGCGGTGGCATGATGCAGTTCTGAAAATAGTGGAAGGCGTGCATCGCCACCGCGGAGGCGGTCATTGGATGCTTTTGAAAGAGGCAGACCTAGACAGCCAATTGTTGCAGCTTGGCACCTAAAAAACAACCCCGGGGGGCTATAAATCTGTGGGAGTGAGCCTCACATTTGCACAGCTCTCAGAGCCTGCTGTCTGAGACTCTCTCCTGCTGCTGCCTCAAGAGCCTGCTGCCTGGGACCCCTCACCACTGACTTCCATCCACAGGTGTTCCATGTCCACAGGGATGGCAAGGACAGAGAAGATCCATGCCAGTCCATTCACCAGCGAGGAGCTGGAGGTCCTTGTGGATGAGGTGCTGACACAGTACCCAAGGCTGCATGGTGCCCCCAATGTTGTGTTGAGTCATCGTGGAGGGAGGTGTAGGGTAGGGGGGCAGACATGTGGTTGTACTGCTGCAGTATGTGCCTGAGGGTGTGGGGTTGTGTCATACAAGGACAAACATGCTGTCTCCAGGGTGAAGGAGTGTGTGTGTCCCAGTGTCACAGTTTTCCCTGCCTGCAGTTGTATGTGTGAGTAGAGTGTGTTACATTGTCAGCCATACAGAGCCACAGGATGTTGGACATGCAGGTGTCAGGACAGTAATTGCTCGGCTGATTTTCTCTGTGTGCCCCTGTTGTCCGACTCCAGTAAACCTAGAGGCTATGCCCAGTGCCTGCACACCGAGACGAGATCACATCACTGCACTTACTGTGTCCTTACCCTTGTTCAGTCATCCTGCATGTGTGTGAGATTATCAGGCACACTGTATGCCATCATAAATGCATGCAATCACATCTGCATGGCCCATGCAGAGTGCCCTTGTGAGGTGTACCCCAGTTTGGGATGGAAGGAGCTTACATTTGGTAATGAGTCTGTGTCTTGCTACTGTACTGATAGATGTTGGTACATGACACTGTGTCACTGATCGTTTGCCCTTCTTTTCTCCCATGACTGCAGCTCAAGGTACATCAGCGTAAGGCAGTGTGGAGGGCCATTGCAGCAAGGGTGCGAGCCCTGGGGGTATCTAACTGACGACACACCCACTGACACAAGAGGTGGGATGACATCACCCAGCTGGCAAAGAACGTGGCAGAGATAACATTGGGGCTGCTACCACGCACTGGACATTTGGAACAGTGCAACATGACACCACTGATGGGCAGCATCTTGGCGGTGACTCATCCTGAGCTGGGTGCACGTCTAAAGGAGCATCGGCAGCAAGGCAAGGGTGAGTATTTGGGTAGGCTGACTTTGGCTAGGAGCGGATGCATATGTACAGGGCCAGTGATGTTCGTGGGGTGGTGCTGTGCTGTGTCATGTAAGTGGTTGCTGGGATGGGTGCCAGTGTCATGCATAAGCCCAAACTGGCCTTACACATGTGATCCTCCCTGCTGTGATTTCACATTGCCAGAGGTGTTAGGATCTACATGGTGATTCATCATTCTGAAAGTGTGGGGAACCTATTAGGGTGTGAACAGCAGTGTCCACTGTCTGAGTGTGACTTAATGTATGCCTACTTTGCATGCACCATGATCATTGCGGCCCACACATCTGCCAACAATGTGCCCCAGGGTACCACATGGTGTTTGGTATGGGCTACTTGCCATTGTGTACTGTCATGTCCTAATAGGTGCATGTGTTGTCCCCTCCTGTACCCTCAAAGTCTGCCAGTGGTAATAAGTGGTGTCCCCACATCATGTCCTTAGGTGTGGGCAGAGCAAGTTGTGTGTCTGCTACACTACATCCACCGACTGGGTTTTGTGCTTCATGGCCTTAACATGGCTCAGTCATGCCAGATCTTCAGGGTTACAGGCACTGTTGTGGTCTATGTAGTGTGTTGCTGCAATGTGATTGAAGGGTGTGGTGGTCACCATGTTGATTAGGGCATCTCCTGTACTGCAATGATTGAATTGATTTATCCTGATGATGACACTAACACAACCCTGCATCTCGCTCTCATGCAGAATCGCCAGTGGACACGGAGGAACAGGAGCCATAAACCAGTGGTGGCGAGAGAAGCACTACAGCTGCACCAGAGGCCAGTGACACAGAGCTCACCAGCGCATTTGAGGGGACCGGAGTATGCTGGAAAATCTGTGCCTGAGACACAGAGTACAACATCATCTGATGCCAGCGGTAATGCATCCATGTTGGCAGGCACAGGCAATGGGGACTCTGCATCATCGTCTACCACACAGCGGCCATTGCCCACCCTCCCATCAACTTCCTCTGGTGCTGCCCGTGTCTGTGTCAGTAAGAGAGTACGAGTTAGATTCACACCTGGTACCGCTGAACCTGCACCTGTCCCCCCTGCTGCCCTCAGTGCTGGGTCTGTAGAGCTCCTGCACCAGCTTTGTGTGGGCCAGACAGCCCTTCTCAATGCCTTCAGTGACCATGACAAGAAATTGGTCCAGGTGGTTGCATACGTAGAGGGCATACACTCTGACATTGGTGGTGCTGCACCATACTGTCCAGGCTTTGTCATCAACAGTGAGGTCTGCCCTTCAACAAGCACATACTCCCATTCCTGCTCAGGTGCCTTTGTCCACCCCCCAGTCAGCGGCCACATCGGATTATAGTAACCACGGTTCCCATGCATCACAGTCACAATACAGCACAAGAAGCACCCAGCACAAACAACCCAAGCGGGCCCACCGACAGACACCATCCCCACAGAAGAGCAGAGCCACCACAGAGGGCAAAGACAAGAGCCCCTCAGGAAAGAGCAAGGCCGAAAAAGCAATGAAGCAGACATCAGGCTCCCATGCATCAGAGACATCACCGCGAAGGACACTCCTGCCCCAAAAACTTCACGCAGAGCTAGGCGTGCAATGTCTATTCCCACTGAGGAGGTGTTGTATGGCAAGGGTACACCGAGGAAGGGCTCAGGGCCACATTCCTCCACCAAATCAACTCCAATTCCAAGACCAGTGAAGCAGGTGGAGGAGGGCACTGTAGGGGCTACCCCTGGCAAACAGGCAGAGGAGGGCACTGTAGGGGGTACACCTGTCTAACAGGGGAAGGTGGTCCTGAGGCATAGCCGGACAAAGCTTTCCGCAGGATCCAGCACATCACCAGAGGGAGTGCCAGTGTCTGCACCTGATGCAGGACAGTTGGTGTGTGTGCCTGATGTGTCATCACCAGTTCCAATTGACCCCAAGACAGGGGAGGAATTTCGAATTCCCAAGAAGTGGAATGGCACCCCTCACACATTTCCCACCCACACTGTGTCACAGGTCTACATGACTACACCTCTACGGGCCACTACACCACCTGGTCCAAACAGCCCTCCAGCTTGCCAATCCACTGATAGCCCTACATCACCTTGGCCTCTCTCTCCCCAGTCAAGTGCTCCTGCTGTCCTGACGCACAGCCAGCTCCAAGTCTGCCTGACAGCCAGGAGTGAGTGGTAGTCCCCCTCACACACCTGTCTCTCACACAGGTGTGCTAGTCCTGCCCATTGTTTACCACCTGGGTGTGTTTCTGGCCATGGAAGTGTACAGTCAAATACACTGACTATGCAGCCTCTCATGTCCTGACTCTGCCCTTTACCATGCCCACTGGCCTTGTCATTTACTGTTGGTCTGGCCCTGCCTGTGCAGCTTCTCATGTCCTGACTCTGTACTTCTCCCAGGCCACTGGCCTTGTCATTCATTTGCTGTTCTGGCCTTGTCCGTGCAGCTTCTCATGTCCTGACTCTGCACTTAGCCATGCCCACTGGCTTTGTCATTCACTGCTTCTCTACACTTGCCTGTGTAGCTTTTCATGTCCCGATTCTGCACTTCTCCCTGGCCACTGGCCTTGTCATTCACTGCTTCTCTGCCCTTGGCTATGCAGCCTCCCATGTACTTGCTGTGCCACCTGCCATGGACACTGGCCCTGTTGCTCTGTTGTGTTGGACTCTCCCCTGTGCCATGGACACCGGCCTTGTTGCTCTGCTGTGTTGTACACTCCCCTGGGCAGCCTCTTGAGTACTTGCTGTGCCACCTGCCATGGACACGGGCCCTGTTGCTCTGCTGTGTTGGACTCTCCCCTGTGCCATGGACACTGGCCCTATAGCACTGCTGTGTTGGACTCTCCCCTGTGCCATGGACACTGGCCCTGTTGCTCTGCTGTGTTGTACTCTTCCCGGTGCCATGGACACTGGCCCTGTTGCTCTGCTGTGTTGTACTCTACCCTGGGCAGCCTCTCGTGTACTTGCTGTGCACCCTGCCATGGACACTGGCCTTCCTGTTTGGAGTTTGCCTGTACAGATTATCTTGCATATGATCAGCATTTTGTACCTTGCTCTTGTCTACTGTTGTTCTATTGTCACATCTGTGCAATATGTGAATAAAGACAGTTACTCCTGATGTGTGTTCTGTTAGTGTCCTTGCTGATTAAAGTTATTTTGGTGTGTGCATTTGGTTGCCTGTGCCCCATGCTCTATGTGTCACTTCAACAGTGCCAAGATCTTTGCCCACATCATATTTTTAAACAGGGGTGACAGGGTCTTCAATCCATTCAGACACTGATACTTGTGTTATCTGTGATGGGTATTTTACCTGTCATGCAGTTATCTTTTTAGTGGTTTGCTATTGTTGGCCACATTGTTGACATGTCAGGTTGGGGGGATAATGCCAGCACAGGGTGTGATGCTGTGCACAGGTTTGCATGCAGGCTGGGCAATGTCATGATGTATGTGTGTTATTCCTTTATGTGTGCCCAGCTGTGTATGTGTATGGTCATCTTGTGTTTGCCCTTAGTCCTGGTCCCATGGCCTACATGAGATATGTGGTCTTGGGTAGTCAAGAGGTGTGTAGTGTGTAGGGTGTGACGTTGTAGTGGGTGTGGATGTGTGTGTGTGCCCCTGGATTGTAAGAGACACACATGTGTCAACCAGGAGTTGTGTGCCTGTTGTTTGGATTTTTCTGCCCTGCAGATATGGTTGTATGCACATGTGAGTTGTCTGTTGTGCACTATGCAATGTGTTGTTGTGTCCATGCTCTTCTGTCTGACTCCTCCTTGTTGTTTTGGTCACTTATGAGTGTGCAAAATTTGTGACTTGCACATCAGTGTTGTGTTTGATCATCAATGTGTCTAGAGGGTGCTTGTGTGGACTGTGTAGCCCTGCTGCTCCACACTGCCACTGTTTTTGTCATGCATTGCAGGCACATTGTGCCATTTATCCTCCTGTATGGCATGCTATGTGTGGTGTGATGCCATACCCTAAGTGTGCCACTTATGCCTACCCATTGTGGGTCTGCACTTCCTCTATTTGTGTATGGTACACACCTTACATGTCTACTACTGACATGCACGTCAGTTCACTTTGTTGTCAGCTGTCCCCTTGGTTTACATGTGTGTGTGCCACCAAATCACTTCATGTGTGTTACTGTGCTTTGTGGTGCAGTACTTGGGCCAGGAGTGATGTTCCACTCTGGACATTGCCCCAATGGTTTATGTGTGATGTTCTTGGGCTATTGATCAGTCAGGATTTCTCATGTGTACTTCAGCTGTGTGTGCTGCCCAGTGATCTGGTCAAGATGGTTCTGCCTTTTTATCCCAGATTTGTGCATCTGTTATTGTTGTGTTGGATGTATGTGTGTTGGCTGTGGTATTACTTCACTTCCTGGGCGTGATTTTGTGCTCTGCTTTTTAGTTTTGTATGTGTTGAGGTTGTGTCAGCCATGTCTGTGTGTGGCTGCTCTGCTTGGTATGCACACACTGCTTGTTGTGCATACAGTGCTGTGTGTATGTTGCCTTCGCATTGCCTGATGTGCATCCCCTGATGTCCTGTGGTGTTTGTTCATTTTTTATTTTATGTTCATCTGTGGTTGGTTTGATGTGGTAGTGTAGTTCTGTGCTGGTGCACTTCTTGTGTGATTTGTGGTATGGTGTGTGTGTTTTGTTCATGTGTGATGAGGTTGTGCACTCCTGTTGTGTCTGTGCTCCCATTGCCTTTCCACAGTTTGGCTGACAGGGTATGTCTGTTTCTGATGTGGTTATGTGTGTGTTCCTGTAGTGTTTGTGTGTTGTTTTGGGGCAGGCATCTGTTCATGCATCCCTGTGTATGTGTTCTGTTTGTGGCTACACCCAGGGTGTGTGTTTGTGTGTGTATGTGCTGGCAAGTATTGGCAGCCTTCAGTGTTTGTGGCACTGGTGTTGTATGTTCCTTGTCAGCCATTCCTGCAGTGGATGTCTCCCTGGTTGTTTGTTGTGTGGTGCAGGGTATGGATTGAGCTTGTTGTTGCTGTGCATGGGGGTGCACAGGATGGGCACCTGGCCTGTGACTTGATGGGGTGTGTTGTTGTGTGGTTGGTGGTGGTGTGTCCCTGTGGTCTTTGTGCCCTGCCCATGCCTTGGACAGGCCCTGCCTTCTGCATTGTGCGCATGTGTTGACCGCTGCGGTGACGTGATCGGGACGTAGCTGCAAGTTTGCAGTCGATGTGTGTCCGGGATGCAGTGGGGTGACTTGTTCGCTGGTGGGCCATGTGTAGGTGCCCTTGTGGATGTTTTGTTACTGCCAGCAGGGTGTCTGTTGTGGTTTTGGACCCTGTGTCAGCCCGTGTGTTGTGTGCTGTATTTGTGTAGTAGCATACTTGCGGCGTCGTCCGCGGCGGCCAATTTGATGATAGAGCTGTAGCAGGTACAGCACCGGAAACACATGTAGGGCAGGGTCCATGGTGGTCGTGACTGGGTGGTGTGGACCAGGTCTCTGATATCGCGTTCCGCTGTCGAGTTTCCGCCGTGTCAGGTTGGGCTGTGTCTCCCCTGCGGTGCGTCTGCTTGTTTGAGCCATCCTAATTTGTGGAGCAGGGCGGACGTCATTCCGCACGGTGGTGAGTCTACATTGGCTCCCACCGCCATGTGGCGGGTGCACTTTGATGGTGGTGTGCGTCGCTCCACGGCGGATGTGTTTCCCGCTGCTCGCGGGCGAAAAATTACATTTTTCCGCCCTGCCAGCACCGCAGTGGTGCTACCTCCTGACATTCTAATGGACCCCTATGTGTTTTGGACCTGGTCACCTAAAACCGCCTATGTTAAACAATTGTTCATGTAATGCTGCTATGAGTCTATTGTTTACAATAGGAAAACTAAAGTTGTTCCATCTTACCTTATTAAAAAAGCTGCTAGGAGTCTACTGTTTACCCTCAGAGAACTGATGGGGTGCCATTTTTACTTCTATTCTCATTGAGTAGTGTATGATGTTTTAATGAACATTAGTTTTTCTTTATTCATGTTGATTCTTTTATTGTTTCTCATGCATTTTGATCATGTATTGTGCTTTTATGGTTGCTTTGTTTCCACGAATAAAGCTTACTGAATTGAATTGAATTGATAAGCTCCAAGCACTCAATAGTATAAACACAGTTGTTAAATACAGTCGGTAATGTCCAATGTCTTTTTATTCAGACATAATCTCTCCTTCTCATCCAGTTATAGTTTTCATCTGTACACAATTTTCTCCATTTGTTCGACAACCACTTAGGTCATTCCAACACGTGTTTCGACCGTTTAGATTACAACTGGACTCATAGCAACTGATATTTTCCATCAAGCTGAAATACACAAAATTGTGTAATAAGGAGATGAGGGACTCAATGTGTTGTAAAGCGACCACCACCGGATCACCCGGTGTGTTAAAACACAGGTGGGCAAAATTGTTATTTTGTGAGTGTATAGTCCGTAAAAGAATAAATCAAATCCAGAGTCATTAAAAGATAATTGTGGACCATGCAAGTGATATATAAAGAAATTGTAAACTTCACTCAAAACAAAAAATCGTCAATAGTCTCCGTTTTGTTTTGGCTGATCTAAGAAGTGTGCACTATGTGTGCAAACACTCCTATTTTGGTACTGTATGGACAGTATCCTACCGCTGTAATTATTCATTTTCAGTTATGTTGAAAAATAATACTCAGAGCAAGTGTTTGACCTACTTTAAACATGCTATTATAAATAATGATGCATACAAGAGTACTTTGGCTAATGAACACAACTACATATTCGTCAAAGATCATTTGAATATTGACATGTGGGATTCCATGACACAATGGCAAAATGACAGTATAGAGCTGTTTGATGTGATGGCAAATGTATTTGACAAAATAATGCTCATATGAAATGTATTTGTAAATAATATGTTTATTAGTTGAGAATGGTCAATGTCAATAACTGTATAGACGTTGAAGAGCATCTAGTATATATATATATATATATATATATATATATATATAGATGCATTTCTGAAAAATATAGATAAAAGGGATCTTTTTATAGAGTAGAACACATACCAGAGGAAAATGAGTCTGTTATTATTGTAAATGAATCAATACTGATCTTTCTCCTGTTTTATGACTTTGGTGTACTGGGTTCTGTTCTCCCTTCTATGACATATCTCTTTAATTTATTTTGGTTTAAATGTATGTACTAATACATATTACTAACTCCTATAATGACTGCTGGCGTGCGGTAGGATCCGTAGCAGTGGAATGGTGACATATGAGTAATGAGGTTATAATATTATCTATTGCGACTATGGACTAACCTCAATACTAACAACAACACCTGTCGTCCCTAGTAACAATAGACTGAGTGTTTAACCGGTTGAGAAATTATTACATCAAGGACTGATATGCTTTTTAGTGGAAACTACATAATGATACAAGTCTTAGACACAACTTGTGCTGTTTTATGTACTATCTGACATCTAAAGATGGCCCGGTTTATACTTTGATTATAAAGTGAATATTGTCCGATATAACACTGCGAGGTACTACATGTAGTCCTGATACAATTTAAACTGATATATTGAAGAGTTTGGCTACTACATGGTATACGTGGTATTCGTAAAACTTACATAGTACAATATGGCCGCTATGTACCAGTATGCTTATACATCTGGTTATATCTATAGCGGACGTTGTGCTACATAATCTTGCATGGCATTACACAGCATACAGGTATGATATAATTACAAATTAATGTTTTGAACAGTTTGGTGATTATACTATATACATTTTACTCGGTAAAACTACATACTACAAGATGGCCGCAATCTGTGTGTGTTTCATATCCTGTCTGGGAACTTCTGGTCAGGCAAACTTGAGAATGCGAGCGCTAAGATGGCGCTGATGCACAACGCCAAATGACGCTTGATCGACGGGAGAACTCTACCACACGGTATGTTATGATGCTGAAACTACCAAAATAGATTGGGTGTGATGATTTTGAGAGGTGGTCCTTATGAACATATGGGGTTTTTGGTAACTACAGAGGCCGGTCGTGTGGAGATACTGGACACATGTCTGCTTCTCCTGTGATATATTTATCAATAAGAGTAGATGTGTATATAATGCACTATGTAATGTGTTTGCAGGAACAATGTAATCAAACAATAAATCAATCAATTAATCAATCATTTGTAAAGCGCACTTCATACCCAGGAGGGGCGCTACTGATTGAACAGCCAGGTCTTGAGTATCCTCCTGAAGGTCATCAGGTCTTGGGTCTGTCGTAGGCTCAGTGGGAGGGTGTCCCATGTCTTGGCGGAGAGGTGGGAGAAGGATCTCCCACCGGTGGTTGTTCTTTGAATGCGCGGGAGGGTGGCGAGTGAGGTGGTAGTTGGGGATGTAGAAGCAGAGCTGTCTAATGAGGTATGCTGGGCCGGTCTTGTGGAGTGCCTTGTGTGCGTGGGTGAGGGGCAACAAAAATTACTTTCTATCCTGTAGGAAAATCTTCATTGGTGGAAAAAAAAGGATAGGGATCAGACTAAAAACAAAACTTGTGTTGAATGGATGAGTCATTGACCGATGACACCAAGGGGGTCATTAGGATGCATCCTCCCGGGGATTGGGACCGCCCGCTATAAGGACTGGGGTCCCGTAGGGGAATTAGGATGCCCCCGCCACAGTGGCGGGCGCATCCCACATTTTTAACATTGCGGCGGGCAGTGCTGAAAGCACCGCCCGCTGCAATGTTAAAAATGCATGGCATGCATATGCATACACAAAGCGGCAGGCACCGCGCAGTGCCTGTCGCATTGTGTATGCAAATGCAGGGGGTACCACAGGTACCCCTCATGTGCACCCCCCACCTCGCTTTCACCATGGGGGCCCGTAGGGGGCCCCCTAAGAAAAGACCGCCTGCCTTTCCGTGGCGGCAATGAGGAATCTCCCACTACCCATCGTAATATGGCTGGCTGTGTCTGATAGACACCGCCACCATATAAACCCTTTTCTGTTCCGGCCACAAGGCGACCGGAGCGGAAAAGCGGCCGACGATGTTTCCGTCTGCCGCGGTACCCTCCACCATAGTAATATGGCAGGGGGAAATGGGTGGCGGGGGGGCAAGGATGTCGGGCGGATCGCCACCGCCCGCATGGCGGTGGGGATCCGCCCGACATCCTAATGGGCCCCCTAGTGTATCAGTGGGTCAACATGTTTCAGCCTGGAACATCCCATTCTGCTACAGGACCAGAGATTTGGAGGCCTTATACTTTAGGGCTATCTGGGGTTCTGTATCAGGGATAGACTAATTAACCCTTCTTTGTCAAATCTCACTCTTTTTCTGGGATGGAATGTGGTTAAAAGGTAATATATTTGGCCTATAACTTAAGCAGATTTTTCTAAATATACAAAGGTATGGTTGGATTAAAGCAAACGGTAAAATAATTGGCTCAGAAATGTCCTGCAAAGGGCTGCTTCATGCCTTTCTCAAGTCAAATGGGCATTGGCATTCCCATGCGCACCCATGGATTTTGACCCATTCCTAGATTCACCAGAAGTGATAAACTTGGCAATGCACCATAATGCTACCCCTTCCCAGGGAAGGGATAACAATGATTTTGTGCAGGAAGGTACCTCTTTGTGCACGGAAACAATCCTGCATGCAATGGAGGCACCTTTGCACCACGATGCAGAGGTGCCTGCATTAGGGTTATGCAGCTCATTGGACACCATCACAAAACTAGCTGTTACATTTGGAGAAGGTGAGTGTCATCCTTGGGTGACCAAACTACACTCCGATGACTTCCCCAGGTCCAGCAAACTGGTGTCACTTTTGAGCATTGGGACTTTCTTTTCCAGGCTGCACATCACCGGTCAGTTGTGATCAAGCGATTGTGGCACTAACTAGCCAAGGTGGGCCTCTTCAGCTTGTGTGGTCCTGGAGCTGCAACAGGAAGTCAGAAAACATTCACATCTTCTGTTTGGGGCTCAGGGTGACTCTTTCTCAAGCTAGACACCAAAGTCACAGTTCTCTCTTTGCTAGCCCAGGGATCACCCTATGTCAACCTCTCTACACAACAAAAGAGAAGCCCCACTTGTGTGTGTCCACCACTTGCTCTTCAGAGGTTGATTCCCCTGTGAAGCTCATCTTTTATGCTCTCACCTCATGCAGATTCTGATTAGGGGGAGATAATACCTATTCCTAGGGCAGATCTCTTTTATTTCCCTTCTAGACAGTTGTTCACACTTCCCCCTAGGCAGGCAGGAGGCTTGGTGTCTGCTAATTGCCACTGGAAAACTTGGACAACCAGGCATGTTAGTGGCAATTAAATATGGCTTTTACCACACCTTGTTCAGTTCTTCCCATACTTGCATGAAGGTTACCACTGTGAATGTCACTATTGTCTTAATGGGGTAGTGTGCATTAGTAAGTCCACGCATGCTTGACAGGATCCATTTTCACCCCAGGGTTTGTGAACTCCTCCTTTAATCCTTTTTCTGCGTAACAGTTCTGAGTGGACAATGGGTTGACATATTGTGACCTCAGATCTATCTGCCGCCGCCTGGGTTATACTTAACTGTGCAAAAAATGTACCATATAAAAGAGGAGAATACAAATGGAGAACTTGACTATGCAATGAAAGTGTAATATTATTTGAGATCTGTGACACACCATGTCCAACAGAGAGATAGTACTCTACTACTGACTGGTAACCGCCCTAGAATGAATATATGAAAATCAGGAATTGAATTGTGTCTTTCATTTACCTAACCCAAGCTTCCTTTATCTTTCCACAAGGTACTCCAATCCAGAACAGCCCCAAACACAAGGATGGGTCTCTGAAACAAGTAGAAAGAAGTTTCTAGTAAACATGAGCATGGGTCACACATGCTGTACCTTCCCCAAAAAGCTGAATATGGAAAATAATGAATGTACTCCTACTTGTTATTCCCTCTTTCCATGTGTGTTGAATTAAACAGAAAGCACAGAGGAAATAGGAAAATGCATCTAAGGACTGTATTTGTGCAGGAAGCTGTCTCTTTCTGCACAAACACTTCACTGCGTGTAATTTAGGTGCCCTTGCCTCATGGTGCAAGGGGGCCTGCATTGGCATTAGGCAGCACACAGTGGCCAGTTGTTGGAGGTAGCATAAATGCTCCATTCCTTTGCATTTCTACTCTCTCTCCCTGGAATGCAAAGCAGCAACTTCGATTGCTGCCCTGTGTTGACTAAAAAAGATTGGTAAAGTTGCCCCTATGTGGTTAGAATCACTGCCTAGTCATCTCACCAGCAACCAATCTCCAAATTTAGGGCCTCATTTACGAAATGTGACGCATTACTGTGTGAAAACAGCGATGCATCACTTTTCATTGCGCTCTCCTTGCGACTTGCTGGTTGCGTCATATTTACAGTATGCCGCATCTTGTCGCAAGGAGTTACAGATACATTAGTATTACTGAACTATCTGTATGCGGAAAAATGATGAGTTGCTGGAGTGTGTCACAAAGGTGACGCAACTCCATCAATGGGTCATTTCACATGGGCAAGTCCCATTTCAAATGTGCCTGCATCAGTCTTACGCCTGCTGTGAAGCAGGGGTAAGATATTGATGTATTTGCATCCTAGACGTGACACAGTGACATCTTATAGATTTCACTGCGTCACTTCTACGTGGCTTACTTGCGTCAGAACGCCCCCCTGCATACATTATACCTTGCACAGTTATAACGTGGCACACAGGTTTACAAAGGGACTCATCTACCTAAATGCCTCACTTTGTAAATATGATGCAACATGGCGCAGTTTGTACACTGCTGGTGCGTCAGAAAAAGTGACGCACCGGCGGCGTAAAAGCGACGCAGGGGCTCATAAATAAGCCCCTAAATCAGTAGGAGACACCGTAAGCAAATAAGCTTCACTGTAGGGTTCATGTCAGCAACTCTAATGTGTTTACATTGTGCATTGTTGGTTGTGTAGGTTAGATTTGTACAACTGAAACAATCAGTCTAATTCAATGCCCAACATTGAACAATAAAAGGAAAGCAACAATTGCCCTGCCCTCTGTATTGCAAGCACCAGGGTGCACAACAATTATGAACACATTTATTTAATGTCTTTTCAGTGTAAAACATCATCACTATAGAGGCAGTGATAATAGTAATCCATGGTTGTAAAGCGCAAATATGTCACCCCTTAGGGTTTCAAGGCACTGGGGCTGAGCTAATGCACAGAGTCACATGTTGCGGGGCTGATCTGCCGCCAGCCCCGGGAGTCGAACAGTGAGTCCCACACTCCTGAGTCAGCCGCTCTGGCTGCTGTGCCACACCTCCCAGAATGATGGTTCTGTGAAACATGGATTGTGCTCTGGGCAATGTAAACACAGCCCCTTCTTCTTTCCTCCAGAGACAACTCTCCATGTCCATCATAAAATTGTCTAATTCTACTGGTGAATAAGCTTCAGATGACATAACTAAATACAACTCTGCTGTAAATAGTGAAACATGTTTGCTTAGTAAGCTTTTTTTCCAGGTGATATTCTTCATGTGTGTGCTGAGCTTCTTGTGATGCTCCTTTGGATGTTGACTCTTCAGTTGGTAAACATCAGAAAATGAACTGAAAATGTATGCGTCTGTTCCAGGCCAACCAGGACCTGACATCCGGTCTGAGAGAGCTCAGTGGGATGGCCCCAAGACCTGAGGAGTTTCTCAGCTTCCAATCTCTCTCACGCCAGTCAGGCTCTAATTTGTTAACCATTTTATTCCCATGAAATTGAGTCTTACATATATACATCTGGGTCAGATGTACTAAACAATTTTGTAGTTAGAAACTCTACAATTCACAAACCAACTACAAACCCGCTATTTTAATGGCATGTGTTTTGTGAGCCATACCACTACCTGCTCCCCTGAGGTTTTTCCAAAGACAATCTTCTGTTTTATTTTATAAAGCAGCACCAGTTCCTTTAATGAAAACAGATCACTTAAAAAAAGAAAATGCAAACAGGAATGTAGGTCACCATTCCTGTTTTTGTTACCAGTCACAGGGTGTTTGCAATTTTTGTAAATTGAGACCTGTATAACTAGAATTCTTTAATCTTGCTGTTCTGGGACACACTGCCTTGGAGATTCTACAAAACCAAACTAGAAGCACATAGGTTAGTCAAAACATCAGATACTTGTGATAAACATCTGGTGCATAGTTTGCAACCCCTTTTTGTGTCCCCTATCCTGTTATGTTGCTTCATTCATGCTGCTAATATTGTGACATCTCATCACCCACAACCAGCAGTCAAATGTCTCAATATCTGTATCTGGTGCATGAATACTGTCCCTTATCTTTGATATGTGACCTCTATGCCCAAACCCCCAAATACATCTCTATTTAGTGTTTGTAATCATTGACGTAACACTCTCAGATCCTCACTTCCCATTCAATCACATCTCTTTCCACAAACAACTCCACAGACTTTGCATAATTAAAGTACAGTTCCAAAATGTATAATTATTTCAACATGTAGGTGTCTTTTGCCTGTTCACCCCATAACCTTGTTAGGTCCACTTCAGGAGAGGGCCCTATCTTTCCCAGGGCTTTGGTTCTGTTGCCCACCCCTGAAGTTTCTTCAACCTGGCGTCTCCTCTCTCTCACATATGTTCTGAGTTGAGTGACCTAGAATAATAGGAAACTTCCCTGTTGGATTGAGGGGAGCCAAGAACGATTCTTCCCTATTATCCAAAGATGATACCAAAAGTTAAACCAGCCTCGACTGCCTTATTGAAAGTGCAGACAGACTCAAAAATGGTTTGTCCCCTAGTCTATCTATTTATTTTCCCAAGCCATTGTCTTCGAACCCAACTCAAAAGCATGATACAAGAGCACTTCAGAGGTCACTTTTGTATCATTCCGCTCACCAGGAAAAAACATCTCCAAGATGTTCCATAAACACGGTCAGGCCGCAGGTACACACCATGAGACACAATGATGGGGCAAAGGACACGACCCCTTCCTTCCCATACTCTGCATAATATAAGATTCTTCAGACAGATCAAGGGCCACTAGATTGCTTGCTATATGTTGTGGGTCATATTTGCCATTGAGTTGCATCACACCTGTAAGGGGGAGAAAGGGTGATGCAACAACTAAGGCAGATGTATTTAGCCATCCCAGGCCGCCGTGTGCCCTGGGATGCATCCCATGGATGGATCAGGGCCGCTCCACGCATCAGTCTATGGATTTTGACTCTTTCGTAGATTTACCAGTAGACACGGTAATGTGTCAAAATGCCCCCCCCCCCGAGAGGCGTAACAAGGAGAAATATCTTTATCCTATTTTTTTCCTCTTTCTACGTGTACTGCATTCTGCAACACAAATAGAGAAAAATGCCTCTGAGGATTGTTTTTGTGCAGCAAAGTGTCCCTTCCTGCACAAGGAAAATCCTGCCTGCAACACAGATACGCATGCAAGGCACGTGGAGGCTTGATATAGATGCCCCTGAGTTGCATAATTATTGTAACCACTACATGATAGTGCTTTTTGAAAGGTGGTTCATTAGTAGGTGCTGGTAGGTACCTACAACTAGGTTGAGTGAGGGAGCCAAGCAGCAAGAGATAGGTGTTACACTGAATATTGCTGGCCCACATCCATACAAAAATGGTTCCCAAGCAGTTCTTGAAAGACTCCTGTGCATCAATTGTGTATTGAAAGATACAACTGCATATGGTCTGCATAGGTAACTGTCCACACTCCAAAGGATTCCACCAGAAGGGGCAAAATATAAATATAAATATTAAGAGAAGTAGGGCTTAATCATCAGCCCGGTGGAACTTAACATTTACGCATATTGTAACCATAGGAAAATGGGGGCATCCAAACCACTAGGCCTCAATTATCAGAGAAAGAAGAAAATCCACACCACTGCCAAGCCCCCAGCTCAAATGGTTTCTGGTTTCATAATTAATTATTCAGATTTACAGGGTGGGTAACCACAGGATACAATAGGTAATGCAATGCTTCGGCCACCCTTAGGCGTCAGAGTGTACCAGAGCCGAGATGATACAAACGCAGCACACATTGCAGCAATTGAATCCGGGCCCAGGACCTCTGACGAGGGCCTGGTGGATGGCAGACTGAAGCAAAAGGGGAGAAGGGGAGGGGGGATGTGGCAAGAAGGGAGAGAGAGGAAGGAGAAAGGGAAAGGAAGAGGTAGAACGTTTGAAAGATGAAGTGTAAGCATGAGGGTGAGTAGAAGTATCCAGCACTTGGATACCCTCATGGGTGGAAAGATACACTCTACAAATCAACAGTTTGATTGATGTAGAATTAGGGACAGGAAGAAAAGAAGTAGAGGTAGAAATAGCGATCAAGGTAGGGGCTCCCAGCCCCAAGGTGGGTGGATGGGTAAGAACCAGGAGGGGAGGCCAAAAAGAGAGGAGGGGAAGAGAACGGGGAAAAAGAGAAATTTAAGAAAGGGAAAAAGGGTGGGGGGATAAAGGCAGAGAAGTAGTGGATTTTCTTCTTTCTCTGATAATTGAGGCCTAGTGGTTTGGATGCCCCCATTTTCCTATGGTTACAATAAGCGTAAATGTTAAGTTCCACCGGAGAAGTAAAAAGGCAGGAAAAACAGACAGGAAAAGTACACTCGGAAGCAGAGTGGGGCCAGTTCAGGGAGAGACAAGACCACAAGTGTGACAGTGATCCACGGAGAGGCACTGATCTGAAATGTCAAAGTGCTGTTTTCTTTTCTGTTGCAAAGATCTGCATACAGTCATATTTCTTGAAATGCAAATAAAGAAATCTATAATAATGTAGAAGACTTGAAAATCCCAAAGACTCTGCTGGACCACGCGTCATGCAGTTGATTTAGGGCATTCAAGGCATTCAGTCCCGGGCCCCTTGGAGACATGGTGCCCAGGTGCAGAGAAAGGTATCTGCGCTGTCTTGCAGGTTGTACATTGCTTGCTTATTGGAGGCAGTCGGGTACATGGCAGTGAGCCATTCATCATGTGTGGGGGGTGGGTGATCACCAAAAGAAACAGCTTTTAGCTGTTGCCACAGCCATTGGGAGCAACCAGTGCTCACAACAAGACACGTTAGGAGAGTCCATGACGTCGTGGAAAAATACCCTGTACTTGTCAGCGATACAGATATCAACAGATCCTCAACGCGCGTGATGAAACCTGCCTCCCAGAAAGGGGGGACAGTGAAGCACGCACAAAAGACATGGGCCAGATCACAGCAGGGATTGTCACATTACCAGCAGTCAGAGTGGAGTGGCTACACAATCTAATCTTTGAAAAGCAGAACTTCAGCTGGGCCTCCTAGCTCCATTTCCCAGGGCTCCCAGCAGCTATGCCCAGTCCTGATGTTAATACTCCACCTGGAGGTTGCACAGCTCTTTGGTATGAAAGCTGTCCAGCAGGGGTGTCAATTAAAGTGTTGGGTTTAGAGGCCGGAGAAGCCGGACATCAGCCCGAGTAAAGATAGGCCCCATCAGAAGGCGAAGCAGTGACACATATGTAGATACTGCTAGTATTACCTGAGTGGGAGGCTCAGCTCCTTCCATAGTGCATCGAAAGGCTTGAAGGTACCTTGGGTGCACACCTGATGGAGGGCAAGGGTTCCTGCTGCTCACCATATTACCCAGTCGAGTACCTCATCCCTGATGTGGGGGCAGGTGTTCCAGCATTTTTTCATGGAGATAGGTGTCCACTGAGAGTAGGTGGTAGGCACCTGACCAGGATTTCACCATGGCCTGAAGTATTGGGTTATTGCAGTTGGGGATGAAGGCCTCATAGAAGTAATTGTGATGTAACCCAGGAGGATACTCTCAATTGAGACACAAAACAGAGACCCTGAGGCCTATAGGAACGTGTAGGTGAACTGTGCCAGGCGCAAGGTCTTGGTGTAATGCTTAACTAAGGTAGACCTGGGTCACCACATGGACGATGGCCCATGAAGCCAACATACTGGCCAAACAGGGCTGGAGCAATCCCCAGACATAAGACCTGATATCGCTGACCATCGAGTGCAGGAGCAAGAGCGGCACAAGATGGGGGAGCATGCCCAAGACATAGGTAAAGCACTGCAGTGTCACCATCTTAACCATGGCCTCTGCCCCACAGTGGGAAACTTAGGTGGAACCACTTTTCATAGTGCAATCTTGTGCGATCCAGCAGTGGGTCAAGATTTTCTACCACCATTTAATTCAGCTCCTGGTTGATGTGAATCCCCAGGTGTTTGAGGCGGGAGGACTTCCACTGAAAGTGTCATATGAATACATCTGCATAAGTGGTCACCCACAAAATTGGCATAGACTCAGCTCTTCCCCCAATTTATCCTGTTACCCTGAGCTCTCCGCAAAGTCATAGATGATCGAGATAAGTGCTGGCAGAGATTGGATGGGATGCCCCGCCAACACTGGGGACTGGAGGATGGCAGCCACTAGACATTCAAAGGCCAGGAGAGGTGACAACGGGCAGCCTTTTCACATCTCCCCTGGGACTTGAAAGGAGTCCAAGTGGAACTTCCTGCAGTTGACCTGATGGACGGTAAGTCATAGAGCTGTCGTGCCTTAGCTATGACGTACTCACCAAGACAAACTTGCTGAAGCGTTGTGAAGAGGTAGTTCCCCTCAATCCTATTAAACTCCTTCTCAGCATTCAGGGCGAGGGCAAGGGTCACTTGGGGGAGGTCCCTGGTGGAGCACAGAGCATGGGCCAACATGTAGAGATAAGAAAAATGGAAGACTGTGCCGTATTGATTTGTGTGTGGGTTTATGCTGAAAAAATTCAAATAGTTCATTGGTGCTTTTCAAGTGTGTTTGTATTTATTAGTATTTCCATACATGGAACAGGAACAAGAGTAGTGAAGAGACAGCCGACACGTGTTTCACCCAAGTGGCCCATCGGCAGAGGGCTTTTTCAAGGCTGTGGTTCGTGGTGTTTAGATCTCTGACACAGACTGAATAGGTCTCTGTGGTCGATGGGCAACTTGGGCGAAACACGTGTCGCCTGTGTCTTCACTACTCTTGTTCCTGTTCCATGTATGGAAACACTAATAAATACAAACTGACTTGAAAAGCACCAAAAAACGATTGGAATTTATTCAGCAAAAACACACGCAAGTCAAGAAGGCACAATCTTCTCAATCACATCAGGATCTGCGAAAACTCGCTGTCTCTCTGAAAACGGAAAATCTTCTAAGTGTGTGTAATCATGCCTACAGTGTGATATTAAAGGCGCCAGAATCTCTGTTGGACTGCAGCTTCATGTCTGTGATGTCTAGAAATGTGAGCCGATCAGTTTGAACAACAGCTACCTTGTTATGATAACCTTGGAGGCTTTAGAACTCACTGTGCAGACTAAGGTCGCAATGTAAGTCTTGGGATGCCAAAAACAAGCCATTCTCATGTGAAGATATTCACACAGCCTAACTTACAAAAACAGCTTTATGCAGTGTTGTGTGCAAAAGCAGCAAAAGGTAAAATGGTGTTTAAACTTCTAATAAGCCATGCTAACATAGCAATGTGTGCAAACCAGGCCCAGCCCACTCTACATTCTCAAATCTACATTAAGAGGTACTAATGACAATTATACAAATCCTTTAAAAATATGTGTGCACATCATCAGTGCATTTGATGCATATGTGGTGTGAATACGGCGAAGGTGGGCGGTGGCCGGGTCCCCCTGACCTGTTGGTTCCGCTACAATAATTGACCCTGCAGGTATCTTTGACTGTTTTTAAAATATTTTATTTCACTCTGCACTCGGCTTGTGCACTTTAGCTCAGTGCACAAGAATCTTTTAAGAATTTCATATAAAGGCAGGATTGGGATAGTACTGTGTGGCAGATTGTACTCACCTGGAGGCCTGGGCTCGGCGTTCTATCCTTCCCGCCCTGGTCCGATGCGGTATCCAGTACCGTTGCGCGGAGGGTGGGGTAGGTAGAGCCAGGTACTTCTGCTTACGGCGGTTAGCGCTCTAGTTGGAGGGAGCGAGCGGGGATAAAAGACCCATGCCTCAGCGGCCGCGCAGCAGGTGCGCCGTCGGCACGCCGAAGATGCGCCAAAGACTAGCCCGTCTGCGCTCGTCCACGGCTGTACCGGGCTAGGGGCCAGAACCCCTGCCGGTACGCCCACTACATAGCTCCAAACAGCTGCTGGAACTCCGATCTAGGGTGGGGCATAACTGTTTACACAGTATGGCGCTAAACCTTGAAAGAAGGAGGTGCAATTATTGCCCCTTTTCCTTGGATCAGCAGCCTAAGCCTATGAACTGTGAACAGAGGATGAGACTGTCCCTTATTAACTGCAGATCCCTAGGGAAGCATAAAATGGAATTTCATGATCTACTAATAGATGGACAGCTGGATGTACTGTTTCTGACTGAAACACGGCTCAATGAGGACTCTGTTCCCGACATCATAAATGCACTACCGATGGGATATGATATCAATAGGATAGAGAGACCCACTGGACTGGGAGGTGGACTAGCTATAATCTCTAAGTGTGAAATTCAATGCACGCTGGAGGCAGCTGACATCAGGGATAGTGAAGCTGGTTTCTTCTCTATCACAGGACTCGATAACCAGATCCTAAAAGGACTCCTAGTTTACAGGCCTCCGGGCTCAGGGACTAGGTTTGCGGAGAGTCTGTGTGACTGCCTGGTACAACCGGTTATAAGATACAATAAACTGATACTCTTGGGGGATTTAAATTTCCATTTTGATGATCCCGCCAACACAGAGGCGCTACAGCTACGCAATGAGCTTGCAGCGCTGCAAATGACCCTCAAGTCAGAATTACCTACCCATTGTCATGGCCACTTACTCGACCCGATTTTCACTAACTGGGAGTCGTTGATAATCGATCCCCCAATACCGGTGGTCTGGTCGGATCACTTTCAGATTACCTTTAAGAAAGAGGCACAGCCGGTGAGGGTATGGGTCAAGGCGGATGGCAAAAATTAGCATATGAGATGGGCAGGCTTCTCCTTGGATAAGTTTAATAATATCCTTGGTCAGGGTGGGCTCCCGGATGGTCGGGAGATTGAGTCAGCGTGTAACGCTCTCGACAGACGCATTACACAGGCATTAAATAATACGGCTCCTTGGTCAAATAAAGGACCCTTGAGGCAAACTAAATCTGCTCCTTGGTTTGGCCCCAAACTTATGAAGGAAAAGGTGGCTTACAAGCGCCTCGAGAGATGCTGGAGGAAAGGCTACACGGTTACAGATAGGAGGGACTATAACATTAAGCTTAATAGCAATCATGCATTAATAAGGAAACACCGTACTTCCTATTACAGGGACAGAATCGAGGGAGCTGAAAACTCAGTCAAGGAGCTGTTCTCGATTTTTAAAGAAATCTCCTCCTTATCGGGCTCCGCCGCACCTGTGAAGGGGTCAGTGGAATCCTGTGATCGTGTAGCACAGTTTTTTGCGGACAAAGTGGAGAAAATCTATTCCTCCTTCCCGGCAGAGGCCAGAGGGGGGCGGGACAGAATAGGCCACTATAAAACACAAAGAGACTGAGACACTCACATCCTTTAGCACTCCCCCTCAGGATGTCTTAATTAAAATAGCGGCTAAAATCAAATCAGGCTCCCCTAATGATCCTGAGCCTGCTAAAATACTGAGGAAAAGCGTAGAGACCCTGGAACCCCACATACGCCATCTGTTAGAACTTTCCTTTGGTTCAGGCACGGTTCCGAAAGCCTGGAAAGAGGCTGTGATGCTACCCTTTAAAAAAAAAAACTAATGTCAGCGCAGAGCAACTTGATAACTTGTGTCCTATCTCCCTTCTCCCCTATTTTTCTAAAATCGCAGAGAAAGTCATCAATTTACAACTGACAGACCATATTGAGACCTATAAACTGCTACACCCCACACAATCGGGCTTTCGGGCGTCATATTCTACTGAATCTGCCTTGCTCCTATCAACTGAGATCATACGTAAGTTGTTGGACGAAGGTCAGACAGCAGCACTTATTCTTTTGGACTTAAGTGCTGCTTTTGACACTGTAGCACATCACACCTTGTTGCAGTGTCTAAAAAATGGTGGTGTGGCAGGTAAAGCTTTGGAGTGGCTGGAGTCATTCTTCCAGAATCGCAGTTTTCAAGTAGCTCAGGGGCCATAGCGGTCGGAAAACATCAGGCTGAAACAGGGAGTGCCTCAAGGGTCCAGCTTGAGCCCCACCCTCTTTAATCTCCACGTGGCGCCAGTAGCTGAGATCACTGAGAGATTTGGGGTGCAAGTTGTGTCTTACGCCGATGACACCCAACTTGTCGTGTCTCTTGCACAATCAGATGGGACAGCAGCCAGTAACTTTTCGGCTTGCTTACAAGAAGTAGCTGCCTGGATGGCTGATAACTGTCTGAAACTAAACGGAAGCAAGACGGAGGTGCTGGTTGTGGGGAAAGCACCTTCAGTGTGGACATCGGCGTGGTGGCCACAGGTGTTGGGGCTTCAATCCACTCCCAGCTGACAAGTCAGAAATTTGGGAATCTGGCTAGATAGTAAAATCTCCTTTGAGTACCAGACAAGGCGAGTGGCAGGCCTGTGCTTTGGCATCTTGAGGAGCATGAGGAAGACACTTGATCTACTTCCCACGACGGCCAGGAAAACCCTTGTCCACACTCTCATTACATCTAGGCTGGACTATGGAATGCCCTGTATCTGGGAGCTAACAACAGGTCTATTACTCGGCTACAGCGTATACAAAACACAGCCGCCCTTCTTGTCTTGATGCTGCCCAAAAGAGCATCATCCAAGAAAGCCCTAGAATCACTACACTGGCTACCGATCAAGGAACGGGTGTTGTTCAAAACCTTGTCGATCAGTCATCGCATTATTCAAGGGGAAGGGCCCATTTACCTTCTTGATCTGCTCACCCCCTATACTCCTTTGTGCCAACTGAGATCTAGTGGTGTAGGGCTGGTTAAAGTTACCAAGAACAGAAGAGCTCGGATGGGTGGGCAATCTTTCCGCGTTCAGGCAGCTCAACACTGGAATCGACTCCCATCTAGTCTGCGACTGGAGACTTCAGAATTGGTGTTTCGGAAACTACTGAAAACATATCTCTTCCCCTCAGGGTAGAGGGGGGTGGTGTGAAGGTACATAGAGACAGACTTGTCAGTTTTAACTGTTGCTAGCCGCATCATAGCGCGGGGACACACTGGCCTTAGTGTAACCAGACGCTTTAAAAATGTTCTTATTATTATTATTCATAGTGATATTCTGCTCAGGGAGAAATGCTCACACAGGATAATTCTATATGTCTCTATAAAAACACTACACTCTGACCAGAGTCTATGAACAATGATTAAGCAGACAATGAAGTAAGCCATCATATACTCCAAGGGTTTGTCGAAACATAATAAGAAATTATTAAACTCCTTTAGTCATATGGTACAAAGTTGTACCATCTGAAAATGGATGCAGAAAGGGTTAGCTTGATCATTTCAGAGAGCATCTCTATTTCACACCTGAATGTCAAATGTTTAAGGATCAAGTGAGATAATGAGTCAACAAAAACTAACGTCATTCTTTAACTCTAAAACTGTAACACACTGAGGAAGAACTGGCTAGTTTCCGCAAATGATAGGCTTCTTCTGTCGTATAGTGGTCCACATTAGACTGATCCAAATATAGAAATAAGTCATATTTGTTCATCATAACACACTCAGCTTCCAAGTATAAAATGTGATCACACATAATTTAAAAAAGGCATCATAATGTCTCAGTATATTCCAATAATCTTGTAGAAAGTGCAAAAATAAAGATGTGCATATCAATATATTGTGTAAACACCAAGAGGTACCAAAAAACAACACTATTACAGCCGCAAAACACAATGCACTAATAAAAAGGTAGGGGGTGTCCTAGCTGTCACATTCAGATGCTGCTAAACCAATTTAACAGACTAAAGGCATCAATTCAATTGATATTGTCTTGAAGCATTTATTTGCTACTTTGTTCTGAACACTTCACTCCAGATTTAATCATGGGTCAGGTAAGTGTGGATACTTTTCAGTCAAGAGCAAATTAGAGTAAATTATACATATCAAGGCAACAAATAAAACATAAATCAAAGACATAGAAACTTTGTGTGAAGTAATGTGATGTAACAAACAATACATGAAGCGTGATACATCACAACAATTATCTAAACATTATATTACCAGTCTTAGTTCACAAACGGAGCAGCTACTAGGACCACCTTTAGCTTCCACATTGTGTAGCAAATTCAAGAATCTGCTACCCACGAGGAAAAGAAACATTAGGCCTATTGGTGAGACAATTCAAATAACATTTCTAGTAGGGGAAACCAAATTAAAAGCCAAAGTCCCCACGTTGTGTAATGCAGAAGTGTTTCTATTCCCAAGGAGAGAGAAACTGGGAATTAGATGACCTTCAGAGCCGATTGCAAAAAGACGCGATGCAGTCCATTTCTGTGCGAACTTTAAAGGAAGCAACTCTTTTTACTGCTTTGTAAAATTTGCAGCAGATCAGCACTGTTTAGCTGTTGAACCGGCTAAGAGCTGAAAAGAAGCATCAAAGAAAACATTGCATGGCGAAAGTGATCTAGCCAATGTACAACTTGGTTTAAATTTAACCAGCAGCAAGCATTCTTATACCTTTTGTAAAAGAACCGCCTCTCTGGCGCAAATCGTGCATTCCACATTTTAACTTGCCTCTTCTCGCCTGAAATTTGAAAATTTAGGGGCATATTATCAAGGGGGTTTATCTCCGCTTTTTTGGCTTTAAAAGCCAAGAAAGCGGAGATAAAATTATCTCCCTATTACCAAGCTATCGCTAACACCAGTTAGCGACAGCTAGTAGGAGATAGCGACCATCTTGGGCCCCACTTTGCATGTCAGTGATATTTATCACTAATGACATGCAAAGTGGGCGTGCCAAGATGTTAGCGACTAGAAATAGTCGCTAACATCGCTATCTCCTATTACCAACTTTTGGAGATATTCGCGCTAAGCGCGAATATCTCCAAAAACTAACACCTGCCCCTGAGCAGTTCTTAGCCATGTTATCCAATGGGAGGTGGATAACATGGCTAAGAGCATTTGCTCGATAATGCATGAATATCGCTGACTTTTCAGCGATATTCATGCATTGCGGCCGTTTTTTATCGCATTTGCGATAAACCTTGCTAATAGCAAGGTTTATCTGCGATAAAAATCGCCGATGTGCGGCGATAATTTTTGTCTCTAAACAAGTTAGAGACAAAAATGATCGCTAGTTGTTGGTAATATGCCCCTAAGTTCCCTATTCAATCAGGTAAACTAGTCCATGCCCCGCTTCACTGTCCCTCCTTTCTGGGAGGCAGGTGCCCCACAAACCACCTTGGGAATCGAAGCACGTCGGCATTACCAATTGCATAGAAATCTCATGTATACACCAATGCATAAAGGCATTTTGACTGCTGAGAGAACGAAAAAGACACACAGTTGATGGACCGGATGCAGAACATATCAAAACATTCACCCTCAGTCAGGAGATCTGTGTTAAATCAATTATTATTTTGCTCACCATGCCTCCTCAGTTTAGACCTGGCCAAATCAGTATTGATCCTGTGCCTCATTGGAATAGTCCAGCCCGAACTGCCAGGCCAGGTCCTTAGCATCCTAGGACCAGTTTCTGAGTTGCACCCTTCATCAGCCAGGATAGTTTGAATCAAGTTGTACAGTGAGCCTGGGATCCACATCCTGGCATGCCAGGTGCACTTATGGCAAGAAAGCAAAAGACACACAATTGATGGACAGAATGCAGAACAAATCAAAACATTCACCCTAGTCAAGCGATCTGGGTTAAATCCATCATTTTTTGCTCATCATGCCACCTCCTGTTTAGACCTGGCCATATGGAAATCAGTCTTGACCCTGTGCCTCATGGGAACAGTCCAGCCCGAATTGCCAAGCAGGGTCCTCCCTGGACTGTAAACAAGTATCCAAGAGGTGAAAGTGCAATTCTAGCTCAAGGTACATGCTTATTTGGAGTGACCCTGGTATTGACCTTTGAGGCTTTCACCAGATCAATTAATCCAAATGCTAAAGCTTTCCATCCAAGACAGATTCAGGGGCTAACTCACTCACCTCAGCAGATGTAGATGACTGATTTGATTCTATACTACAAATCTGCCAGACAAACAAGACTATCCTCTGCCTAACTAAATAATGCTCGAGATCACTTTGATGACATTCTACCTCTGATGGTTTTAGCCAGCCTGCAGTAGGGACAAAGCATCAATACTCATCAGTGTAAACAGTTGTAAAAGGGTGCATGCATGGTAGAGAATTCCTTCCTGAGAAAACCTAAACACAGTCACTTAGTCACTTAACATAGAGCCAGAGCAGCTGACTCCAGAGCATGGGGCTCGCAGTTTGATCCCCGGTGCCAGTGGCAGCTCAGCTTAGCACCCTGCGACTCTGAGCAATAGTTTACTTAATCTCCCCAATGACCCTCAGTGCCTTGAGACGCCTGGGGTATTTAGTTTGTGCTTTACAAATACCGGATACGGATACATACATATTGATGACTTCACAGTACAGGTGGCTCTAATTCTGGCACCAGAAAATATGGATACCCACAGTTATAGTGTGCTGGAATGGGCAAATACAATGTCAATAAATCGATGATATGTGCACACCCGACAGCGACAATACCAGTGAAGGCAATATCAATGTATGCCATCAACTGTGCGAGCAGGACCATGCCAATACCTGTCAACATAGCATCAATGTAAATCACATCGTGTACCCGCACAATGGCACCGACAACCTTCAATAACAAGACCAATGTACGTCATAATTGCTTGTAAAAACAGTGTTGATGTACGTTCTGGCTTAAAAGAACGTAACTGTTCCAATAGACGCAGGAACAATGTCAATGTATGCTATGACAACTGCATACATAATTGTTTAGGATGTTGATAGAAATGATACCAGTGACTGTCATATTAATTTTTGGAGTGCCATGAACTCATATCATTGCTATCTGATTCACCCAAGGGGACCTCCCCATCAACCCTGAGTCAGAAATATGTGGTTACACAAGCCCTGTGGCTCACACACACACCTACCAAATACCAGGTCACAGCTGAGTCTCTCTTAACCTAAAGAAAAAATGAGCACCAAAGGAAAATTCTGATCAATACGACAGATAGGTAGTTGCACCACAAATAGGTCAAGGGAATCAGCCTCAATAAAACATGTTTGGCTAAGGGCTCGGGTTTCCTAAAATACCACAAACTAGATGTCACATAGATAGTAGATAGGACAATGACCAACTTCACACGGCCTTTTTAAATATTACTCAATCCTGCAATAATTTGGGGCTGAAACAATGGATAACTACCCCCACACATAAGCAGGGAAATATACTGGATTTGATATTTCCCGCGGAGGATATAATTACTATGGGCACAGCTCTTCCAGTAGGCTGGTCAGACCACCATCTTCTCCTATTTAATATTCACACCCCGATCAATACAGGAACTACAAAAGTGCAGACCAGGTCTTTTATCGGTCGTAATTGGAAGAGCTTGCAGAAAAGGAAAAAGGAAGGAAAGTCTGACCTCAGCCAAGTAGGAACTTCGTTCAACCCAGAGAGCGATGTCAATACCAACTATCTCTCACTGTGCAAAGAACTAACTAAGAAGCTTGATGATGTTATACCCCTGAAAATTATCAGGAAAAGAGGAAAACCCTCCGCGCCCTGGTATACGGATAAGCTGAAAGAATTGAAATCCGCCTGCAAAAAGGCGTAGAAGCTCTGGAGAAAAAACTATTCGGAACAGGAGAAAATACTATGGAGACTTACAATTGTACATTATAAGAAAGAAATCTCCTCAGCCAAAGCAAATCACTTTGCAGATTTGATATTAAATAGTCCCAATCAATCCCGTGACACCTTCAGGATTATCAGAGAGCTGTCCCTTCCTACCTGTGCGAATAGCCAAATCAAGCCCTCACAAGAACTGTGTGACGGTATAGCATTATTTTTCCAGGAGAAAATTACAAAAATCATTGAGGGATTGAAAGATGCGCCAACTCCACCATTGCTAGATAATAACAACAGCATTTCGGAGAATAAGGAGACAAATGAGGAAAATGCAAGATGCCTACAACCAAAGGCCTTTCTAAAAACCTTTGAGACCCCCACAGAGCAAGAATTCATAAAACTAGCCCTTAACACGACATCGGGATCCCCTCTGGACCCTTTACCCCACAAAATAGCAAAGGAGTTCAGGGAAGAAATCTTTCCAGTATTGCATCAGCTGTGCAACCAATCTCTCGATACGAGTACCGTACCAAAAGACTGGAAATTGGCGATTGTCACCCCACTATTAAAAAAATGAAACCTAGATCCAAATTGCTATAAAAATTACCGACCTATATCGCTCCTGCCTTACCCCATAAAGATCTTAGAGCGATGGGTCAGCAGATCACTAGCCCTCTTCCTGGGAACTAACAACATCCTGGAAGAGGAGCAGTTTGGATTCAGACCAGCTCACGGAACGGAGACAGCTTTGCTGACAGTTCTGGACGACCTACGAATGCGGACGGACAGCGGAAATTCAGCAACCCTAATTCTACTGGACCTGTCCGCCGCATTCGATACGGTGAGTCATGAAATCCTGCTGACAAGACTGAGGAACATTGGAGTCAGGGGAGCTGCGCTGGACTGGTTCCGCTCCTACCTGATGGACAGGTGGCAAGCGGTAGCCATCCCTCCATTTCAGTCAGAGTTTGTCAAAGTCCCACACGGGGTCCCACAGGGGTCTGCCATTAGTCCTATACTTTTCAACATATATATGCAACCCCTGATAAGCATCATCAAGACCCACGGCGTCAGCGTAACTAATTACGCAGACGCCACGCAGCTGATGATCTCTCTTGATGGTGCTCAGGCTGACTCTCTTGAGACCTTTCATGCTTGTATGTTGGAAATGACACTCTGGCTCAATCAGAATTCACTGCAATTCAACAGTGACAAAACGGAAATATTACACTGCAGGATAGGAGGAATCCCCAAAGGTTTACCCACAGATTTCTGGCCTCCTGAGCTGGGGAACTCTCCAGCCCCAGTGAATTCAGTAACGAATCTTGGAGTTACCTTTAATAACAGGCTGATCCTAGAGACAAACGTTAATAAGCAGGTTAGTAGCTGCCTTGCTCTTATGCGAGGACTCCCCAAGCTGCTGCCCCTCTTACCTTTACAGGTTAGAGCCACCATAGTCAGGAGCACCATTCTCAGCTGCCTGGACTACTGTAATGCTCTCTTACTGGAATCCCCTATCTACCTCATCTCCAGGCTTCAGAGTATCCAGTCGGCTGCAGCAAAACTGGCACTCTCTCGAGAGCGAAGATCCTCTACCACCCTCGCCCTGGCTGACCTACATTGGCTGCCCATACACCAGAGGATCCGCTTTAAAACCCTATGCATTGTCTTTAGAGCAGTGCGTGGGCTAGGTCCTCGACCACTTCAAAAGAAATTTAACTGGTATGAACCCACCCGGTCTCTTCGATCCTCTTCCCTAAATCTCGTTAATGTACCCAGGATCAAGAAAACCACCCTCGGCGGTAGAGCTTTTAGTAAAGCGGCAGCTCAATTGTGAAACAGCCTACCCATTGATATCAGAAATGCAAGTGAACTGATGCCCTTTCAAAAAAAGGTGAAAACATGGCTCTTCCCGAAAACTTAAATCATTAGATCCTGAGTCCTTGTCCCTCCTCTGTTGCACAGTACTTTTTCAGCCTTATGTACCCAGCGCCAGGATGCCCGTAGGGTTGCAGAGCGCTTTACAAATTGCAAAATAAATAAATAAATAAATAGTAATATTCAACGAATCAGGACAGGACATAATATGCACACCATATGTAGTGATCAATTGCTGCTCATCCCTGGCATCTAGATACACACACAGACCCACACTAGCTCTCCCTGAGGTTCAAAGCCAACTGTGTCTTTATCAGATGCCTGCACTTGTTTATTTACAACTGAGATTCTTTTTGGAATGTAGAAAATTGTTTTATTGTACCTCATGAACTGTATATAACAGCTGTCAAAGCTTTGTACATCGAGAGACTTTGAGCAGGAGCACTCTGTTGAGGCTCTCCTGGACGCAGCAGTTAATTAAACCAAAGTGTTCTTATTTTCTTTTAATCGATTTAAGGTAAATGCATATCTGACTGACATTTTGGAAAGGCAGATAAGAGAGATTCGGTGATCCAGCCCAAATGGATTTATCTGCACAAAAAGATCAGTGAGCAGGTGTCAGGATCCCTCCTCCCTGTAAGCTTGGTGCAGATTCAATATGCTTAAAGACTAGAAAATGGGGCACCAGCCGAGACATCACATGGTCCCGTTTATGGAATGCGCGGAATGCTAGGTTAGCTGTCTAGCCTCTTCCGGCGCGTGATTGGGAGTCCAGGTGCAGCGCGCGCTTTCTCGGAACTGCGCACTTCACTGAAGAATCTTGTCACGGAGGTCGCGTCTGAAGATTGTCCTGAAAATAAATTCGAAGTTATCGTCTTCCAGCGAGCGAAGTGTGTATTTGGGCTTCGCTGTCTTGACCTTGGTGTGACTCAACGGAGAGGCTCGGTGAGCGTTTCCAAGCAGAGTTTGTTTCTAAATAGAAAAACTCGAGCTCAGTTATTTATGTGTCAGCGAGGAGTTCAGACCCGGAGCTGAGAATTCCTGTCAACTAATCTACAGATAAGTGGAGAGAGAGAGAGAGAGAGTTTTGGGGAGAACGGTTGGAGTAGAAAAAAGAACTCAGAGCTAAGTGGAGAGGTTTTCTGTTTTCAGTTCTTATCCAAGTGACTGTATATATTGTTTTAAGCAACGTTACAACTACAAGGAAATGACGTGAACTGTTGGAATTAAATTAGAGACTTGCTCACCTGTTGTTACATACAGTCCTCTGAACCTATGCTAGGCAGAAGCTTCTAGCACTATCTAGAAAGATATAGGGACAGTGTTAGAGAGGTGTCAGTACCAGTTAAAAAGAAAAATACAAGAAGAAGGAAAGAAAACTTACCTGAAAAGAATGGGAATGAAATTAATTCACCTAGTTCAGGAAAAGGCACCCTGTAAATAAGAAGAATATATGAGAGAAAATTATAAAGGCAACGTTAAGGCAACACTGGTAGGTTGAGAGAAAAATAATAATAATTTAACACAAGTTCAGAGTATAGAGTAAGAGACAATAACCAATCTATTATTTTACAGAAGTTAGTTCCAACAACAACAAGTTCAACTACAAGAAAGAAGTTAGGAGATAGAGCTGCAAATCTGGAAACACAGAATAGACAGTCAACTCCAAGAACTACACTTCAGTAATAGAAGAGCAGCAGGTCATTACAGATTCTCGGGTAGGTTATCCTAGAAGAAGTGATAGGAAAGCCAGAGTAGTTCACAGGTACAGCAAAATTATTGTCTTGTATATGTTTAGTATTCCTAGGGTTCTTCGAGAGGCTGATTGAAAGCTGATTGAAGATTCCAAAGGAACTCCAGAGGATCAGGACCAGTCTCTTCTGTTTATTTTTCTTTTGTTATTTTATCCAATTTCCCCCTTGCCCCTTTCTAACCAGTTAGAGTCATGATATCATTCTGATTCTGATTGGTTGGAAGTGGGAGTCGGGAAGCTAGCATCTTCTGTTCCTGTGCAAGTCTTCGAGAGAACAGAGTTGGTAAGCAAGTGGACTCTGACAGAAGGTTAGTCTGACTGCTCTCCCCGATGCAGCACCATCACTCAGTAGTGCCCCGTGAACCTCCTGAGCTCTTGTTTGCAGGGTGTTCAAGGCCTTCTTCAACCCTCATGCTCCTGCCTATGCCTCATTTCTGGTGGTCTAGTCAGCTGTTCTACCTCTTTGCCACTTCCTCTTTCTCATCTTTTTAATGTTTTATTGCTTTTAATACATGACTTTTCCTGACCTTTCCCTTCCTTGTCAGCCTCTCTGTGTCTTCGTTCTCTTTATTGTTTTCTTTGGGCTCGCTGTTTTCCCTGAGCTGTTACCCCATTGCTGCAGTCTAAGTGGCCCCTCCCCCTACAGGGTGTCCTCCCCGCCTCCCAGCTGACCCACTCATCCCTACCTAAAGGGAGCCACGTGCTGCGACCCGACCATGACCAGATTCAGGGACCCTGCACCCACAAGCTCTAAACCCCAGAAGCAGAAAAAACTGCCAGCTTTTGACGTAGAACTACACCCAAGGACCTCTCTCCTGTCTACATTACCGCTGCACCTTCAGCCACCTCCTGATACCAGCAGCAGCCCAAGCCTTCCAGACCGCCTCACTCACGAAACTCTCAACTGCATTCTCCTCAACTTTTTTTCCCGACGCAAGCACACCATAGCAATCTGGGACCTCCAAAATGCCTACTTGTCTGATACAAGATCCTGCGTAGGGACAGCCCCACCCACCCAGTAGGAAGCATCACCATTGTTCACAAAAGCATCCTCCATGTGATGATCACTATCCCGGAGTACACAACAACACTCGTGCTGCACCTCCACTTCCAGATCAAGATGTACCCTCAAATGACTCTCTGTGGAATGCTCATCTACAGGCCCTCTGGCCCCATGCTCCTTTTACTAATGCCATCACTGACTTCATTGCACCCCCCGCCCTTGCCTACACAGACTACATCCTACTCAGAGACCTATACTGCATAATTGAGATAACTCAAACACCGCCTCCCTTCTGGAGATCCTAGCCAGCATATGACTGAAGCAAATGGTTACCGCACCCACGCACACAGTGGGACACACACTTGACAGTGCCTTTGCAGAAGGTAACAGCGTCTCCTATAACCACACCACAGAACTCCTGTTCACAGATCACCACTGCATCCACTTCTGCATCACAAAATCCATTGTACAGAAGCGCGCCCATTTCCTCCCCGTAAAAGCTGGAACAAAGTCATCAAAAACCAGCACACCTTTGCACCTCAGCAGCACCCCACCATTGACTACGCTGGACGGCAACAACGCAGCATGCAACCTCCACTGCTGAATCATGAATTGCACCGTCACACTTGCCCCCTCAAGAAAACCACAGGAAGACACTTCACAAAAGCCACCTGGTTCACCAAGGCACAAAAGGAATCCAAACGCTCCTGCTGAAAACTAGAAAAGAAATAACAAAATCCCAGAATCACGCGCCACCTACAGAGCAGCCACTACAAACATTTCATCAAAGACACCTCCAAGACAGAATCCTCACCAATGCTCACAATACCAAAGAACAGCTGCTTGAAAGTCAACTCAGAGAAAACAAAAGTCCTCATCCTTGGCTCTACTCTCTCCTTGGATGACTCCTGGTGGGCCCCGCCCTCAGAAATCTACCACCCCGACAGACCACACACGAAACCTCGGAATCATACTAGACTCATCACTCACAATGAACTGCCAGATCAACGCTGTATCATCGACCTGCTTCAGCACCCTCTGCATGCTTCAAAAGACGTTCAGATGGATCCCATATGAATGCAGAAAAACTGTCAGAAAATCCTTTGTAGACTCCAAATTGTCCAGAACGCCGCAGCCAGACTGGTCCTCAGTATCCCTAGGTGCAGCCACATTACCCAACACCTCCATGATCTCCACTGCCTCACAGTCAAAAGATGAATAACCTTCAAACTCCTCACCCATGCATGCAAGGCACTTTACAACACCTGACCAATATACCAGAAGAACCGCCTCTCCTTCCACACACCCAAAAGATACCTCTGATTAGCCAACCTCTCTCTGGACACTATCCCACGCATCTACAAGGCCCGTTTCCTACCTGGCATCCTAGGCCTGGAATAACCTTCTCTTCCACCTCCAGCAAACCCACACACTTCACCAGTTTAGGACGGACCTCAAGACATGGCTCTTTGTATGACCTCAGCACTCGATGGAGCTACCCTCCCAGCACCTTGAGACCCTTATAGGTGAGTAGCTACTCTGTACCAACTCTGACTGACTGATAATTGATAAGAAGTTATGTTGAATCCCTGGAATGGAGGTCTGTCTGGAGAAAGATGTCATAAGGTTAGGAACTAAATCTAATCCGTACTCGCAAAGTGGCGTACAGCAAATTATGACAAGCATGTAGACCGCATTTGTTTTACCGCTAGTGACCATGCTAGATGAAATCAAAGGTAGCGACCTGACCATGGGTGTGAACCCAGTTGTTAGCAAGGGATTGCCTGACCTTGGGATTTGAACAGGGTCTGACCAACCCTGTGTATTTGCAAGCGATAGCCTGACCCTGGGAGTAGAACAGGCTTCACCTGGTCCTCGGGTGTTAGCAAGGGATAGCTTGGACTTCTGGGCTTAAAGGCAAATCAGTACGCATAGACTCTGGGTGTGATATATGCAACTAACATCTAAAAACATATTTTTTAGTCACAAAGATTTTAGCACTGGTATCGATTCCATACTGGTAGCATCTACAAGAAGTGGGATATATTCCCCTTTTTCTCTCAGCTTGTTCATAGAGCACTGTGTACAAAAAAGCTTAGATGATGTCATCAGTGATGTCACCAATTATGTCATTTGAGATGTCATCAGTGATATCATAAATGATGTCATAGAACATATGATGAGTTATGTCATATGTGAGGTCATAAGCAGTGCGTGGCAGACTCTCAAGTTATAATAAGTGCTACTGACTTTAACTTTTAAATTTTTATGTTTTTAAGTACAAAACATTAATGTTGTCACTGAGAATGTCCCCTAGCTATAATGTTACCGTAACCTTTGCTTTTTTAGTGAATATATAGCAATGGTTACAACTGGAAATCCTGAGAAAAGATGTCAACAAGGTAATTAAATCCTCTACAAAATGGGCAAAATAGTCTTAGTCACCAAAGGAGTTTTATTGTGAAGAGGAATTGCAACAATTGAGTGATGAATCATGTTACCTCACTGTCCAGAGGGGCGAGTATATAAAACACATTTTAGATTTTCCCAGCATGCTACAACAATAGTATAAAAGAGGAATATTAGATGTGGAAGAATATCAATATTTGAGATGCCCACACCCACAAACCCCAACTTTCTCCCATTTGCCCAAACTCCATAAACGTACTACCAGCACCCCTAGGAGGCCGATAATTTAATCTAAAACTAGTTCAATTGAAAAGACATCAACATACATTGACAGTTTCCTCTTCACCCTTGTGAAGGATATGTCTTCATATATATGGGGCACTAAAGAATTTTTGAAAGGGATTGAACGGGTAACCTGGGAAAATGAATTTGTGATCATTAATATGGGTGTCACTACGCTTTATACAAGAATAGGCAACAAAGATGGTCTAAAGTCCAGTGAGTGAAATATCATGACCACAATAGGATGCTGCATGATTTTGTGAGATTCTGTCTCATTAATAATATCTTTACATTTTCAGGGCAATATTGGAGGCTGGTACACATAACGATGATGCACACCTGCTTCATCCCCCAGCTACGTGAACTTGTTCATAGGCTGATAGGAAAAGCAGGTAGCTTGGTTCCCTGGGTGGTGCAGATCATTATGTGGGATCAGTCATAGATGATGTGTTTATCATTTTGAGAGGAAGCAGACAGCATGAGCTAAAGTACATATACACTTAAGATTGAAGTGAGATCAGTTCAGAGTTTTCCTTGATTTAAGAGTATTTGTGGCAGAGAGAAGGATCTGTGCATCCCTCATCAGGAAGCCCACAGCATGGAACTTTTTGCTTCATACCATGAGTAACCACTCAAAGGAAACTGGAGTGGAGCATCCCCTAAGGAGATTTACGCTATACAAAGAGAAACAGCACCCAGGAAAAAAAGTTGACCTTGAAGTCAGGGTGATTATTAAGAGATTCAAAGTCTGTGGATAGCCTAAGAAAGTCCACGATTGAGCAGAGAACACGGTCCATGAGAACAGAAGAGATGATTTGCTGAAGGACAAACCTTCCACACAGGGAGGTCAGACATTTTGATTAATATCAGATTACTCAGAAGACATACCGGACTTTTTGTGTACACTCTGAAGAAACTGGAATGTCCTAAAGGTTTATGCAATATTAGGCCCGGATTCGCCGGACTACCATGAGTATCTTACAGGAGAGGCAGGTCCTGTAAAGCCCTTCAGGTTCACAGTTACTTTAATGGTGTGACCTAGGGGAGACCCCCTATATTTGAATTTGCAGCAATTGGGGAATCCTTTATGTATAATGACTATGACCATGTTTTTGAAAAGCGTTTTAAAATCTTGGAATTTACTATGAATTTCAAATTATTCGATAGTCTCACTGTAATGATTTAATACTTTTTTAATCTAAATGTTATTTATTGTTGTTTAATTGTATGGATGCAGACTTGTATGTACTCGCTTTTATGATTTTTCTATATGGTGAAAATCGAATAAAGCTTATTGAAATTTAAATTGACCCCCTATATAGATAGGACATGTGAAGATAGAGGAAGAAACGTGCAGAAAGAAGCAAGACAAATGCAGAAAGAGGCAACAGAAGTCCAGAAAGACAAAGAAAAGTGCAGAAGAAGCAAGAGATGTGCAGAACGAACCAATAGAGGAGCAGAACGTTCTCCTGTGCCCACAACTTTTAAGTGATGGGTACTGGTGGTAACTGACTCTGACTAACCAGGCCTAGAGCCAGTGCTATGCTAAAAGACACTAAGAATACAGTGAAAACACCTACATACACTAGGGAACACAATGCATTGTGGTACCCCTGTGATTAGCATGACCTCCTATGTATTTGCCATGAGTTAGTGTCGGGGTCATTGCATGAGTACATGGGTACAGAGTGGATGATTAGAGAACTGCAAGGAGAGTGCATGGTGAATTTATAAGTGCTTGGGTTTTGGTGGAGTGGTTGGATACGTACATGGTGCTGGCTGGGTGATAGCGCCTGGACGCCTCAGGGCAGCAGCCGCGCTCAACAAAAATTCTTTTCATTTCATTCATTTCATAGGAGGAGTGCATGGGTAGTGACAAGGTGATGGCTGGACTGCATCAGTAGTGGTCAGGGGATTGTAGCAGGGCATGTGTAAGAGCCTGGGTCATTGCATGAGTGCATGGGAAGTGACTGTATGATTTGAATACTGTAAGGACAGTGCATGGCGAATTTATAAGTGCTTGGGTTTTGGCAGAGTGGTTGGATAAGTACATGTTGTTGGATGGGTGATTTGAGGAGTGCATGGGTAGTGACAGAAGGATTGCTGGAGTTCATGGGTACTACCTGGGTAATTGGAGGAGTGAATCAATACTGTGTAGGTGGTTAGATGTCTGCATGGGTAGGGCACAGGGGATTGTAGCAGTGCATGAGTTAGTGCCTGGGTAATTCCATTCGTACACTGGTACTGACTGGAAGATTAGAGCACTGCAAGGAGAGTGCACGGTTAATTTATAAGTGCCTGGGCTTTGGTGGAGTGATTGGATAAGGACATGGTGCTGGCTGGGTTATTGGATGAGTGCATGTGTAGTGGATGGCTAGACTGCATGTGTCCTGCTCAGGGTATTATAGCAACGCATGGGTTAGTGCATGGGTCATTGCCTGAGTGCATGTGTTGTGACTGGATAATTAGAGCACTGCAAGCAGAGTGCATGGTGAATTTATAAGTGCTTGGGTTTTGGCAGAGGGATTGCATAAGTACTCATATGTCACATCAGGCCCGCCCCTCCCTTCACCTCTGTTCAAATGCACCCCCTGATGGGTTTTAAGTTGGGGGATTAATTCCCCTTGAATCCTGAGGGTCCCTGGGGGCCAGCTAGCCCACCAGGTACCTCCAGTAAGCGCCACAGAGCTGCATTGCAGAGAAGTAGTCCGAGGCCATGCCTTTTTTTTACACCTCTCTGCAACGCAACTCTGTGGTGCTTACTGGGCTTACCTTGTGGGCTAGTTGGCCCCCAGGGACCCTCAGGATTAAAGGGGACTGAATCCCCCAACTTAAAAAACACGCCACATGGTGTGTTTTTACATTTGTCACATCAGGCCCCGCTTCCTCTCTGCACCACTGTGCAAACGCGCCCCCTGGAGCATTGTAAATTTCGGGATTAAATCCCCTTGAGTCCTGAGAGCCCCTATAGACCAACTAGCCCACCAGCTACCTCCAGTAAGTGTCACAGAGCTGCGGTGCAGAGATGTGTAAAAAGGGGCATGGCCTCTGAACATCTCTCTACAAGGCAGCTCCCTGGCGCATACTGGAGGTACCTGGTGGACTAGTTCACCCCCAGGTACCCTCAGGATTGAAGGGGACTTAATACCCCAATTTACAATGTGCCATGGGGTGCATTTGCACACTTGCTATGTCAGGCCCCACCCCCTCCCTGCACCACTGTGCAAACGCACCCCCTGGCACGTTGTAAATTGGGGGATACATTTCCCTTGAGTCCTCAGGTTCTCTGATAGCCAACTAGCCCACCAGGTACCTCCAGTAAGCACCACAGAGCTGCATTGCAGAGAGGTGTAAAATGGGGCATGGCCTCTGAGCACCTCTTCGCAATGCAGCTCCCTGGCGTATATAGGAGGTACCTGGTGGATTAGTTGGTTCCCAGGGACCCTCAGTCATGGTCATGGCATGGCGAGAGAACCGATCCCGCCATGCTATAGCAAACAGGGCTCAGATTTGATCAAGCAAGAGCATTTTGCTTTTTACATACAGGGAGCTGCATGTCAGCAGCTCCCTATGTGTAAAAAGCAATGCTGGCTCCAGCAGGAGGCAGGCTGCTGACCAGGACTGCAGGGGCCTTCAAGCTTCCTCCACAATCCCCAACATGTAAAATGTGGGTGCCCTGGGTACCCACACTTCATGCCAGGCCCCAGAGGATGGGGTCTCTGGGCTAACATTGACCTAGATGGGGTGCTACTCAGTCCCCCTCCCTTGAAATTAAAAAAATTAAAATCTGGGCCCTGAGAGATTGGTTCCCCAGGACCAAAATCACCAAAGGATGGGGGCCACAAGACCTCCTCACCCACTGAAAAAACATCTGTCTCTGAGGAATGGAGTCCGTGGGGCCACAAATGGACTAAGGAAGGTGGGCTACAGAGCTCCCCTCCCTTAAAGAAATAAAAATATAAATCATCCAGAACGTCACCAGAGGACATGCCCCCTTTACCACCACTCTGCCAAATTGCATGCTGGTAGTGTTGTGATTGGGGGATGCAGTACTCTATGATGTTGAGGGTCCATGGGGTCCAGGAGCTCCTCTAGTTACCTCCAGTAACTCCCAGATAGAGGAATTGCTTAGAGGTCTTGGAGGACCTGCACCCTTTTTCCACCACCATGCAAATGTACCTCCTGCTGTGCTGCTGGTTGGGTAATGATTTCCACTTTACTCTTAAGAGCCTTAAGACTAAAGTGGATTTCTTATTCCACTTAGTAGTGTGCCAGGAAGCACGTGTGCATAGTGCCGGAGACAGAGGCTGTGGCCTCTGATGACCTCTCAACAATCCAGCTGTGTTAGTCTTATTGGAAGTAACAGGGGGGCTAATTGACCCTCAAGGACTTTCGATAGTTAAGGGGACTTTATCCCCCTACTAGTAGTGTACCAGGGGGCATGTTTTCAGAGTAGTGGAGAAAGGGTGTGTGGCCTTAGATAACCTGTCAGATATCCTGCCATGTGGGATACACTGGAGGTAACAAGAGGGGTAGTTAGCCCCCAAGGATGTTCTTGGGGGCCAAATCCCTATCCTGTCACCTCCACTAAGACCAGCACCGTGGGCTTGCTAAGAGTTCTTCAGAGGCCATGCCCCCTTTCTCCACCACTCTGCTACCATTAACTACTGGTTGAGAGATTATATCCACTTTACTCCTGCTGGACCTTTGAGACCAAGAAGCCCTCCTGGCCCCTCCTGTAAGTCCTACACAGCGGGATGCCTGAGAGCTGGTTGGAGGCCAAGCCTCCTTTCTCCACCACTCTGCAAACATGACTAGTAGTTAAAAAAAAACATTGAAATTCCCCCAAAAAACAAAAATTACAGGGACGTTATAGTTAGGAATTAGTAATTAAAAAGCCTTCGAAATTCACTGAAAAAGCAGAGGTTATAGGGACGTTACAGTGAGAAAATTGAATAAAGAAACACTTAGAAATTCACAAACAAAGGATACAGGGATGTTATAGTTAGGATTAGTTTTCACTCATACAACACCATTGAAATTCAGCCGTAACAATTCCTGAGCTAACTGTAACTCGGGCCCCCGCAATGCACTGCTTATTATCTCACATATTACATCACTCATGACAGGGTCAGTGACATCTCAAATGACATCACTCATGACATCACTGATGACATAACCCAGTGACTTTTACAGTTTTTAAAAAGTATGCATGTAAAATATATATACCAAAGTGTATTGATGAATCACTGGGCGTATGAGGGCCTGTATGGATGATGCAGTGACTGTGTGACAGATTGTATAATTAATTGATTAGGTATCTCAGTGAATGTATGGGTAAATGAATCGATTTTGTGAATGTTTGTGCAATTTTTGTGTAGCTGTCTGTATGGGTTGGGGAGTGGGCACCTCGTATGAGTGGCTGTATGGGTGATTAATTCGTTGTCTGAGTACCTGTATGGGTGTATGAGTGTCTATTTGGGTCGGTGAGGGGGTGTTTGACTGTCTGCATGGATCAGTGAGTGGGTACATCAGTGACTGTATGGGTTAAGGAGTATGTGTTAAAGGGGCTGTATGGGTGAGTGATTGAGTGAGTGAGTGGTTGTATGGCTCTGTGGGTGTGTGGATGTTTCATTGGTATATGGGTAGGCTTTCCTGTTTTCAGTTTTTATTTTCGGTGAATTCTGGTGGGGTTTTTTCCAGTGTTTTCCAGTGATTTCAATACCTTGAAAAACAGTGGTTATCAGTGGTTACATATTTTCGCGGCATTAAAAAAAACAGAAACAGTGTTTTTTCGGTGTTTATGGAACTTTTTGCTCTTATTATTGCCTGCTTTCTGCACTGATAGTGCATGGTATATAGACAGTGTACGTACAGAGTATATGAGGTCCAAATGCATTTTTACAAATCAAACTTATCGTAGTACACCATACAATACTTCTTCAGTGAGTCTTTGGTCATGCAAGCTCACTGTTTCTTTCTCATGTAAACTTTTATTTGTGAAAAGGCCCTCTCAACATTGGCACATGAGACAGGCTAGGCCAAAATAACCAGTACACAATTTGCTAACTCTGGCCACTGGCATAGCTTTCCATGTCAATACTGGGGCACCTGAGGATTGTGATCCTCTGTGACAGGTTCTGCAACATATGTGTTGAACTGGGCGCATATGCCCTCAGAGTTATTGAAGCGGTCAAAAATGAGGCAGCACGCCAGAGAAAAGTTCCCTTTATGGAAGGGATCTAGAACTTGTGCAGACTACCACAGTGAGGCTTCTTGAATTCAAATGCCGTGGTTGGTGAAGGGCTATTTCTCATACAATGTAAAATAAAAGTTCCTGAATTGCTCCTCAACATTTCTTTGCTTACCAAGTGGCAAGAACTCTGACATTAAACATTTTGCAGTGCTAAAGTCACTAAAAGTGTCACCCAGCTAACTCTCAAGGAGATGTTTCACATCTACAAAAATTATGTTGAACACTTGGCAGACAATGGTGTTTTCAGGCTCAAGTTTTTTTATTATGTCCACTACAGCAGTTATGCTTTCCTGTAAAAATCTCAGAATGCAGTAGAGTGTACTTTTTTCAAATCACCACCAATATGTGACCAAAGATCCTCACATTTCTTGAAGTTTGCATCATCACTCAGCAAAAGTTCTGTAAACGGTTGGCATGTGGATTATATAGCATTTATGGCTTCTAGGACTGAGAACCACCAGCTAAGTGACACAGTTGGGATGACTCTTTCTTTTATGCCACACAATGCACAAAATGAGAAATATTTGTGTTTTAGTTCCCACACCTAAAACAACAGGGCACCAGAATGGATTAAAAAGTCAATAGCCTTCTTCATTAACTCTGAAGGTTGTAAAGATGCTCTCAGATTGCCATCTAACTAGTGGCAAGGATCTACTACAAGGAAGCACTTCAGCTCCGGTATTGATTTTGAAAGGTCATCACACAACTTTTTCATATACGTAGCAGAATCACTGTAAATACAAACAATACCACTTAAGTCTTTTTTGAACTTGGTAAAAACTTTTTGCAGCAGCATTCCAAGTGACACTGCATTCCATGTTTTCCAAAAGTCTGGTGTCATGTTTTCACCAATATCCCAGATGCGTTGTGACTGGTGTGACAATTCACCTACTAACATTACTGACTCACTAGAAAAGAGGGCTGATGTATTAATGGTTTTTACCCATTCTCTTTGAGTAAATGTAAATGTGATGGTATATATTGGGAAAGATTCTTATGAAGCCTAAATTCGACTCAAACGTAGCCAAAAAATCTAATAATATTTAGATATTTCCAGATTCTATACAGATTATAAAATAAATAAACAACACCTAAAACATGCTCCAACCCCTGTATCTTTAGATGAAAGACCACAAAATCGAAAATGGGATGAAGAAACAATATTTTAATGACATCCCTAAACAACAAAACTCAAGCAAAATAATGTTAGCCAAGTCTTTTTTATTGCTACCTTATATAACAAAGTTACATTGTATTGGCCCATTCAGGAAGAAATATAAATGACTCTTTCACTCTCCGTTTCCTTTCTTTGATGGCATTTAGTTTGTGGTTGTGTAGGTTTTTTTTCAGTGTTTATATGTTTACACTGGTGAGGGCTATTTCCTTTCCGGTGGGGTTGTATCTCTTATCATAGGTTTAAACCTAAATACAGACAGCCTATATCTGGGTGAGTAACTGGGTATGTGAAAGGAAGTATAGGTGAGTGATGAGGTATATGAGTAACTCAATCAATCAATCAATCAATAAATCAATCAGGGAATAGTAAGCGCGCTACTGACCCGTGAGGGTCTAAAGGCACTGAGGGGGGTGCACAGTTCCTTTCAGCCGAAGAGCCAGGTCTTAAGGGTCTTCCTGAAGGTGTTCAGGGAGGGGGCACATCTGATGTCTGCTGGTAGCTCGTTCCAGGTCTTGGCTGCAATGTGGGAGAACGATCTACCACCTGCTCTGGCTCTGTGGCTGCGCGGGTGACTGTATGGTTGAGGGAGTGAATGTGAGAGTGGCTGTATGGGTGAGTGTGTGCTTCTGTCAGTGACTGTATAGCTGAGCGAGTAGATGTTAGGATCTGTATGAGTAAGTAAGTGGGTAACTGTATGGCTGAGTAAGTGGCTATATGATTGACTGGATGAGTGTGAAGGTTTGTGAGTAGCTCTATCATTGACTCATAGTACACAGGTGCTTCAATCAGAGTGGGTTTTTATGTGGATATATCAGTGCCTGTATTAGTGAGTAAGTTGATGTAAGAGTAACTGTATGGGTGACTGAGTGGCTGTGTATGTAGACCTATTAATCAGTAAGCAGGTGTGTAAGTACTGCTATGAGTGTGTCAACGGCTTTGAAAGTGTTAGTGTGAAAGTTGGAGTGGGTGTACGAAAGGTTAGATTGTGGTCTGAGTAGGTCCATCAGAGATTCTGTAGGTAATGTCATCAGTGATGTCATTGCGATATCATTTGAAATGTCATCAGTGGTGTCACCAGTGACGTCACTGACCATGTCATTAGTGAAGTAAGATGTGAGGTCATAAGCAGTGTATTGCAGGGGTGTCAGTTATAGTTAGCTCACCTAACCGTAACTGTTGCATTTTAAAAGCTAATTCCTAACTATATTGTCCCTGTAACCTTTGTTTTTTTCCTGTAAATGTTTCTGTTTTTTTCTCTAGTTGTTGTGTTTGCTGAGTGGTGGATAGTTTTGTCCATGGGGGGCCTCTCGGATCCCTCCAGCCCTGAGGATTGGCACCTCCTGGGCTTAATGATTACAAAATATGGGGGGCACACAGAACCCCCATGGCCCTTGGGGTTGCCACCTCCCTGGGCTTTAATTTCAATTGATGTGGGGGCCACATGGACTCCCTGCATCCCTGGGGACCGCCACCTCCTTGGAGCAAATTATACAAAATGAGAGGGCCCACTTCCTAGAGCCATACATGGCCCTGGGGAACACCACCTCCAATAGCCAGCTCCTGCAATGTGCCCAAGTGCCCACCTCTGTGACATTGCAGTTTGCTATGCCTTGGCCTGAGTATTACCACTCCTGCCAAGCCATAGCAAATGAAAAACCTCTAGTTTCCTGAAAGCAGAGCAAAATTGCTTTTGGACATAGCAATCTGTATGTTCTTCAGCTCCCTCTTTCCAAAAGCAATGTTTTCTCCTGCAGGATGTGGAAACCGGCCAAGGACCATGGGGGCTTTGAGGCTCCCCCGTGGTCGCCATCAGTGATGAGTAGGTTCCCTTGGTGGGAACGGGTGCCTACAACAGACACCAGAGGGGATTGAATCCCTTGGGGCCAGAATCAGGCAGGGATGGGGCCCAACACCCTTTAATGTAATTAAATAGATAAAAAGAAAAAGGCCAGGCCCCGGGGATGACAGATGGGGGATGGGGTTCACTGGCCAAATTTGTCCTGGGAGGCGGCCCATGCAGCCCCCTCCTGATAAAATAAATGCACATTATAAAGTATAAACGCCCTGTCCCCTTTCTCCACTACTCTTCAAATGTGCCTCCTGAAGAAATGCTGCATGGAGGATGAAGTCCCCTTAGCTGCAGATGGCCTTTGGGGGCCAACAAGCTCTCCTGTTAACTCTAGGAAGTCCCACACAGTGGGATTGCTGAGAGGTCTACGGTGGCCACTCCCCCTTTCTTCACCACTCTGGAAACGTGTCTCCTGGTGCAGTGCTGGTTGAGGGATAAGGACCTCTTGGCTCCAGAGGGTCCTTGGGGGCCAACAAGCCCTCCTGATACCTTCAGCAAGTCCCACAGAGTCTAAGTGTTGAGAGTACTTCAGAGGCCATGACCATGGTGGGAAATCACATTAAAAAACCTTAGAAATTCACTGAGAAAACCCAAATATTACAGGGACATTATAGTTATGCTCAGATTTCACTCATGCAAGATCAATGAAAATCTACAGTTATAAGTACCTGAGCTAACTTATGCCCCCTCAATGCACTGCTTATGACCTCACATATTAAATTACTCATGACATTATCAGTGACATCAATGATTACATTACTGATCACATCTGAAATGACATCACTGATGAGAGCATCGACAGAAACACTCACACATCCACTCACACCCCATACAACCTCTCATACTCCAACACCCACACCAACACAACAACTCAAATACCCATTAACAGCCCTATACCAGTACTCATATACCCATTCACTCCTCCATGGAGGCACTCACACATCCATTCACTCACTCATACAGCCCCTCACACAACTGTTCACTAACCCATAGTTCCACTCAGACAACCAGTCACTCACCCCTACAGCAAATCCCATAGCCATACTGTTGTGTGTAGATATAGATTATGTATGCATTTTTCTGATATAGGTACAATTTCTATCCCTTATATAGGCATAGAAATCCAGTCTTTATTTAGGCATAGCCCATGCTACCTAAATACAGGCATGGCTACTCCCATCCGTTTATCTATGTCACAATGATTTCTTGGAAAACCAGACTCTTAAGCTGTAGGGACTTCCCCTTGTCTGGATATTGATTTCTCCAAGAACTCATTTATTATGCATGAACATCTATTCCTTAGGGGTTCATCCATGACGTTCATATGCCCAACTTTTACGTCCATGCTGGCATTCCTAAACACCTTCAAGGTATAAATATACCTTCACTTGCTATGGCAAAGCACACTGTGGTGCGGTGCAGTTCGACTACCTACTTGCACAATGCAGCTTGCCACAGCAAGTCACGAAGGAAGCCAACTCTCCAGCTGACGAACTGATTAGACGCTGTCATCTTCTTGCCAAGAATCCAGCTCCTGTATTTCTGACTCCCCTTGCGGGGTGTTGGGAAATCGAGTCCCGGGAAAGAGATACCAACCTCTCACATTCAAAGGTATGGAGCTAATTAGAACTTAGAGAATCTTTGGCAGATTCTTGGCAAAACTAAACTTATCTAAAACAGCATCTACTACATCCCTCGTACTAGACTTAGGTTAGGTACACAGGGGTAGGATTATTTAGAAGTACTTTGAGTATTTTAGCATGTGTTATTTATATATGTATTTTAATTAATATGTTATAGCCACAAAACCATGCTATTACAATATTATTTTATATTACTGTACATATTCTATTTCGTATTCTATCTTACAATTGTAGCAGTTCGTATCTCTTGCATGAGAAATAAGACTGTTCAATAAACCCTTTTATTGAAACTCCCTTCTCACTATTTCTGTGCTACTCTGTAGAAACAAAGCATCCACAATTGACTGAGTGAAATAGTTATCTATTGCTTCCACAACTCTGAAGATATTGTTTCGATTCTAGGGGAAACAAAGTTGTCATGTTTATGCTGTTGTCAGAGATTAATCCCTTCCTGTTTATTTGAGAAAGTTTCTAGTGTCCTCCGAGTTAGCTGGCACTCACACAATTAAGTTTAATATACTCAATAGAGACATACTGACCTCAGTCCTATGTCAAATCTATAGTGTATGTTATTCCAATACGCAGAGCCTATTAGGGATATAGGAACTACACTACAATACACTAACCCATACATCAACTCATACACCCACTTATTTACTTATACAGTCACTCACATACCCATAAAACCTCTCAACATAGCCACTCACTCACCCAATTAAACACTCACTCACACACTCACTCACTTTCACACCCACAAAAGCACTCTTATACCCATTCACACATGCATACACGCACTCACATATTCGAACAGTCACCCATACAGTAATTCACATAGACTCACTTTAATACAGCCACTCACACTCCAACTCTATTGACCAAATACCCACTCAAACAGCTGCTAACTCGCTCATGCAGCCATTTACATAGTGAGTCACTCACTCATACAACCAATCAGATACCCACTTATTCACCTATATAGTCACTGCACACCCATTCACTCACAAATACAGCCACTGAAACAGCATCTCCCTCACACATACAGCTACATACACACCCAATGTATACACTCATACAGCCACTTCCACACCCATACACTTAAGGATACAATCACACAACCACTCACAATATGTTAGAAATAATATCATCGAGTAGTAGTGCACCTAGTATACAATTTAATTTCTGTTGTAGGTTATTATATATGGTTAACACTTATAAACACTAAACACGTACACTCACTTGATGATGCCATTAGTGATGTCATTTGAAATATAATTGGTGATATCTCTGACAACGTCATGAGTGATGTAATATGTGAGGTCATAAGCAGTTCATTGTGGGTACATACGTTATAGTTAGATCAGGTAACTATACCTGCTGTGTGTGTGATAGATGGATAGATAGATGAATAGATATATAGATAGATAGAAAGATAGATATATAGATAGATAGATAGATAGATAGATAGATAGATAGATAGATAGACAGACAGACAGACAGACAGATAGATAGATAGATAGATAGATAGATAGATAGATAGATAGATAGATAGATAGATAGATAGATAGATAGATAGATAGATAGATAGATAGATAGATAGATAGATAGATAGATAGATAGATAGATAGATAGATAGATAGATAGACAGACAGACAAATAGATAATGATTAATAATTAAAGAAGATACAAAAGTAATATAAGCAGAAAGAAATACATTGTAAACTACTTTATTACAAAATGTAATACGTAATTTGACTACCAAATTTTAAGGTAAAAAATGCATCCCCCAAAACCTATTTTGCTAAACAGTATAAGTATTCCTAATCATTTACAACAAATATTTTGATAACTAATAATAAACATGTAATTATACTACATAGAAAAAGAAATACTATATAATTGAAATTTAAAATAGAAAATTTATTTGATTATAACAACCTTCACTTGTATTGCTACAAAAATAGACAAAATAACATATTTATATCAATTCTTAAAACACAAAGAAAATACAGAAACAAACGTCATTTCACGGGCAAAATTTTTAAAATAATTTCAATTAATTAAATCATTCTTTATTCAGGTGTCAGAAGCATACTTAGCAGTACATAAAACAATGAAAATTCCATTAAATTCAATTCAATTCAATATAGCTTTAATCAGTATGTACAGACAACCATAAAAGCAGTTACAATATTAAAATGCATGGATACAAAACTGTCATTTTAAAAGGTTTTAGAAGCAAATTACATAAATACTAGTCCTTGTCAGGTGCATATTAGCCTTTAGGGGGCAATACTTTTCCTGACAATTATAGCTTTTAGAAAAAAAGGGCAACATTAAAACAAACCCTGGCATCATCCAGATCAGCTAATAATTTAATTGCAACTTTATGCGTTCTCACATTTTGTTTTAAAAATAGGGATTTTAAATAGTCACGCCTACAATTCTAATAAAAGTCACAATAGAGCATAACGTGAACTGTGTTTTGCTTGGACTGCCTGTCACATGGAGGACAGGATCACGAGGACAGGATTTCATTACAGGAAAAGTGACTAGATTGTGTACAATTCCAAGTCTAAGTCTGGTCAATACAAATGTGTTGGCTTTGTAACCTGAATTAAATAGTATTGAAAGTGCATCTTAGGCTCGATCGATTGGCATAATTTTAAAGTTGCTTTTTCACCGGCCATTCTCATATAAAATTCCATTTTATAGTTCATAAAAACATCCTTAAAAACCTGTTTAGTTAATGTAATCATCTGCACAGGATTCAACTGAATTTATAGATTCAACAGCATGCTATATGTATTACTGATATATCTTAGCCAAGGAATGCACATTGTTTTACGCAGAGATAGTCAATCCATGATACTTGACTTGGTAAAATTAGTCTCATTTTTAGCCCAGATGAACCGCCATAGTAGCCATGTTGGCAATGAGATAAAATATGCTAGGTACTGTAATTCTACTTTGCAGTGTATTATCTCAGTGGATGCTGAAGGAGGTAAACTTTAAAGATGCTTTGAGAAGGAAATTTCTTCACGCTGCAATACCTGACTGCAGTGGTTGCCCCACACCTCTGCACCATACATGGTGGTGGTAACAGATCTACCCTTAGAAAATGCAAGCATATCCTTGATTAGGCGGTTGAATACATTTGTTGCCAATCTAAAAAACCCATGTGCACTCCTGTTCACCTTAGAGTGAACATTAGCTATTTCATATAACCAGTTGCCACTACCTGAAAAAGGTACTCCAAGGTAGCAAAAAGTGTTGACAGTATCTACAGGAGTAATATCACTTTAAAAATGTTTGCATTTCTTTAATTTAGGTTCACATGCCATAGTGTATGTCTTTGATTTGTTGATTACCAATTTTAAAAAATGCAAAATATGTACATACATAGGTAATTTGACAATTAAAGCAAGCAAGCACAAGGAACTACAAAAGCATTGAATCTCTACAATGAAGTGCTGACTTCAAAAAGGATCCTAACCTAAAACATGCTTCCTTATGGGCCAATTTATGAGGCCATTTGCGTCGCTCTTGCAATGCAAAATGGTGTGAAAGAGTGACCTTGAGACAGAATTTAATCCACGCAAAGCCATTTTGAGTTGCTGTGAGTGGCTCAAATAAGATGGAGTAACACAACGCAGCGCACTCGTTATGTTGCATTTCTCTGCCCTCAGAAGGTGTTTCAAGGGTGTTGTTTGGGCGTTCCCATGCAACTCTCAAAAACACCAAAAACTTACACTGACGTGCAGAGGAGAAATATCTCTATTTCTCTAAGTTTCGTCCTCTTTCTTCCTCATTCTGCCGCACACATAGAAAGAGGATGATTCCTCCACATGATTGTTTTTGTACAGGAATGTGCCCCTTCCAGCACAAAGCAATCCTGCATGCAACGCAGGCACCTTCCTCCATGAACTTTGTAAAGGAATTATCTAGCCATCACAGAACTTAGTGTACAAGCCATCAGGATCAGATTGTCTGCATATAAAAATGCAGGATTAGGGACACTGTTTGCCATCGGGATGTCCAATAAATCAATCAATCAATCAGGGAATTTTAAGCACGTTACTCACCCGTGAGGGGCTCAAGGCGCTGGGAGGAGGGGGGAAGTAGGCCTCTCTATTCAGCCAATGAGTCAGGTTTTGAGGGTCTTCCTGAAGGTGTTCATGAAGGGGGCGTGTCTGATGTCTGCTGGTAGCTCATTCCAGGTCGTGGCTGCAATGTGAGAGAATGATCTTCCACCTGATTTGGCTCTGAGGATACGGGGGGTTTCAGCCAATGCAAGGCTGGATGATCGCAGGTTTCCTTTGGGTACGTGGAAGTTAATTCTGTCATTGAGGTATTTAGGTCCTTTGTTGTGAAGTTGACTCTCTTCTCCACGGAGAGCCAATGGAATTGCCACAGGTGTTGGCTGATGTGTTCGTGCCGGGGGATGCTGAGGACGAGTCTGGCTGCAGTGTTCTGTATTGTTTGTAGTTTGCGAAGTATGGACTTGTTAATGCCGGTGAAGAGTGCATTTCCATAGTTGAGTTTGCTGGTGATCAGTACGTGGTTGACTGTTTTCCTTGATTCGGGGGTTCTTTTGAAGGTCTTTCGGAGGATGTGGAGGATGTTGAAACAGCTGGAGTTGACAGCATTGACTTGTCTGTTCATGGTGAGTTGAATACGATGCCGAGGTTCTTGGCGTGATCTGTGGGAGTAGGTGGGCTTCCGAGGGCTACGGGCCGCCAGGTGTTGCCTCATGCTAAAGGGGTGGTTCCAAGGATGAGGACTTCTGTTTTCTCGGCACTGAATTTTAGGCAGCTGTTGGTCATCCAGTCTGCCACTTTTTGTATTTTTCTCTGGAAGTTGAGTTTTGTGGTGGTGGGGTCTTTGGTGAGGGAGAGGATGAGCTGAGTGTCATCGGCGTAGGATACTATGTTGAGGCTGTGTTGTCGGATGATGTCTGCGAGGGGGGCCATTTAGATGTTGAACAGGGTTGGGCTCAGAGATGACCCCTGTGGTACTCCGCAGGTGATGTCTGTGGGGCGGAGAGGAAGGGAGGTAGTCTGATCCTTTGGCTTCTTCTAGTGAGGAACGAGTGGATCCAGTTTAGGGATGTTCCTTGTATACTGGCCTCACGTAGTCTGGGGATTAGTATGCGATGAGGGACGGTGTTGAAGGCTGCATGCTGGTCAAGGAGGATGAGGCTGCGGAGTGGTCCTGGTCCAGGAGAGTTCAGATGTCATCTCTGGCAGTGAGTAGGGTGGTCTCTGTGCTGTGATTGGCTCAGAATCCGGATTGGGATGGGTCAAGGACATTGTGTTCTTCAGTGAAATTTGTCATTTCCCTGTTGAATGTGTTTCTGCCACTTTGGCTGCGAAGGGGAGAAGCGAGATGGGCCTGTAGTTTTTGAGGACCGTCTGGTCTGCCGTGGATTTCTTTAGCAGGGGCCTGACTTCGGTGTGCTTCCAATCGTGTGGGAAGGTGCCTGTTTTAAAGGTGGTGTTGATGGTGTGTTGCAGTTCAGGTGTGATGGTGTCTGTGGCTCTGTGGTAGATATGTGGGGGACAGGGGCTGGTAGGGAGCCCCCAAGTGAATGACTTTCATGGCTGTGGCAGTCTCCATGGTCGTGATTGGTATCCAGATGGAGAAGGTGGGCTTGCTGGTGTCATGGGGAGGCAAGGGGGTAGATTAGGTGTCTTGTGGGGGGTTGGTGAGGTTGTTATAGAGTGTTCTGATCTTGAGGTGGAAGAAGGTTCCGAACTTGTCATAGAGGTTCTCAATCAATCAATCAATCAATCAATACATTTGTATAGCGCGCCACTCACCCGGAGGGTCTCAAGGCGCTTGGGGGGGGGGGGGCTACTGCTCGAATAGCCAGGTCTTGAGTTGCTTCCTGAAGGAGAGGTGGTCTTGGGTAAGACGAAGGTGGATGGGGAGGGAATTCCAGGTCTTGGCTGCCAGGTAGGAGAAGGATCTCCCTCCCATGGTGGCTCTTCGGATGCGTAGAACGGCAACAAGGGCGTGGCTGGTCGATCGTAGTTGGCGGGTTAGAGTGCAGGAGGTCAGGCGGTTGTTGAGGTACCTGGGGCCTAGGTCGTGGAGGGCTTTGTGTGCGTGAGTGAGGAGGCGGAACGTGATTCTTTTGCTGACGGGGAGCCAGTGCAGGTCTTTCAGGTGTCCGGAGATGTGGCTGTGGCGGGGGATGTCCAGGATGAGTCGTGCGGAGGCGTTCTGGATGTGTTGGAGTCTTTTCTGCAGTTTGGCTGTAGTTCCGGTGTAGAGGGTGTTTCCATAATCCAGTCTGCTGGTGACAAGTGCCTGGGTGACCGTCTTCCTGGTTTCGGTGGGGATCCATCGGAAGATCTTTCGGAGCATGCGTAGGATGTTGAAGCATGAAGAAGAGACGGCGTTGACTTGTCTGGTCATCGACAGGGAGGAGTCCAGGATGAAGCCCAGGTTGCGTGCGTGGTCCGTTGGTTTGGGTGCGCTGCCTAGGGCCGGGGGCCAACAGGAGTCGTCCCAGGCAGATGGTGATGATCCAAGGATGAGGACTTCCGTCTTGTCTGAGTTCAGTTTCAAGCGGCTGTTCTTCATCCACTCGGGTACTTCTTTCATCCCTTCGTGCAGGTTGGTTCTGGCGGTGGCGGGGTCTTTGGTGAGGGAGAGGATCAGCTGGGTGTCGTCGGCGTAGGAGATGATGTTGAGGCTGTGTTGGCGTGCGATGGCTGCAAGGGGGCTCATGTACACGTTGAAGAGGGTGGGGCTGAGTGATGATCCTTGTGGTATGCCGCAGATGACTTCGGTGGCCTCGGATCTGAACGGGGGGAGGCGGACTCTCTGGGTTCTTCCAGCGAGGAACGAGATGATCCACTCCAGTGCCTTCTCTTGGATTCCGACGTTGCTGAGGTGTTGTACTAGGGTGCGGTGGCAGACAGTATCGAACGCTGCGGAGAGGTCCAGGAGGATGAGGGCCGCTGTTTCCCCGTTGTCGAGCAGGGTTCGGATGTCGTCGGTGGCTGCGATGAGGGCGGTCTCGGTGCTGTGATTGGCTCGGAAGCCGGACTGAGAGTGGTCGAGGGATCCGTTCGTCTCGAGGAAAGCGGCCAGCTGTCTGTTGACGGTCTTCTCGATGACTTTGGCAGGAAACGGGAGGAGCGAGATGGGGCGGTAGTTCTTGAGGTTGGTGGGGTCTGCTGATGGTTTCTTCAAGAGGGCGGTGAGTTCGGCATGTTTCCAGCTCTCCGGGAAGGTGGCGGTGTTGAAGGAGCAGTTGATGATGTCCCGGAGTTGGGGCACGAAGACGGAGTCAGCCTTGTTGAAGACGTGGTGAGGGCATGGGTCAGTAGGCGATCCGGAGTGGATGGTGTTCATCGTGCGGATGGTGTCTTCGGTGTTGATTGGGGTCCAGTCGCGGAGGGTGGTGGTGGGGTGCGTCGGTTCCGTGGTGGGGTGCGTGGTCAGTTCGCCGAAGCTGTTGTGCATTCTGGGATTCTGGGGTTCTGGGATGGGATGGGATGGGGTAATGTCTGCGGCTTCGCTGTGTGGGTTGGTGAATTCGTGGATGATGTTGAAGATTTCCTTGGAGTTGATGGAGTTGGTGAGGATTTTGTTGTGGATGAAGTTCCTTTTTGTTCTGATTTGGCTGTGTTAGTCCGCCATGGCCTTCATGTAGGTGGAGTAGCTGTCAGTTGTCTTGGTATTTCTCCAGTTGTTTTCTAGGCGTCTGCAGGTACGTCTGACTTCTTGGAGGTTGGTGGTGAACCAGTCAGCTTTTCTGGGGCGTTGTTTGCCGGGATTGCGTAGATGGGCAAGCTTGTCTGCGCAGTTGGAGATCCATGTGTGGAATTTTCTGGCTGCAGTGTTTGCGTTGGTTACCCAGGTGTGGTTGGCTCGGGAGAGGGTGGGGTTCAGTTGCTCGTCGGTGAGCTTGCTCCAGTTCCTACTTGGAGGGCGGGGTGCTGGTTTAGCTGCTTTGGGTTTCTCAATGGGGAACTGGACGCAGTGGTGGTCGGTCCAAGGTGGTTGCTTTGTGTGACTGATGTGGATGCTGTTTCTTGCAGTGAAGATGGGGTCGAGTGTGTGCCCTCCCTTTTTTATTGGTGTGTTGATGAGCTGGTTGAGTCCGATGTTGGCAAGGTTGTCATGGAGGATGGTGGAGCTGAGGTTGCTGGGTTGTCGAGGTGAAGTTGAGGTCTCTGATGAGTATGCAGTTTGTTGATGCGATGGCGTGGGGTGCATTGAAGTCGGTGATGGTAGTGGCAAAGGGTGTCCAGGGGGTCTGAAGATGAGTGTCCCATGGAGTGTGGTCTTGAGGCTGGTCTTGATCTGGAAGTGCAGGTGTTCAGTGTACGGGAGGGTCTCACTGGAGGTGGTGAAGCAGAGGGTGTTTTTGTGGATTATGGCAAGGCCACCTTCCGGGTGGTTGGGGTGGTCCTTCCTCTGGATCTTGGAGTTGTCCGGGATTGTGGTGTTGATGTCTGGGGCAGAGGCGGCATTGGTCCAAGTCTCTGTGAAGAAGACAACATCAGGTGAAAGTCGAGTAGGTTCCAGATTTCTATGGCGTGTTTGTGAACGGAGCCCACATTGTGGAGGATGCAGCTGAGGGTGTTGTTGGTGTTGGTGGTGGTGGAGGTGTTGGGGGTCGGGGTGGTGGTGGTAGTGAAGGTCCGGTGGCAGCGGAGGCAGGAGAACTGACCATGGGTCATGTTTGGTGGGGCCAGTTTGCAGTCTGAGTGTCTTCCAGTGTTAAGTGCGAGGAGGGTGGTGGTGTTGTAGCGATGGATGGTCGGAGATCCAGGGTTTCTGGTGCTGGCGGTGGTCAGGTCATGGACGGGCGCAGAGGGGCTTGCATTAGGCCCACCTTTGGCGCACCAGCGGCATGCCTGCTCCGCGCGTCTGCTGTGCGACCGAGCAGCGTCTGCCAGTAGGTAGGAGAGGGACGATCAGCTAGGTGGCGGGAGATGGGAGCGTGTGATGACAGAGGGTGGGGCCGCAGGGGTCAGCGGCAGCAGGAGAAGGGAGCGCGAGAGGTCACAGCAGGAGTAAGGAGGGCTAAAAGTGGATAATAGTCACAATAAGTTAAAAAAACGCAGCACAATACACAATGGCACAACTGGGGTGTAATTACAAGATCGCATAGTAAAAACAGCCCATACTGGTAATTACGAGCACCAAGGGGTGGAGCACATGGAAGGAGCTATGGCAGGCAAGGCATCTCAAACCCTCCCAGGCGGGGCTCGATGCTCAGCGGCTTTGAAATATGAGCGGAGCTGCTGGGGAGAGAGTTCGCCTTTAACCAGGGGTCCAAGTAGTCAGAGGCTAATACAGGACTAAGATTATTAATATATGGAATAAACACAAGATTGGTGGGACACATCCCTGACAAGCATTCGACAAAGACTAAATAAGATCCCATACCTCTCCTCTCGGACAAATCCATCGCTGACATATTGTCATGGAGTTCTATTAAAAAAATGCACATGTGCAACATCTAAATCCAGTTTGAGGGGTGTGGCCAAGATGACGGAGTGAGCTGATGTGCCTTCCTCGCGCTCCGTCCCTACCTGAGACAAAGCATCCATAATAGCAACCCACCTGGCTGGATCTACTCACGGTGGGCCCATTAATTGCTTTCGGGGCGAGTCCTGAACTCCCAGGGAGCAGCCGAAGCCACATTGGTGATTGTTCAATGTTGCCTGAAGTTTGCTTGCAATGCAGACTGCAGTGCAAGCGGGCTGTGCCGTCCTTGAGTGTCAGCAGAGAGGAGCAGAGGTGTCGGTGACCCCCCCGGTTAGAAAGCACCTGGGGTGACCACATATTGTAAAGCACGGGCCAACTGCCCTAGATTTGGGCAGTACCAGGGGGTGAAATATATGGTGGCACATGTGGCAGACTCATGCTTAGGTCTGTGCTCCGTAGTGAGTGCGATTCGTCTGAGCATCGGGAGGTGCACCATGGCAACTCAGCCTTGCAGTGATTAAAGAAGACGCATCTAGTTTGTGGCATTGGCCCAGAGGTCATCGCATCAGTCTGTGGACCCTGTGCAGGCCCTGTAACTCTGATAAAAGTAGTCCAAGGTCCGCTCCTTGGGGGGCTATATCTGGGACTCGGGCCTCCGACTGTAGGTGTGCCATACACAAGCCTGGATCTATGGCTGGCCTACTCTTGTGATACTGCACCCGGCAGCTGCCCCCGCATATCTAAACATTTTCAGCACCCCTTGGGCCCCGATGGGGAGTCAACAGACCGCAAGAAACCATATAGATTTCAGCTACCTACACTCATGCAGTTGCCAGAGCTAGTTTGAGGCGTCAGGCCCAGGGCCTCCTGTGGGTCGAGAGAGGGAGCACTCTGCCACTAGCATTTGCCCAGAAGATGTCCTGTGGAGACCATTGTAGGACCTCGGCAGCACATCAAGGCACACCAAGGCCCTCTCCATGGAGGCCCAGTTCCCAGGAATCAGGCCTTCAATGGGGTGTGAGTCCTGTCTGCATTATGGAACACAACCCAGCCGTCTTTGCTCAACAGCGTATCCCACATACTGGCCACCCCCGCATCTCAACAATCTCCAACACTCCTAGGGCCCTGGGATGGATTTGTCAGCTACAATAAGGTTAGCAACAGGCTTATATCCCCAAATTATTCACCCTGAGTCCCCTTCAAACATAGAGAGATACTATAGTGTGTAGCCACCATGTGAGGCCCTAGTGGGGAAGGACAGCTGAAATGTCCTCACAGCGAGGGGCCTAATTTCCTTGCCGGCCACACAAGGATCAATTGGAAGCATCCCTGGGAGTCATCGCATGGCTCTCGGACCTGTGTCTCTTGCATTTGGTGTAGACCTGGGGCAGGATGCTGTGTGGTACATTGCAGCCCTGTGACCTTTTCTCCCTGGACTGTGCTCTGGTTGTGTGTTCCGCTGTCCCCTCCTGTAGTTCACACCTTCTGGCACCTAGGTCTGGGAACAGGAGATATGGCCACAGCTAAAGTAAAAAAATGACCCGTTCGTCAAGGACATACTGCTTAGAAACACAACGGAATCCCAGCATGGATATTTGCCCATGGAGGACTTTAAGCATATGGGCGGATGCGACAACCCTGAGAGTTTAGTGACCCATGAATTCCTTAAAGTGCATCCTTGTGTGAAGATTTGCAGATGGTTAAAAAAGATCTCAAGACAGAGCTCAGGGAAGTGTTTTGAGATATCGATGAAATGGTAGAAAGATTGGTGGCCTTTGAGAAGAGCTCCCTAACTAGGGATGCAGAAATAGAAACCCTCCAACAGGAAATCATCTGCTTTCAGGATCAGCAACTAGATCTTCAGGCCCACGCCAAAGACCTGGAAACAGGCCAAGAAGGAAGAACATACACATTAGGAATTGGGCCCAGAAGGTACGGACCTCAACGGTTATGTCCAAGCCCTATTCGGACGAATCCTTGGAGACAGTGTGTCAAGTTGTACCAAGTTAGACCAATGTCACAAAGTCAGCCTCCCCAGGGAACCTCCTCACCCATCAGCAGACATCCTAGTCTGCATTAATAACTTCATTGAAAAAGAGGCGATTTTCAGGGCTGCCAGATCTGACCAGAAGACGTCATTTCAGGGCCACTCTCTTCAGCTATTCCTCACCCGGCATCTCGTACTCCTGGGGCCATCCCTTTTGCCATATTTTTCAGGCTGAATGGCAGGACCTATGTACTGCATTCCCTCGTGGAGCTCGGCAAAATCTTTAATCTTGAACTTCCTGCCTCGGATCCCCAGTGCTCCCTAATGGAGGAACGAGTTAAAGGAAGGAACAGCCACAAATCCAGACGACCTGTGCTCCATCGGCCGGACTTGAGCACCATAGCCAAAGAAAGGACTAAATACTGCGTTCCCTCTCTGGTGGGAACAGGGCTGATGTAGACCCCCCTCATGCGGTACTGTGCATGGGCAGAAGGGATGTTATCATAGGGTGGGGGCGCGTACACTAAAGCACACCATTTAACATTGGCTCGCTGTGCCCTGATTACCCCTCTGGACCCGAACTTCCAAGTCACCAAAGACTTTATGGACTTCAAGTTTCTTCTAATTTTCTATTTCTTGTTGGGGTTTTGTTAGGGAGTTCTCCTTCTGACTGACTATAGGGGGTGAGCCGATACACCACCGGATTGCTATGACCTCACCTTGATTGTTTGACTCCCTTGCATTGTAAAACTAACGGCTTATTTTTCCAGCTTACATCTGCTTAGTCCTTTTTACACCCTGAATCATGGAGATAAAAATACTCTGTCTTAATGTGAAAGGCCCTAATAACCCCACAAAGAGGTCTGCAATACTCTCCTTTTTAGAACACTCATAAGGAGATATCTGTTGGCTTCAAGAGATACATCTGCTTGTGCAAGACACTCACAGAAGGCACTCTAGGGGATTCCCACACCAATTTTGCTCGCCAGGAAGGGGGACGAGGAGGGAGGGGCAATACTGTTCTCCAGGTGCTTCCAAGGGATGATGATGGGTATATGTCAGGAGATCAAGGGCTGCATGCTAACCATCTGGGTGCAAATAGGCACATCTCATTTCACGATAGCCTCACTCTATGCTTTCAATGAATAACAGGAGAACTTTATCATTGATGCACTTGCCGGGGTCATTCAGCTCCCAGATCAGGCTAGTTTGGTGGGAGGAGAATGCAATAAAGTCATTAACGGGGTGGGATCACTCTGGGGAAAGGACTGTACATGCGGGGGCCCTTTTCCCAGAAGGGTTGACCTGGCTGGCTGACTGTGGTGCTACACCCCAATGAACAGGACTACATGTTCTATTCAGCAGCGCACAAAACCTATACAAATCCTACATCATTTCCTAGCTTCTTTCTCACAAAGGAACTGAATAACGACTTCTTCCATGGAGCCCTGCTCCCTTTCAGACCACGTTTCAATCACACTTACTCTAACACCTCCCAATAGTCACCATGGCGTTTACATGAAACGCTGTTGCACTATCCTGATATGGTGTCTTCAATTCGATGGACGATCACTGAATATTTGACCATTAATGACTCCGGTTAGATCCCCCTGTCGTCAATTTGGAAAGGCCTTACATTGATTGTCTGAGGTGCCTTAATAGTGAAAGCAGCCATGACAACAAGACTTGGAAAGATAAAAGGGTGGTATTGATACTAGAGTCCATCCATGAGCGCACCAGGGCTCCTAGAATCTGGCTCAAACTGGAACAGAAGAGACTTCAGCTTAAACCCCTTGATTTAGATTGAGTTTATCATGCAATGCTTTGTTTCAAGAATAATGTTTAAACAGGTTCTAACAAAGGAGGTATCATGCTAGCTCATTGCTTACATAGCAAATAATACGCAAACACAGCAAAAACCATCAAAACATGCTTGGGTTTAGTGGTATCTGATGCTCCGCCATTGTGGCTGAATTTCAGGCGTTCTATGCTAACTTATACACGGGGGTCCACGCGACCTCCTCAGATCCCCAGTCCTACTTACAGTCCGCTGCGATTATTCCTCTCCCTCCAGCTGAATCAGAGTGCCTTGAACAGCTGATTTGAATAGAAGATATCACCTCTGCAATTGCAAGAATGAAGCCAATAAAATCACGAGGCCGAATGGATTTAGCACCCTCTTTTATAAGAAGTTCTGTAATGAACTAGCCCCTCTGCTTACACACCTTTTTAACTCCATATCTAAGGTTCTGAAACCCGGGAAAGACCTCCAGCAGTGCAGCTTATACCGCCTGATATCCCTGCTCGTTGTAGATGCAAAAAAGAATTCTGGCATCCTGGCTTATCACCTTAGTCCTATGATGCCTGGCCTGTTGATCCAGACCAGGCTGGTTTCATTCCCTTCTGCCAATGCGGAGACAACACCAAGCATGTGTATCACCTCATTGACAAAGTCCAGCACTCCCAGGAAGAGGTTTTTTTATTAGCCATTGATGCTGAGAAGGCATTCGATAGAGTGCACTGGCCCGACTTGTTCTCTCCCCTCAGGCACTTTGGGATGGGTGAGCGATTTGTGAATTGGGAGCATAGCATTTTCAGAACACCTAGAGCAATAGTTCAGGTGAATGGTGTGAGCTCCAGCAGGTCCCAGGTGGAGAGGGGCACAAGGCAGGGCTTCCCCTATCTGGTATTTGTGCTGGCTCGGAGTCTCACTAAAACTGCATATGTCAACTACTCTAGACTCAGGACCACAATTCACACAGACCTAGCTCATTGGCAATGCCTTCCTCTAGCCAGGCTCGGTGGAATAGCTGCAGTGAAAATGAACATACTGCCCAGGGCCCTTTTCATCTTTATGACACTCCCCCTCTTTCCCCCACCTGGAGAGCTTTGTCAGTTACAAAGGGAGATCGACCACTTTATCTGGGGTAAGACGAAGCCTAGACTACAAAAACAACTGTTGCAGTGCAACAAGCAAGAAGGAGCCTAGCGGTTCCTAATGTCTTGCGGTACTACCAAGCTGCACAGCTGAAATATCTGATTGAGTGAAATCACCCAATGACAGAAAATCACTGGGTCTTCTTGCATCAAAAGGTAGCGGGCTCACACATCCGAAGAGATCTGGCTCCCCGTGTCCATAGATCCTGGGATCTCTATTCATTCCCGGTCACCAGCCATATATTGAAAATATGAGACAGAGTAGCAGAGACTCTCACCCTTCCCTCCAACATGACTACCGTATTTGCAAACCCAGAGTTTCCACCTGGTTTGTCACCGGGTATTAGTAAGAGTTGGCTGGTGGGTGGCTGCAAGATGGTGGGCTTCCTTTTCGATCATGAAGGTCTTATCCCCTTTGACCAACTCAAACTCGTTACGCCTTGTTGGAACAAGACAGATTCACTCACACTCAGCTCACCCACTGGTTTCACAATACAGTGATGCACCCTAAAGCTAGCAGACCCATGCCCATTTTTGAGAAGAGGCTGTTCCTCAAAGAAACTTATCTAAAAAATGTACCGCCACTTAATGAAAGCATCCTTCAATCATAGGACCCCGGGCCAGCTACGTTGGGAGGCAGAACTAGGGCATACTCGTGGGGAGACATATTTTATAGGTCACACCACATAGCATACATCATAGGACACACTAAAACAACATATAAAATCAGCTCACATTGATATTATACCCCTGTATGAATTCAGACATGGAATGTGCTATGTGATGGTCAGTGCAATCCAAGGGCTCTGATACAACTCCTACAAAATTGCCCCAGGCTCACAAGATTTTGGGAATCAATTCTGAATGATATAGATAGCGCTTTCACCACTGAGCTCCCCTGATTGCTTGCATGCATACTCTAAGGGCTCCCCAATGCTCTCACATACCCACTCAGGTGCACTAAAAGCCAACAGATAGCGTTGGCCCGCACAGGTTACTCTTGTTAAACTGGGGTTCTGACAAAATCCCTGATCACAGACAATGGCTTCATCAGCTTTGGTCCTTGTTGGGTTCCGAAAGATTATTGATGGCCTCCAATGCTGACTCCACAACATACACGAAGATATGGTCCCCATTCATTAACATCTTGTCCAAAGAGTTCAGGGAGTTGACCTGTCCAGCGTACTTGTGTATTCTTAGACCACTGCCTCTTGTGCAGGGGAAAATTAGGCCCCATAGTCCCCATGTTCCTGACTCACAGCAATTTTAATCAGGAACTCAGTAAACTGAGCTTGATCTAGTCATATGGGGAGAGGGTGGGGAGGGGATGTGGGTTGTGTTAAAATGTAAATGATATTTTCTTTGTTGTATTGTTTTCTTGGCATGCAATAGCGTTAAGATCTAGGCACTCCTCCACTGTACCTAGCCACTTCCTAAATTGACAAGTGTTTAGTGAATAGTTATTATTAACCTATTCCCGCAATCTGTTATATGCAACTCTGCCAATAATTTAAACAGTGAACTCCATGAGCGAGATGGGCCAATAACATACCAGCTCTGAAAGGTTCCCTTTTCAAATAAGGAAACAATAGTTGAGGTGGATCAATAATGGAGCCTAAAATTCAATATTTTGTTTTTTTTGGGGGGGGGGGATTTATATAGCGCAAACTTGACCCGAAGGTATTGGAACGCTTTACATGAGCACCAGTTATGTTACACAAGGACACATTATTTGTTAATAGGCGAAGGGAGATTAAGTGATTTGCACAGAATCACAGGATGCTGAGCCAACGCCAAGGCTTGAATCTGGTTCACCAGCTCCAAAGTCATCAGCTCTGGTCCTGAGAACACATCCTCCTCCCATATTGCATCAATATTGTATCTCACCGGATCATTTGGCATCAGGTCCAGGGGACTTTCCTATAGGGCTCTGATGAATAGCTTCAGTAGATTGATGTGGATGTCAAAGAGACTGACAAATCAAGCTGGGAGGAGGAGTTGTTTAGTGAGCAATAAAGTGCCGAACAATGGGTCACCCACAGTTTGGCAGAAATATCACAGCTCACGTGGTTTACAATAGACCAAAAAACGTTTTGAATCTTTCTGCAAGGCACTTTCAATTCCTATTGTGTAGCTATTTTTTCCTACTTTCCACCCCTGATGTATAAAGCAAGTGAAACATGGCAATCTCATGAGAATTTCCAGGTCTAGCCATTAGAGTTTCGCACACCCACATGTTAGCAAAGGAACATTCTGAATAAAGGCACTGAGGGATATTACTACATGTTCTCACTGACTTGCGTAGCTCAGATTTAAAACAATCACACACTTCTTCAAAAGAGCAAGGGATGTACTTACCACTACCCATTTCAAAAAGGTAGTCTGAAAAGAGGTCAAGGATGTTATTGAGCAAGAAGACAAGAAATTAAGATGCAAAGAAAGTCAAAGACTCCATAGCTGAGGTTGAGGGTAAGGTATGTGCTCATCGGGTTAGCTCAACATGGGAATCTGGAGGTTACGCAAGGCCACCAGATGCTTGTGATTTCCATAACACAAGGCCAAAATGTCCCTCTGCTGTAGATAAACCATTAGGGATCATGAAAAAATGATACAATCACTAGGTTTATACAGGGTCCATGAAATGAGGGTACAAAGTTAGCCCCACAATCAGCAAGTGTGTTAACTAGATCATGCGTGATTCTGTAATAGCCTAGAACAGTCCCTCTGCAATCGCCCTAGTTAGCTTTATTACAAGAAAACAGACCCCCCAATCAGCAGTCGTTATGGATAATTTATCATTGAAATCCCCAGATACAAGCAAATTACACTTGTGCATTAAGAATTTATCTCTGTCTTTAGTATCTGTAACAAAATCAAACAAAGCAGTAAAATTGGGATTAATCAAGTACAGAAATTCATTTTCTTCAGAATTTCACTAGAAAAAAGGAAAGCTGTATAATCCTTTAATGTATGCAACCTTAATGTCTGTGCTCTGTGTTTCCACAACCAAGCTGCTACATTGAGAGACAGTTTAATACACATTTTCAAACCAATGGTAGAGTAGCTCAGATTTCCTGAAAAATATAATGCTAAACATATTGATCAATGATATCCAAAAGAGGCTCGGATTCTATCACTCTACTAGTTAAGTCCTCTTTGGTGGGGCACTTAAGTCAGTCATCCCCCACAAGATTTGATAAGAAGTCAAATCTGTTTCTTAGTGGCATTTTTCCTGTTGCCAGATGTCGGTAGCTTGTCGGGGGTTGGAGAAGCTTGATAAGTCATAGCATACATTAAGAAGATCTTTTTACACTGAGAAGGGGGTTGTAAAAATAGCCCAGAGGCATAGCAGTGATAATGCCATGCCTAATATCAGAGCATTCAGAAACAAATAATACATTTCTCTTGTATAATGAGCTTCTGAACCTTATAACAATGCACTCTCTGAGCAATGAGTTACAAAAAGCACCCAAAAAACGTACCAACCTTCCCTTCCCGTCATGATAATCCGATTGCAAACAATAACTTTGAACTCCCTCTTTTGGTAGAGTCAGTAGATTGCTTGGTGATGTAGCTTTTCTCCTTTTCTGCACAATAAAGTGGTACTATAGCTATAGCTCAAACCCCTGCCCACACTGCATTGACCTTCAAGCTCAATGCCATTAGTACTTAAAGCCCAATTATTATCCATCACGTGAGGTATGTCCAAGGGTCATGGGTGGCCATCCTGACCAATTGTGTGCAAACGCAGGCAGCCTTAGCAGCAGGACATGCTCTGATCTCTGCTCCTTGGTTCATTGAATGACCCTGGTTTAATTCAAAAATAATCAACCGGCTCTGAGTGTAGAAGAAATTACAGCTGTTCTTGAAGACACTGATTAACTTAGCCTTCCCATTAATTATCAGGCACTCATATGAAGTTACTGCAGCGCTCCTCAGGCGAGTTGCCCTTATTGCCTATCATACAGCAACACAGCTCGAATTCAGATTGCTCACCTGTTAACATCCTGAAGATGATCTTGAATGATTGAGATCGAAACGCCATCAACCCCCTACAACATGAACTCCTCATAGTCTGTAAAACATTTTGGAGGAGTCTCCAATATTGTTGTCAATGCGATGTCTTTATTTTAATATCACCATCACTTTTCACGTCACGCTTATTGTCACTTATTGTGTGAGCGCCTGAATGCTATTGTTTTGGAAATAAATATCTGTCATAAATTGACCTACATGTCCCTCTGTACATTGTTCATCACTCTCTAGAGGAATTTATTTCCTAATCTCAAACCTAGTGCCCCCAGCTGGGTCACTTTCTATATGGACCATTTGGCCATACCAGAACCATTGTTTTCCTAAAATTACTTCACCACCCCAGGTTCACGTATTGGGGTACCCTTGTTTCTCTCTATACCCATTAGTACTTAAAGCCCAAATATTATCCATCATTTGAGGTATAGCCAAGGGGCGTGGATGGCCCTCCTGAGCAATTATGTTCAAACGTGGGCAGTCATTGTTATTCATGAAGGAGTAATAGCTCCTGAGCTGGGAATGGTTATTACTTGGGTTACATCATGTGGAATGGCAGTATAAAGAGCTGAGTTGTGTAAAGTGTACAGGTGTTGGCTTTGTTAGGATAAGCAGCCAATCTGTCCTAAGACATTGAGAATTGGTTGCTCCTGAACCTGCAAAATCAGGCTAAAGTAGCTATAGCACTCTTCAAGAAATGTAGAGTCTGCCCTACCCAATGGCAGTGAAGAATCCTCCATGATCTCATTATTATATTCTGATGGAGCCACCTGTACTACATTGTTCTTTCATTTAGCTGCTGGTCCTCTCCAGCGTTGCAAGCACCCTGCACTGCGGGAGGTGACAACTCACTGTATAGCACTATGACTTCGCCTCCAGGAAAGCCCATAGCAGCCGAGCAGTGTGGACCCTGAAAACACTCACCCACTCCAGGAAGTACATGTATTAAAAAAATATATATATATATAAATAATGCAATAAGTACAAATGTAGAATTATAAATAATTATAAAATAATAAATGACTTTAATAATTAATTAACTGATTCACAAATTAGAAACCTAATTACTATTAAATTAAAATGTAGACATCACAGTGGAAACACCTGAAACAAGAGTTAGTGTTCCACATAGACTGTATTAAATCGCACTCCAAATAGAGGGGGGCATCTTAAGAAAGGTTAACAGTCTCTTTTGGGAGAACTTCACCTATTTATGTGACATAATGCTAGCAGAAAAAGATCAGCTGCCTGAGTTTGTGATGGATAGCCCAAAAAGGGAAAGTGTAATTTTGCCTGATTTCTTCGACCTCGTTCCAGAATCCCTAAAACATTCATATGCACAGGAGTGGGTACTAGTGCTAGCTCCAGGATCATGCCGCAACCATGTAGGGTGGGAAATGGAATCTACTCACCACAAAATCTCCTTAAAATTGACTCCAAATCCACAGAGACAGTACCCTATTAAAATTATGCAAATATACAGATCAAATACATCTTAGACAAACTTCAATACAAAGGTGTAATACTCCTTTGTTTCCAGAAATGAAACCTGACAATTTATATTGTCCAGTTTTAGATTACAGACAATTAAACACATGCACATGAATATTTCCAGTTCCAAATGCACACAGTGCCACATTATAGCCTTAAAGCCCGCAGTAGCGGGCTATACAAGCTATTAAATGCTTGCTCCAGCATTAAAGGCCCGAGCCAAAGGGGAGGGCCTTTAACAAGGGAGCAGAAATGTAATAGCTGGCAAAGCCCAGCTACGAAGGGATATAAGGCTCTTACAACATTCTGTCACTAGAGGGCAGAAGTTTCTAACAAATAAAATAGCAATAGCTGTGAAGAAAACCAACGTTCTGGCCCCAGTAATAAAGATATTCATTGTAAAACTGCACACAGTAGAACAAATCACACACTATAAGTGTTGGGAATTCCCCACACTGATAGCGTGTGATTCGTTCTACTGTGTGCAGTTTTACAATGAATATCTTTATAACTGGGGCCAGAACGGGTTTAAAGATTCCAAGGCATGCACAAGTAAACATAAAGTGTTATGGGAACAAGTGGCAAAGCTGAAAGCAAGCCGGCCATGGCCTCAAGTTATTCACACCTTGAGTCATCAGTGTGTTGGCATACACATTGAAGGGAATTCACTTGCTGATGAAGCCACCAAGACAACAGTGTGAAATGCTGCCATTGCTGCAATCACTCATTCTAGCATGAGGATAGACAGAGAAACGATAGCTGTCAATGCATCAAAGAATGGCTCTGCCGCTGCATAGGGCTTTTCACTCAAATATTCCTATAAAATAGATGCGCAAAACACACTGTTTGCTCAAATTCCAGAAGTGGGGGATAGACTTGTACCGAACATGGATCACAGATTAGGTTTAATACTATCTGCACATGAGGGTCCGGGCTCTTCACACATAGGAGTCACTGCTACAGTTTCATTACTAAAGCAGCGATTCTGATGGCCAAGTTTGTCTTAACTAAAGTTTAGGTCTTAAAGTGCGACATCTGTCAGCAGATGAAAGGTTCAACTATAGCACGGCCACCACAAACACCTTTACTCATTTCAGACATATCTCTTGCATGTGTCTATTTGGATCAATGTGGCACCCTTAAATTCAGATGAGGCTTGGCAGTACATCTCAGTGGCAGTAGATTCATGTTCTAGATTTCTATGGTTTTGGCCTCAGCACTCATCTGACACTCAAACATATATAAAGGATTTGTAAGTCTTCATCGGACAGATGCAATTGGCACGTTACATTCCACCTGTGGCCCTGTGTTTAGCTCTCGGGCTAACAAGGATGTCATGGAAAGTATAGGTGTGGCCTTGTGGTACTCCGCCCCCTACTACTCCAAGGGATATTTGGTGGTGGAGAAAAAAATCCTTAACAGCAAGGGTATTAGGTGCAGGTGATAGTTGGGTTGATCACCTATATGGGGTCCAGAGGGCACTAAACAATTTGCCAAGAAGTTCCTTGGGAGGCATACCCCTATGAGATCCTGTTTATTATTATTATTATTAATTAGGTTTTGTAGAGCGCATAGTAACCCGTAAGCATCCCAGCGCTGGACCAAGACACTCAGAAGAGTAGTGAGCCGGAGAGAAAGGGGAGTCAAGGGAATAGGTGAGTTTTCAGCATTTTCCTGAAGCGGAGATGATCTAATTCCATCCTTAGTTTACGGGGGAGGGAGTTCGATAGGCTGGCCGTGTTCACTGAGAATCGTCGTCCGCCTGTGCGGGCCTTTTTCACTCTGTGAACTGTGATGAGGCGTTCGTGATCTGAACGGAGGGATCTTGTGGCCTTGTAGGGCATGATGACGTTTTTGAGAATGGGGGGGCCTTTGTCCTGTAAGAGCTTATGGGCCAGGCAGAGAGCTTTAAACTTGACTCTTTCTCTTACTGGGAGCCAATGAAGGAGCTTCAGAGCTGGTTTTGCCGAGGATCTGGCCGGGGTGTTGGTAAGGAGCCGGGCCGCGGCGTTTTGGATTCTTTGCAATTTGTTAAAGGTGGACTCGGGGGCCCCCAGGTAGATGGCATTGCTGTAATCCAGCCTAGATAGAATAAGGCCTTGTATCAGCAGTTTGCGAGAGATGGTAGGGAGCAGGGGAAGGATTTTCCTGACTGATCTAAGAAGCCCAAAACAAATCCCAGCGGTTTTCTTTGCTTGGGTCTTGAAGGACAGGTCTTCCTCTATCCAGATCCCAGGCTCTTAATCTCGGTCTTGGGGGCCAGAGGTTCCCCTAGACAGGCGGGCCAGACCATGCTTTGGGACAAGTTTGGGACAAGAATGTAGGTACTGACCTCGATTGTGACAGCACAGTGGCGGATGTAAAAACCATTTGAATTGAATGATGGTTTGGCTGTTTTACAGGAACTTAATGAATTCCGGGCATTACAAAGCAACGTCCAAGAAAAATACACCGCCACTGGGGAAGTGAAAAGCGGTTATGGCAGGACCTATCTCTGTCCCGGCGGTTGGGGACCTGGTTAGAGAAAAGATTGTGGACAAGATGGAGTTTGAGCCATCCTACAGAACACCTGTACCTGCCCCGGTGGCCAGGTTCAGGTACAGTACTTCTTCTGCTTCTTGCTGTTAAAAAAGAAACAAAAAAATTGTCTCCATTGATTTGATCAAACCACACTATGTGGCTGATTCTCAACAGCAGGCCACGTGCACTCCTTAGTAGCAGCAGATCTCCTCTCACTACTATACAGGAAGTTCAGGTGGAAAGCCTAATAACATTTAAAGGCTCCTCTGCGAAAGATGCAGGAGTATCAAACAACGGAATGCAAATTATAACATTGAAGTTGAAAAAACTTCAGACAGAATTTGCAATTCGGCCCAATAATGAACTTTACATCAACCTGCCTTCACAAGAAGCAACTGTCAGTTCTGCAAATATTGCTGAGCTACCAAAGATAGATTGAACTGTATCTGTTTACTTCATCAACTTCAATGACTTTTCCTCAGATCCGAGTGAACCTGCGCAAACGCCACCCATTTAAAAAAGAGATAAATATAGACAATTCGATCTCTGGCTAAAAAAAGACTTACCTAGTTTACCATTGGTTACATCTTTGGTTTACATTAAGGAACCTGTTCCTGTTAATTTGGATTGGTGTAGTAACTGTAATTTTCCCAATTCTGAATGTACATTACCTCCCACAATGCTCTGCAGTCCAACATGTGAATTTGGTCCTGAATCCTCATACGTCATCACACCATGGACAGAGAGACTTGTCACTAGTGAACATTTCAGAAGTTCCAGTACTAGATGGTATAGTTTGGGGTAGAGTTTCATATGATGTATTTGGTCCTACTGAACATTTGAAAATCCTACACGTATTTAAAATGTCAATGAATGATTTCATTACCCCGAGTATACTCTCTGATGATTGGGACATTGTGACTGTAAATACTATGCTCTCAGATTTAGAACAATCTGCTGCATTTTTCTTACAGGAATTGTATGAAGATACACCTGACTTGTATTGTTACTAGCATTATGATTATCACATTTTGCACAGAGCTAGTATCCCACATACTGTTAACACTTACCATCAATGGGAAAATTGCCTGATGCCACCTAAAGGTAGTTCAGCGACATTCGCCCAGATATTTACTATAAATTAGTACAGACGAATGCAACTGAGGAGAAAATGATGCTGACAAATACCAAGCTTGTATATTCAGCATCTTTTATCTCCCATCTGTTTATAAAGGTTTCAACTATTGGAGGGACACAACAGACACAAAAGACGAAAGATTGGCAGGTTCAGGAAACAGAGGCTTTATTTAGAGCTTGCATCATACCATTACAGATAATTTTCCTAAACAGAACAGTGAAACAGACTACCTGCTACGGGTTTGCAAAAATCAAAGACCTGAAAACACCACGCATCCCTTTACCCACACCTATCAAAGGTTTATTAAATGACACACTGAAGTGAGGAGATGCTGAGTGAAATGATACAGAATACTACACACAATTCCTCAACTCCCAAATGGAAGGGATGGTTAGTTTGACCTATCAACACAAATAGGTGCCAATTAAGATTCAATGGTCCTACGAGAGGGTTTAGTATCCATAGGCCTGACCCACGCTATGTACACACAGATGACCGATGGGTAGTGACTCCTTATGGTGTTGGGAAGTTGTGACTAGAAGTGTTGAAAACCTCAACACTACAACAGAAACAAAAATTGTCCCTTCTAGCAGACAACATGGATCTAAGGGATTTCTTGCTAGGTCCCATTAAACTGTGTAAGAAACACTTCGGAGATACCATCTACAATGAACTGTGTAAAGTCTCCCAACAGGAAGCTGCTGAGAGATTTTGTGAGATTCAATCAATCAGTCAGAGTACTTGTAGAGCGCGCTACTTGCCTTGAGGGTGTCAAGGCGCTGAGGGTAGGGGGGTGCTGCTACTGCTCGAAGAGCCAGGTCTGAGGAGTCTTCTGAAGGTGAGTAGGTCTTGGGTCTGCCGTATGTGGGTAGGTAGGGAGGGTGTTCCAGGTCTTGGTGGCGAGGTAGGAGAAGGATGTACCGCCGGAGGTCGTTCGTTGGATGCAGGGGACAGCGGCGAGGGCGAGGCTGGCAGAGTGGAGCTGGCGGGTGGGGGTGTGGAAGCTGAGTCTGCTGTTCAGGTAGGCTGGCCCGGCGTTGTGGAGTGCTTTGTGTGCGTGGGTGAAGAGCTTGAAGGTGATCCTCTTGTCGACAGGGAGCCAGTGTAGGTCTCTCAGATGGGGTGTGATATGGCTGCGGCGGGGGACGTTGACGATCAGTCGGGCGGAGGCGTTTTGGATGCGTTGTAGTCATCGTAAGTGTTTGGCTGGGATTCCTGCGTAGAGTGCGTTGCCGTAGTTTAGTCTGCTGCTGACAAAGGCCTGTGTCACCGTTCTTCTGGTTTCAGTCGGGATCCACTTGTAGATCCTGTGGAGCATGCAGAGTGTGTTGTAGCAGGAGGAGGAGATGGCGTTGACCTGCTTAGACATGGAGATGGAGGAGTCGAGAAAGAATCCTAGCTGGCGTGCATGGTCGGTGGGTGTTGGTGCTGTTCCCAGTGTGGTCGGCCACCAGGAGTCTGCCCAGGCTGAGGGGGTGGGTCCGAGGATGTGTACCTCGGTCTTGTCCGAGTTCAGCTTCAGATGGTGCTCTTCATCCAGTCGGTGATGGCCTTCATTGCCTCGTGGAGGTTGGTTTTGGTGGTGTGTGGGTCCTTGGTGAGGGAGAGGATGAGCTGGGTGTCGTTGGCGTAGGAGATGATGTTGAGGTTGTGATGGCGAGCCACTTGTGCGAGGGGGGCCATGTAGACGTTGAACTATGTCGGACTGAGGGATGAGCCCTAGGGGACGCCACAGATGATGTCAGTAGCTTTGGATCAGAAGGGTGGGAGGCAGACACTCTGGGTTCTGCCGGAGAGGAAGGACGTGGTCCAGTCAAGGGTCTTCTCTTGGATTCCTACTTTTAGGAGGCGTGTCTTTAGAGTACGATGGAAGACCGTGTCGAAGGCGGCCGACAGGTCCAGGAGGATGAGGGTTGATGTTTCGCCGTTGTCTAGTTGGCGCCTGATGTCGTCTGTGGCAGTGATAAGGGCTGTCTCGGTGCTGTGGTTTTATCTGAATCCGGACTGGGACGGGTCCAGGATGTTGTTGTCTTGAGATTCATAGACTTAACCTAGAAAGACATTGGCTGTTGTAGACAACGGTATGACCACATTTTCTTTGCGTATTTATTCACTGGGCAACATTATGTCCTCAACTATTGACATAATGGAACAAGATTTTTCCATTCTAAAACATGGGCAATATCAATAGTGATCGATAATAGAGGCGTGGGAGCGACACCATCTTAAAAATAGCATAGATGGGCAGAGGCATATGGGACCATATCTCAATATACTCACGTACCGGCTCCCACAATGGTGCCAGATTTTGCTCCCATACCGTGGTGGGAGATTGACCCCCAAATATTTCAAGCCCCTGTGCACCACCTGAACCGACGAAGCCCAGGAACTGCACCTACCCTCACCTCCCAGCACACACTGGGTCGACTTCAGGGAATTCATGTAGAGACCCGAGGTTTTGCCAACGACCTGCATGATCCGCAAATACCCGGGGGCCCATCCTATCCAGATTGGTAAGGAAAATAATGAACTTTACATCAACCCGGAGACGCAGGAAAAATGAATGGATCAATGTGAGGCAGGATGTAGCACCCTCAGCTCATGTCCACCATGATGGCCTGCCAAGCCACACCCACTCTTTTTGGCTTTTAAAGTGCTTTTAGATTTTTTTATTGTAATTGATTGCTTTTTTTAATTGTTTTAGCTTTATCATTACCAAGCTGACCCTGTTGACCTTTTGATGAGGCGTTGGTGTCACATCCTTTAGGACTGGTGTCAAGTACCTCTCCCAGAAAACCTTGATCTTCCGCAGGAGCCGATGCTTATTCCTCCATTCCCCAACTATGATACCTAGGTCATATAGATCCTGGCAGTAAAGAGGGGGAAAAGGGGATTGGGAGAAAAAAGAGAAAACGCCATGTCTTCTTTCTGCTGGACTGGACTGTAATTATTCTTGTGGATCTTTCCTGTAAAAAGACAAACTCTAGTCATTCCACAATGCTATTTGGGTCTAAACTCTAACTACATTTAGCTTAAATACCTGTCCTAGCTTAATGGCTACCATTCTCTTGATGTATCTTCTACAAGGTTTCTGCTACACTGTATGTTTTCATATGAAGCTGTAATAGAGATGCAGATACTATTAATTAATTTTAATGATGTCCTCTAATACTATGTTTTATTTTCCCTGAACCTTTATTACCTTACGTAACCTTGTAATTCTCGTCTGATTTTTATTCTTAAACTTGTGAAGATATGTGAGGCATGAAAATGAATGACACAGCTCCAAGACTTCCACTGGAAAACAGAGAGGCTTCTCTAGAAAGCTTTGGCGGTCATCTTGGAATTCCTACGCCAGCGCACCAAGGATCTTTTCAACCGACAAGACCATTGTTTGGGCAGATGTTTCCTAATACTGCTGTAGTGTAGTTCCTATTATCCCAATAGGCTGTGCGCATTGGAATAATACCTTCAATAGTATAGGCCTAGACCAGACGTTAACTAGGTCTACTACTGTCGATATTAGACTTAAAGTTTTGGGTTTGCCAGCTAGCTCAGAGTTCACTAGAAACTTTCTCGAATAGGCAAGGAGGAGTTGAACCTCCCTGGATAGACAAGAAGGGATTTAGTTTCTGACAACCATAGAACATGACAACTTTGCTCTCCCCTAATCAAGAGTGTATCTCTAGAGTCGTGTGAAAACAAAAGACAACTTATTTTACTCAGTCAGTACGTGCATTCTTAGTCTCACCAGATTGTAGAGAAAAGGAAGAGACGGGCGTGTTCAATAAAAGATGGTATTTATTGATCAGTCTCTTTTCTCATACAAGAGAAATGGATCGATAATATTGCAATACTTATGGTTAAGTAAAGTGCATACATTAAAAGCAGAAGTATAAAATAATACTGTAAAAACATTGATATGGTTTCTAAGCCATATGAAGGTTTAAAATGAATAAAATGGATACATACACATATACATTTGACTAATCGTACTCAACTGGTGTTTCTAACTACGCCTACCCCAGTGTACCTGACATAAGCCTAATACGTGGGCGGGGATAGAAAGTTACAGTTTAAGTTAAGTTTGTTTTGCCAAGTGACTGACTAAAGAATTCTCTGCGAGGGGTTATTCAGTTCTGTACCTGGAATCTAGGATGGTTGAGGGATGGTATCTCTCGTCTCTGGTCTCGATATTCCAGGCTGCCTGCAAGGGCTACCCGGAAGCGCCGGAGCTGGATTTCTCGGCAGGAGAAAGCAGCGTCTCGTTCTCAGCGCGTCAGGAAGGCGGGGCTGTGCCAGCGGGGTCTGCTCTGCTCTGGGCTTCGGCAAGTCTGGCTGCTCCGATCTCGTCACCACCGCGTGTGTTTCCAAGGGCAATATCGGTAATATTTATACCTTTAAGTTGCCGAGATTGACGTAAGGATGGACATAGATACGTCAATAAGGATGTCATACGACTTGGTCGTTAGCACATTCTTTTGCTGAAGTTCTCGATGAAATCAAAACAATGGCCGCAGGGTTTTTCCCAGGTTGTCATAGGTTTGATTTGTTTTGAGAACTCCGTATGTCTTATCAGGGGCTGGAGGAATATCGCTTGTCTAATTAGATGGCAAGCGTTATGACCTAATCAGATAACACGTTCCTGTGCCGTAGTGTGGCTTAATCAGATAACGGTTTCTGCATCATGGGGGTTTTCTGCATCATGGGATGGCTGCTAGTTAACTTGTTAACCAGAATAGGGTCAGGAATAGGGGTATCGATACAAAACCTATAGGAATACATCACACCCACTCCACGCTAACTATGGACATATTTACTAATCTAGGCATAGTAAAACATACTGTAGAGTATTGTGTATACCTTACCACCCCAAAATACATAAATGCATTTTGAAATTATCTAATATACGAAAAAAGGCAGTCACATGTATTATATGCACTCAAGCTGTAGAATAATGCTAAAGTAATCACGCATTTGTATACATTATTGCTAATTGGTATATGAGAATTTACACATGAAATGGCTCTTAATACAGAAAAAAGGTTCGAGACCATTCCATCACAGAATAAAATAATTATGAACATACCAGCGGGCAGCTAATGTCTATAAAGTATCTAAAAATAGAAATTTTTAGTTCTCTAAGAATAGTTCTTACATTAAGCAGAAGATAAGTGTCCCGAAAAATTGTAAAAATATTTTTGGGCTGCTGAAAAAAATTGCTGTCCGTGAACTGGAGGGAAAATTGTTCATGGTATTTTGCTATTCTAGTTGAAGGCCAAATTCAGGGAACGCCGTGTGCGAGCTTGCTCAAAAGTCTCTATTTCTGCTCTGGTGAGAACATCATATCATTTAGACTGTCGAAAAAGCTGTCAACAGCTTCCTGGGAGAGTTCCACTAACTCGGAAAAAGGTGTAACCATGCATTCGTGCGCATGATTGTCTCCATTGACGTTTTGATTAGTATTGCTGACAGAAGGTCGTACCTGATCGATGCTGCTTTCATCTTGAACTTCACTACCCCTCAATCGTAGTGGTGAAGCTTCCACGAATGCCGTCATCAGGATTGGTAGCCGCTGAGGGCAGCACAAAGCATGAGCCTTTATTGGACTCAACAATGTTTCTGCATCCATTGGCGCATCCGATTGTAGCGTCAGACAGGTGTCTAACACGAATTCTTCTCCGCATAGCAAGCACCTTAATACAGGTAAAACACATCGATGCCACATTGGTCGAAATGATAGAAACCAAGTCATGTTCAGGTCTCTAAGCCGGGATAGTCCCAGGATTTTTGATATCCGGTCCCGGTATCCAATGGCTCGGATTGTTTCTTCCCTTGTCGCAGGTGTTTTGTCTGTGACATGGTTTGCCATAACGAAATATAAGGACTAAGAATAGGATTCCTGCAATTAGTCCCAAAATGAGGGGAAGTCCGCCAAAAATCGAATGGACGAAATCTGGAAAAATACCCATTATGGCTTTGAATGGTGTTAATGCCATCGAAAATACTGTCTTAAATACTTTTGAGACTCCACTGGTATCAGAAATATTTAAGATTTCATTCAGGATTTCTGCAAAATGTATGGGGGAATTAGTTGATAACAAAGAGTGAATCTCTGCAGTCGTCCTTGCGACTTGGAGATCATACGTTTCTTTTGATGACGTGAGTCTGGTTGGCGTCTGAAGAAGCACTGTTTTCATTCTGCTTAAAGTATCTATTCGAATAGAAGTAATTTTCAAGTTGGGCCATGCCCTTGCCTCCCTGTCTGGAAAGGAGCTGGGGAACAATGAGTGTCCACAGCACTTGACCTTCGCAGTCGTAGTTACGAGATAAGGAGTCCCGGGCATAAGACTACAACATCTGCGATCTACAATTAGAATGTAACTCCCATTATAGAGTCTTTGAAAGAATGGTTCTATCTCTGTTGCAGGTGCGCCTAGCTGGTGACATGAAAGGTTATGTGAGTTCCCTTCACAGGCTCCATGCAAACTAATTCCATTACACAGAAGTGTACCGCTTAGTGACATCGCACAATTATTGCCACTAAGAAACACTTTCTGTCCTTTATTACTGACACATGCATGTGAGTAGGGCAAGTTCCATGTTGTCTTAATGTACCCTTTTCCCAATTTTTCGTACATGCCAGCCTGTATATATTTTTGGCAGTATTGAAACCTGAAGGTTGAAATTGGAATATTAATTATCCCATGTATTATCCATTCACTGACAGGTCGTTCTGACATTGTCACTGGTAATCTTTCGAGTTTCTCAATGCTCAGGATTGTATAATCAGCACCCTTCTGTGCCATACTGATTTGTTTATCAGTAAGGTTAAAGATATTAAATAGTGACGTTGTGTTGATTAAACGCCAAGGCACATAGCCTGAACGCAGATTTTGTAACGTCCAGCCAAGTTGTACAATAGAACGCAATTGAGACTGACCGTGTTGTAACAACAGTAAGTCTTGCGATAATATGTCGATTGCTGAAGACACAATGCTGTCCAAAGAAAAAATTCTGGAGGACAGAGTCATTAACCCATTGTCCACTACAGAAAGTGATTTTTCCAAATTAATACGGTCAATTTCCCGTATTCTTTCTGCCGTTTCAATTTGAGTCACCTTCCAGGCCTCGTTGTAAGCTGCATATACAGAGGCTGCTATGAAACGTTTTTGACGCTGTTTGCGCGGTCCCATAATGAAATCACGCAAGTCAGCACCATCAGTAAGTAAAGTTAGGTGTTGCTTAATTTCTGCCAGTGTGGAAGTTTGTAGCCATTGAAGGCATAATTTGCCCACACTGTAGGTGGTTATTATCCCTGGGTGTTGTCTTTGGGAATATCTAGGGTCTGGCCTGGTCAATTTGAACCCCTGTGTTTTGTTCAGGAATCTGTCTTGACAGTTATTAGTATCTGTGGGCCAGATCAACCACTGTTTCCAATCAGGATGTGTTCTGTTTTGGTTTAATACATAATTTACGTCTATCTCCTCATCTGTAGAGCTATTGCTGTTCATTGTTGGCTTTGGAATAGACGGTCTATTTAAGTCTTTGATTTTGGCTAGGCCAAGACAGGTAGTTTGTTGAACAGTGTCATTTAAAAATATAATTTGTTCTGGGATCATGCAGGCTCTAAACAAAGATTCTATACCTTGTACTTGCCATTCTTTTGTACCCCAAACACTTTTTACTTCAACATTTTTGTCCCAATAATCAAAACCAAAAGTATTCATTTGTTCAAAAAATGAGTCTGAATATATCAATTTCGTGTTTGTTATCATGGTCTTTGTCCCTGTCTTATTTGACAATTTGAAATAAAATGTTTCAGCATTACTTGTGTTAAAACCTGAAAAGTATGAATATTTGTCATAAAAGGTTCTTGAGCTTCCTTTTGGAGGGGTTGCACAATGTTCCCATTGATTATAATTTAAAACATTTCTAGGTTGTGCAGATCTATGTAGAAAATGGTTACCATAGTGGTTGTAACAGTACATACTATCATAATTTGTAGAACCCTGCAAATAATCATGTTTGGTAAATTTAGCAGACTTCACTAGGTCAGACATCATATTATTAATGCTTTCGAAGTCCCAATCATCAGCAAATGAGCTAGGTTTTACAAAGTCACTCAATGAGATCTTGATTTGGTGTGGATATTTCAGGATTTCAACCGGACCATAGATTTCGTAGTCAGTGTTGTCCCATGCTACCCCACCCGGTATAGGATTGGCTGTGAAGTTGACTGAAGAAAGTTCTCTTTTCTCGACGTGTGAAGATGTGTGTGGTTTGAGGATCAAGTTGATTTTCTGACTTGCTGTGTCCATTTTAGCATATTTTCCCTCAATGAAGCGTCCCAAAGTTAGTACCATGATGAGCCAAAGTATGAGGATAAATGCACCGAAACCCACCCAAAATTCGATCCATGGAGAAATCAGATATGTTTCTTTCAGTTGTTTCAAAAGTTCTTTAGCTTTATCTTTAAAGGTTTTTGTTGATGGCTGTGTTTTTGATTCACTGAAGCCTTCAGAGGAATCATCGAAGTTTATGAAGTAGCCGGATGCAGTTCTGTCAATTGTTCCAATTGCTTCAGGATTAGTGTTTCTTGCATATTCGTTTGGTACTTCATTGTAGATTGGTGTGTCTCTGCTAAATGTTTTTATTTGGGTTTTCAGAGGTTTAAGTTTCATTGCATTGTTGCATAGTCCTTGTTGTTGTTCTATAGGCGTTTCGAATGTGATTAGCCTCTTAGTTAAGACCTCTGTGTTGGTAGCAAACCTTGGTGTTCTGCTACTTATGGGGAGTCCACTTGGCCTACTATTTGTTATCGGCCACATGATTGTGGTTTTACCAGGTCGATGGATACAACTCGGTTCTCCTTTTTACCAGCAAGCGGCGGTAGTACTACTGATCTTGTCCCGTTGATAGACAAGACAGGAACTGCTTTTCTGTAAGAAGGCCCAAATTCCTTCTTTACCGCGATCTTTTCTCTGACTAGATCCCCGACTTTTGGAATCCAGACAGGTCTTGCTGGGACAGGTGGTGGTTCTTCAGTGGTTGTTGGCTGCTGTTTCAACTTTATGTTGCTCAGGTCTTTTCTTGTTTCGTTTAAGTCCTGTAAAATAGCCAAACGGTCTTTGATATCAAAGCATTTTTCCTTCACCACTGAAGTCTGACTGTCGAGGTCTAAGACTAACATCCTAGTTCCAAATAATAATTCGTACGGACTGAATCCCCTCAGAGAATTTCTTGGCAGGTTATTTAGACTACGTTGGACACTTATTAGATGTTTGACCCACCCAGCTCCCGAACCTAATACCCTTTCCGTTATAGATTGCTTTCTGCCTTGGTTTTTTCTTTACACCATCCCGTATCCCTCAGGAAGGAAGTGAGAAGAATCCCGCTGTGCTATGCTCATTTGGCCATGATTCCACACAAGTTTAAGGGCTAAAGTGAAAACATTGGTCAAACGTAGCATGTTCCTAGCGTATATGCCATTTAGACTCGCTAATCTTTGTATAACAGTCCAGACGTCAGCCGAGTGCTGGGGATCTACATTATAAGTGGAAACTAGCCTGTATATGTTAATCGGACGCTTTGCTTTTTGCTGTTTGTTCTTTCTGGAGTGAAACGCCACGGTAGTATACCGTTTCTCTCGCCACTGCGATCTCTGTTGCAGTCCGGGCATTTTTTTACAAAAATGTGATGCTGCAGGCTCATGCCTGGCCACCAGTACCTTGATTGTAATTCTTCCAGAGAATCTTTTAGTTTGAGGTGTCCGAGACCCTCACCCATATGTGCGTCTGCAATTAACAATGTTCTCCTGTCCATGTTTGGAATTACTCTATCCCCCACTCCAGGGATTCGAGCAAAAGGGACGGAGTTTGCATCGATTATGTATGTATAATTGAGTGGATAGTTGATCGGTAGCGCTGAGCAGTCGCCTTTTGATGACGTTTTCACCGCCAGCACTGTTTCACCGTCAATATACTTCATTGTACGCTTTTTTCTGACTACGGAAGCCAATTTAGTTGCTACCGCTGTGGCTGTTTCAGCCAATGAATTCCCTGCAACGTGAACGCCATCACGCTGATGACTCAGTGAGTGTGTCACGTGAGTCTTTGGTAGTTCTTTTTGTAACAGAACTATTTCTTCCCAAAGCAGTTTTTGCTTTATTGTTGCACCTGTGTCATCTTTGTAACCGTTTTGAATCCATGTCTGCAAATCGTTGTTATATGATTTGACGCAGTAATATGAATCGGACACTATAAGTGTCGGGAATTCGCGATCCGCATTATCTAGCGCCATTTTCAATGCTAATATTTCAGTCTGTTCTTCTGAATTAGTTTCTACTGAGTGTGTTTTTGTTAATAGAGGTCTTAGTTTACCTCCGCGCCACACTTCTTTTGTAATCTCACATAAGGGGTTGTATGCTTGTTCTCCCCAAACGGAGGGTTGAGCATGTCCGTCTGTATAGATTACACAGGCGTACTGTCGTAAGGGCAGAATGTCGATTGGCAGAGGGAATGTTCTTTCATATTCTAGATTTTTTAATTCTTCTAATTCTGGATCAAAATAGTAGTATACTTTGTCCGTTGTAATTGAATTCACCCATTGTATCCATTCCGGATTCAATGTTGTTGTTGGTAAATTACATGGTGTTGTTAACGCCTCAAAGGCTGGTTCTGCTGTTCTGACTGTGATATGTCTACCGTCAGCTTTATCTTTTTCTCTAGCTATTGCGGTTTGAACTGCATGAACAATGTTTTCTTTAATACTGAACTTCTTTTCAGCTTCTGTGTACAAGTGTGATTTGAATGCAATTGGTACCTTTTCTCCCTCATTAGAGGTCAGGTATGTGAATCCGCATCTTCCTGGGATGACTCGAATCACAAGATTGCGTGTGTTATCACGTGTTTATAATTTTGTTTTAATTAACATGTCTGTTTGTAAGGATCTCAGAATTTCTGTGTGTATTTGAGTCCAATTGGTTCTTTTAAAATCTGGTTTTATTAGATCATAAAGGGGTTTGACCCTTTCTGCGTAATTTGCAATGTATGTTCTTCCGAAATTTAGGAAGCCTAGAATTGACTGTAGGTTTTTTAGTGTTCTAGGTGCTTGGAGTACGGCACATTTCTCTAGGAAATTGTCAGCCAGGCTTTTGCCTTCACTTGATAATTCATATCCTAAGAACAGGACTCTTAGATGGGCAATTCTAGATTTTTTAAAGTTGAATTTGTAACCCTCTGCTGTGAACCCAAGTATTTTGGTGTTCACTCTCTTTTAAGTGAGTATCCAAGTCATCATCTGTTAAGTATATGTCGTCGACATACGATAATGCTTCGTCATCATATGTTTGTAGTAATTCTGTTACTCTCGCTGAGAATACCCCTGGGCTGTTCTTGTACCCCTGGGCTAACCGACAGAATTGTTTTTGAGTGCCATTTATTGAGAACGCAGACAAATATCTGCTCTCTGGTGCTATGTTTTGACAAAAGAATCCATTAGAGATGTCTAATGTTGTTTTGTATTTTTTGCGCACTATGTTATTCATTAGTGCAGCACTATGCGAGTTTTGCACTGCAAAAGTTTTGCAACATGAGTTAAGGTGTCTGTAATCCAAAACTAGACGATATGAATTGTCTGGTTTGGAGACCGGAAACAAAGGGTTGTTCATTTGTGAGGTGCAAGTTTCAATCACCCCCTGGTATTCTAATTGATCTAGGATTTCTTTTACCTGTTTTTTAGCTTCTTGCTTAATTGGGTACTGCCTTTGTGCAGTAGGTTGTGATTTTAACTGGATTTTGTGAGGAGGAGAATCCTCATCCCATCCTACGTGATTTTTATATAAAGCAGGAGCTTGAGCTACTGCCCACTTTCTAGCAAGTGTGTATTTTTTATGAATTGGGATATGATTTGAGAAGGCAGGCATAATTATTTCTTCGCCATGAGGGCCATCCCTGAAAAACTCTGGTGGCCAGTCTTTTTCAGCTAGCAGGATGTCATAGCCCTTGGAGAGATTATCCCAAAATAGCCCCCTTATTTTTCTAGTCTTATCCTCTTCTATACGTAAAGTTATTTCATATATTTTGTGAGGTTTGCTAACTCTGGTGTCTGCAGTTTCCACTTGAAGATATTCATTCGTGTCCACTGTCTCCAGAAGATTCATAAGGACTTTGCGAGCTATGCTCACTTCTGCTGCGCTGTCTAGCATTGTCTGAGCCCATTCTCCGTTTTTCAGTTGTGTCCTCAGTATTCTCGGCATTGTTAACTATTTTAATGCTGGCTACCTTCTTTTTTGGAAAGTGTAATTTCTTTTTTAGATGAGCAGGTTCCTTGTCTTTGGACTTGGCGTGCTCTTCTCTTTGTTCTGATCGTCCTCTTCTTTACGATTTCTGCGAGGAAGTCTGAAAAGATTGAGAGGGACGTGTATCAATGTCTTGATATCTATCAGGCTTCTTTATATTATCCCTATTTCTAAGGTTATATCTTTTCCCAGAGGGGTCACTTTGGGGTGACCTGTGTCTTTGGTTTGGAGACTTTTCTCTCCGCCGAGGTGACCTTCCTCTGGACTGGAATTTCTTTACTTTAGGATTGGAATGTTTATTTCCATCCCAGCTCTTTTTTTGTGATGTTGAATTATTATTAAAAAATATTTTTTCAGGACTTTCAATCAGTTGTGGTTTTACTGGTATTCTACCTAGACTATCTCTACCTAGTTCCTCATAGGATTTTTCTATGATTCTGGCAATTTCAGCTGGTTGGTCTGCTATATCTGTCTCTTTTAACCTCTGGCGGATCGCCACGTTTGCTGCTTCTCCCTTTATGTTGGCTAATAATATAAGGAGACCTGCTTGAAGTCTTTTAGTAATTTCATACCAAGAGTTAAAGCGGGTTCTGGACCGTATTCGTCTTGAATTTGTTTTAGCACATCTGGTATTACCGAAATGGATGGAACACCATGCGTTTTTGTGTAAATGGAAGCAAAGACTGTACCCCAAGTGTCACAGTCCTCCACGTGTGGTGCGATTCCCATTGGAAGACAGATAATCAGAATCCTGTGTTTTTCTAACGGGGTGGTGTCTGGAAACACCGCCTCTATTTGGGTGATTTTTTGTGCTAACCAGACTGGTATTTGTTCCCGTTTAGCTGGTACTTTACCTAGGCAGGACTGTATGTTCTGTGGTGTAATTTTATTTGTGTTCCCCTGGTGAGGGGTCAGCTGTGGAATTTTAATTGCTGGTTGGATTGTTGAAGTCCGCATCACATATTGGACTAATTGTCTATGTAATTTTATTAATTGTTTTAGCTGTGTTAAAAGCTCTGGTGCAGGCATTCTTTCAATGTCTGGATGTGGTGTGTATCCGGCTAGGACCGGCCACGTTGCTCCTGGTCTACCTAAAGGACCGAGCCTTGTGATGTGATTATTGTGTTTTAGGGCGCCAATAAATAAGAGCAGGTGCTCTTGAAATTTAAGTGGTACTTCCACCTCCTCGAAAGGAGTGTACTCATTAGGAGGTTCCTCTGTTTTGTAATAGTGGAAGTACTTTGTTACAGCGTTTGCTGCTGGAAAGTTTATCCATGTGTAGAATACCTCTGTCTGCCGATATTCGTGTGCCTCAATTACGAATATGACTGTGCCACCTCTAGGTGTCAGTCCATTTTCTATAAGTTTTAAAGTTATAGATTTTCTTGTGTTGACTGGGATGATTATTATACCCGGGTCTTCGTCTTGCATAGCAGTATCAGCTGCTGCGAGTTCAGTTGCTATTCTAACTGTCTCTCTTTCTTCATCACTGTCTACCATTTTACCGACAGGAAGGTTATTTCTTTTGTTTGCAGATCAGGTTTCTTATGGAAACAAAGATTAGACGCACAATATTTTGGAACAGTGTATCCTTCAACGTTGACTAAACCAAGAACCATACATAGGAGTTTCCTCCTGCGAGGTCTGGCGGATATGACCTTTCACCCACTCCAGACGTCTTTGGAGTATTATGGGAAAAAAGGGGTCTGAGTGAAAAAGCACGACTGGGTTACTCTAAATGTCTTGCGTTAGTTTTATCGCCTATCCAAACGAGTTGGGCGCCATGTAGTGTAGTTCCTATTATCCCAATAGGCTCTGCGCATTGGAATAATACCTTCAATAGTATAGGCCTAGACCAGACGTTAACTAGGTCTACTACTGTCGATATTAGACTTAAAGTTTTAGGTTTGCCAGCTAGCTCAGAGTTCACTAGAAACTTTCTCGAATAGGCACGGAGGAGTTGAACCTCCCTGGATAGACAAGAAGGGATTTAGTTTCTGACAACCATAGAACATGACAACTTTGCTCTCCCCTAATCAAGAGTGTATCTCTAGAGTCGTGTGAAAACAAAAGGCAATTTATTTTACTCAGTCAGTACGTGCATTCTTAGTCTCACCAGATTGTAGAGAAAAGGAAGAGACGGGCGTGTTCAATAAAAGATGGTATTTATTGATCATTCTCTTTTCTCATACAAGAGAAATGGATCGATATTATTGCAATACGTATGGTTAAGTAAAGTGCATACATTAAAAGCAGAAGTATAAAATAATACTGTAAAAACATTGATATGGTTTCTAAGCCATATGAAGGTTTAAAATAAATAAAATGGATACATACACATATACATTTGACTAATCGTACTCAACTGGTGTTTCTAACTACGCCTACCCCAGTGTACCTGACATAAGCCTAATACGTGGGCGGGGATAGAAAGTTACAGTTTAAGTTAAGTTTGTTTTGCCAAGTGACTGACTAAAGAATTCTCTGCGAGGGGTTATTCAGTTCTGTACCTGGAATCTAGGATGGTTGAGGGATGGTATCTCTCGTCTCTGGTCTCGATATTCCAGGCTGTGTGCGAGGGCTACCCGGAAGCGCCGGAGCTGGATTTCTTGGCAGGAGAAAGCAGCGTCTCGTTCTCAGCGCGTCAGGAAGGCGGGGCTGTGCCAGCGGGGTCTGCTCTGCTCTGGGCTTCGGCAAGTCTGGCTGCTCCGATCTCGTCACCACCGCGTGTGTTTGCATAGGGCAATATCGGTAATATTTATACCTTTAAGTTGCCGAGATTGACGTAAGGATGGACATAGATACGTCAATAAGGATGTCATACGACTTGGTCGTTAGCACATTCTTTTGCTGAAGTTCTCGATGAAATCAAAACAATGGCCGCAGGGTTTTTCCCAGGTTGTCATAGGTTTGACTTGTTTTGAGAACTCCGTATGCCTTATCAGGGGCTGGAGGAATATCGCTTGTCTGATTAGATGGCAAGCGTTATGACCTAATCAGATAACACGTTCCTGTGCCGTAGTGTGGCTTAATCAGATAACGGTTTCTGCATCATGGGGGTTTTCTGCATCATGGGATGGCTGCTAGTTAACTTGTTAACCAGAATAGGGTCAGGAATAGGGGTATCGATACAGAACCTATAGGAATACATCACACTGCTACAGCATCTTTTAGGGATATTTGAGGCAACTAGAAGGTGCTTTGAGGGCCTTGCCTGACCAACCCTGACAATAGGACTGTCATGTATAACCCATTTGTACATATATTGTTCCATCCCCAACACAATACGGTTCTGAACAGGTGACCTTTTACCTAGTTGCTGGCTCCTGTCTTTTCGACACCAGGCTCTCTGTACTCTATCATAAACATGTCCTCAGGCACGGCAGCATTATTCTGTATAACAGCCACCACTTTTTTCATCCTTTTGCCAACAGCCGGCTGTGCATAATCACATTTGTTAGCAAAAACATTCATGATTGTTTCTAAAACATTTATGGATGTTTTAAGAACATATCGATTGTAGAAAAACCATGGGGTGATCACTCGAGTATAATGCCCCAAAAACAAATCAGAGGAAAATTCCTTCCAAGCTGACATGGGGTCCTGCATGCTGAATCTTCGGCAAGCAATGGTCTCACATCCCTTGCAGAATGTCATCCTCGAAGCAGAGACGGGGTCCTTCATCAGGTGAGGGGCATGGTGCTTCCCTAGGGGATTCGTGTATACTTACATGCTATACAAACATATCTAGGCAAGGTACATTTTGTCTAATTACTTAGGGTGCGCATTTAAGGAATATGCCAGTGCTACTGTTTTTATCTGAACTGCTTATGTTCATCTTATTTGCACTATGGTAGAAATGTATCTACTATTAACTATATTGGTACTTGCAATCTCTTATTGTATGATTCTGTCTCCAGATTGTTGCAGCACATGTTTTATACCAGATTGTCGCTGGACTAATAAATACTTCTTAAAATGTCTTAATCAAATACCTGTGTATTTTCTGAGAGTTAGCAAGCACAAGTGTCTGAGCGAACCGTACTGTACTCTTTTCCATGATCCCCGAGGAATCAGCGATGTCATGTTCAGTGGTTGCCAGAAACTACCTACACCACTGTAAGATACAGGGGGTGGTAGCAGCACTGTACAGCTAGCTAGTGTAATGGGCTGACATATCCTGTGGGGGTGTCTGGTAGTGGTTTGGACACCAAGCCCTCAGTTTAGTTCATCCAAAATACACACATCCTGGGGATTTCTGGGAAGTTCACGACACCGCCAGGAATATTGTATCGTCATTTACTTGGGAGCTTCCAATGCTAGGATTAAAAGTCTCCAAAATTCAACGGGCCACTTATTGCCTAAGCTTCTATGGGCTTGGCACTCTTCAAACTACATTGGCTCCCACTGGAGACGTACCTTTATTTCAAAACCCTATGTTTTTGCTTTAGTATTTTCAGGAAGCCGGTTCCAGGTTACTTCCATTCCCTCCTCACGCCCTATTAGCGTATGAAATTGCTCAGCTCCTAAGAAGTATTGCTGCTGCAGCTTCCCAGATTCATGAAGGCTCACTCTGGAAAAAGTTCCTTTAGCTATCTTGCAGCCCGGTTGTGGAACGCTCGCCTGTTGCAGCTGAAGCAATCCCTGTCAGAGCCTTTGTTTTGGAAGAAACACAAAACTTGGCTTTTTAGATCGGTTTTCCCTGGTCTGCCTTGTCTCAATTGCTTGTCACCTTTACCGCTGGGACACACCTGTCAGGACGCAGGAGTTGCTATGTGCTTTATACGTTACTTTATTATTTATATGTGACACCTAGACCTCTGGTTGAGGTCAGCACTCTACCCAGCAGCTCCGCATGGTAGGGCAGTGTCCTGAGCCCTCCTGCAGCCCAATGTTTGCGACTGCAGCTCGCACCCAGCGGTACCTTTCCCTCAGTGCCCAGTGGTTTTGCCTCTAGTGCCTCTTTTTAATTTAACTATCTCTGCCTCCATTGTACTGCATATTTCTTCTTGTTTTGTTAGTGCCCTGCCGCTTGGGTTTTGCGCTATTTCTCTCCCCTCGACCACCTCTGTTCCCTGTGGCCCCACCCCCGCCTCAGCCCCGTTTCCCGCCTCCCTACCTACTGTCCCGCCCCCTCCCGTACTAATGGCAGCCACTGCGGGGAGCACGTGTGACTCCTAGACCTCTGGTCCAGGGCAGTACTCTCCCCGGCAACTCTGCGTGGTAGGTCAGCATCCTGAGCCCTCCTGCAGCCTGGTGTTGGCACCTGCAGCTCGCACACAGTGGTACCTTTCCCTCAGTGCCCTGTGTGGTTTTGCCTCTAGTGCCCCTTTTTAATTTAATTCATCTCTGCCTCTAGTGTCCCTTTTTAATTTAATTATCTCTGCCTCCATTGTACTGTATATTTCTTCTTGTTTTGTTAGTGCCCTGCCACGCTATTTCTCTCCTTTCTCTTCTCTCCCTTCTCCCCTCGACTGCCACTGCTCCCTACAGCCCCGCCCCTACCTCAGCCTAGTTTCCCTTCTCCCTACCTACTTGCCTACCTAAGGCAAGCATGTCTGCACCCGCCTACGACTGGACCGCGACCAGCGCCAGGAACCCTAGCTCCCATTAGCACAACAATGCCAGATGCAGCTACGACGCCAACATCCTCCACGCACTCATCACCGGCCGTTTTACCGACTGCTTCCAGGCCACCCCAAGGCACACCCACGGATCATTCACCTGCTGATACTGCAACTTCACCAGCCAGCATACACCACCACATCCTGCCCCCCACCAAAGCACGCAACAACCACCTCAAACACCCGCTCCCTTCACAGGCACGCGTCAAACTCTGGGACCTCCTCGACTCAACCTCCCCGGATGTTGCTTTTCTGACAGAGACCTGGATGAACACCTCATTGGCAGCTGACGTTGCCATAGCCATCCCGGATGGTTACACGATCACCCGCAGGGACCGCACCACCAGACTGGGAGGAGGAATCGCCATTGTTCACTGAAACACCCTCAGAATCTCAATCAACACAGAAGACACCCTCAGCAACGCAGAAAACCTGCACTTCCAGATCAACATAAATCTCAACATCACACTCAGAGGAACCCTTGTGTACAGACCCCCCCGACCCCAGCCACAGTTCATTGACTCCATCACAGACGTTGTCAGCTCGCACACCCTGGCCTCCAGGACTAGATCCTCCTAGGAGACCTGAGCTTTCACCTTGAGAACACCAATGACAGCAACTCCACCACACTACTGGGCAACCTCACCAATCCCGGCCTCAAACAGCTCATCATGACACCCACTCACTCCGCCGGACACACGCTCGACCCCATTTTCTCACCAGCAACCATGTCACCTTCAGCCACACCACCGAACTCCACTGGACTGACCACTGCTGCATCCACTTCTCCTACATGAAAACCAACCCCCAAAACCACCAGCAAAGAACCCCTCACTTCAGCTAGAACAAGGTCACAGAAAACCAGCTAATCACCAACCTCGCCTGAGACCCACCAACCGGCCACACCAACACTGACACAGCCACCAGCAACCTCAGGCAATGGATCGACGACTGCACCAACACTCTCACCCCAGTTAAGAAACCCTCAAACAGACACTCCGAAAGAAGAGCCATCTGGTTTACCGCTGACCTCCAGACATCCCAGCAGACCTGCCGAAGACTAGAGAAGAAATGGCGCCAACAGCAAACTACTGACAACCATGTAGCCCTCAAGAACGCCAGCCGCAGACACCACCAACTCATTCAAATGACCAAAAGGACCTCCTTCAAGGAAAGCATCAACAACAGTGCACACAACAGCAAAGAGCTCTTCAACGTCGTGAAGGAACTCGCCAACCCCAGCTCCAGCTCCAACAACATCCTGCTGTCACAAGATCTCTGCGACTCTCTAGCAAACTTCTTCCACCTCAAGATTGCAGACATAAATGACAGCTTCAACTCCCAGGCCTCTCACACAGCTGCCGACAATCCAGACTCACCGCCCCCCAGCCACACCGGCCGTGTGACCTCTTGGAACCATGCCAATGAATAAGACACCATCAAGACCATGAACACTATCCACTCCAGATCACCATCACACCCCTGCCCCCATCGCATCTTCAATAAGCAAGCTCCATCATTGCACCCCAACTCCGTAAGATCTTCAACATCTCATTTAAGTCTGCCACCTTCCCAGAAAGTTGGAAACATGCAGATATCAATGCCCTACTCAAGAAACCCAAGGCATATCCAAAGGACCTCAAGAACTTCAGGCCCATCTCCCTGCTCCCATTCCCAGTGAAAGTACGCAAGAAGATCGTCAACAGACAACTGACCCAATTCCTCAAAGAGAACAACACCCTGGACTCGTCCCAAACCAGATTCCACAGCAACCACAGCAGCAAAACTGCCTTCATATCCACCACCGACAACATCAGGCCATGCTGGAAAATGGCTAAACTGCAGTCCTCATCCTACTGGACCTCTCAGATGCCACCATACCCTTTGCACACGCCTCTACAATGCAGGGACCCGTGACAAAGCCCTGGACTGGATCACCTCCTTCCTCACCGACAGAACTCAATCAATCAATCAATCAATCAGTGACACTTATATAGCGCGCTAACTACCCGTAGGGTCTCAAGGCGCTGGGGGGGGGGGGGGGTGCCGCTACTGCTCGAACAGCCAGGTCTTCAGCTTCTTCCTGAAGGCGAGGTGGTCTTGGGTCAGGCGCAGGTCGGTCGGGAGGGAGTTCCAGGTCTTGGCGGCCAGGTAGGAGAAGGACCTTCCTCCCGTAGTCGCTCTTCGGATGCGGGGGACGGCGGCGAGGGCGTGGTTGGCTGATCGGAGGTGGCGGTTGGGCGCGTAGAAGTTGATTCGGCTGTTGAGGTAGCTCGGACCCTGGTCGTGTAGGGCTTTGTGTGCGTGGGTGAGGAGGCGGAAGGTGATTCTTTTGTTGACGGGGAGCCAGTGGAGGTCTCTCAGATGTCCGGTGATGTGGCTGGTTCGTGGGATGTCGAGGATGAGTCTGGCTGAGGCGTTCTGGATCCGCTGGAGTCTCTTCTGGAGCTTGGCGGTGGTACCGGCGTAGAGGGCGTTGCCGTAGTCCAGTCGGCTGGTGACGAGGGCCTGGGTGACGGTCCTCCTGGTCTCGGTGGGGATCCACCAGAAGATCTTCCGTAGCATGCGTAGGATGTTGAAGCAAGCCGAGGAGACGTTGTTGACTTGTCTGGTCATGGATAGGGAGGAGTCCAGGATGAAGCCCAGGTTGCGTGCATGGTCTGTCGGTTTGGGTGCGGTGCCCAGGGCGGGAGGCCACCAGGAGTCGTCCCAGGCGGAGGGTGAAGAGCCCAGGATGAGGACCTCCGTCTTGTCAGAGTTCAGTTTCAGGCGGCTGGTCGTCATCCACTCGGCTACCTCTTTCATCCCTTCGTGCAGGTTGGCTCTGGCGGAGGCGGGGTCGTTGGTCAGGGAGAGGATCAGCTGGGTGTCGTCGGCGTAGGAGATTATGCTGAGGTTGTGTTTGCGTACGATGGCTGCGAGGGGGCTCATGTAGACGTTGAAGAGGGTGGGGCTCAGGGATGACCCTTGGGGGACGCCGCAGATGACTTCGGAGGCTTGTGACTTGTACGGTGGTAGGCGGACTCTCTGTGTTCTTCCGTCGAGGAAGGAGATGATCCATTCCAGCGCCTTGTCCTGGATTCCGACGTTGCTGAGGCGCTGTACTAGGGTGCGGTGGCAGACAGTGTCGAATGCCGCGGAGAGGTCTAGGAGGATGAGGGCCGCTGTTTCTCCATTGTCCATCAGGGCTCGGATGTCATCGGTGGCGGCGATGAGGGCGGTCTCGGTGCTGTGATTGGCTCGGAAGCCTGACTGTGAGAGGTCGAGGGATCCGTTCGTCTCGAGGAAGGCGGCCATCTGCTTGTTGACGGTCTTCTCGATGACTTTGGCTGGAAACGGGAGGAGCGAGATGGGGCGGTAGTTCTTGAGTTCAGTGGGGTCCGCTGTTGGTTTCTTGAGGAGAGCGCTGAGTTCGGCGTGTTTCCAGCTCTCAGGGAAGGTGGCGGTGTCGAAGGAGGTGTTGATGATGTCCCGCAGGTGGGGTGCGATGACAGCGTCGGCCTTGTTGAAGACGTGGTGAGGGCAGGGGTCGGTCGGTGATCCGGAGTGGATGGAGTTCATCGTGCGGATGGTGTCTTCGGTGCTGATCGGGGTCCAGGCGTGGAGGGTGGTGGTGGGGGGTGGTTGTTCGGTCATGGTGTGCGTTGGTTGGTTGTTGAAGCTGTTGTGTATGTCCGAGATCTTGTTGTGGAAGTATGAAGCGAGGGAGTTGCAGAGGTCTTGCGATGGGGTGATGTCGTTGTTTCCTGCGCTGGGGTTGGAGAGCTCTTTCACGATGTTGAAGAGCTCCTTGCAGTTGTGTGCGTTGTTGTCCAACCGGTCCTTGAATGCTGTTTTCTTGGCGGCGCGGATCAGCTGGTGGTGCTTCCGGGTGGCAAGCTTGAGGGAGGTCCTGTTGTCCGGTGTAGGTTCCCTTCTCCAGACTTTCTCGAGGGCTCGGCAGTTCTTCTTGGAGCTCTTGAGTTTGTCGGTGAACCACGGGGCTTTCTTGCTGCCGGGTCTGCTGGGCGGGGTCCTTAGCGGGGCGAGCTCGTCCGCGCAGTTGCTGATCCACTTCGTGAGGTTGTCGGCGGCCTGGCTGGGGTTCGCTGAGCTGGCAGGAGGGTGCTGGCTCAGGGAGGTGGCGAGCTGGTCTGCTGTGATCTTGTTCCAGCTTCTGCGGGCGGCCTGTTGCTGGTGGCGGTGGGTCGTCGTTCTCGTGAAGGTGAAGTGGACGCAGCTGTGGTCCGTCCATTGAAGCTCTGTGGCGTGGCTGAAGTCGATGTCTGGGCTGGAGGAGAAGACTGCGTCCAGTGTGTGTCCGGCGAGGTGGGTGGGGGTGGACACCAGTTGCTTGAGTCCAAGATTGGCGAGGTTGTCGAGCAGAGTGCTGGTGTTGCGGTCGTTGTTGTTCTCCAGATGGAAGTTGAGGTCGCCTAGGAGGATGTAGTCAGCGGAGGGGAGGGCATGCGGGCTGACGAAGTCGGCGATGTCCTCGCTGAATTGTGTGCGTGGTCCCGGGGGTCGGTAGATCAGGGTGCCTCTGAGGGTGGTGTTCGGGCTGGTGTGGATCTGGAAATGCAGGTGTTCGGCGGTGGTCAGGGTGTTGTCGGTGCTGGTCGTGAGACGGATGGTGTTCCTGTGGATGATGGCGATGCCTCCTCCCATCTGGTTGGCGTTGCGGTCCCTCCGGACGATCTTGTAGCCCTCTGGGATAGCGATGGCGATGTCGGGGGCTGAAGAGGCGTTCATCCAGGTCTCCGTGAGGAAGGCAACGTCAGGGGCTGTGGCGTCTAGGAGGTTCCAGAGTTCGATGGCGTGTCTGTGGACGGAGCGGGTGTTGAGCAGGATGCACTTGAGGTGGGTGCTGCTGGTGTTCGACTTGGCGGGTGCTGGTGCTAGGCAGGTCCGGATGCAGGTGAACTTGCAGGCGTGGCAGCTGAAGGGTCCGTGGGTGCGCCGTGGGGTGGCTTGATGGCATTCTGGGAGTCGGCCGGTGTTGAGTGCGATGAGGGAGGCGGCGGAGTACGTCAGGCGGGTCGGCCGGGGTCTTCGGGGGCCAGGGGTCCTGGCGCTGGTCGCGATCCGGTCGCGGACGGGCGCAGACGGGCTTACCTTTGGCGCGCCTTCGGCGCACAATCGGCGCGCCCGCTGCGCGTGACCGCTGCGCGTTCGCACGGTCGCCATTTAAGGCGAAGTGCGCGGGTGGGCGGAGCAGCTGGGAGGCGGGAGCGGGGAGGGAACAGAAGAGAAAAGGGGCGGGGCCAAAGGCGGTGGCGGGAAGCGGGAGCGGAGGGCAGCGATCAATCAGGAAGAAGACTGGGCACGGGCCAGAGGCTACAATGAAGTAAACAGGCACAAATTACGGGCAAAACAAGGAAAAACAGCTAAATACACGAACAGACGGCAGAAACAAACAAGCACAAATTACGGGCAAAACAACTGGAAAACCAGGGGGGAGCGACCACGGCGTCAGCGAGGCCGGCGGCGAGGCAGAAGGCAGGCAGAGGGAAACACACGCAGCAGCTGGTGGCCGTGCGGCGCGGGGGTGTCCCACAACTCAGAGAGTACACCGACCCCAATCCCAATCCGAAGCCACCAAGATCACCTGTGGTGAACCCCAGGGATCATCCTTCGGTCTGACCCTCTTCAACATCTACATGACACCGCTCGCCAACATCGTCTGATCACACAACCTCAACATAGTCTCATACGCTGACAACACCCAGCTGATCTTCTCCCTCACCAAAGACCCCGCCACCGCCAATACCAACTTCCACGAAGGGATGAAGGCTGTCACCGAATGGATGAACTCAGACAAGACGGAGGTTCTCATCCTCAGCTCCACCCCCTCCACCTGGGATGACTCCTAGTGGCCAGCCTCCCTGGGAATGGCATCGACACCCACCGACCACGCATGCAACCTGGGGTTCATCCTGGACTTCTCTCTGTCAATGACCCAACATGTCAATGCCATCTCTTCCTCCTGCTTTAACACCCTCCGCATGCTTCACAAGATCTACAGATGGATCCCTAACGGAACCAGAAGAACGGTCGACCAGGGCCTCGTCACCTGCAGACTGGACTACGGCAACACCCTCTATGCGGGAACCATGGCCAAACTCCAGAAGAGACTCCAATGCATAAAGAATGCCTCCGCACACCTCATCCTCTGCATCCCTTGCTACAACCACATCACCGCCCACCTGAGGAACCTGCACTGGCTTTCCGTTAACAAGAGGATCACCTTCAAGCTCCTCACCCACGCTCACAAAGCACTCCACGACGCCAGACCAGTATACTTGTGTGGTGGATTGGTGACATTGGATATCCTGCCCACTGCATTACAAGTGCATTATTTTTAATGGTACTTCTAATTCAAAGGGAGCAACCTATTTGCCAAACTCTAAACCAGACCCTTGGTCAGACGGAAAAAGCAATGACCAAGACAAACCTGTAGCTGTATACAACCCAAGCTCCATTGCTGTCAGTCTGACATTTTTCTAAAGCCTGTCTGCGTCAACCCTTTGTTATAATTGTTTCTTAGTGTATATCAGTCCTATTTTTATTTACAGCTTTAAAAGTTCATGTGTCGGGATCCCCCATTAGATTTGTGTCAAGTTAATATAATTTTGTTTACAAGAATTTATTCTGTGTTCTTTATGTGGTTTGTGATTTTTATTGTTTATTGTTTTTACTTTGTTACTGGTTTGTCAAGTCTGTCTGAGCTCCAGTTAATTTAGTGACATTTAGGGTTCAGAGATCACAAGAGTTGTTATTATTCCTTGAGGTGGGCAGTCATCCGCCCCAAATAATAACACTGGTCTGAAAACTGGCAGCTCTATGTTTGTCTTTCATTTTCATCAAAGAAGTTTGTGCTGCTTTTGAAAATAATAAAGATTCTGTTTGGACAAACATCAGGGGAGTTGACAGTGGTCACACAATACACTGCCTGCTCCTTCTGAGACAGCCATCAAGATTACTAGATGGGAAGGCATTGTTTTCTAAATCTAAAGGAGACCCAAAGTTAAAACCTACTTTGAAGTGTTGGTAACTGGTGTCCTCATCTGTACATTTGTCTTTGACCCGAATTGGTATTGCACACAAAAAATAAATCGCAATTTCGAATGAACACCCCTTTCAAGCCGCTTCCAAATTGTCATTTGGTGTGGGTCATAAATGCAATTATAAACATAGAGAGAACATTTGTGAATATTAAAGTGTTTTTTTTTAACATTATAAGTAACTGTTTGCAAACCCCGTGATTTTGCAAATTGCAGGGTCTGGGACTGTTAAATTGTACAGTCCATGTTGCTTCAATCTTTGACATCTATGTGTCAGATTTAGGACAATAGCTTCAAGATCTGTAAGCTAACAATCTCCTTTGCATACTAATGAGAATGAAGGGCTCCTACAAGGAGTAGGTATCACTGTATGTAAATTGCCTCTTGCCTGAGCTCACAAGGACAATTTGACAAGTCATGTCTGAACTAATGCAAACACATTCATTTGCTATTCATTTCTGCCAGCTGATGTTTACCAGCTGAAGAGACAACATCTTAATGGCACATTACATGAAACTCAGCACAGACACAGAAGATCACCTTGAGCCAGTAAGTAAAGAGTAAATAAAGAGCTTTAACTGTGTGAAGCAGTTTTGTGGGTAAACATATAGTGCATCTCCTATACTAGAGGTGCATGAGAGACCTAAAGAAATAGCCCCGGGAAGGTGGTGGTTCCCATGTTTGCGGGGGCGCTATGGCCCCCTGTATTTAACATAAATAGACCGGGGAGGTGGCGGTCCCCGTGGCTGCATGTGGCCCGCAGGAGCCTCCCCATGCATTTGTTTTTTAAACTCCAGGGAGGTGGTGGTCCTTGGGCTGCGGGTGGCCCGTATGGCTCCCCCGCACTAAATAAACATAGCTTGGGGAGATGGCTGTACCCGGGGCTACCGGGGCCCGCACAGACCCCTTGTATAACTCATTATAACTACCCCTGGTACCTGGCCCCCCCAGGGGCTTAGAAAATGAAGCATGAGATACTGTGCTTTGTTTTTTTAAACATGTTTGGAGGGATTCACGCAGCCTATGCTTTTTTGTGCCTGTACAACAGTGCTATAACTCTGTTTTGCGATTCCTAATGGGGTCACAAATGTTCCTCTTGCAATTTACGAGCCCATTGGAAATGTCAGCCATCCCATGGATGGTGGCCTGCTGGGCTCAGCAGACCAGCATGCCTGGGACTGCTTTTCAATAAATTAACTTTTTTTTTTTTAAATGCAGCCTGTTTTCCTTAAAATGAAACGAGATGCATTTAAATAATTTTTTTGTTTTAAATGAAATGTTTTTGTTTAATTTTTAAGCACAGACAGTTGTCCCTCAGACTACCCTTAAAAAATATTTTCCCCATCTTTTGCAAATGGGAAGGGGTCCCCTTCGGTCCCTTCCCTTTTGCAACCGCATTCCCCCCCTCTTGAACCTCAATTGGGGTCGCAAAACATGTGTACATGAGGTTGCGCTCGCTATTAGGAAGGGAATGCCCCTTCCTAATAGTGACTTGCAATTCCAAAATAGCGAGGCGCAAATAAATTGCAACTCGCTATTTTGGAATGGTACATACCCCTATTGGTTTTTGCATGCGCAAACGGGTTCACAAATCCATTTGCACATGCAAAAACTGTCTTACATCTACCCCAAGTCCCCTTGATTCCTGAGGGTCCCTGGGGGCCAACTAGCCCACCAAGTACCTCGAATAACTCCCACACAGCTGGATTGCTGAGAGTGGTCCGTGGCCATGCCCCCTTTTTACACCACTCTGGAAACACACCTCATGGTGCATTGCTGGGGGGTGAAGAGGTCCTCTTGTGTCCTGAGGACCTCAGGACTAAAGTGGACTTCATCCCCTGGGCAGCAGTGCGCCAGAAGGTACATTTTCAGGAAGGTGTAAATAGGGGTCATGGCCACGGACCACTCTCAGCAATCCAGCTGTGAGAGACTTACTAGAGGTACCTGGTCGGCTAGTTGGCCCCAAGGACCCTCGGGAGGCAAGGGGACTTGATTCCCCAACCCAGAATGTTTTCAGAGTGGTGGAGAAAGGGGGAATAGCCTGTGTCCCCTGTCAGATATCCCACTACCTGGGGCACACTAGAGGTATCAGGTAGGCTAGTTGGCTCTTAACGACCCCCAGCAGTGAAGTGGACTTTAATCCCCATCCAAGAGTGTGCCAGGGAGCGAGTGTGCAGAGTGATGAGAAAAGGAGGCATGGCCTGCAATGAGAACCTAGCAATGCTGTTGAGTGGGACAACTATCCCTTCTATTACCTTCAGTAAGTCTCACACAGTGGTATTGGTAAGACGTCTTCAGAGGCCACTCCTCCACTGCTCTGCAAATGCACCTCCTGACACACTAACTGTTGCGGGATGAATTCCACTTTGCTCCTGGGGGACTTTGGGGGCTAAGAAGCCCTCTTGTTACCTCCTGTAAGTCCAACACAGTAGAATTCCTGAGTGCTGGTCGGAGGCCCACCCCCCTTTCTCCGCCTCTCTGCAAACATGACTACTAGTTAAAGAAGCATTTGCAATGTAATACCTGTCATATATGCGAGAGTTAGAGCTATAAACATTGTAAATGTAAAAGTGTTTTACTAATGTTTCTTGGAGTGGAGTGGATGTAGGTTGTGTGTAGTGGAATTATGTGGTATAATGTGCACTGAAATTACTTGGATAGACTTTGATTTTGATGTGGATAGAAAGTATGTGGTATTTAGTCTTCCTCGTTTCCATAGAAGCTAAACTATAAACTCAATGAGGCAAAAAGAAGAAGGAACCAGTGAGGAGCACTTCTGGACCTAGTCAGAAGTATGAGCAGGGCCATTGGAATTATGCAACTGTTTATCTGAACTGACTTTTGCACAATTATGCATTTTCCGCATTTGCCACATAATCCATCACCGACTGCATAATCTGTAGATTTGAACCAAAAACCCTTGTTTCTAGCTCAAACGTTACCAAAAATGCAGCAACAATTGATAAAGTGTGGTGGAAGGCGCTTTCGAAACCAAGAATGGTCACCTGTTACTTTTTGCTAGATTTGGGTATTGAATTGGTACTAATAGTGTGCAAAAAATGTTTTCTTCTTTCTGTGCCTCTCTTGCCTATTTCTGCAATTCTGTTGCTTCGTTCTGCACCTTTCTTTATTTTTCTGCACATCTTTTGCCTTGTTTTGCTCATCTCTACTACTTCCTGCACCTCTCTTGCCTCTTTCTGCACCTCTGTTGCTTTTTTCTGTACCTCACTTGCTTCTTTCTGTACCCCTCCTGCCTCTTTCTGCACACTTCTTCTTCCCTCTTTCTGCACCTCTTTTGCCTCTTTCTGTACCCCTGTTCCTTCTTTCTGTACCTCTCCTGTCTGTTTCTGCAATTCTCTTGCCTGTCTGTGTACCTCTGTTGATTCTTTCTGAGCTTCTGTTGTTTCTTTCTGTACCCCTCTTGCCTCTTTCTGCACCCCTATTGCTTCTTTCTGCACTTCGTTTGTCTTTTTCTCCAACTCTCTTGCTTCTTTCTGTACCCGGCCCGAGGATCTGCTTAGCCGTGCTGGAGTTAAGGAGAGGGAAAAAGTTAGGCAACTTAGTCTCATTTTTGGTGGCCGGTGAATGTAGCACATGCTGTGCATATAACTGTTACTTCTGTCACTTCTGGCCCTGGCTCTGGCTCCCTAGAAGCTTCTAAAGTCCAGCAGTGCCAACTACAACAGCCCGCCCCCCGTGTCGCGGTGGAGGGGTCCTCGCTACTTGAGTCTGGGGATAGGACTTTTGCTGATTTATCTCAAATAGTGGTTAAACCTGCCTATCTCCCTCACACTGTCTGTGTTGAAGACGGCCTGCTGGCTTCCCCTTCAATAAATACTCCCGATGTTTCTAAGTCACCTAATACCTTACCCATTACCACCAAAGGGGGGGCCAAAAAAAGTCGGGGCGCGGGTGAAAAAAGAAGAACGGAGGCCCGGAGGGGGCCACAGAGATTGGAGAAGCGGAGGGGTCCAATATTCCGTATAAGAAAAAAATCCTCTTTCTTGAATACAGAACTTAAGTCAAAAAACACTACGCCAATAAGTAAAGCTAAGGCAAAGGTTACTGTTTCTAAGGCAGTAATTCCTTCAAGCTCCAAAATTACCCCTTCACTTTGCTCCTACTTCCAAGCGGTTCCCCAGATATTGCATCTCTCCGAAGAGATTGAAGACTCAGGTATGGCATCAGGTATGGCATCGATCCCAGAGGCCATCTCCTCCCTTGCCAATGAGAGTACTAGCAGAAACATCGCCGCTGGACGTGGAGGATGCGTCAGTCATGGTTTTAGGAGAGCAACAGTCTATACAACCTATGTCGTCCGTGCAGTCTACGCATTCTCTGCTAAAACCTCCATCAGCAATAAAGCAGAACTTACCTTCGATCTTAACTACAGCACCGACCACGGAGGCTGGCGAGTCGGACTTTTTTGGGCTAGGAGGTGCATCAGGGGGGTAGATATCAATACCTCTTCAGCTCCTACCCTACCTGATTCCGACTCAGTATTGCCGCCCTCTTCTTCCTCTCCGATGACAGCAGCCTCTGTTTTAGAGATGTTTTCTGCTTTTACCTTGGAGATAAGGAAGGGATTCGCGGAATCATCCGCTAATCAAGCAGAGTTCAGAAATTACTGTCAAATATTAGATAGTAAAATTGATGGACTAACAACAAGGACTGGAGCTGTAGAGGAAACGGTGGGTGTCCACTCAATCTATTTAGATCAAGCGAAAGTGGATATTCAAAAACTTACAAAGGAAGATTTGGCTCTCAGCGAGAGGATGGAGACTCTTGAAAACAATGCGAGGCGGGGGAACATTCGTATTTTGAATGTTCCTGAAGGATCTGAGGGCTCAGATATTAAACAATATATCGCCTCCCTATTGAAGGAATCACTGAATTTGGATCTTAACATAGCAGAATTGTCAGCTGACATTCAAAGGATTCATAGGGATCCCTTTAGATTGAATCTTCAGAGGCCTAAGCCTCGTAAAATTCTCGTAAACTTTCACACCTACACCTTAAAAGAACGTATCTTAAATTTGGCCTTGAAACAAAAATCCATAGCTGGGAAGGGTTTCACTTTTCTAATTAGATCAGACCTTTCTAGGGTGACTCTTGAAAAGCAATGGGAATTTGGGAGGCGCCTAGATGCATTTAGGAATCTGGGTGCAACCGCTCAGCTTATGTTTCCGGCAGCTCTTAGGGTAATGCATAATAATAAGATGTTTAACATCCGGTCTGTACAAGCAGCTGATGAGCTATTAATGGATCTGGGTAAGGGCACCTCTAAGGAATAATAGCTCCTTTCTAAACATCAAAAGAGTACATCTATTTAGTTCCCTGCTCTTTTGATTTGAGAAAATTATATGTGAAACTTGAGTTTCCCATCCCACTCTAGTGCACTAGATAATATGACCATAATCTTGGCTATTCTCTTTTTTCTTCTTTGTAATTTCTTTTTTTTTCACTTTTCTGACACAATTTAAACTAGGCGGTCCTTTCCTGCAGGAGGCCAACCGATGGGGCACTATCTACTGGACATTGTTCCGGTTAGATAATGCAAGGGTTCTCACGGGGGGAGGGGCACTCACCACGGCTTGGTGAGTGCCAAGGGGTGGCAAAAACATAAAAAAGTCCTCAATAACCTAATTAGTATTTTTAGGAATAGTAATCTGTATATTATCTATACTTGTTGTAAGGATGATATGATGGTGAACTCAAACATTCTTGTAGGGTATAGTTTTTTTATTCGCATTGGAATTCTAGAATTGAGATGAGTAGCATTGGTCTTTTTTCCTGGAACATCAATGGCCTCGAGCTAACAGAATCTTACAATATTTGAGACATTTGGATGTGCGGGTCATTGTGTTGCAGGAAACCCACTTAACACATAGCGAAATGACCACTTTGACTAAAAAGAACAGATGGATTGACTTTGTCGTAACCACTACTCAGACATCTCACACTAGAGGGGTTGCGATTATTTTTAAGAAAAAAGCTAAAGCCAAGCTGACCTGGCAAGCTGTTGATCCTGCTGGGAGATGGGCCATGGCCTCAATACTCATGGCTGGGTTTTCAGCCACCATCGTCGGTTATTATGGTCCGAACCAAGACGATCCATCTAGTTTAGAGACTGTTTTTTCGCAGCTACTAAATGTCTCAGGACATATAATATTGGCCGGCGATTTCAATATCGTGTTGGACCCTGTTCTGGACAAGTCTCCCAACAATAGATCTTTGGTCTTGTCTAAGACTAGGTCCTTTTGTTGGATGCTATGAGGCAATATGGTTTTATTGACATCTGGCGACAAAGGTCGGGCCAACAACAAGGGGTTTCTTTTCAAAATTTCAAATATCATCATAAGTCAAGGATAGACTTTATTCTAATAACTCAAATACTGGCTGATTCTGTTAACACAATTGACTACCTTCCTTCTCATCTTTCCGATCATTCGGCGATTAAACTGGAATTATGTCTCCGTTCTAAGAAACCGTCAAATACATGGTCTTTTGATCGGTCATTCCTCACCAATGATGAAGATATCTTATATCTTAAATTGGAGACACAGAATTTCTTTTGATCAAATAACGGTTCAGCTTCACTCAGAATTATCTGGGACTCTTATAAAGCTACATTAAGAGGGCTTATAACTGCTAAAGTTGCTTATCGTAGGAAAAGTTATAATGAAAAGATTTCCTCCATTGAAGCAGAAATGGCCCGCGTCCAACACGATATTGATACCAACAGTGCAGCCTCAGGGCCTATGTCAGACCCTTTTCTAGATCAACTGCGGATTTTAAGAGGAAACCTTGCATCTATGTTAAACTTGAGAGTTCAGCAGAGATGGGAAGCCAGCAAGCTGGCTCATTTTGAGTATAGTGAAGGGGCTGGTAGGTTACTGGCTTGGAAGACCAAAGTAGACCAGGTCCGGAACAACATAGCATCCATAAAAGTAGGAGATGATGATATTAGGACAGCTTTTAGGGAATTCTTCCAAGAGATATATCAGGAGGACAAGGTTATTACATCTGAAGCCATTAAGAGCTGGTTGAATAGCATTACTTTACCTTCCTTTTCACTGGAGCAATCACAATAATTCTTCCTTCTTTCTGCACCTCTTTTGCCTCTTTCTGTACCCCTGTTTCTTCTTTCTGCACCTCTCCTGCCTGCTTCTGCAATTCTCGTGCCTCTCTCTGTACCTCTGTCGATTCTTTCTGAACTTCTGTTGTCTCTTTCGGTACCCCTCTTGCCTCTTTCTGCACCCCTCTTGCTTCTTTCTGCACCCCTGTTGTCTCTTTCTGCACCCCTGTTGTCTCTTTCTGCACTCGTCTTCCCTCTTTCTGTACCTCTTTTGCTTCTTTATGCACTTCTCTTGCTTCTTTCTGTACCTCTCTTGCTTCTTTTTGCACCCTTCTTCCTTTTTTGCATCCATCTTGCCTCTTTCTGCACCTCTCTTGTTTCTTTCTATAGCTCTGTTGCTTTTACATCAATTCTCTTGCCTTTTTCTGCACTTCTCTTGCTTATTTCTGCACTTCGCTTGTGTCTTTCTGCTCCTCTGTTGCTTCTTTCTATACCTCACTTGCCTCTTTCTGCACCCTTCTTGCCTATTTCTGCTCTCCGCTTCCCTCTTTCTGCATCCCTATTGCTTCACGGGCCCTCCCATCACCGTTTCCTGCAAACGCCTCGCAGCTGTACCTCCCTCCCAACTCCGCTATAATATGCCAGCCTCTGCACGGCCGTGCCACTGGCGCACCGAATGCAAGCGTGTCTGCGCCCATCTGCAACCTGACCACAACCTGCGCCAGGAGCTCTGAACCTCTGCACCGCCAACGCTACGACTCGGCGACACTCCACACACTCAGCCCAGGCCTCAAAAACAACTGCAAGCTAGCATCACTAGCTGACACCCAAGGACCTTTCAGCTGTCACCGCTGCCGGCACACCTATAGCACCGCCAGTAGCGCAGATTCAGCACAACCAACCCGCAAGAACATACCCGAACTGAAGACCCTGCAATGCATCCTGGAAGAGGTGTGGCACCGCGGCTAGGGCGACTGACTCCGGAATCTGGGGATCACGGTTCGATCCCCGGCAGCGGCGGCAGATTAGCCCAGCACCATGTGACTCTGGGCAATAGCTTGCTTAATCTTCCCAACGGCCCCCAGCGCCTAGAGACCCTTACGGGTGATTGTGCGCTTTACAAATGTGGATTATTATTATTATTATTATTATTATTATTATTATTATTATTATTATTATCCTCCTCATTGTCCGATCACTCTTTAAACACGCCACCGAAATCTGGGACCTCCTCGACAGCACCACCCCAGACGTAGTATTCTTCACCGAGACCTGGACCAACATCACCTCAAGACCAGACATCGCCATTGCCATTCACCAAGGATACAATATCCCCAGGAAGGACTGCCCCACCCGCCCGGGAGGAGGAATCGCCATTGTCCACTAATCCACCCTCTGCCTGAGCACACTCCCTGACGAGCCCACAGACCTGATGGAATACCTGTACTTCAAGTTACTGGCCAGCCATACCACAACCCTCCAGAGAACCCTCATCTACAGACCACCTGGACCACGTGGACCTTTTGCCAACTGACATCATCTCCCCGCACGCCATAGAATCCACCAACTACACCCTGCCAGGAGACCTCAACTTCCACCTTGAATACCAACTACTCCCCAAAACCACCTCCCTCCTGGACTACCTATACAACATTGGACTTTTTCCAGATCATGACCAACGACCCCAACACCGACGCCCATACTCTGCACAGATGGATAACCGACAACGTCAACACCATAGACCTCTCAATAAGAACAACAATTCACATGCCAAGAAGGCTTACCCCCAAACTCCGAGAGTCCAGACACACCTGCCGCCACCTCAAGAAGACCTTTGGGAACTTCAAATCCATAGAAGCCCACAACAACTTCAAAGCCGCCAACAACGTCCACCACCAGCTGATCAGAAACATGAGGAAAGCTGTAATTGAAGACAGAATCTTAACACACACACACAACAGTAAAGAACTCTTTAACATCATCAAGGATTTTTCCAACCCACCAGCAAGTCGACTGACATTCGTCCCTCACAAGACCACTGCAACAAAGTTAGCACCTTCTTCCACCACAAAATCAAATACATCTATGACGACTTTGACAAAGACAAACCAACACTGGGAACCCCCACCAGCCACCGACAACCTGAAGCCAACTATTGACAGCTGGACAGCCCTCACCATCGAAGACACACTAAAGACAATGAAGTCAATCCATTCCCAAGTACTTCTGCCCCCACTACATCTTCAAAAGAGCTGCAGACACCATCGCACATAAGGTTTGCCACACCATCAACGGCTCCCTGGAAAATTCATCCTCCCCTAATGACTGGAAGCACGCCGAGATCATCCCCCTACGGAAGTAGCCCTCGGCTGACCCTAGTTAGTTATTTATTTATTTATTTATTTATTTAAACTTATAAGGTGCACAGCTACCCGCAGTGGGTTTCCCGGCGCCAAGGGACAGACTAAAGAAAGAAAGAACTGCCAAGCAAACTACTAGAAAAGACTGCTCTGATCACTGCTGGAAAAGCCAGGTTTTTAGTCCCCTACGGAAGCGAAAAAGATCCGTCTCCAACTTCAGGGTTGCGGGCAAGGCATTCCAAGACTTAGTTCCTAGATGAGAGAAAGAGCGGCCGCCCTACCGACCTCAAAACCTACAGACCCATCTTCCTGCTCCTGTTTCCAGCAAAAGTAATTGAGAAAACCATCAACAGCAAATTCGCCACCTTCATCGAAGAGCACAACATCCTCATCAAGTCCCAATCCGGCTTCAGAAAAAACCACTGCAGAGAAACCGCCCAACTCACCGCAAAAAATAACATCCGCTCCCTGCTGGACAAAGGAGAAACAGTATCCCTCATCCTCCTCGAACTCTCAGCGGCCTTCAACACAGACGGTATCCCACCGCACCCTAATACGCAGACTCCATGAGGCAGGGAACCGGGACAAAGCCCTCAACTGGATCTATTCTTTCCTCTCTGGCAGAATGCAGCAGGAAGGACTCCCCCCTTTCCTCTTGGACCCTTCACAAACCACCTGAATAGTCCCCCTGGGATCTTCCCTTAGCCCAACGCTCCTCAACATCTACAAGGCTCCACTCTCCCCGATCGTCAGAACCTATGGACTCCACACTGTTTCATTTGCAGACAACACCCAATTCATCCTCTCCCTATCCAACAAACTCAACGCAGCCAAACACAACTTCCAAGAAGGCATGGAAGCTGTTGCCAAATGGATGAAAAGCAGCTGCCTACAACTCAACACCAACAAAACAAAAGTACTCATTATCGGCCCAAACCCCCATGCCTGGAACAACACCTGGTGGCCCCCCACCCTCGGTAGCCCACCACCCCCATGTACCATATATGCAAACTTGTGATCATCCTAGACTCCAAGCTCAAAATGGAATGCCAGATCAACTCCCTCATATCCTCTGCCTCCTACTTAAGTCTTTGAAATGGATCCCACTCGAGCAGAGAAAAAGTGTCACCCACACCCTTGTCACCAACAGACTCGACTAAGGCAACACACTCTACGTCGGAATAAACAAAAACCTTACCCGCAAGCTACAAAACATCCAGAACGCTGCCTCAAGAGTGGTCCTCAACCTACAACAACAGTGTCACATCTCCCAATACCTGCAAACACTCCACTGGCTCTCCATTGAGGCTAGAATCACCTTCAAGATCCTCATCCACACACCCAAAGCCCTACACAACCACGGACCAGCATACCTCAACAGCCGACTCTACGTCCACGCACCCTAAAGAACCCTATGATCAGCCCGGCTCTCCCACACCATGGTTCCCCATGCCAGAAACAACACATCAGGAAGTTGCTCCTTCTCCTTACATGCATTCAGAGCATGGAAAACCCTACTGCTCCACCTCAGACAGACAACATCACTCCCCATCTTCATGAGAAACCTCAAAACCTGGATCTTCAATGAACCCCCTCCTTGATGGACTGGAACCTGCACCTCACTTTCTCCCCAGCACCTTGAAACCCTTATGGGTGAGTAGTCAAACTTAAGAAACCCCTTATTGATTGATTGATTTCTGCACACCTGTTCCCTCCTTCTGCACATATCCTGCGATACCCTTGAAACCTTAGTTACTGAAGGATTCTCCCAATACTCTAAAGCAGCAAAGAAAAATAGTCTGGGGCTGCCATCGGGGGGGGGGGGGCAACTAATGCTGATTTCCACACAGTTAACTAGGAAAGTTGAAAAGATAGAACTACTCTGTGATTGGGGATAAGGCTGTAGGGCCCTACTGCAGAAGCCGGAATCCTTCTATGAGGGAATATGTATTATAAACGTATATATTCAGAAGAGAAAGGACCATAAATATAAGGTTAACCTGGGAAAATTGAAAGAAGATATAGTGTCTGTTAGTGTAAAGTATCAGAAGGATATATTATTGGTGCTAGGTGATTTTAACCATAGATTAGGCCCCCGAAGTGTGGATAGTTGGCATAAAGAACTTCTAGAATCCTATAATATTGAAGCAGCCATCTTCCCAAGAGGAGAGATCTCACCACAGGACATGACCTTTACTCTGCTGATGGGCTCACTGGGCATGGTATGCGCAAATGGGAGATTTCAGCCAGACCAACCAGCGGGTCGTACTTTCTTGAGGGTTGAACAACTTTGCACAATAGATTATGTGTTCTGCCAGGCTTGGTGCATTGGGCTCATTAAACATTTTGGGGTGGTGAAAATGACAGGTAGTGATCATTTTCCATTGAGAGCAGAACTACATCATTTAAGAAGTAAAAATAGAGCAAGGGTTCTGCAGGTACACGTGGATTATCCAAAACGGTTGACAACTAGTATAGCAGTGGATTACATTGAAAAGTTGAAGCAAACCCAGCAGACAATCCCTGTAGAAGAAATTTAACTCAGAAATGGAATTACCTGGTTTGAATCCCCTATAGGTAAGCTGGTATTCACCTCAAAGAAGAAATGTAAGTCAAAAAAGGCAGGGCTTGAGAGCCATAGTGCTAATAAAAATAGGAAGACCCGGTTAGACGATGAATGCCGGATAGCTAGGGCACAGATTAGAAAAAAGGAGAGAAGATTAAGGGTTAGGTTTACAGTGGAACTATGTCAGTCGCTACAGTCATTAAGGCTCAAATATAAATCACTTATTCGGAACGAAAACAGAACTTATAAAGATAAGTGCTGGTCAAATATGCTGGAGGTAATTGAAACCAGAGACGTCAAAGGATTTTGGGAATTAGTACAAGAAAGTATGGGTAGGAAAGTAGGCTCCCTAGACTGTTGGTCCCTGAAGATGACTGGGCGGGATATCTGGGAGAAATCTAAGGGAAATGGTCAATAGTAGAAGAGCCAAGGATCCCAGCCTGGCCACATGTAAGGGATGACATAAAAGAATATGTCAGATAGACTAGTGCTAAAAGCTTATTCAGCTATGGCACCCCCGCCATTTCTGTATGGCGAAGAACTGTTATACTTGAGCGGTAAAGAGAGCTGGGATGTCGAGGAAGCAAAAACCTAAAAAATCTATTCACGCTTCCTATGTCAGCAATGGTCCAGGCTGTAAGACTGGAACTAGGACTGACCTCACGGGCATTCTAGCCCTACTTAGTTTTTGACAATGTCTAGGAGTGGGCAAGAACACCAAAATATCACCATGGTGTAAAAACAAAATACAGAATAGTGAATTAAAATGGGCAAGAGAGACCAGAGCGATTATGATAAAGCTAATTCGTTTGATGGAGGGTAATTTGTGCCCCATGACCTTTATGATTAGTATTGATAAGAAGGTACTTAAGATGTTGGGGAAGGAATTATCTCATACACAGGACCAAAATTATCTAGCAGAGAAATCTTCAGTGCACTTTATGACTGAAGCATGGAAGAATGAACAATGCTTTCCCTACATTGATAGGCTACCGGATTGCTGTTTACGAAGTGAAGTATTTAGGGTAAGAATTAAGGTGAACCCGTATTATATAAATAAAATGGTAAAATGTACAATGATTGATAAGACGGGAAGATGCACTTGTACTTTGGGCACCAAATGTGACTTGCTACACATTTTAATGGATTGTCAGAAGTTTCGTGAGTTACAAATTATGTTTCTAAAACCGATATTTAAGAAATATGAGATCAGAACTAGGGCCCAGGCTGTAACTTTAATTACTGAAATGACCCATTTAGACATTGCCGTTGCTATTGGGAAATGTATGCAAAGCGTGAAGGCACTTCATTTTACCTTTTTCTAATGAGTTTTAGCTAATTATCTAATCGTAAATTGGGTATGGAGGATTTTATAACTGGATGTGTTTTAGGATGTGTTTTTGCATGTTTAATGAAGTGTATTTTTAGATATGTTTATTAATCATATATGTACTCTTTGGGGACCGATGGTCCAAATAAACGTGAATTGAATTACATATCCTGCCTGTTTCTGCACCTCTCTTGCCTCTTTCTGTACCTCTGCTGGTTCTTTCTGCACTGCTCTTGCTTCTTTCTGCACCTATTTTGCTAATTTCTGCATCCCTCTTGCCTCTTTCTGCACCCCTTTTCCCTATCTCTGCACCTCTCCTGCCTCTTTATGCACCTCTGTTGCCTCCTTCTGCACTCTACTTAGTTCTATATTTACTCCTCTTGACTCTTTCTGCATACTCCCTGTGAGAAGTTGGCCTGGTATATGATGCTCACTAGTTCTAGTGATCACCTTGTACCATGCCAAGCAACCCTTATGGTGGAGGTTGTAAAGTCAACCTTATAGACAAGCTATCCTAGTGGTAGCATGGACTAAGCAGTATTAGGCTAAACTCTGTAAAGGAATGTGAAGCAAGCTGTTTTACCATACACAATCCCTTGAATACCAAATGAAAGGACACCACACAGATATATATTGAAAATATATATAGATTTATTTCTACAAATATCCCCTATACTCTTTATGAGCGCAGAAGCAAATGCGTTAAAACAAAACACAGTTTAAATATACAAAAGTTGCACAATTTTGGATGAGCCCTAGGGGCCACCTAAACCATATACTAAAATAGCGGTATAAGAACCACTATGGGGAAAGTGAAGAGGCCTAGGGCCTGGGGAATCGCTGGAGCTGTTCGGGACTAGCAGTGACGAAGTCGGGAAAGGCCCCCGGACTCGGGTGCAGCGCTTAAAGCGCACGCATGCACCAATGCAATGTCAATGGTGCGTAAAAGTTACAAAGTTAGTGTTTAAGGAACCTTCCGATCGACCTACAAGGAAAAAACTTTAGAAACAGGCACTAGAGGGAACAGTGTGGGAACACCGGCGTTGCTGAGTTACCTCACCCACAGGAAGCGGGTGCACAAGGTGCGAAGTAGTGTCGGGTTTCGTCACGCAGGTCGATGGTGCTTGGAGCCGAAGATGCTGCAGGCGGGTCGTCGAGGAGAGTTCCGGTGGATCCAAGGGTGGATCTGAAGAGGTGAAGACCTGAAAGCAGAGGGGACAATGTTCAAAGTCACTAGCCAGTGACTACCGAGGAACCAGGAAGGAACCAGGCAATGTCGGGTGCAAACAGGCGATGAGGTGAAGATTGTCTCTGCAGCCACGTGGACACGAAGAGGTCAAGGAGGTCCAGGAGTCGATCACGAGCTGTTCCATGAAGGCTCTCGCTGATGGCGGTGTCGGCAACTTGATTGGAGCAAACAGGCCTTGGCTAAAGCAAGCAACGCAGGAATCGATTCAAGCTTCTCACTCGAACCAGCAAGGTTAGAGCGGGTGCTCCTTTTCAGGGGAGCAAGGGCCAGTCTGGAGCAACTAGACCAGTGGTGTAAGTTGTAGTTTTCGTTGCCAAGATGGCCGCTAGCCACGTGGCAAGTGGCCGGGATGGCGCGTCAAGTGGCTAAGTGCAAAAGGGCCCCACGCAGATCGTGGAGAAGCTGGGGGGCTGATCTTCGGTGCAAATGCTGCTCGAGGTGTCGCAGGGTTTCTGTACTCACACAGAACTGTGCACAGAGGAGTGGAACCTCGGCAAATTAGGGTGTCCCAAAACTTACCTTAGCAACCAACTCACCCCTTACCGAGCTAGCTACAGTGTCTCATTGGACATATCAAACTCCCAATGTTTAGACAAACCAGAACATGAACTTACAGTACCTCAGGGTACGTGGAACTCATGAACACTCTTTCGTTATATTATCATTACAAACCAGAACATGGAGTAAAGAAGACACATGTGCATTTGAAATGTTTATTTACTAATGCCGTCTTCTCAGGCGCAGTATCTTAGATAATACAAGTATACTTATTATCAGTAGCAAAATTATCAGCATAGTTACTAAGACATAAAAAGCGAATGGTGACAGCATGTTAACATGCTGTAATGAATAAGGGTTAACAACACTTATATCTCACCCTCCCTAACACATATATTATATTATTAGCTAAGAAGGTCTCTTTGGGTTGTTTTAGGGCGGGCCCATACCTTAGTGTCCTAGCATGAAGGAATCACATCAGCATACCCCAGCTCTCTCTGCATGTGCACCGCATCAAGTCTGTTAACAATTCTCGTGCAAAGCAATATCAATCCCACCTCAAGCCCAAGTTGGCAAAGGCTGCACTTGTGTTATGACTATGAAGGCGTGGAGATCAGACCTCATAACAATTCCATATCGTGTTGCTCCTGAAACTTCAGCACTCTCCGTGCAGACATGGTTTATTAAACAAAGCTGATATCAGAGCAATAACATATTATTCTCACATACACTACTAGGTTGAAAGCTAAGTCAACAATTAAGGGTCGTGTGCAGAAGTTGCAAAAAAGGAAAAATGGCGTTTAAATCTTAAATGTACCTATGCTAACTTAACACGATATAAGGATATATAGGAGCTATATAACACCCCCCCATGATCCGATAACGGACTAAATAAGATAACAGAAGTGCCATCACATGAGAGCAGAATTCAACAATAAACGAGCATGAATACAAATCAATTATAAAAACTAATGCTAAAAAATAGCCCAAAAGTATAATGTGGCTCAAGCCAATAGGCAATCAAAAAATAAAATGTCTTGACAAAAAGTCAATAAAATCAATGAAATGCTATTAATCAGCATGTCACTTCGAGACAGTGTTTATGATAAAACTGTATATGAAAAGTAAGCCGCAACGGCCTCCAGGAGGAAGTCACTGTCATCATCCGAAAACAGTTCAGCCATCCAATTTAAAAGATGAAAGGAACATACGTGATCTCCCAGCACCGGATCCTCTATAACCATCAGAGGACAGCTCGGTGGGTTTTCAAGAAAACTCCGTTCCAAGAAATTCTGCGCTGCCGACAACACATCCCAGGGACCCATTAGTCCATGCGCCACCGCCAAGGCCATAATCCTCTCGTCAGAACAAACCAACTCGTGAGCAATGATAGGACTCATCAGCTGATTAAAATCGACGTCAGAAGAAATCGGTCCGCAGAGACACAAATCAATGGCCCAAAGGAAATCACATGTCAGGCAGCGAAATACAGGCTGGACACAGGTGAAATAGGAGAACCGAAAAGATAATCCAAACGCCGTGCTTAGAGTCGCCAACGGCAGTGTGCCATAATAATCAAGCATGCGGTTGCGAAACCGCGTCAGTAGCACTTGCGCGTGGTCTTGCACAGGAAGGGCATCCATATTTAAAAAGGCAGAAAACCACCAAAGCGCCAGCCGCTAATGCAAGAAAAAACGGGAACCCTCCAAACAAGGATGAAAAAATAGAATGGAAGAAGGCAGGGATGACTCCAAAAATCTTCTCAAAGGAAGTCACGAGACCACTGCTAACAACTTTAAAAAAATGTGCTAGGCCCGTTGTGGAGGATGCGTTAAAGATAGAGCGAACCATAGCTCCGAAATGCAAAGGCAAATCAGTATTTAAAAGAGCCTGAACCTCCGTACGTGTGTTAGCAATATGAAGCACGAAAGTTTCACGGGCCGAGCTCAAGGCCACCTCTTTCTGGGACAAAAGAGCTCTTATTCTAGCCATGCCGCTGAATTCTGCTCCCAAGGTCGGTATCTGTGGCCAAATGGAAGACTCCCTATGTTCACGTGTGGGAGGATAAAGAACATTTCTGCAGCAAATAACTCGCTCACTTACTGTTACTATGAAAGCTATACCTTTAATTAACCCACAACAGTTTTCATTATTGAGCATTAAATAACTACCATTTTCTAACAATTTAAACGTGGGGATGATTGCAGGAACTGGCGTGCCCTGTAAAACGCAAGCCATATTTGGTCGGTCCTTATTGCATGAACCGTGTAACTGTATGTGTCTGCACATTAAAGAATGATCTGGCGTCTGAGTACACTCCTCCCCTGTTAGATAAACCTCCTGTTCATCCTTGAAACATCTGTATGTGTATGGGAGTGACCAGACCTCATGAAGAAAACCGCTACCTAAAGGCTCATACCTACCTATGGGCACATATTTCATACAATTAGAAAACTTATATAAAGCAAAAGGCAGCGTTATTAAACCGTGGATAAGCCACGTAGCAGCAGTGGCTTCTGCCACAGAAAAAGGTAAAGATTCTAACCTTTCAATATGTAACATAGAAAAGGAAGCATCACGCATAGAAAGCAAGCGTTGTTTGTCAGTCAAATTAAACGGTGCAAATAAAGAGGAAACGTTCATGTATCCCCAGGGAACTTTACCCATTTTCAGAGTTTGAAGGGTCCATGCAAACTGCATGATTGACCGTAATTGATTTTGACCATGGTATAATACTGACACTTCATCATGCACAATATCAACAACAGAAGACACAATATTATCCAATGTGTAAATTCTAGAAGAAAGCACGTTAATGCTATTGTCAACTACTGCAAGCACTTTCTCAAGATTCGCCTGATCAATAGCCCTAAGGCGTGTAGCAGCCTCAATCTGTGACAGTTTCCAAATTTCATTGTAAACCCCATATAACCACCTTTTCGACCTGCCACTAACTGGGCCTTTAATGAAATCATTTAAATCCACATCTGCATTCAATTTGGAAAGGTGATACTTAACCGCAGGTAAAGTAGAATGTTTCAGCCAAGTTTGACACAACTTGCCTACAGAGTAAGAGGTGACAGTATGACTCAAGTCAAAACGGGGATCAGATCTAACAGTCTTAAAACCGTCAGTCATATTTAAAAATCTTTTTTGGCAAGAATCAGCACTACGGTGCCAAAGCAGCCAACCCTTAGGATTCATACTTGAAATGTTGAAGGAGGAATTAAGAAGCAGAGCCTGCAATTCTTTAATGGACCATCTTGTAAAATTACTCCAACCTTCATATTCCTCCAACTCCGGGAAAGAAGGAGTGTTCAATCGTTTAGATGTAGCCAATCCAAAGCATGTGGTCTGGGAAATTGTTTCATTCAAAAACAACATATGATTCGGGATGAGACATGCACGGTGCAAAGCCTCAATGCCTTGTACCTGCCAGGCCCTCGAACCCCAAACCGATTTAAGGTCGATTGTTTCCTTCCATAGCTCATAACCTCCAGTAGCTAATCGATCTAGAAAGGCCTTCGAATACAACAATTTAGTATTGGTAAGTCTAACCTTGGACAGTGGCTGTTTGTGAAATTTAAAATAAAAGGACTCTGGATTAGACTGATTAAAGTCAGTGAAATAAGTATACTTTTTCAGAAATGTTTCCGAACTTCCTTGTTTAGGAGCTGGGCAATGTTCCCACTGAGTGAAATTAACAGTCTCCCTTCTGGAAGATGTTTTGTGTAAGAAGTGATTGCCATAATGTTGGTAGCAGAATAATTCACCATAATTAGCAGATTCTAAATATAAATCCTCAGCATCAAAAGCAGCATAGTATTTCAAATCAGAAAACAAACTTTCCACAGCATTAACATCCCAATCATCAGAACGAATGTTTTGCTTCACCACATCCCCCATATTCACTCTAAGTACATTAGGAACATTAACGACTTCCGTTGGGCCATGAATCTGAAAACGAACTGCATCCCACACGATTCCATCCAGGACAGGCCATGCTGTGATGTTAACCAAAGTCAAGTCTCTTTTTAATCTGTGTGTAGAATGTGAAGAGGAAAGTGGGGCCAAAGTTCCATTTAAATGAGTAATGCATGTTCTTTCCTCGACATAATGTCCATTCATAATTCGAAAAAAATAAAACACAAAACCAACTGACATAAAAAGGTAAATCGAAACAAGAACCAGCCAAATGTAAGTCCAAGGTGGTATCAAAAAATGTTTTTTAAACAGGCTTGCATAAACTGCAACACGAGAGGGTTCCTTTGAGGTAAGAGAAACAGAGTCAAAAGAAAATCTGGATTCTGTGGCTAAGCGTGTCTGCAGGTCAGGTATTGACAAATCAGTGGGATAGGCATAGTCTGTCTCATCAATGTTAGTTCCAGGTAAATTATTTAATAAAGGACTGGAAACAGCAGGCAATTCGATGGCCACTTCAGGTTCAGTAGTAGAAGCAGTGGGTATAACTGAATTTCTCACAATGGAAGGACAGGAAACAGCAGGTGTCATGCTAAGAAGAATCGGCCACTCTGTGTATCTTGACATGGTCAATAGAAATAAACCTGTTTTCCTTACGACCTGGTAGTGGTGGCAAAATGACTGTTCTTGTGCCCTTCACTCCAAGCACTGGGACTGGAGCTCGATATGAGGGACCAAACTCTTTCTTGTTGTCGATCTTCTCTCGAACCAGTTCTCCAACCTGGGGTAGCCAGCCAACTACCGGGATCTGCAACGCATCATCCGATGTGGAGGGCAAATGTTCCTTTGCAAGACTGTCTCTGGTCTTTTGTAGATTCTGTAAAACATTGCAATGTTCATCTGCGTCAAAGGAAGTGGCGCGAACCACCGAGTCAAGACCGTCAAGGTCAGGGACGTACATCTTGATGCCAAAGAGCATTTCGTATGGGGTCCGCCCACCCAGAGACCTTCTAGGGAGATTATTAAGAGCACGCTGCACGCCATAGAGGTGAGCCAGCCAGTTTCTGCCAGTGCCTATAACTCGGGCTGTCAAAGATTGCTTTAAATCACGGTTCATTCGTTCTACTACACTATTACCCTCAGGTCTGTAGGGTGACGAAAACTTGACTTGGACCCCCATCGAACTCATGGCATCCTTATACGCCTTAGAGGCGAAAGCCGGACCCTGATCCGAATGGAAGGTACCACAGGCAAAAATCCCTATAAAGATACGCAAATCTCTAATGACAGTCCGTGAATCAGCGCTGCGATGTGGCCATACCCACACAAAGCGTGTGCATGAGTCAACTGCTACTAAGATGTACTTATACGCAGTATCAGACGAAAAAGGACCGCAGTGATCTAAATAAACACAGCCTAGCGGTTTATTAGAAATGTACAACTGAGTCTGTGGCGGACGCGTAGCAGTTGAAGGTTTAATCTGCTGGCATATGTCACAGAGAAGGACATAATCACGCGTCTGTTTGTACAGTCCCCGCCACCAGAAACGTTGTTGCAATTGAGTTACAGTGGCCGAGACGCCCGCATGCGCAGACGCCACACCTTCATGAGCCGCTGTAATCAAGTCTGCTCTGCGATCCGAGTTGGGAATCAGCCGTTCCCCAACATCAGGAATTGTCACAAAAGGAACCTTTTCGGGACTTAAGTGGTATTTATACTTCGAAGGGAATCCCGCAGGATGTTTACTTCCCTTCTCAGAGGCAGCAACCGCCGCCAAGATGTCGCTATCAATCTTGGTTTTTGACCTAGTAACAGCCGCAACTAAGTATGTAGATACTGCTGATTTCGCTGCTTCATCAGCAAGCGAGTTGCCAACAGCGTGTACTCCTACGCGCTGATGACCGAGAGTATGAATTACATAAACGAGGGGCAACATAGCCTTAAGCTCTGCCACTCGAACCCAGATCATTTTATGTTTTATTGTGCTACCCTTGGAATCATGAAAATCATTTTGAATCCAAAAGAACAAGTTTTCATTGTAAGACTGGACACAGTAGTAAGAATCACTTACAATCAGAGTAGTAACACTTGGATCCGCGTACTCTAACGCTAGTAAGAGTGCACGAAGCTCAGCTAATTGTGCCGTGCAGTCACCCAGGGGCAACGTGTGAACTTCCCTGGAAATGAACTCATCATCCAACATAGCACCGACCACAATGGCGCATGCGGAAACGTAGGCATGTTTAGAGCCATGCGCAACCTGCGCCGACCCATCAGTGTAAATGATGCAATGGAAGTCCTCTAACGGTCGCATAGCCAGAGGAGCAGGATGAACGAATTCATACTGCAAGTACTCTTGTGACCGTAAGGAAGCGTCAAAAATAAACATGACATCCGAGGACGTCAACGACGCAGCCCACTGAATCCACCGAGGGTGCAAAGCTTTTGAATTTGGTACACTGGCCTTTGTGACTGCCTCCAAATGAGGACAGGGTGTTACCACTAACATGCGTTTCCCCTGCGACAGTGCTCGTTCTTTAAGAATCGCCATCTGTACAGCAGTTAAAACCTTCTCCACAGTGGGAAACCGCAATTCAGCCGAAGTGTACAAGTGTGACTTGTAAGCAATAGGTACTGTGTCACCTTCATTAAAAGTGAGGTACGTGAAACCCACCGTCCCAGGAATTATTCTTATTACCAGGTTGGTGTGGTTATCACGAGTCAGTAAATATTTAGAAGCGAGCAAATCAGCCTGCAAGGATTGCAAAATGGCTGAATGCTCAGGCAGCCAGCATGATTTTGAGAAAGTTGGTTGTATCAAAGCATACAAAGGCTTGATACGCTGGGCATATTCCGGAATGTAAGTTCTGCCGAAATTCAAGAAGCCCAGTAAACACTGTAATTTTTTCAGTGTTGTAGGAGCGCGCAATTGTGCGCATTTCTCCAAGAAGTGAGGAGCCAAACCTCTACCTTCATTGTTCAGCTCATAGCCGAGGAACAACACTGTGTGTTCTGCAATGTGCGATTTTGCAAAATTAAATTTGTAACCCATATCTGCAAAGGTACAAATTATGGAATTCACTCGACACAGATGCATCCAAATCTCGTCGTCTGTGAGATAAATGTCATCCACATAAGAACATGCATCTGGATCGATAGCCTCCAACAGAGTGACTATTCTGGAGGTGAAGACTCCAGGACTATTTTTGTAGCCCATTGGGAGTCGCAGGAAGCGTTTCTGCACCCCAGCGGACGTAAAACTTGTCCATTGGGAGCTGAATTCATCCAGTCTGTGGGCATAAAAACCATTGGAAATGTCAAGCGTTGTCTTGAAACGCTTACGCACTAGACTATCCACTAAGGCAGAGCCGTGAGTATTCTGTACTGCACAGTTACGGCAATGCGAGTTCAAATGCCGGTAATCCAATACCAAACGATATGATCCGTCAGGTTTGGTCACAGTAAAAAGGGGATTATTCATCGGTGACACACACGTTTCAATAACTCCCTGATATTCCAATTGTTCAAGGATTTCTGCGACGGCAGCCTTAGCTTCACGCCGTATGGGATATTGAGGCTGAGGCTGTGGCTCAGACCGCAAAGGAATTTCGTGGCACGGGGACAATTTATCCCAACCACATTGGTTGCGGTACAGAGCCGGCGCAAGAGCCCGAGCCCACTCTTCTGCAAAATGCTGCGCATGCTCAGTCGGGACTGTGTGCGCGAAACTGGGCAGGATTACCTCCTCCCCTCGCGGCGCTGCGAGCACAAAAGGCGGGGGCCAGTCAGCCTCCGAAAGTAAAATGTCATAAGTAGACGAAAGGTTCTCCCAAAATACCCCTCGGACAGTACGTTGTATGTCACCTTCAATTAACAGGACAATTTCAAAAAGTCTTTCAGGGGGAGCTAATCTCGTATCGGCTGTTTCTATCACAACGAACACTTCAGTCGCTGTCACCTTCAGTAGTGGACGGAGCGCCTCTCTGACTATGGTAATCTCCGCCGCGCTGTCCAGCAAGGTCAGAGCCCACGTCAGATTCCGAAGCCGCGTTCTCACTATCTGTGGCATATCTATGCGCTGTTAAGGCCGCGACTTTCTTCTTCGCAAACTGCGGATGCGTAGGCGTAGAATCCTCCTGCTTCACTGCGCCGTCCGTCTGGCGGGACTGACCACGTCCCTGTTGGCCACCACGTCCACGTCCACCCCCTCCTCCTCCACCGGTCTTCTGGGCCGATGTTTCCTGAAAGGAACGAGGAGAGCGCTGATCAGAACCCTGAAATCGATCAGGTGATTTAATCATCGCGCGATCGCGCAAATCATAAACTTTTTCGGCTGGCGCAGGAGCCTGTTTTGCAGGAAAAGAACCCTGAGTCTGCTTAGTCTGCTTCCCCTGTGTCTGTTTTTTAGGCCAATTCTGTTTTTTGGACTTGGGCTGGGCATCCGTCACTGCAGATTGTCCCTGTGGTTGTTTTTTCTCCTTTACTGGAAAATATTTCAGACCTCTACTTGTGCGGCCAATTGTTTTATAAGCGGCCACTACAATCTTCGCTAACTGGCGGGGTTTGTCGGCATCGGGCAGAGCAGCCAAAGCATTCGACACCTGAAAGTTAACTGCATCTCCTTTAACATTGGAGATAATGAGATCACATACAATCTCAAATGAACCACACAGGCGCATACCCAATTCAACCGCTGCCTCTGGACCGTGATCATTCTGAACACGTCTAATGATGTCAGGCAGGGCAGTCATAGACGGGGTGCCGAAGCACCTTGTATAAACCGCCGCAAATGTTTTTCCCCAGCTATCACAGTCAACAAGCTCAGGAGTTAAATCCTTCGGTAGAGTAATCGTTAACATTCTATGTTTATCAGCAGGAGTAGAATTCGGAAAAACCGCCTCCAGTTGATCAAACTTCTCTGCTAGCCAGAATGGGAAGTCATCGTTGTCAACAGGACGCGCACCAAAAACCGAATTTACCATCACAGGATTGAGACGCATCCCGCCTCGATCCATGGGAACGGCCGCACCCCCCTGGGGACCACCAGGCAGGTGGCGACCGATGTATTGCACTAAAGCACGAATCACGGAAATGGAAACAACATGTAGCCTGCGAATTTCCGCTAGGGTACAAGCCCCGTGATTCGGGTGCGGGGTAAAGCCACCCAACGCAGGCCAATTTGTACCTGGAATTGAGAGTGGACCTAACCTCGCTCTGGACATAGAGTGGGGGAGGGCGCCATCAAACCAAACTCGATGCTGCCAATGATCAATAGGTATTTCCAATGCCCTGTACGGTGTATACTCAGCCGGGACATCCGAGGCGGTGTAGGAGTGGAACAAACCAGAATTAGCGTCCACAGCCGGAAACGTAACCCAAGAGTAAAACAACTCGTAAGGAAACGCCGGATCTGCACATACCACGAAAATCACAGCCATCCCATCTACTGGGACCTGGTACGTCTGAAGATGATTGCGTACCGCTACGCGGCTATGCTGCGCAATATCCACCGCCGCCATGACAGTACTGGAAACACGAAAACACAAAGAACACTTTGTAGCACAACTGGGTAGTAATCCAAAGAAACCGTTTAAGAATGAATCAAGCTTGAATAAAGACCTATTTCAAAAAACAGGTAGGTTTCACCGACACCCCGTTTTCCGGAAACGGATGTGAAGGGGTTAAGGTTTGAACGCTATACTACTCGAGTGTCATGATATAAGACCACCGAAACCGTTGGGCGCCATGTCGCAGGGTTTCTGTACTCACACAGAACTGTGCACAGAGGAGTGGAACCTCGGCAAATTAGGGTGTCCCAAAACTTACCTTAGCAACCAACTCACCCCTTACCGAGCTAGCTACAGTGTCTCATTGGACATATCAAACTCCCAATGTTTAGACAAACCAGAACATGAACTTACAGTACCTCAGGGTACGTGGAACTCATGAACACTCTTTCGTTATATTATCATTACAAACCAGAACATGGAGTAAAGAAGACACATGTGCATTTGAAATGTTTATTTACTAATGCCGTCTTCTCAGGCGCAGTATCTTAGATAATACAAGTATACTTATTATCAGTAGCAAAATTATCAGCATAGTTACTAAGACATAAAAAGCGAATGGTGACAGCATGTTAACATGCTGTAATGAATAAGGGTTAACAACACTTATATCTCACCCTCCCTAACACATATATTATATTATTAGCTAAGAAGGTCTCTTTGGGTTGTTTTAGGGCGGGCCCATACCTTAGTGACCTAGCATGAAGGAATCACATCAGCATACCCCAGCTCTCTCTGCATGTGCACCGCATCAAGTCTGTTAACAATTCTCGTGCAAAGCAATATCAATCCCACCTCAAGCCCAAGTTGGCAAAGGCTGCACTTGTGTTATGACTATGAAGGCGTGGAGATCAGACCTCATAACAATTCCATATCGTGTTGCTCCTGAAACTTCAGCACTCTCCGTGCAGACATGGTTTATTAAACAAAGCTGATATCAGAGCAATAACATATTATTCTCACATACACCACGGCAAACTACTAGGTTGAAAGCTAAGTCAACAATTAAGGGTCGTGTGCAGAAGTTGCAAAAAAGGAAAAATGGCGTTTAAATCTTAAATGTACCTATGCTAACTTAACACGATATAAGGATATATAGGAGCTATATAACAGAGGTTAAGGCTTCTTAAACCCCAAAGCACAGCATCGAGGTTGCCTCGGGTGCTGCGCAGTCAGCTTCTCGGGGGTCTTTCAAGAGGTCTGGTCCCACGTCTCTCGGTGCCTCCATGGTCCCTTCTTTGCAGGGACTGTGGATCGGGCTGTGAGATGTCTGGGAGTCTGGGTCTTGTCAGGCTCTTTTCTCGGGCTCCGGCGGGAGGCGGCGGCAAAGCAGATGTCAAGTTGCTGGTTTGTGCCTGTATTCAAAGGGTGGTCACTCCTTGGCCACAAGGGAGATTCTCTTCAGTCTTCTGTGCAGCAGAATGTCGAAGTCCAGTTTTCTTCTTAGTTTCAAGTCGAGTTCAGGATGATCTGAAGTCTCAGGACACAGCTCCTACTCTTATTCCAATTCTAGGGTCCAGATCACCTACTAGGTGCCTCCTCTGGGTGGGACCAGGAAGGGAGGTGGTTACACCCCTTTCCTTTGTCCAGCTTCGCGCCAAGACTGGGGCTGGAAAGCCCCGGCACCGGTTTGAACTGGCAAATGCACAGGAACACCTTGTGTGCCCCTGGCATGTCTGATTCTATTCAGCCCTGTCCTACCCAATACACAAAATCCTGTCTGGGGTGGTGCTAGCACCTCCCAAGGCAGGAAACCCTTTGTCCAAGCTGCCCTCGCTGGAAGGACTCCCAGCAGCAGGAGGTCAGACTTGTGTCTGTGGTGGCAGCATCCATTTTGTGATGCTGAGGCTCAGTTTAACTTTAACCGGAGTTCAGGTTAGGTACATGTCAGGTCCCTCTAGAAGGGTGGAATGCTACCCCCGTCACCAGAGCTGGCAAGGGGGTAGTATTCCAATTCGTATGACACCTTACTCGACATGTTTTGATAAAGCCAAACCAAAGATAGCATTTAACCGCGAGGATTATAATGCACTTAAGAGTATATGGTATGGCAGTATCATGAAACAGCTAAAGGACATGGTTCCGAAAGCTGCAGACAGGCTCAGCTCATGCCAGAGCACCACCTCACATATTTCCAAGCACTCTCCCTCCAGGATTGATGAGGCCTTCCATAGGAGTGGCTGACAGGAACATATGTGTCCATTTTAAGTTAGATATAGGCATACTATGCCTAAGTAAGGGGTGGTTACACCGACTTACCCCAGCTGAGTGATCAGCCAGTTGTGTCAAATATGGAGGCCAGGCCAGGGGTGGCACAATACGTGCTGCAGCCCCTGGTATGCCTTGGAAGCACCTTTGCCCTGGGTACCTGGGTACACTGTTACAGGGGCCAATAAGGTGAACCAGTTCCAATTTCATAATGCTACTGCCATTTTGTTGCCAGAGATCTTTGGTTCATCGTCATGCGCTCAAGAAGATCATATGACAGATCCTTTCTGAGCTGATGCAAACGTTGTCATTTCTGCTAGTTGATGTTTACCAGCTGAAGAGTCAACACCCAAATGAGCATCACATGAAGTTCAGCACACACGTAAAGGTTAACTAGATAAAAAGCTTACTCAGCAAACATGCTTTACTATTCAAAGTAGTGTTGTATTTAATCACATCCCCTGCACAGTGTTCACCAGTATATTTAGATAGTTTTATGATTGATGTGTTTGGAGGTAAGAAAGAGGGAACTGTGTCTGTGCTTCTGAGCATGATCACTGCCTCTGCACTGATGGTGTATGACAATTAAACCCCACAAACAAAACCTAATATAAAATTACTATGCTATTACTCTTTCTAGCACCAACATCGAACAATGCTTTAATAGGCAGACTGCAGATGTATACATATAACATGGTCTGACCCTGAACACAGCAGAGGTGTAATTGAGCAAAATCTGTGAATTTTGCAAGACACAATTGATTTTTACGATCCTGCATGACCATTGAGGTCTTGCAACGTCATTTTGGCCAAAACTAAATGCATCAAGAAAACCAGAGTAGGAGGACGGTCCTTCATTTACTTGGCTGCCGCCCACTGGAACAAACTCCCCTTAGACCTTTGCCTTACAGATGACTATATGTCTTTCAGAAAGAAGCTGAAAACAACACAGTTTCCCAGGATATAAACAACATTATTGGCACCCTGCACTTGGGTCCTAATCTTAGTCCTTGGGCCACCTGTTCACTGCTATATTAGGATATTGCTTTCCAGTGCCTCAATATCCATCAGGATGACTGTTGTGCTAACAAATACCAAATAGAAATATCTAGCTGCATAAGGTGAGCTTTGCATAATTAATGAATGCTGGCTATGCAGTGCACACATAGGCGAGAGCAACCAACAAGCTATAGTGCTCTTAGGAAGGCACCACATTTCCAATATTTGCTTTAATTCTAATAGTCAGTGTTGATTCAATTGTATAAATCAGAGATCAGAGTTGCTGACATGAAGCCTTCAGTCAGTTCTACTTGCTTAATTGCTTAATTTCTCTAATTGCTTACAGTATTTCTTAATGATCTTTCTTAAAGATTCTGCATGGGTCTTTTCTCAGCCACTGTGCTTCAGGTGCTGCTTGTGTTCAGCTTTTGCAGAGCTTTGAAGTGCTTGTGAAAAATGTAACTCCAAGGGCTTTAAGAAGAAAGGGTTAGACAGGTGGCCAAAACAGGTAAATGATAATTTTGTTCAAATTGAGGGCCTTATTGATGGAATTTTTTAATAGGGCACCACAGCAAGGCACTAGCTGCATGGCTAATGGCAAAGTGAAAGGGCAGTAATGCACCGCATTCAAGCAATATGATGCATTCCTGTCCATCCTGCCTGTGCTGGTGCCAGTTTGGCAACTTAGCGCCAACAAAGGCACCTTTGCACTATGGTACGAGAGTGTCTTTTTTGCAGGCAGGATTATTTTGAAGATGCACCTTCCTGCACGGAAACAATTCTAAGAGGCGTTTTCCTCTTCCCATGTGTGCTACAAAATGCAGCACACATGGAAGAGGAAAAAATGAGGAGAAAACATATTTCTTTTCATTAAGCCTCACCTCGGGAGGTGTACCGTGTTGGGGCTTCCCCAATCAATCAATCAGGATCTTGTAAACAAAGACTACTCACCTGTGAGGGTCTCAAGGCACTGTGAGAGGGTGGGACTGGGTCTGCAGTTCAGTCAAAGAGTCAGGTTTTATGGTCCTTCCGGAATTGCAGCATTGATGGTGATTGCCTGAGGTTCATAGGCAAAAAGTCCCAGGTCTTTGCAGTGAGGTCGAAGAAGGATCTTTCTCATGCTGTGGTTTTTATGATCTGTGGGACAGTGGGCGGGATCGATTGGGCAGGGGGGAGATGTGTTGTGGGAGTGTAGAAGGCGAGACAGTGGTTGAGGTATGCAGGTCCGGAATTGTGGAGGGCTTTGTAGGTGTGGGTGAGAAGCTAAACGTTGATTCTCTTGTTGACAGGTAACTCATGAAGGTCTTGTAGATGACATGTGATGTGGTTGTAGTGTTGGGTGTTCAGGATGAGTCTGGAGGAGGCATTCTGGGAGCTCTACAGTTTCTTGGGGAGTTTCTGGTTGGTGCCGGTGTAGAGTGCTTTGCTGTAGTCAAGGCTGCTGCTGACAAGTGCATTGGTGACTGTTTTCCTGGACTCGGTAGGGATCCACTTGAAGATCTTATGAAGAAGGTAGAGCACGTGGAAGAAGGAGGATGAGACAGTGTTGATTTGGTGGTTTATTAAGAGCAAGGAGTCCAGGATGATGTTGAGGTTTTGTGCATGGTCCGTGGGTGTGGTGGGATTCCATGAACTGCAAGCCACCAAAAGTCATTCCAGGAAGTAGGGCAGGAGCCCAGGATAAGGACTTCAGTCTGAGTTAAGTTTGAGGCAGCTGTCCTTCATCCAGGTGGTGAATACCTTCATCACATAGTGGAAGTTGTTCTTGGTGGCTTAAGGTTCGTCTGTGAGGGAGAGAATCATCTGAGTGTCGTCAACATAGGAGACATTGGCTGCAAACAGGTCATATAAGTGTTGAAGAGGTTGAGGCTCAGGGAGGAACCTTGAGGATCTCCACAGCTGATCTCCGTGGGCTCTGATTTTAACTGTGGAAATCTGACTCTCTGCGTTCAGCCGGTGATGAAGGAGACTTTCAATACTAGGACTTTGACATAAATGTGTGTATTGTGGAGACTAGTGCAGAGGGTGTGGTGGGAGAGGGTCTTGAAGGCAGCTAAGAGGTCCAGGACGATGAGGGCTACAGTTTTGCCTTGGTTGAGGAGGGTGAGGATGCCATCTGCACTGACAGGAAGAGCACTCTCAGTGCTGTAGTTGCTTTTGAAGCCCAATTTGGAGAGGTCCAGGATGTTGTTCGTTTCAACAAATTCAGAGAGTTGGGTATTGATGGCTTTCTCTATGACTTTGGCTGGGAAGGGAGCAGAGAGAGGGGTCTGTAATTCTTGATGTCCGTTGGGTCAGCAGAAGGTTTCTTCAGCAGGGGGTTGATCTCCGTGTGCTTCCAGTCTTTTGGGAAAGTTGCAGATTTGATGAGCAGTTGATGGTTCAGCAGAGTTTGGGTGTGATGGAGGTGCATGATCTGTTGAATATGTGATGGGGGCAGGGATCCGAGGGGGCTCTGGAGTGCTTTTCATGATCCTGAAGGTGTTGTCAGAGGTGAGGGCAATCCATTTGGATAAAGGTCTGCTGGGGTCTGGAGCCATTGGGTGCTGTGGTTGGGGCTGGGGTGGGTTAGTCTTGAGTTGTGAAGCTGTTGTAGATCTCCTTGATCTTGTGGTGGAAGAAGGTGGCAAAGTTGTCTCAGAGGTCTTGGGATGGGGGATGTCTGCTTTCTCTGTCCTGGATTTGGCAAATTATTTGACAACGGCAAATAGTTCTTTGTTGTTGTGTGCATTGGCATTGATGCGTTCCATGACAGCTGCTTTCTTTGCCGTTCTGATGGGGCGGTGGCATGTGGTGATAGCAGATTTGAAGGTTGCGTGGGCTTCCATGATCTTGTTGCTCCTCCATCTATTCTTGAGCTTTCTGAGGGTATGCCTGGACTCCAGGAGGGGTAGGAAAACCAGCTGGTTTTCTTGGAGGGCTGAATGCCTGAGGGCTTCTTGAGGGGTTAATGTGTTGGCACCGTCAGAGTCCCATCAGTGGAGGTGTTGGCATCCACAGATGTCTGTGGTGGGGTCTTGCTGAGGCAGCTGGTGAGCAGCTCTTCAGTGACCTTGTTCCAACGTCTGCAAGGATCGTGGTAGGTGTGGTAGCATATGGTGGGTTTGGTGAAGGAGAAATAGACGCAGGGGTGGCCAGTCTAGTGTGGCTAGGAGGTGTGACAGATGGATATGTTGTTGCTTGCAAAGAAGAAGAAGTAAAGTAAAGTGTTTGTCCTGCTGACTGGGTTGGCATTGTGACCAGTTGTTTGAGTAAGATGGTGGCAAGATTCTCCTGTAGGTATGAGGTGTTGCGGTCCTTTGGGTTTTCCAGGTAGAAATTGAGGTTGCTAAGTAGGATGTAGTCCACTGAGGCAAGAGCATGTTGAAGGGAGGGCAGGGACCAGGAGGTCTGTTTTTTTTAATAAAGCTCATGGCTACCCAAGCATGGGCTCCAAGCGCTAACAAGTGACCAGAATGAGGAGGCTTATAAAAACTTCAGCAGAACAGATAGATTTTCAGCTTTTCCCTGAAACTAAGCAGACTTTCATTAGATCTTAGACTAGTTGGGCTGAGTTCCAAAGCTTGGAAGTCAAATAAGCAAAGGAAAATCCTCCGCTTCTAGCTCTTTTTATTCTTGGTATGGTCAGAGAGTCAAGAGGTTGGTCTGGATCTGGAAGTGGAGGTGCTCCATTTCAGATGAGTGGTTGTTGGAGGTGGTAGTGTAGCAGAGGGTGTCTTTGTGTATGATGACACTGCCTCCTCCCAGTCGCTATCCATATGCATTGTTGGTTGTGATGTCCAGGACAGAGTTGGAGTTCATCTAGGTTTCGGTGAAGAAGGTGACATAGGAGGGGGTAGAGTCGGGCATGTCCCAGATCTCCACAGCTTGCCTTTTGATGGAGCGGTTTTTAAGACAAATACATTTGAGGTGGTCGGGTCTGGTTTTTGAGAGTTGTAAAGTCAATAGGTCTGCAGTACGGAGGCAGACAAAGGTGCAATTTCAGTTGAGGCAGGTGAATGGGCCTTGGATGTACTTTTGTGACAATAGGTGGCAGGCAGAGTGGTGTCCAGTGTTGAGGGCGTGTAAGGTGCTGGCATTGTAGCAGCGAATGGTCCGAAGACCAGGGTTTACATCGCTTTATAAATCAGTGGCAATATCAAATCCCATAGGTTTTGGGTGGGAAAACCCACTGTAAAGCCCTTGCAACGCCTCCTGGGCACAAACGCAATGATTTGCGCTGGGTTGCTTTATTCATGATTCATGAGGTCACTGAAAACCATATGGGTGGCTTTGCATGACTTCATAAATCTGTTTGAGAACCCTGTATCACTTACATGGGGCAAATGTGACACATGACTTTCATAAATAAGTCTCTGTGTCTCTAGTTGGCAGAGGTATTCTGTCTGTCCAAGTAGTGACCACAATTCTAGTCAAGGTAACTTGAAAAACAACCTGTGGGAACTTGGCACAGAGAGGAGAGGCGTACCTTATGAGGCCCTACATCAGTTTAGGAAAATAGATTAGGATTTTATAAATATTGCCAGAAAGTGGCTCTTTTTGAATGGTTTGCCTCCACTTTTTGCCCAGTTTCAATGTGATTTCAATTGTAGTGCACAGGGTCCTTTCCAACCAGGTCACCTGTGTCAGTCCTTATTCACTAAAAACTAAGTATGGGCGAAAAATCCGCAATGCGTGAGTTGGCGGATTTTTTTTTTCTTGTTCGCACTTCAAAAATACAATCTCGCATGTGCGGCATTGACTTACCATGATTCTGCGTTCGCTGATGAGTTTTCCTCCCTGTTCGCGTGCACTACTAAATTTTGGTAGCTGGCTGAGTCACGCCGCGAATGTGAACACGTCATTGCGACCCGAAAAAGGAAATTGCGAACGCGGACATGTCATTGTGACCCGAAACAGGAAGTTGTGAACGTGAACACGTCATTGTGACCCGAAACAGGAAGTTGTGAACGCGAACACGTCATTGCGACCAGAAACAGGAAAAAGGCATCGCTAGCAGGCTGGTTAAGTGGAAACAACATGTTCGCAACCGTTGCGACTGCATGCGCAAGTTCTCATTCCCGAACTGGTAAAAAAATCTTGCAAACTCGAAAAAAAAAATTTGCAAGCTCGTGGAATTTGGCTGATGTTTGCGTATCGCGAATTCACGCATCGTGAATACGGAAATTCCACCCATGCTTACTAAAAACAAATCCCCAGTTATTACTTCTTCCCCCTGCAAATCCCTAGTAAATGATACCCTAAGTACATTGCGGTCAAAGTCCGTCCGCCATCCTGTCGGAGGACGGGACCGTCCGCCACAGGGGCGGATGTCCCGTGCCTCGAATTAGGATGCACAGTGGCGGGTGCATCCCGCATTTTTTTACATTGCTAAAAGCACCGCCCGCCAAAATGCAAAAAATGCATGTTGTGCATTTCAAAGCACGACATGACAGGCACCGTGCGGTGCCTGCCATGTTGTATTTTGAAATGCATACCCCCCATGTGCACCCACCATCCCCTCTTCACCCTGGTGTGCCGCAACGGGCCCCCAAAGCAAGGACCGTATGCCTTTTTGCGGTGGCATTGCTGCCACGTAAAGGCATTCCCTTCAGCCCATCCTAATGTGGCTGGCAGTGTCTGATAGATACCGCCACCATATTAGACATTTTCCATCCACCACGGTCCCCCCCGCCATTATAATATGGCGGGAGGCATTAGGTGGCGGACGGGCAAGGATGGCGGACCGATCGCCACCGCCTGCATGGCAGTGGTGATCCGTCTGCCATCATTATTGACCCCATAGTGTCTGGGACCCTTGCAGCTTGCATGCCCCTGTGAGGGAGAAAATAACAAAGTCGACATAGCACCCTGCCTGTGTACTATACCAGCTACACTTTTCTGAAGGCAACGGTAAGTCACCTCTCTAGCAGGCCTCCAGTAAGCACCACAAAGCTGTGTTGCAGAGAGGTGTATAAATGGGCGTGGCCTGCAACACCTCTCTTGCAACGCAGTCCTGTGGCGCTTACTCGAGGTACCTCGTTGTCCCACAGGGACCCCCAGTATTGAATTAATTCCACAATGTAAAACCCGCCACAGGGTGCGTTTGCAGAGTGTTGCTGGGAGGTGGGGTCTCCCGTATGATTGTGGTGTTTTATATTATGTTTTTCTTAGAAGGGGGGCTGTGTGGCCCCCCTTCTTTTTACTTTTTTTTGCCCTGGGGACCCCATAACCCAGAGCCTTACCCCCATGGCCAATTCCAGCCCTGGGGACCCCATCCCCCGGAGCATGGCCACATAAATCTTTCTTTTTTATGGAGGTGGCCTGCATGGCGCCCCTCCCGAGGCAGCTCCCCATGTGGAAAAACAATCTGCTTTGCTTCATTGAAGCGAGTGTAGTTTTCAATGACAAGGTGCCCTGTCATTGTAAACAGCAGTGTCCCAGGGGTGGGCACCCCTGGACACTGCAGGAGCCGGCCCTGGGGGGTGGTGGTCCCCAGAGCCATCAAGGGCTTCTGGAGGGGGTCTGCGCAGCCCCCCTCCCAACATTGGCAAAGCCCCAGGGAGGTGGTGGTCCCCGGGGGCTCAGGGGCCCGTAATGGTCCCCAGGGTGTGTGGGGGGCTTGAGCCCCCCACACAGGTGTTTCTTTTTTTTAAAACATGAGCCCCTTGCAAATATTTAATGAAAGCCCCGGGGGTGGTAGTCCCCGGGGCTGCGGGGTCCTTCCTGGGTTTTCAACCTCTATTTTTTTAATTTCTCAGGAACTACTGAACGGATTTATTCCGTTTTATAGAAAGGTCTCTTTTTGAAACAAGGGCTACCTTTTTGCCAAATTTGGTGTAATTCTGTTCAGCAGTTCGAGCTGTAGCTGTGTCTAAAGTTTCCTATGGGAATTAACATGGAGAAAACAAGTTTTGGGCCTCCCCTTTTTTCTCAGCCCCCTCTCGCCGAATCACTCCGAAACTTTCAAGACAGGAGATGACCGGAGCAGGCCACAAGTTTTGTCACAAAGATTTGTCAACCGGCGCCACAGATATGGGGGTGATTCATCAAGGGGGCCCCAGAAAAAAGGGGGGTTCCAAAACATGTTTTCTCTATGTTAATTTCCATAGGAAACTTTAGACAAGGCTACAGGTCAAACGGGTGAACGGAATTACCCCAAATTAGGCAGGGAGAAGGGTCTTGGTATAGAATCACGCTTTTGTTTATTTGGTGTAAATCCTTTCAGTAGTCTTCGAGAAATATCAAAATTTACAGATATTGTTCTTTGGGAATTCTGCCTTCTGATTTGCTGAGCTGTTACGAGCCCGAGCTTGCTGCTTATAGGTTGTGAGAGTTGCGAGCGGTTGCAACTAGGAAGTGTTGACCGCCATTTTGTGATTCTGTTGAAGCAAGTAAGGGGAAAAAAGGGGAAAAAAGTAGAAAAGAGGAGGGTAGGAGCACTGTAACCACTGTGGGGTGTTTAGGGTGTGCTATAGAGGGGGGCGACTACTCATACCTACCGGTCTGAAAGTGCTGGGCTACAGAAATTAAGTGAGGTATTGCCTAGTGTCTGATGCTGCTAAGGTGAGCTGTTACGGGACTTAGGGATTAAAGCGTGAGCCCAAACTGTGCGTCTTATGCTCTGAAGTCATGTGCCGTGGCCGCTGCACTACACCTGTGGAAGTAGTGTCAGCATGTGTTTATACCTACTAGGACGAACTACTGACCCCTACAGGTCTGACAGTCCTGGGGTATGGAAAATATGGGTATTGTCTAGAGCCCGATGCTGCTAAGCTGAGCTGCTGCCAAACTCAGGACGAAAGTGTGAGTCCAAACTGTGTGTCATATGCCATAAAGTCATGTGCTCTGGATGCTGTGCCACATCTGTCCAAGTAGTGTGAGCATGTAGTTATACCTGCTTGGAGGAACTTTTGTTTAGAACATTGTAACTTGTGTATGGTGCTTAGGGGGTGTTAACAGGGATTGCAAAGGTAAATGTGCGCGTATCAAATCAAATTGGTATTTGTAAAGTGCAAACTACCCACTCCTACAGGTCAGATGGCGTTGGGGGCATAAGGTGAGCTGCTCCCGGACTTGGGATAAATCCACTAAACTACTGACCTGTGAACTTTTAATCTGCATGTGCCATTAAATATTTGAGAAAATGTTGCAAAACAATATTGTCAGGTTTAAAAAAATGTATAAACTTTTAACCTGCAGGTGTCGTAGAATGTTCCAGAAAGTGTGGTGATGAAATAGGTCGAACGTCTGACCTGTATGTGGCACGGAATATGAAGATGCTTTTCATATGGAAAATTAAAAAATAACTAATGGAGATAAGTTTGGAATATCGTTGAAGGAACGAAGTATTCTGATTTGTTCTTTACATGTATTTATATGTGGAGATACATAGAAATTGTGCCATTACTGGTTCCATTCTTGATGAAAGTGGTGCATTACATGTACGGTGTGACAAAAAAAAGAATTACATGCGTGTGTGACATTTGAAATCTGCATACCAACTACAAAGGTGAGGTAGAAATGAACAAGGTGTGTTATGTGCTCTGTAGTAGTGATTACGTATTTGAGGTGATATTTTTAAGTTTGAAAGTATTTTTTATTTCAAAATAATATACTGTTAGTAAAGTGTGGTGTTTATTACTGGTTATAAAATATACATAAAATTTGACCAGTTGTTAAATAAATACTTTATATATCTTTAGGAATTTTTCACAATGAAGAAGTGTAGTTTGTCATCTTTAAAGGACTGTATGGTTTATAAAATGAAGTACAGCGTTACTTTGGGTTTGCTAATGTATTCAGGCGAGATAAACAAAATGTCACACGTTTGCAAATTATACTTTTAGTGGAAATAGTGGGGTGGGGTGTATGATATGTATGTGTTATTAAGTTAAAAGCGAAAAAACAAAACCCAGAAATGTTATGTCGACAGGTTGTGGTCTCATTTTTGAAAGTGAGAGGTAAATTTGAATATAAGTCGAGTTAGGTTGTTGTACCGTGAGGCTGTCTACAGTGTTTGTAGATTAAATGGAGAGGAAATACAGATAGTAAAAGTGATACGTTCCTTTTATATGTACGCACAGTTTGAATCATTTTATCATAAGTTGAGATATAATAGGAACATGTTTTCTGGTTTGCATTTGGGTATAGTTAATAGTTTTAGTGTAGTAAACATACTAATGATAGTATGTTCTTATGAACTAGAAGTGGTGGGTGAGTGTTGTTTCAGAAAAGATGTTTTATTAATGTTCGAGAGAAAAAAGAAATAAAAATGTGCGGTATATTTTCTGTATGACTTTCTTGACATTAGTAAACTGCATGTGATTATGAGTGATACTCTTTGTCAGGCTATGTCCCTGTGCTGAACATAAGTAGGTGCTTAAGTGGTCCGGGTTTTACCAGTGCTCAGCTTTATTATCCCTTTTGAGGCACTCGTCAATTTTTTCATTCCATTTAATGACCGTAATATACATATATTAAAGGGACGGTATATTAAAAGTTTGGGAACTACAATTCTCTTCATCCCCTGCTATACTCATGTATTTAAACAACTTTAGTAACATATAGATGGCTAGCTTGTAAAGGTGGTGTAGTGCCACTGGGCACATTTATAAACTGTGCTATGGGATGGTTTATGTTTTACCCGCCAATTTGCATGTTTGACTAATTTTTGCTGATAAGGGTTGTGGCAGACACCTGTTAAAATTAACCCTGTATATGGGTATAGTAGCACTACCAGGAATGGTGGGGGTTTCCGTTTGATTTTGTACGGTTAAGCAAGGGTGGGGATGTGGGCTGGGAAGGTGGGTATGTTGGTGATTAAAGGACAGACTTTAGTAACGTGTAGATCTCTAGCTACTGAAGGTGATGTAGTACCACTGGGACCATTTAAATGTGTCATATGGCATGGCATATGTTTTGCCTGCAAATTTGCATGTTTTGCTGTTGAGCGTTTCGGGAGACATCTCTTGAAATTAAGCCTCTGTATGGCTATTGTGGCGCTTCCAGGTTTGCTGAGGCTTTTTGTTTTATTGCGTAAAGTTAAGCAAGGGCGGTTGTGAAGGTGGTTTAGTGGTACTGCGACTATTTATAAACCACCTGATGGTATGGTGTATGTTTTAGTTGCAACATTGCAGGTTTAAATACCTTTTGTTGATGAGCGTTCCAGCAGACACCAGTTGCAATTAAGTCTATGTATGGCTATGGTGGCGCTAATGGGAGTGCTGGGGCTTGTTTGATTTCGTAAGGTTAAGCAGCGGTGGGGAAGGGGGAGGTGGGTATGTTGCTGATAATAACATGAACATGTGTAGCTAGTAAAGGTGATGTAGTGCCACTGGGTCCATTTATAAACTGCTCTATGGCATGGTATATGTTTTATCAGAAATTTGCATGATTTAATAACTTTTGTTGCTGAGCGTTCCGGCAGACACTTGTTGAAATGACGTTCCTGTAATGCTATAGTGGCTTTACCAGGTTTGCTGGGTCTCTTTCTTTGATTTCGTAAGGTTAACCATGGATGGGGAAGAGGGTGGTGTAGTGGCAGTGGGCCCATTTATGAACCACTTTATGGTATGGTATATGTTTTACTCGCAAATTTGCATGTTTTAATACCTTTTGGTGATGAGTGTTCCAGCAGACAGCTACGCAAATCACACAACATTTCTATGGATAACAAATCTTTGTGGCTGATAGACACTCTTGCACTGTGGTAGAAGGCTGCCAGTGTTGATGGCAAATTGTGAAACTTGGTGCCATTGTAGATTTAAATGGAAGCCATTTCTTTGTTACTATGGTGTAGTCAGGGCTTTAAGTGGGAAAAAAACCTGGGGGTGCTCTAAAAGAGGTGGGGCAAACCTCTTAGAGCGGTGTGGGCTATCCAAGTATGAGTGTGGTCAAAATGAAGATAGGTAGCATTGTGTGATTAAGAAAATACCCTCCAATTATCCTACATTCAAAAACATACTCTTTTAATGATTTCCCTTCCTCCGAACAACATGAAAATAAAATGAAAAATTGCACTTATATAGCGCGTAACTACCCGGAGGCCTCGCAGCGCTTTAGATTGATTATTTTACAGCGAGCACCGGGTAGGTGCGTTTTTAGGGCCTTTCTAAAGGACATGAGATTTTTGTTTTCTCGAAAGGGGAGGGGCAAGGAGTTCCAAAGTTTGGCCGCAGAGTGGGAAAAAGAGCGACCACCCCAGCGAGCCCTATTGATTTTTGTTGTGGTTACAAGCTGAAGGGAGCCAGAGCGTAAAGCTCTAGGCGGTGCATAGGGCGTAACCACAGGATACAGAATTGCCGGGCCAGTGCGATGAAATGATTTGTGGACTATGCACATGGCCTTAAACTGTACTCTAGCCGCTACCGGGAGCCAGTGAAGCTCTTTAAGAGCTTTCCTCGCTAACTGCCGGCGGGGGATGTTATATAAGAGCCGTGCGGCACAGTTTTGAATGACCTGAAGCCTACGGGTGACTGCTACCGGGGCTCCTAAATAAAGTGCATTCCCATAGTCCAGGCGAGAGAGAATCAGGGCCTGGACCATGACTCTCCTGGCCTGGAATGGGAGTAAAGGAAGCACTTTACGGAGCATTTTCAACAGTCCAATGCAAATAGAAGCAGTTTTTGTAGCTTGGGCTGAGAAATCCAGCGCCTTATCTAGCCAAATCCCCAGGCTCTTAATCTGGGATTTGGGAGGGGGGGCAGGCCTAGAGATGGCGGCCAGGTGGATGCAAGGGCAGATGGAGAGGAATTGCCCAGCAGCATGATGTCTGTTTTCTCCCCGTTTAATTTGAGACAGGAAGATTGCATCCACCTGGCAATAGCCTCTAGGCAGGGACCTAAGGTGGAAGACGACCCTTCGGGGTGGTCAAGAGAGACCACCAGTTGGGTGTCGTCTGCGTAGGTCACAATACGCACACCAAAGGGATGGACTATCCCCTCTAGGGGTTCCATGTAGGCATTAAAAAGGGTGGGACTCAGGGAAGAACCCTGAGGCACCCCACAGCTAAGTGGGTGTCTAGGGGAGACTATCTCACCCTCGAACACCTGAAGAGAACCTGCCGTCCAGGAAGGAGGTAAGCCATTCCAGGGCCGCACCCGACACGCCCAAGCCATTCAGACGATGTAATAATATGGCATGGTTGACCGTGTCGAATGCGGCGCTGAGGTCGAGCAATATAATTGCAGCCTTTCCTCCCCGGTCCAGCACGGCTCTGGCCTCTTCAGTTACAGCCAGAAGGGCAGTTTCAGTTCCTTGCTGGGGGTGGAACCCTGTCTGAGAGGCACGAAGCAGACTGTTGGTTTCTAGGTAGTCCACTAAGATGTTATTAACGTGCCTCTCCAGCAACTTGCTCATCCAGGGGAGCAGGGAGATGGGACGGTAGTTGGCCAGATTGTTCTGGTCAAGTGTAGGCTTTTTCAATAGGGCTCTAACCCTTGCGCATTTCCAAGGGGGAGGGACCATACTGGAAGTAATAGAAGCATTCAGGACATCAAGAATCACTGGACGGATGATGTTCATGACCTTAGTAAGAATCCGAGGAGGAGCTTGATCACTAGGGGATCCCGAAGTGATTTTCGGGATCAACCTGTCTAGAGTGGGGAGATCAAGAAGTGGAAATTTATCAAGCTGACAAGAGTGATTGGCGGCAGTAGGGGGGGTGGGCTCTGGGGTATTACTATCATTGCTAAATGTAGAATAGATGGCCTGAATTTTCTGAAAAAAAAAACAGAGCTAGATCATTGCAGCGGGTCTGGGCTCCGTCTAATGATGGACGCTCGGGAGGGGGGGAAATCAGGGACTTGGCTATTTTAAAAATTTCCTTGGGAGCATTTGCGGCAAGATTAATTTTAGATTCGTAAAAAAGAGATTGATAGAGATAGAGACCAGTTTCGAGGCTCCCTGAAAATAAATGCTGATGCACCGATCCGGCCCTCTTAAAGCCCTGCATCCATCCATCCATCCTACTCACTGCGCCATCCAACCTTCTTTTGATTCATCCATACATTCCTACCTCCATACATACATACATCTTTCCCTGCACTTATCTTAAGCATTTATCAGTCCACTCTTCTATGGTAAGCACTGTGCCATCCATCCAGCCATGCGCCCATATATCTGTACATACATCTGTGCCAGAACCAATCCTAAGCATCTATCAGCCCACCTGTCTATTTTAAGTACTGGTCCCTGCATTCATTCATCCTTCCATCAATCTATATATCCATATATCCATCCATCTACCTATCCATCCATGGTGGTGTTTTAAACGAAGGTTGATCCAGTGAAAGACATGTAAAGCAGCTTTTCAGTGTAAGACGTTAATTTAGAAACATAACATTTTGTTCATTTCTATATAGGAACACTGCTTTAAACTGGCCGTGAATGACAGATACTATGTTCTTACATTTGAGAGAGTATACCAGACAGCTATTTTGGGATGGTGAGAACCCGCACTTCTATATTTCCATGTGAAGCACAGTATAGGAATATAAAGGTAATTACAATGCTACTATATTCATATTAAAGACGAGTTGTGAGAACTAAGTGAGCCAGGCAAAGTGTGTTTTTTCATAGCACTTAAACAAGACACTGAGAAAGGTCAGAGCAGGGTCGTGCTGGTTCGCTGCCTGTGGTTGTCTCCAGAGGCACAACCAGAGCGAAAATTTCAGGAAGGCTAATTGTTTCAGCAATAGGCAGTATGGGGATGTAGCGGCTCTAAAAGGGGGGGAAAAAGAACAGAGCCCCATTTACAAGCAAATGGTCTTTTGTAGACCTGTGATGTACTCAGGAGTGGCTCTGTGTGAGCACCCGGGAAGCTGTCTCAGGGAGTACTTCGCAGGTCTTCAAAAGACGATTTGCTTGTAAATGAGGCTCTGTTCCTTTTCACCCCTTTGCACACCTGATGGTCTCTCTGCTAATCACCCCACAATCATGTTGCTCCTAATAATCAAATCTATTTTTTGTTTTATAGAAAAATATTTTGTTTAGATTAAAATTTGAAAATGCCAGAAGAACTGAGAACAGAGGAAAGAGAAAAAAAAGTATATTTAAAAAAAAAGGAAGGATTTTCAGTTAGAAAAAAATGAGAGAAGAACACAAACAGTTTCTTCTAGTATTAACCCTAGACAATTACTGAAAAAAAACATTACGAACATTTAATGTAAAAAACATCACTCAAAGCAAAAAGAAGAATTCTTCAAGTAAGGAGAAGCAGACTTCAATTTCAAATACCAGGAAAAGGAAACTTGATAAAGCAACAGTTTCTGTTACTCAGAGACAAAAGTAATTACAAGAAATTCGTCAGAGACTTTTTCGAACTAGATAGATTCAGAATTTACTGAAAACATGATACAAATATAAAAAAAGTGCTGCAATTCAAAGAGAGAACAGCAAAACACACAGGATGATGGACGGAATGTTGCACAATGGCAAAACATTCACCCCAGTCACAGATCTAGGTTTAATCCATCGTTATTTTGCTCACTCTGCCATCCCAGTTCAGAGTGAGCTAAAGAACGATGATGGATTAAACCCAGATTAGTTGACTGGGGGTGAGTGTTTGCATTGCTCAAACGCTCCGTCCATCATCCCCTTTGGTTTTGCTTCGCAATTCAAAGAGAAGCGGCGTATTGAAAGTATAGTAGATACTGCTTTCAAATTAAAATGGAAGTTATTCATTCTTATTTTTACGAGAATCAAAGTGTTGGATAGAATAGTGAAAGTGTTGAAAGATAAAAGAAGACGAAAAAAACTTGTGAACAGAACCAACATTTGCAAAATCTGTAGTGGACATTTGAAACATACTTCCAATAGTGAGCCTTTTTTTAATGAGGAAAGTTACTTCCAGTGAAATAGTTTTACATTTACAGTTGATACTGGATGACTTTGCTATGAAGTTCAGGATGGTTGTCGTCTTCCAAAAGAAGAAATGGTTGGTAAAAGTGCAGACGACTTAATAGCTGAAGGAATGCAAGGGAAACGTACACAGGCTCCTGTGTATAAGTGGGGTTGTAGAAGTATTTGTAGTATTCAACAGGAATCAATTGATATAATGCGAAATTTGCTACGAGAATATACACAGAAAAGAATTTAACAGAAGATTAAGTTGTTTCAAGAACTACGTCCATGTAATGTAAGAAAATGTCTCTGGTTTGTCTTTCAAGAAAAGTGTGTAAAAGTGTTTTTCATCACTTGAGGATGTTAGCAGTACAACATTCAGAAATGCGGACGTTTGTAAGGAAACTGTACTATGTAAAAAGTCCTGCATTATGTTTAAGTGAACTGAATACATGTCTTTTACATGGATCTTTATCAGATGTTCCAAAAAAGTGTGATGATATTGAAATGGGACGCCCGTTAAGCCTGCTGCCTCTCGCCAGTAGACCCACCTGGTCCTATTTGCCTGCCAAACAGTCCTGGGGGGACAGCAACGATCGCCACATCCCCCGCGCACAGCCATCAGCAGGGGGACAACAACTCCCATCGGCCCCCAGCTGACGCCGAGCACCACGTCAGATCGGCAGCGCCAGGAGCCGCTACAAGAACTATCGTGGGCTCCTGTGGCGTGGGATACGAACGAGCATGCCCGGGCTAAGGGCGGGCCTGTCCACGCCCGTCAGAGGCCGGGATGGGCCTGCTCTCTTACATTGAAATCCCGGGACTTGTTATCAAGGTACTGTGGCCTAATTAATTGGACCGTTAAACCATCCTTTACTTGCCTCTTCTTTCATTAGTATACAATTGATGTTATTAATGTAGCACATATTATAGTCTCTGGTTTAGAATAGCAAGGCACAGGTATACCTAGCCTGAATTCCCCACCCTGATAGTTTTTTTCAGCGTATTTATTCTTTGGTTTAGTTAACAAGTATAGGCATAGCGGTGCATTCTTGCATTTAGGACTACCAAAAAAATAGAGTGAAATGACATTGTACAAGCCAATGGGGGATTCTAGCCATAGAGCTATTAGAATGGGGCGGCAAGCTTGTGTGGAGAAGAAACAGGCCCTGGCAGTGGCTAAATCAAACACTAAACCCACTTCCATTGACAGGATGTTGGAAAAGGCCCTAGGAGCCGTGACAAGCGAAATTGAACAGACTGAGAGACGTTTGTCCCTTACCCCAAATTTAGAAATTGTAACAACTGATCCCGGATCTCCTGAAAACAGACTTTGTTAACTGATTCTTCCAATGACCAACAACCAAAATCAATCTAGGGACTCCTCACAAAACCAATCTGGCAGAAAAAAGTAAATCCAAACCCAAGGTGAAATCAGTTGTTAGAAGAAAGACGGGCCATGGTGTAACTTTGGTTAAAGGAAAATCAGGGATGGAGACTCAAAAGGAAAACAGAGTAACTGTAAGCGAACAGCCGGTGTGGGCCACTAAGTTGATAGTGGATTTACAGATTCCAATGAGGGTCATAGTCAAGGATGAACTCAAGTGGTTACAAAAGAAGGTCGATGGTCTGACTGTACTTTTCAATGACTGGATAAGTAACAGAGGAACATCTCATGGTTGTACTAGTTTAGATAATACGACACAAGCTCAGACTATCTCAAACTTTCTACCAGCTAATGTTCACCCTACACCCTGTGAGCAAACATTACCTCCGAAAACAAAAGAGGTGGCACGTGTAGTGGAGGCCAATAGAGACAGCAGTAACAAGCCCCCTCCGGTTTTTCCCAACCAACCTACCTGCTTACCCCCACCGCATACACTATTAGGGCAACCAGTATCAATTCCTAGGCAGGATGGGGGTTGTGTTCCTAAAACTAAAGACAATACCAACCATTCTTATACCCCACCAGTCATTAATCTGCCCACAGCAAGGGCCTTATCGCCGCTTTAGCGGGAGTTTTTCCTGCTAAAGCGACGATAATTTTATCACCCTATTACCTACCTGTCGCTAACACCAGTTAGCGACAGCTAGTAAGAGATAGCGAGCTTCTGGGGGCCCACTTTGCATATCAGCGATATATATCGCTAATGACATGCAAAGTGGGCGTGCCAAGATGTTAGCGACTGGAAACAGTTGCTAACATCGCTATCTCCTATTACCAACTTTTGGAAATAATCGTGCTAAGTGCGATTATCTCCAAAAGCTAACACCTTCCCAGAGCAGTTCTTAGCCATGTTATCCAATGGTAGGTGGATAACATGGCTAAGAGCATTGTCACGATAATGCATGAATATTGCTTACTTTACATGGCTTTCCTGCTTGATAAGAAATAATTACTCCTACCAATCCATACTAGGGAAAATGTCTATCATGGCTATCCATGCTAGTTTTAAAATTACTGTGATCAATTTAAGCTTGCTGTTGGCACTTTAGTCATGTTATAGAGAATTAGGAATCTAACTGTTGTATTACTACAATTAAAATGCTCTCGTCTGACGTTGCCTTTGGTATAGAGAGGCTCTAGTCTTAGGTCTTAGTTTTCCAAGGTGGCAGAACACAGGTCATCATTATTTTTTAAATTTGATAGGTATATGTTTCTAGGTAATTTATTTATTTATTTGCACTTTGCGCCTTCCAAGTATGAAATATTATGGACTGCCTCGAATCGCCCCGTGTGAATCTTGTTCCTTATATTCTTCCACGTCAAAATGTAGTCAGATGTGTAGGTTTTTTAAATGCTGTATACAATTTTTCCACTCTTATATATGTGTCAATTGCGTTTACTGCTGTTTTTTAAATATTTCAAATTTAATTGTAATTGTAATTGACTTATGTGGCACTTTTTTCATTTTAATGTATTTGCCTGCACTCTGAATGTACTTTTGAGGACATGTTGAATTGAATTGAATGGATATTTTGGTTCAGAAGCGCAGTCCATAGAAAGTGAAAGTTTGACAATTATAGATGTTGGAGGAGATGGGAAAGTGTATAGCACTGATCAGTTTGAAGAAGAAGTTGTAAAGTTTAATGTGCTCTGAAATACCAAACTATGGGCCAGATTACGATTTGCGGTGAATCCGCATTCTCCGGGCCGGCGGAAGCCACCGCTGGCCCAGAGGATGCGGATTCACCGCTGCGTTGAGAGAAATGACCCCCCCGCCAGATTAGGATGGCGGGGGGGTCATCTGCGGACGGCAAGACCATCCGCCACTTTTCTGCCGCGAGACCGCAGCGGAAAAGCTCTAATGTGGTGGTGGTGTCTATCAGACACCGCCAACCATATTAGGATTTGCTTAGGGATATGCCATTGCCGCCACGAAAAGGCATACGGTCTTTCTTTGGGGGCCCGTTGCGGGTCCCCAGGGTGAAGGGGGGGTGGGGGTGCACATGGGGGGTACCTATGGTACCCCCCTGCATTTGCATGCACGAAGCGGCAGGCACCACGTGGTGTCTGCCGCTTTGTTCATGCAAATGCACTTCTTGCAGCTTCAAGCAGCTTCAAGCAGCACCCGCCGCAATGTTAAACATACAGGATGTGACCGCCAGGGTGGCGGTCACATCCTAATTTGCACCGAGGGACCGCCGCTGCCCCTGCGGACGGTCCCTCCACCTCTGGGGTGGCGGACGGACGCAGGTCCGACCGCCATCCTAATAGGGCCCTATGTTTGTGTTTGTAGTCAACGTACTCATTATAAAAGTCAAACTAGGAATGTCGATTTGTATTTAAAAAGCGAAAAGGAGAACAATGATAAGTGGGAAGAATTTGCAACTTGCTTGTTGGTGGAAGGTCGATTTGAGTTAGGTAGTGATCAACCTATATGTAAATATTGTTACAACAAATTAAAAGAGAACAACATGTCCGCTAGAGCAGTACATAATAACTTAGAATTAGTAGCTTTTCCGTAGGAACTGGCAGAATTGAATACATATGAGTCGGTTCTAATTCAATCGGTTCATCCTTTTCTAACTATAATTTGGATGGAGCCTAAAACAGGTAAAGTGCCACCAACAGACTTGCAAAGAGGGCTGAAAGGAATAGTGGTGAACTTACCTTTGCATTTTAAGAAAAATATTAAAACTATTGCTGGAGAGAAAGAGGAAAATTAGGCAGTAGTCATTCTAGTAAATGGTGTACTAACAAAGAGTCGGAAAATATGGCAAGAATTTGTGGATGTTAATAAAGTTGAAAAGGCTACTTTATATCTTATAGAAAACACTATTTATTACAAAACTGTAAATGTGGATGAACAGGTAATAAGTTTAGAAGATGAATCTGAAATTTCAAGTGGTCAAATAGAGAAAGTGGCCAAGTCTAGGACTGAAGAGATTTATGAACATTACACAATATCAGCCTTATTCATCAACGGGCCGTTTTGCGAGCCCCTATAAGCGATTCATAGCGAATCGCTATTAAGGACTCGCAAAACGGTATTCATGTAGGAATTGCTGAATAAATAGCGATTCCTACACATTCTTTATTTGCGAGTAGCAAATTGCTAATCGCAAATAAGGAATAACTCCCCATTCATTCCAATGGGCCAAAAGGCCCATAGGAATGAATGGGGAGTATTCCTTATTTGCGATTAGCAATTAGCTAATCGCAAATAAGATAGCGATTTAAAGGGTGCCAGGGGTGTCCAAAGGACACCCTGTAGCACCCCTTAAATGCAAATTGAAACAGATGTTGGGCACACACATGTCCAAAGGAGGGACCTAGCAGGTAATCCGGCCCCTAGATTTGGAATAAGAGTAGGAGCTGTGTCCCAAGACTTCAGATCATCCTGAACTTGATTTGAAACCAAGAAGAAAACTGGACTTCGACATTCTGCTGCACAGAAGACGGAAGAGAATCTCCCTTGTGGCCAAGGAGTGACCACCCTGTGAATACAGGCACCAACCAGCAACTCGATGTCTGCTTTGCCGCCGCCTCCCGCCGGAGCCCGAGCCCAGAGCCTGACAAGACCTAGATTCCCCGACATCTCACAGCCCGATCCACAGTCCCTGGAAAGAAGAGACCCGTGGAGACATTGAGAGACTTGGGACCGGCCATCTTGAAAGGCCCCCGAGAAGCTGACTGCGCAAAACCCAAGGCACCCTCGATGCTGTGCTTTAGGGTTTAAGAAGACCCACCACCGAGCAGTATTTGCACTGAAGATCAGCCCCCCAGCATCTCCACGATCTGCGTGGGGCCCTTTTGCACTTTGCCACTTGATGCGTCATCCCGGTCACTTGCCACGTGGCTAGTGGCCACCTTGGCAATGAAATCTATGATCTAACCCACTGGTCTGGTTGCTCCAAATTTTCCCTCGCTCCTGTAAATAGGAGCAGCCCCTCTGACCTTGCTGGTCCGAGAAATAAGCTTTCTTCACTTCCAGCATGGCTTGCATTAGCCAAGGCCTGTTTGCTCCAATTAAGTTGCCGACACCGCCATCAGCTACAGCCTTTGTGGGATAGCTCGTGATCGACTCCTGGACGTCCTTGACCTCTTTGTGTCCACGTGGCTACGGAGACAAGCTGCACCTCTTCACCTGTTTGCACCCAACATCGCCTGGTTCTATCCTGGTTCCACGGTAGTCACTGGCTAGTGACTTTGAACATTGTCCCCTCTGCTTTCAGGTCTTCACATCTTCAGATCCATCCTTGGATCCACCGGAACTCTCCTCGACGACCTGCCTGCAGCATCTTCATCTCCAGGCACCATCGACCTGCGCGACGAAACCCGACACTACTTCGCACCTGTGCACCCGCTTCCTGTGGGTGAGGTAACTCAGCAACGCCGGTGTTCCCACACTGGTACACACCTCTAGTGCCTAGATCTAAATTTTTGTCCTTCTAGGTCAGTCGGAAGGTTCCTAAACAGTAACTTTGAACTTTTACGCACCATTGACATTGCATTGGTGCATGCGTGCACTTTAAGCACTGCACCCGAGTCCGGCGGGCCTTTCCTGACTTCTTCACTGTTAGTCCCGAACTGCTCCAGCGATTCCCCAGACCCTAGGCCTATTTCCTTTCAGGTTGGTGGTTCTTATATCACTATTTTAGTATATGGTTTAATTGGCCCCTAGGGCTCATCCATATTTTGCAACTTTTGTGTATTTAAACTGTGTTTTGTTTTAACGCATTTGCTTCTGTGCTCATAAAGAGTATAGGGGATATTTGTAGTAAATAAATCTATATATTCAATTCAATTCAATTCAATAGAGACTTTATTTCGGTTATATTTCAAACCATAAAAGTACACATATAAAATACATTGAACATTTCATTATTAAAAGTCATAATTACCAAAAAGACATGTTACACGTATTTAATTAGTGAGTAAGTAGACAAAATCAGCAGTAAAGTGCAATTAATACTGGGTTTACAACATGATATAAGATCTTTCAATAAAAAAGCTCATCCTCCTTCAGAGGTGTAGAATCACTGGTCCAGGCAATTTCTCAATTTGACAGTTAATTTAAAAAAATTCTATAACATGAAGAACACTGTCACTGTGCAGAAGCTGTAAATACATAAGTGCTGCTCTTATTTGATTAAAATTAAGTTTCTCTAAAAGAGCAACAAGGTAACTTCTGCGTGGGTATTCATAAAACCTACATAAAAATATAAAATGCAGCATATCCTGTAGAGACTTCCCGTCGCAGCCACAGGGAGCAACAGTTTTATTAAAAATATCCGTCTTGGGTCTAATTAAAAGATGATGAAAAATATTAAACCTGAACCTCGTCAACAGAAATTTTTCATGAGAAGTGAAAGTGCATGTTAAATACAGTTCCATGGTGTCACAGGTTTTTAACATAACATATTTCCTAATATTAGGTTTCTTAAGCTCCTCCGCTTCTCTTTGGGCCCTCCTGTCCATATGAAAAGCCCGCTTAATTGCTGCCACATCTCCCTTTACAATCCCACGCAGGTTTTCAAATAAATTCAAACATCCAAGCCTCAAAAAGCAAGATTTCAGGTATTTTAGCCAGGGCACGCACATTGAATTGTCCTGAGACACAAGGTCTTTCACAATCAGTTGGGTAAGTGGAATATCTTGGGTTAACCATAATTTTACCCAACATGTCAGTGGTCTTAGGGCAAATATATCAGATAGGTACTGGGACCCCAGTTCTTGGTGTACCGCTAAATTCGGTGTACTGGCCGGAACACAGAGGAGACGTTTTAGAAAATAGTTTTCAGTAACCTGCAACTGTTCACCACTTACGTAGCCCCATAGCTCACTGCCATATACAGCAGTAGCTATCGATTTAGCATTGTATAGTTTCATCATTGCAATATTTGGCTTCTTCCCTAATTTCGTGGCAAAATAAAAAATAGAGGCATTTACCCTTGTCATTTCCCCTTTCTTTCTGGCCACATGAGGGCCCCAGCTGAGCTTAGTGTCAAATACGACACCAAGATATGAAAAAGTTTGAGTGATGGGGATCAGAACATCATCTAGTTTAAAAATAAAGTTATTTTTCGGTTGTCGGCCAACATGCATTATATATGATTTAGAATTGTTGACCAGTAGGTCTCTGTTGGTCATAAAAATATTAAAAGCATTCAAATTCGCCTGGAGACCCGTTTCCGTTCTAGAAATTAAAACTGCATCATCTGCGTATAAAAGTACAGGACTACCCCGCCTGCCAACTCTAGGGCAGTCTGATTGTACCTCCTGTAGAGCAGCATCTAAATCATTAATATAAAAATTAAAAAGAAATGGGGCCAGAATGCAACCTTGGCGCACTCCCTTTTTAATGTTAAAATTACCAGTGGTATCCCCATTTGTTGAGTACCTAACATTTGCACTGGTGTTACTGTGCAAGTCCACCAGAAAATCCACGAGCCCTATGTCCACACCTTTCTCCCGCATGATCCCCGACATCCTTCCCCTGTTAACGCAATCGAAGGCTGATGACAGATCCATGAAGGCAAGGTGGATGGCTCCCTTCTGCACAACAGTATATTTACTCAATATAAGGAAAAGATTAAGGCACTGGGTTATGGTGGAACGGCCTCCACAGAAGCCGTATTGGGAGATGGACATAATATTGTTGACAGACGTCCAACTTGATATTCGCTGCAATAGGATCCTCCCCATGATCTTAACCATGGAATACATTAGTGAAATTGGACGATAACAAAGGGGGCTGCCCTTGTCTCCTTTCTTAAACACAGGGACAATTGTTGATAAACCCCAGGACAGCCCACTATAGCAGCTGCATTAAATACAGCTACCAGGATGGGTGCCCAAAACCCTGGATCAGATTTGTACAGATCTGGGGGGATTCCATCAGGTCCAGGGGCCTTTCCGAGCTGTGAGTCCTTCGATGGCGTCCATTACCTCACTTATGTCAAATTTAATTATGCCTCCCCTAACACAAGGTAATACATCAACTATTACAGGGTCCACTGAGTAATACAGATGTTTAAAATGAAGTTCCCACTCCTCCTTAGTTATGCAGCAGTCTAGTCCATCACCTGGGTCTTCTGCCATAAACGGTCTTTTGACTAACGCCCAGGATTTAGTGCTACAATTTAAGGTGGAGGGGTCAAGTATTTCATCCCAAGCCTCTTTTCTTTAAAAACTCCTTACGGGATGCAATAACAGACTTGTATTCTTTCCTACACAGTTTTACACCCTCCTGATTTCTCGGAGTGACTGACAGAGCTAACCTGAGATTACGTGCAGCTTTGGTTCAATCATTGTTAAACCACCTGGGACGCCCTTTCACCAAGTTCTTTACGGGAACCGTCATCAGTTCTGACACCTTCTCCGACAAGTTTTGATATGCAATAAAGACCTGCCTAGGATCTCCCCCCTCATGTGTACAGTTCTTAATATCCTCCGTACATTTATCCACAATATTTTTGTATAGAAGATCTGGAGTAACCATTGACCATTTAAGTCGCCGCCTCCCATCTGTTGTACACAGCCTTCCAGAGCTACAGTTCTGATTTCCCTTGTTAACCCAAGGTCCCTTCAGATGAATTATTAGAGGGTTATGATTACTAAATTCACTATGCTCAATACTGAATAAATCCAGAAAAGTCTGCATCGTCAGTGAGACTAACATATGATCAATAAAAGTGCCCCTTCCATGCCCTTTAAAAGTAGGAATATCAAAGCATTTCAACGGGTCCCTGAGTGTCATGGCCAGCGAGAGGTCCAAGTTGTTCATTAGATCATTACAAGTTCCCCATCCACTGTATGTTCCATGTGTAAACCACCCAGGCGCTCACAACGCAAGTCTGTTAAGCATTTCTTCAATGGATCACCGCAGGGATGTACATTAAAATCTCCCATGATCATAAGATTATGACTAAAATCCTTCATAGATGTAGTGATAAAAGAATTCAATACAGATATTTGATTAAAGCCTGCTCTATCACTAGTCGCATTATAAAAATTCACCAAACCAGCCAGCCAGTTTTCTCCATTTAAAACTAAGCCCATCACCCCCGAATACTGTGATTCAATTATACGCATTTTACAAGGGACTAAAATAGAAACAAAAATCACAAGTCCCCCCTTTGGTCTACCTCTTACTGATGGAATAGCTGGCACATAGAAGACCTTATACCCTTCCAGGAAAAGATCACACTCTACCAGCCAAGTTTCTTGTAGGCAGATGACCTTAAATTGCTTGATATAGTTAACCCAGTTTTCATCAGCCATTTTGGCAGCCAAGCCCGCAATATTCCACGAAACAACAAAGCATCCAGATACTATATTCATTGAGTTCTCTACGGGTACACGTTCACCTGAAGCCTCAGTGCCCTGAGCCACAGGTACCTCCCGTCAATCACACATCTCAAGTCCAGACAAAGCATCATAACTATATAGTGTTGACATTAAACCCATGGTGGTAGCGTCCAGCGCTGGTAATCCTATTGTGGGTTTCAACCATATTTCCAGGCCCGCATGGACTAATATTGTTATATAGAAATTGCGTGTCCATGGCTGGTGTCTGAGGTTCAAACCCCCGCCTAGTTATCCTTTGTTGGGGGGGGTTTGCACAAATGTGCGTAGAAGTACCCCAATGGGCGCACACAAATACTGTTATCATTATATACTAATGATGATGCTCTTAAGAGGACAGTTATAGTTTAAAGGGTTTGTGGGGAGCACTCCGTTTTAAACTGGATATTCAGCCTATTCAATCGGTGCTGCAACTAATCAGGCGTGTCAGGCCCGTATTACACAAATGCTAGTTTAGGTGAGATAAATCTCATCTAGTTGCGCACTGTTCACCTCGTGTTATCCAACACTTTAAATCATAATCAATGTTAACACAATAACATAATTGAACTTCAGTTATTTAATTCATATACTGATTCATTCATAATCATCACAATATTATAGCCAAGTACAATCCAAATTCAATTGAATACATTATCTTATAGTACTCAATAGTATAAAGAAAACCAACATTTTAAATTCATGTTATAACCACACAAAATTCATAGCACTTAATTTTCATATTCATGCCCAATGCATTTCGGCACTACATTGTGCCTTCATCAGGCGCTGATCTGTAAAAATAGAGACAATGGAACAAGTGAGTGTGTTATGTTAATCATGTGTCATGGGGGTGTGTATATTAAAGAGATGTTTCTTCATCTCCACACAGATCAGGTAGGACCTTTTGCTCATGTTATTTTTTGTCACCATTTGGCAAATGATTAAAAAGTATCACGTGAATGCTCACGAACCAAATGTTTGGACTGTTAATTGTTTCCGCAGGGTACCAAGTTTCAGATAAACTTAGGTAAGCAGTTCCCTTATTTATCCATCTCAGATGGTTTATAAAGTTTCATTCTTCCATTTATCGCTGGTTATTAATTTATTTTTTCAGTTCGCTGAACAGACTTACTTACATCAGAGGTATGAAGAAACATCTCTTTAATATACACACCCCCATGACACATGATTAACATAACACACTCACTTGTTCCATTGTCTCTATTTTTACAGATCAGCACCTGATGAAGGCACAATGTAGTGCCGAAATGCATTGGGCATGAATATGAAAATTAGGTGCTATGAATTTTGTGTGGTTATAACATGAATTTAAAATGTTGGTTTTCTTTATACTATTGAGTACTATAAGATAATGTATTCAATTGAATTTGGATTGTACTTGGCTATAATATTGTGATGATTATGAATGAATCAGTATATGAATTAAATAACTGAAGTTCAATTATGTTATTGTGTTAACATTGATTATGATTTAAAGTGTTGGATAACACGAGGTGAACAGTGCGCAACTAGATGAGATTTATCTCACCTAAACTAGCACTTAAGAGGACAGTTGCCACATGTTGGGGATTTTTTAAATTTACAACAATGCAATCCCCACTTCCCAGTTTTTTTGACGGACCTACCCAATTCACCCTCCTTACTGCCATTATCTGGTCTGAGTAGGAAATAGGAAAGCCAAAGTTTTTGTTAAGCCACGCTACTGTCTTGTTTTTCAGTGTGGCATGCAATTCATCATATGGTGAGGCAGGATGGGTACCACAAGGTCGAACATTAGTCAATACCTTGGAGCTGGACCGCTCCGTGGAGCTAAATTGGGTTGTGTCAACAAAGCAGGTGCTACTGGGACGACTGGTGTGCTTAGTACCTCCTTCACAGTAGTAGCTACTGCAACAGTAGTACAAGTGTTCTGATGGTCTTTAGCACTCGTCACCTCCTGCCCTCTTCCCCCAGCCTTAGACACCAGGCCGCCAAGCCTAGCCACTTCCGTGACCAGGGTGTCTATCTGGATAGTCAGTGGTTTAATCATCTCCTCTAATTTTGCTACAAATTTTATTTCTAGATTTTTGATAAGAGAAGCAAACTGTTCAGCATTTATGTTAAGACCACTTTCATTAATTCCAGTGAACACAAAGGGGTTTATGACAGGGCCATTAGATTCTTTCCCATCCAGATCCCTTCTTTTTGTGCTATCTTTCCCCCCTGTTTTTGCTGTGCTATCCTGCAGGTTCGCATCGGCCTTATAACAGGCGGAGCTTCTCCTGATTCCTCACTTGACAGGCAGTGTTGGTCTAAGTGTACCTCAACACTCACCGTAGTGGGCGTCTGCGGATCTACTCTGACGACTCCACTCGTATTTGCCTCATCTCTGGCATATCCAGTATTGAAGTCCCCTTCCCTAGTGATGCACGTCTTTCGATATTAATCTGACTTACTTTCTTCACCATGTAGTTGTCAATGGTGCCGGGGCCTTTTGTAGGTTTATCATTTTTGGGTTTAGACATCTTAACTAAGTATAAAGCAATCTATAAGGTAGTATGAAGCCACTACTCACTCACATGAAATACACCAAAATAAAGAAATAAAGTCTCACGTGAATAGTACACAATAGAAGTCCAGATAAAAGGTGTAGGGTCCCAGGCCCAGCCCAGTCTCATCAGGCCTCTGAGGGCCACAGAGGGCCCGCCCTTTGCCCCGGGCGCTCCCGCGCGCGACTCGCGGGGCGAGAGGCGTTCCTCTCTTTTATGGCGCCTCCGGGCTCAAAGGTGGCGTCAGGGACGTGACTCAGCCGCCGGGGCACCTGGGAGGTGTAGTTTGTGACCCCCCGGTGGCTGCAGGCGAAGTTGCGGTGTAGGAGAGACAGCCGTTCCCCTCACGGCGTTTCCCTGGCGCTGGTGGAGCTCGAAGCAGCAGCCGTTCCCCTCAAGACGTTTCCCTGGCGCTGGTGGAGCTGGAAGCAGCAGCCGTTGCCCTCATGGCAGGTGAGCAAACAAATTAGGCGTCCCACAGAGCGCCCGGCGCTCCTCTCTTTTCTGGCGCTCCGGGCGCAAAGGTGGTGTCAGGGACGCGACTCAGCCGCAGGAGCACCTGGGATGTGTAGTTTGTGACCCCCCGGTGGCTGCAGGCGAAGTTGCGGCGTAGGAGAGACAGCCGTTCCCCTCACGGCGTTTCCCTGGCGCTGGTGGAGCTGGAAGCAGCAGCCGTTGCCCTCACGGCAGGTGAGCAAAGAAATTAGGCGTCCATATATCTGTGTGGTGTCCTTTCATTTGGTATTCAAGGGGATTGTGTATGGTAAAACAGCTTGCTTCACATGCCTTTACAGAGTTTAGCCTAAGACTGCTTTGTCCACGCTACTAGGATAGCTGGTCTATAAGGTTGACTTACAACCACTCATCATAAGGGTTGCTTGGCATGGTACAAGGTGATCACTAGAGCTAGTGAGCAGCATATACCAGGCCAACTTCTCACACCACTTATAAGGTCTTCCTCAGACTTTCTAATATTTTCTTGTGACCCTTGTCTAGTAACCACGCTACGCTGGTATGATGTAAACCAAGTAGGTTTATTCAAAAGTAAGTTAACAGGTGGTAAAAGTCTTTTAGATGATAATTCACAGCCCCACCCGGAGCAGCCTGCTAGCTGCGCAGCCCCACTGACCAACTGTCACACCTCCTCCAGTCACCCAGGCATTCTAGTGAAGGTCCACGCACCAACATTCCATACAGAGGACACACACACAGGCTGAGCAGCTAGAGTGAAGAAACATAGGCAATGAAACATCATGTGAGGATACTACATACCTCTTCCCTAATGAACAGAAGAAAGAGCAAATGCAAAAACCATAGACATGCAATAAACTATAAACATAAAAGTACATCATACGTAAATAGTCCACAACCCAAAATGAAGGGAACACCACCCGCATCACGAATAGGAAATGAACTATTAAAACAGAGTCAAAAAGCCCAGACCCAGGGATGACGGGAACACCGCACCACGAGAGGGAAAGGAATCCAAAACAAGAAGAAAAGATGTATAAAAAATACAGTACCCATCCTCCTCCTCCAGTACGGAAAATAAATAAAGATCAAAATGTAATGTTGAATAAAGGGACTTAAACCCAATATCCTGCCCCCAACATAACCAAAGGACAACAATGTGAAGTAATGTGAACAAAGGGGCTAAAACCCTAAGTCCTGCCCCCACATCAACAAGGGACAACAATGTTTAAGTGCGGCACAAGGTGACGTACGCACGCAGGAATAACGCCTGCAACAAATGATAGGGACAACCAAAACCCTAGAACCAACTCTCATGTAAGGGAATACTCACTCCGTGAAGGGTTCACCTCTTTGTTGGGGCCATGTAAATTGTAGCTAAATCTTGCAAAAATGTAAATGTGGACAAGAGGGACTATAAACCGATGTCCTGCCCCCACCCTAAACAGGGAACAATGTAAATGTAAATGTGGACAAGAGGGACTATAACCCAAAGTCCTGCCCCTATAAACCAAAAAGGGACAACTAGTGATCATAAAAAATCACACTATGTAAAAAAAACATAAGACGTCCTGAGAACATAGGGACTCACACCCTATGTCCTGCCCCACTATGTACTAAGGGACAACCTGTACAATGAAATGTGAAAACTCTCCAATGTGAGGAGGCCAGCAATGTGTAGAACCAACAAGAAAAATCGAGCGGCGCACGGCGTCTTATGCACGCCGGGACCCACCCCTGCAACCAGTCAAAACACCACCCTCGCGTAAGGTACCAATGTAATAAAGTGTAAAATTGAACACAAATATCCCAAAACATTCCCCAACATAGGGCCAACCCTCTTGTAAGGGAACACTAACCCTGTGTAAGGGTTTACCCCTGTCTAAGGGCTATGTGAAAATGCAGCAAACTCCTGCTAAAAAACTTAAGTATACTGTAAAGCTGTGATTGAAAAAAAGATTCAATATTGCTACACAAATACTGAACAGTGAAACTTTGAGGAATATCCACTCGATGGCAGCATTGCACAACATATCACACTGCACTCGTGAGAAGTGCTCCGATAAATGTAAAAGAAATGTTGATTTCACAACAAACTGTGCCAACACGAATTTCCGCCGAGCAGTCTGGGCATACTGTTCGACCAAACAAACAAATGGAATACAACAATAAATACAAGAAAATTGTTGTTTTGTAAATCAATAACGGCTGGAAATTGGGCAAAAAGCCTATTAAGGAACTTTAACAATATATAGAGCAACTAGTATTGCAATTGCAACTTAGGGGTCCATTAGGATGTCGGGCGGATTTCCTCCGCCAGGCTGGCGGTGGCCACCGCCAGCCTGGCGGAGGAAATCCGCCCGACATCCAGAGCCCAAATCCCCCCGCCATATTAGTATGGCGGGGTGGACCGCGGCGGTGAGAAACACCGCCCGCATGTTTACCGCCCCGGTCGCCTGGCGGCCGGGGCGGAAAACGAGTAACATGGTGGCGGTGTCTGTTAGACACCGCCCGCCATATTACAATGGGCCTACACCAATGCATTTCCGTGGCGGCAATGCCGCCACAGAAAGGCATGCGGAGACTCCCTGCGGGGGCCCGTTGCGGGCCCCCTGAGAGTCCCTGGCTTGGGGGTTGCACATGGGGGGTACCTATGGTACCCCCCCGCATTTCAAAGTGCATCATGGCAGGCACCGCGCGGTGCCTGTCATGTTGCACTTAGAAATGCAAAACGTGCACGTTTCACAAGGCGGCGGGCGGAGATTACTGCTCCGCCCGCCGCAATGGCAACAATACAGGATGTGCCCGCCTGTGTGGCGGGCGCGTCCTAATGCACATTTTGGGACCCCCGCCCTCGAGGCGGGCGGTCCCGTTTCCTGATAGGGTGGCGGGCGGGCAAAGCCCGCCCGCCATCCTAATGGCCCCCTTATGGTGCTGGCATATGGGGGTATGGTAATGTCCTAACAGTCCCTGAGAGTGTGTCCACCCATAATTGCCACATGGAGCTGGGTCAACCCCATATAGAGGATGTTATTAAAATTCAACCAGTTTTATTGCGGCATAGGGTGTGGACTACAGAGGAGTGCCCTTTTAACCCCTTCCGTGCTCATGATGACCTGAGCTCGTCATGAGTTGCGCCGCTCGCATGCTCATGACAAGCTCAGCTCGTCATGTAACGCGGCTTTTGGAAAAAAGCAGCACAGTGCGAAAATAGCGGCCGCACGCATGCGGTTAATAAAATAATTCTGAAAGACGCCATGAACCTAGAAAAAAGCAGTAAAATAAGATGCCTGGCGTTTTTAAAATCATTCCTCATGGAGATTGGACAGCGTGAATACTTTGATGATCCTCTTTCTATTTCCCATGTAACCAGAAAAGAATTAAAGCATATATGTATGTTACATATGGAGGACAAAAGGAATTGTTTGGAGATGAGGAAAAGCACGGTGGTGGTGCACCAACTGGTATTGATTACTAGAGAAACTCAGCCATATTTGAAATTGCAAATGAAAGACTTTGAAAAGTTCTTATTAATACGCTTCAGAATGAATATCTTATTTAGATTTTTTTGCTATCCTAAAATGAATGATTGGACAAAGGACTTTAATAAATGTCCCTGTGATGACCTGTCCATACCATCGGATATGCATATCTTGCTATTTTGTAAAAATTATGCTGATCTTAGGAAAAGATGGATTTTGCCACTATTAAGGATAATGGGTTTTGATCAGTGTCACCCAGCTTTTTTAGAAATTCAGAAACTAGACAATGTCTTAACTGTTGCTTCAGTTTCTGTCTTTTTTAAGAATGTTTTAGACTGCGTAAATCAATTCTTAATACTGTTTATTATAATAGGAGAAAGATAATGATGTTTGTGTGCATATATTTGTGTTTTTAACTGATTGTTCTTCTTTTTTATATGACTGTATATTTTTAATTGTGCTGTTATGGATATTCATGTTCAATACCCGAATAAAGAAAGAATTGATTGATTGATTGATTGACTGCCTGCTTGGCAGTCATTTATAATTTAGGTGCGTGGCCTCTCCACCATGGGACACAGTATGTTACTAAATATGTGTCTAAGTGATTTGCCCATAATCACAGGAAGTTGATGCAGTGCAGAAACTTGAGCCTGGTTTCCCAGTTCCAGTGTTGGCAGCTCTGGCCATAATGCCTCATCCGCTCCCCTAAGTGCAACAAATAATCAATGGATCAACTGGATACAAGAAATATACAAATAGTAAATCATATGAAAGTACTCAGAAAGTGTGACCTCATTTTAGTTTGTATTGCACTAACCATGATTTCCTTGGGAACAAGACCCCATAATTTTAACATTTCAAAAGGAAGTGCTTTAGATTTCATGAAGGTGACTGCAGGTGTGCCACACATTTTTAATGATTACAGACTAGTAGCAATCAAGGGGCATATTATCAAGGGGGTTTATTTCCGCTTTTTTGACTTTAAAAGCCAAGAAAGCGGAGATAAAATTATCTCCCTATTACCTAGCTGTCGCTAACACCAGTTAGCGACAGCTAGTAGGAGATAGCGACCATCTTGGGCCCCACTTTGCACGTCAGTGATATTTATCACTAATGACATGCAAAGTGGGCGTGCCAAGATGTTAGCGACTGGAAACAGTCGCTAACATCGCTATCTCCTATTACCAACTTTTGGAGATATTCGCTCTAAGCGCGAATATCTCCAAAAGCTAACGCCTGCCCTGAGCAGTTCATAGCCATGTTATCCAATGGGAGGTGGATAACATGGCTAAGAGCATTCGCTCGGTAATGCATGAATATCGCTGACTTTTCAGCGATATTCATGCATTGCGGCCGTTTTTTATCGCATTTGCGATAAATCGCCGCAGCTAAGCGGTAACATTTTGTCTCTAACCAAGCAATAGCGATAATTACCGCTATTGCTTGGTAATATGCCCCCTAGTTCTTTATTAGAACACTGAGGGGAAGCAGAGGTCAGGGGCACAGACTCAGGCAAAGGAGGTCAGGGAGGAGGACGTAGAGGCAGCAAGTTGAGCATGCTGGTCAGGTGTAAGGGGAAGCATTTAGCATGAGCGTCAATGAATAAAATGACCGGAGCCCATAAATCAGAGCGCTTGGATGCCAAATGTGATGGATATACAAATGTAGTGTCTAGCCGGTGATTGTAACAGACCGCATACCACCATGCTTGATATGAGAGCTTAGTGAAATCCTTCCAGTTTCTCGTTATTTGCTGGAAGGCTACTGCTATTAGGAGGTCAATTATTTTGACATTAAAGTTAGAATGTTCCCAGATGGAGTATACGCTACCTAAAAAAATATGTAATGTAGAAAAGGGATGAGTGGACTGAAAAATCAAGTTTAGTTGAGTCCATACCTTTTCCCAAAAAGGGTGAACAAATTTACAATTAAAGAGTAAATGGAATAAATCAGCATGTTGGGCCGAGCAGGACCAGCATTCATGTGCGACATCAGCGTGGAATGAGTGGAGAGTAAGAGGGGAGAATAGAAGTCTGTTATAGATAAAGAAGAGCATTTGTATTGTGTTTGCAGCCCTGGAAGATTTCCTAAGTTTAAGCCAAATTTTATCCCAGACGTCGACATTCCAGGAGGTGTCAAAGTCCTTTTCCCACAATAATTCTGTCTGAGTTTTGTCTCTTGGTGTGGATGAGGTATGTAAAAAACTGTAAATGGTAGAAGCTTTAGAATGAGCAAGCAACAGAGAATGCAGTTTAACAGTATGAGTAGAATCAATAGAGCTGTTTAAAGGAGGTGGTCTAAAAGTCAGGGATGCAGATTGGATAGCTTGTGTTAGGAGGGAATACTTAGAGCAAAAAGATGAGGGAAAATCAAAAACAATACGAGCCTGTGCAAATGCTCTACTACCCCTAGACCTCTGCAGCAAGAAGTTACTAAACCTCCATGACTTCCTCTGTGTTAATTTATATTTCTATATATACCTTCTTTTGTACAATATTGCCTATGTTATCATTATCTTTGACTGTATTTGCATTTCTTATTTGTTATGTTTATACTCTCTTTATTTTCTAAACCCACTTGTTACATTGTATATGAACCTACTGCCTTCATTGTTTTTATATTCTGCACATTGTTGTAATTCTTTTGTCCTAATAAACCTTTTCTGAACTTAAAGGTGTAAGGGGAAGCACAACAAACTATGGACGATAGAGGAAAAATGCATCACGGGCAACAAACTAACCATGCAGGACAGGCATGAGAGGCTGTGGTGTTACAGTGGACTATTGAGGGCAGAATGGAGAGGAAGTGGCAGTAAAAACATGCATGCCCATAGACCCAAAGGGGCTTTATTTTAGCTATCTCTCTCCAAAAATATATTTTGTTTTATTGTGTTGATTGGAAAAAAAAACAGTCCCTTTGGTTATTTTCTGTTCTTCAAAATCTCCCTCTTAACATGTTCAAAATATTATCATGTATGGTTCTAAGGACCATGACGGGCAAGGGTAATGGGATAGGGACATGGAATGGAGAGGAGGAGGGAGGTAGTGGGGCACCGGATTGGCCTAATAGGTCAGGCACCAGGGTTTGTAGCAACATAATACACCACCTAGGGCAAGTGGGTGGGCAGTGGACCATGGAGAGCAACGGGGATGGACAGGGCCATGCACACGGAGGGCAGGAGGAACGGGCAAGCACCACAAGCTGACCAAACAGGGCAGGCAAGAGGTGCAGTTGTATCACAATGCACAATGGAGGGCAGGGGCAGGGGTACACAAACAGACTGTGGAAGGCTGGAAGCAGGGGATCATGCACACGGACAACAAGGGTCAGGGAGCAAGGGATCATATTGGGAGCTGCAAGAAGACCATACAGGGCAGATAGGTTCGGCAGTAGAAGCAGACCACACCAGAGAGGGCAACAAGGAGTCTATAAGGCTTTTACATGCAGAGCAGAGAGGAAGTTAGAAGGGGCTCAGGGGCAGCTAGGTGACCACACAGGGCATGTAGAGTGGGCAGTGGAATCACAAAGACCATGCACAGCATGTGGAAATGTTAGTGCCAGCACAGCCAACCATGGTGGGAAAGAGGGATGGGGCAGAAGTATGCTCAAGTGACATTGGAGGGCAAAGGGGAGATATAGGGACTGAAGATAGATAACAGAGGGCAGAAGAAGAGCGCAGGGGCTTTACAACAGACCTCGCATAATGGGCAGGTGGAATAGTTACAGCACAACAGAGCATGGAGGGCAGAGGTGAATGGCAGGAAAGTTAATCTTGGAGGGCAGAATGGAGGTTATGGTGGCATGGAACACATACAATGGAAGGCAGGGTTGAGGAGGCAGGGATAATCATCTGCAGTCTGTGCCTGATGGGCTGCTGGGAGGGGCCATGGCATCTCAACAGTACACTCAGAGTAGAGAAGAGGGGCAGTGGCAGTTCCATGGAACATTTTGGGCAAAAATAGTTGGCAGGAGCATGCACACAGATATCAGAGGGCAGAGGGCAATAGGATAGGGACAACAAAACACAGAGGCTAAGCGGGAGGGAAGTAAAATAGGCATAGACTCGCACAACTAAGGGTAGGAGGAGTGAGCAAGGGTTTCAAGCAAAATAGGGGGCAGTGACAGCACATTGGACCATGTCAGGCAGGATGGAGCGAGTTCACTGGTGCATGTAATCAGCAGGAAGGAGGTGGGTAGGACCAGCAAACTGACCTTCGGAGCTGCCAAGAAGGGCACCGACAGAGTGACTGCAACACAGGGCTGGAATTAGGGGGCCGGAGCATGGTTTTGGGCAGTTGAGAGCAAGGTGGAGGGGAGCAGGAGGACCACGCTTGGGCAGGGGCAGCACAAAGGATAGTGTGAAGCCAAGCCATAAGACCAACCCTCTGCCGTGTATTGCGATTGGCATGTTACTTTACGTTAAACAAATGGTAGAAAATCACTGGAACAGAAACAAAGGTTAAAGGGATGTTATAGTATTTTGAAAATGTTAGTTAAAACTTTGAAACTAACAAAGCCACGAAAATTCACCAGTTAGAGTTATCTTGTGTAACTATATAACTTTAGTCCTAAAGTAACAATAAGTTACATCCTCGCCAGCACTACTTTTACCCTTGCATTAATTAAATCACTCATGACTTGTTCATTGACTACATTTATGGCATCCCTAATCACATCTGAAACAACATCATTGTTGACAATACCGTGCATGGCAGTGGATTATTTTAAAGCATTTTTTCATGATTCTTATGTCAATTGGAGCAATGACAAAACATATTATGTTTTTAGTATTGTGGTGATCCCTTGACAAAATCAAAAGACTTACCTTATACATGGTATAGAGTCATAATATCGATGTTTAAATATCTATGTAACAGAATATCGACCAGCAAGAATATCGTCGACCAGAATATCGACATGCAGGTCAGAAATTATGTTTTTGTTAATATCAAAGTTAGTAATATCGTTAGTCAAAATCTTGTTGTTAATAATATTAACATTTATTTTTGTGTTCTGTATTTTAGTATATGTTTTAAAAGTATAGTTTATTTTTCTAATGTATGTTTTATATTTTTTTAGAAGTAATTAATTTTATGATACGTAATTTTAGCATATTTTAATTTTGTAGCGGGTTGTGGGTTAATAGGGGAATAGGATGGGAAGTAATTTAGTTATAAATAATTCATAAATAATTGTAATTCATTCATATTTTCGAATTTAATAATTTATATTGTTAATTGTGTTAAATAATGTGTGATTAATTTGTAAATATGTTAATTGTCTTTTTTTAGGAGCGGGTTGTGGGTTTGTTAAGGAGTATGGTGAGAAGTCATTTAATTATAAATATATCATTAATAATTCCTAATAATTAATATTTGTGTATTTAATATTTTATATTGATAATTGTGTTAAATAATTTATGAATAATGAGTTATTAATTGGTTATTAATTATGAAAATGATTTGGGGAATATGTAAATTGTGTTATTTTTTTAGAGCGGGTTGTGGATTTATAGTTGAGTAGTGTGGGAAGCAATTAAAATGTAATATATATTTTTATATAATATTTAGTTATTGCTTTTTTATAGTCTGAATAGTGTGAATTAATGTATTACTGGTTGTTTTAAAAAAAATTCATTGGTATTAGTTATTTAATTAATTGTTAAGCATTATGTTAATTTTGTCATTTTTTACAATATTTGTGGTATCATTTATAGGGGAATATGGTGAGAGCTAAATTATTTTTTATTATTTAAATATTTGTTAATTAATGTTTATTATTTTGCTGGAGTGGGAATAGTAAATTATTCTACTCCGCTATCCAACACTTTCCCTACTGTTGCACTCTGTATAATGGGAATAGTAAATTATTACCCTCCACTATCCAACACTTTCCCTACTGTTGAACTCCCTCGAGTGGGAACAGTAATTTTATCCCCTCTGCTTTCCAACACTTTCCCTACTCTTTTACTCCCCAATATTGTTATTCTATCTGGTGTGGGGGGGTACAGCGATTTTCAGGGTTACAACAGAGTAGGGGAGAAATGTTGTTTCAGAATGTCACCATAGTTATTTCTATTTGCCTGACCAAAATATATATATGTAAATTAATATATAGTATTTAGTAGTGTGTATGTAATAAAAGTATGTTTAGTTTTTCCAAGAAAAATCACTGATTGGTCAGTTATTTTTTGGGTTTTACTTTTGTGTGCCTGTGAATGGCGATTACTAGCCCGACTTTCTCCTCTAAATCGGCATTATACTGGTCTGTTTCACTACACTGATGGAGTATCTGGGTCCCAGAGAGGAGATATTTGTAGACCTACATCATTTTATGTCTCACTGCACAAATCTTCATGTTCCGTCCCTGCCTAATATAGTGCATCCTATATTCTTCATGCAAATGCAATACACCTAAATCTGTTATGAAATTTCCATAATATATCCTGAGTGGAGTGGTGTGGCTCACTGGTTAGAGGCGGCAGACCCGGAAGCAGAGAATGTCCCGAACCAGGGTTCAATTCCCGACGCGGCAGGGTCGTGGACCAGGGTCAGTGGACTCGATAATTCTCGCCTCGGTGCCTACTCTAACCGGGGATCACACTCAGCAAGTCTGGGCATTAGCTTGCCTCATCTCTACAACGGCCCCCCACATTCACCGGGGATGCCTGGTTTAACCTTGGAGATACCCAGTAGGGACCATCTCACAGGGATAGCCAGGACGGGTTCCCCAGCGGTCTACAGCGCCACGACGCCTCAGGGCAGCAGTGCGCTTTGCAAGACACATACATTTACATTTACATTTAGGAACTTAATTGTGAGTGCCAGCTAACTCGAGGTCACTAGAAACGTTCTCAAATAAACAAAAAGGGATTAGTTTCTGACAACCGCATAAACATGACAACTTTGTTTCCAAAGAATAAGAAATGTATCTCTAGAGTCGCGGAAACAATAGATAAGAATTTCACTCAGTCAATAGTGCATGCTTTGTTTCTACAGAGGTGCAGAGAAATAGAGAGATGGGCGTTTTCAATAAAAGGGTGTATTGAACAGTCTTCTTTCTCATGCAAAATAAATAAGCTGCTACAATCGTAATGCAGGCTGCAAAGTATAATGCGTACAGCAAGAGCACTAATATAAAATAATACTGTAAGAGCATTGTGTGGTTTCTAAGCCATATAAAATTACATACATAAATAACAACGACTAAAATACTCAACTGGTGTTTCTAAAATACGCCTACCCCAATGTAACTAACCTAAGGCTACTACGAGGGAAAAAGTAAGGGCCAGATGTAGGTGGCCCAATACCGGTCGGTAACGGCCGAAATTACCAAATTTCGGGCGTTACCTACCGGTATTGGGCATTTGGGATGTAGGTGGCCTCAATTGCAAATTCGGTAATTCACCGATTCGGTATTTTAAGGAATCAGTAAATTACCTTTTCCTTAAAATACCGAATCGGTAAATTACCGAATTTTCAATGTAGGGAGCACTCAAATGTGTGCTTTTCCCATTTTAGGATTCGTTATTTACCACCAACTATAAGTTGGTGGTAAATAAGGAATACCTTTGAAAATGCAAATCTATGCATTTTCAACTCTGCCACGTGGCAGACATACATGCCCTTAGGGCATGTATGTTTGCCACATCTGCACACAAGCACAATTCAGGGGTGCAACAGGGTGTCAAAGTGACGCCCTGGCACCCTTGTATGTGTCCCCCATTTTACCGAATCGGTATTTACCGATTCGGTAATAGCCATTCATTCCTATATAGGAATGAATGGGGAATTCCGATTTGGTAAATACCGAATCGGTATTTACCGAATTTTACAGATTCGGTAAAATTTACCAAAAAATTACCTACATACTATTTACCTTTTCTTAAATACCGAATCGGTAAAATTCGGTATTTAAGAAAAGGTTAATAGTATTTACCTAGAGCTGGCCCAATTTATTGTATAATATAGGTTTGGTTTTCTTCGCCAATAATCTATCCAAGATTTCTCTTAGATTCTAATCAGCTCCAGACCTTAGTTAGAATGATGGAGGTCTGGTATCTCTGTCTCGCGACTCGATTTCCCAACACCCTGCAAGAGGAGCTTGGAAACACTGGCACTGGAGTCTCAGTGAGAAAAAGGACAGCTTCTCGAGCAGTGCGTCAGCTGGAGGGTCGGCTTCCTTCAGCACTTACTGTGGAGAAGTGTGGCTCAATGGTTAGAGCGGCAGACCCTGATGCAGAAGTCTGGCCCGGGGCCAGGGTTCAATTCCCGCCTCTGCGGGTTCTTGGGCTCAGTGTCCTCAGACCCGATAATTCTTGCCTTGGTGCCTATTCTAATCCTGAGTCCCACTCTGCAACTCTGGGCAATAGCTTGCTTAATCTCCACAACAGCCCCAACAACGCTAGGATGCCTGGCTTCACCTTTGGGGTGCCCCAGAGTGGGCACTTCACAGGGAAAGGCCAGGAAGGGTTCCTCAGCGGTATTCGTACAAGCGCCAAGATGCCTCAGGGTAGTCGTGCGCTATACAAAAACGTAATTATCATTATTATTTATTATCTGTAGCGAGCTGCGTCGGGCAAGTAGATAGTCGAACTGCTCCAAACCACTGTGTCTTGCTAGGGCAAGTGAAGGCATATTTATACCTCGAAGGTGCCTAGTTTGACGTAAAGTCGGGCATAATAATGTCACTAAAAAACCCCAAGGGAATGGTAGTTCTTTGTGAAGTACGTGAATTCTTGGACAAATCAATATTCAAGCTGACTGCTTAAGCCGATTTTCCAGGAAATCGTTGTAACGTTTTTAGTACGGTTTGAAGTAGCCATGCCTGTATTTGGACTGCATGTGCTATGTCTATATAAGGGCAATGTGAATTGTACCTAGATAAGGGCATGCATCGGGAGATTTTGCTCGAATCCTAAAACGCCATACAACAGGCTATTGTGCCTCTGATGACCTCATGTTCCTTCGTGGTATTCAATCATGGGGTTTATAAAGCATGCCACTCCCCCGTAACCGTCTCAAGGCGGTGTTGAATCTATGGGCCTGCGCAGTGCATGTGCTCTAGTGTTTCATAGGCATTCTGTTCCTGCCCTTGCAGGGCTGGCCGGGTTGAGAAGATCACAAAGACTGAATTGCACGACTCTTCATGTTTGCACTGGGTCATCCATTCATCACAGGGGCGAGCAGCAGTAGCAAGAATTTCAGGTGAGGGAAGGGGAGTGTGGCAACCTGTGGTGTAGCAGGTCCGAGCTCCTCCTTGCACTAGTTCCATGGCCCTGGGTGGGAGGTCTGCGGTGTTAGCCTCTAGCCCACCTGGAGACATGTACAAGTTGCCAGAGAGACTGAGTCTCCTTGGCGACAGTGACTTTCAGGTGGACCCCTTTCTGGTAGAGAGTGGCGGTGGCAATTATAGTTTGACTGATAGGCTCTGCTGCTCTGAATTCAGTTTTGCAGCAGTTTAACTTCCTTCATATTTTTACATACATGTTTGGCTCTTGATTGGTTTCTTGTTCCTGTGGCCTTGGAAGTGGCCACACTATAGGTGCAGGATTAGTACAGGTTGAACTATTCGGGAGGAATTTGTTTTTCCTTCAAGGATGTCATTTTGTGTCCTATTTATTTTCAGGATGTTATCACTGTATGTTAGATGATTGATGGAATGCTGAACATTGTCAAATTGTCACCACTAATCACGGATCTGGGTTGAATCCACAGATTCTTTGCTCATCATGCCACCCCACTTTGGACCCAGCAAATCAGTCTTGACCCTGTGCCTCATGGGAACAGTCCAGCCCGAACTGCCAAGCCAGGGCCTCCCTGGACTGGAAACAAGCATCCAAGGACCGGTTTCGGGCTTTCAGCCCTCATCAGCCTGGATAGCTTGATTCCATTGGCATGTAGAGCATGGGACTCACGTCTGAGCATACCCTTCCCACTCGGGGTGACAAATGCAAAAACAACAGTTGATGTACAGAATGCAGAACAATGTCATGCATTCACGCCAGTACAGAGATCTGGGGCTAAATCCATCCTTTTTTTGCTCATCATGCCATTCCAGTTTGAACCCAGCCATAAGCAAATCAGTCTTGACCCTGTGCCCCATGGGAACAGTCCAGCCCGAACTGCCAAGCCAGGTCCTCTCTGGACTGGAAACAAGCTTCCAAGGACCGGTTTCGGGCTTTCCGCCCTCATCACTCTGGATAGCTTGATTCCAGTGGCATGACCCTGTGCCTCATGGGAACAGTCCAGCCCGAACTGCCAAGCCAGGGCCTCCCTGGACTGGAAAAAAGCATCCAAGGACCGGTTTCGGGCTTTCAGCCCTCATCAGCCTGGATAGCTTGATTCCAGTGGCATGTAGAGCACAGGACTCACATATGAGCATACCCGTCCCACAAGGAGTGACAAATGCAAAAACAACAGTTGATGGACAGAATGCAGAACAATGTCATACATTCACCCCAGTACAGAGGCCTTTGCCTAAATCCATTGTTTTTTTGCTCACCATGCCATACTTGTTTGGACCCAGCCATATGCAAATCTGTCTTGACCCTGTGCCCCATGGGAACAGTCCAGACCGAACTGCCAAGCCAGGTCCTCGCTGGACTGGAAACAAGCATCCAAGGGCCGGTTTCGGGCTTTCAGCCCTCTTCAGCCTGGATAGCTTGATTCCTGTGTGTTTTGCTGTTCACCCTATGTGGGAAGGGTATGCCCAGACGTGGGTCCCTTGCTCACTAAGCCACTGGAGTCAAGCTATCCTGGCTGAAGACGGCTGATAGCCAGAAACCGGTCCTAGGATGCTTGATTTCGGTCCAGGAAAGACATGGCTTGGCAGTTCGGGCTGGACTGTTCCCATGCGGCACAGGGTCAAGACTGATTTGCTTATGGCCATGTCTGGACTGGGGTGGCTTGGTAAGCAAAATAACGATGGATTAAACCCAGATCTGTGACTGGGGGTGAATGTTTTGCCATTGTGCAATATTCCATCCATCTTCTTGTGTGTTTTGCTGTTCACCCTATGAGGGAAGGGTATGCCCAGACGTGGGTTCCTTGCTCACTAAGCCACTGGAGTCAAGCTATCCTCGCTGAAGATGGCTGATAGACAGAAACCGGTAATAGGATGCTTGATTCCGGTCAAGGAAAGACATGGGTTGGCAGTTCAGGCTGGACTGTTCCCATGAGGCACAGGGTCAAGACTGATTTGCATATGGCCTTGTCTGAACTGGGGTGGCTTGTTGAGCAAACTAACGATGGATTAAACCCAGATCTGTGACTGGGGGTGAATGTTTTGCCATTGTGCGAACATTCCATCCATTATCTTGTGTGTTTTGCTGTTCACCCTATGTGGGAAGGGTGTGCCCAGACGTGGGTCCCTTGCTCACTAAGCCACTGGAGTCAAGCTATCGTGGCTGAAGACGGCTGATAGCCAGAAACCGGTCCTAGGAGGCTTGATTCCGGTCCAGGAATGACATGGCTTGGCAGTTCGGGATGGACTGTTGTCATGAGGCACAGGGTCAAGACTGATTTGCATATGGCCATGTCTTACCTGGGATGGCTTGGTGAGCAAAATAACGATGGATTAAACTCAGATGTGTGACTGGGGGTGAATGTTTTGCCATTGTGCAACATTCCGTCCATCATCTTGTGTGTTTTGCCGTTCACCCTATGTGGGAAGGGTATGCCCAGACATGGGTCCCTTGCTCACCAAGCCACTGGAGTCAAGGTATCCTGGCTGAAGACGGCTGATAGACAGAAACCGGTCCTAGGATGCTTGATTCCAGTCCAGGAAAGACATGGCTTGACAGTTTGCGCTGGACTGTTCCCATGAGGCACAGGGTCAAGACTGATTTGCATATGGCCATGTCTGAACTGGGGTGTCTTGGTGAGCAAAATAACAATGGATGAAACCCAGATCTGTGACTGGGGGTGAATGTTTTGCCATTGTGCATCATTCCGTCCATCATCTTGTGTGTTTTGCTGTTCACCCTATGTGGGAAGGGTATGCCCAGACGTGAGACCCTTGCTCACTAAGCCACTGGAGTCAATCATTCCTGTCTGAAGACGGCGGATAGCCCAAAACCGGTCCTAGGATGCTTGATTCTGGTCCAGGAAAGACATGGCTTGGCAGTTTGGGCTGGACAGTCCTCATGAGGCACAGGGTCAAGACTGATTTGCATATGGCCATGTCTGAACTGGGGTGGCTTGGTGAGCAAAATAATGATGGATTAAACCCAGATCTGTTACTGGGGGTGAATGTTTTGCCATTGTGCAACATTCCGTCCATCATCTTGTGTGCAGCATCTCTGATGGCCACTGATGTAAAGACCCGCTTTGTGCCGCTGGCCGCATTGAGCCGCTGGCTTCTGTAGGGTTACGCTTCTGTCCTTGAAGGTGTTTTTTTCTGGAGAATGTTACATATACTTCAGGCCAGCACTCTCCCCAGCAGCTCCGTGTGCAGTACCACCTCACCTCAGCCCTTGAGCCCGCCTGCTGTGGGTTCACGCTGGCAGTAATCTCTTTAGCTTTAGCATGAGCCCTTAACTGCTTCTTCATCCTTGGGTGGTAGGTTATTCCTTGCACTATTTTTGTTGTTTAATTTTCACGCTTATCTTGCTTTCTGTTGTCAAATGTTCATGCATTAATTTGCGTTCAGCCTTTCCCGCCGATGCTGCCACTGCGGCCCCTCCCTCTGACTCAGCCCCCACTCCCTCCTCCCTACCACAGTCTGACCCCCTCCCCAACTTAATTGCGGCCACTGTGTAGTCGTGCTGTTGGTGTGCTGAAGGCATGACTAATGCAAGCCCATCTGTGCCCATCCGTGACCCGACCGCAACCAGCTCCAGGAACCCTAGTTCTCCTAGGACCCAGCACTGTGACTCAACCACCCTCCATGCACTCTATCCCGTGAAGACATGGCGACTGCGCAAGATCCTCGCCGAACACCACCCACGGACAGTTCTCGTGCAGACCCTGCCGCAGATCCTTCAACATTGACTACATTCTGGGTTTTTGCAGAAGCCTTTCATGATGCAGATTACTGCCGAAGTCCTGTCTGACACACGCACCACCAAAACCCTGACAGGCATCCTCCTCAATGTGCGCTCCCTGCACCAACACACTGTAGAGATCTGGGACCTGATTGACACCCTCTTGCCCGACGTCACCTTCTTCACGGAAACGTGGACCAACGCCACCTCAGGCCCCGACATCGCCACAGCCATCCCCGATGACTACAAGATCCAGAGAAAGGACCGCCCCCACCACCCAGGAGGAGGACTCACCATCACACACAAGACCTCCCTCGACTCTTCACATCCAGCACAAGAGACACCACTCCAACATGGAACACCTCAACTTCCAGATCCAGACCAGCCCCAGGACCACGCTACGTGGCACCCTCATCTACAAAGTGCCAGCACCTCGCTCCCAGTCTGCAACCACCATCACCGAGCTCACAACACCCCACGCCATCACCTCCATGGACTATATCCTACATGGAGACCTTTACTTCAACCTTGACAAGCGCAACAACCCCAACTTTATCCCTCTCTTCGACAACCTTGACAACCTCGGACTGAAGCAGCTGGTCAACACACCCACGCACAGAGCTGGACACACCCTCAACACTATCTTCGCAAGAGGGACAATAATCTGCTTCAGCCACACCACCCAGCCCCTCTGGATGGACCAGCAATGCATGAACTTCACCTTCAACATTACCTCCACATTCAACCCAGCCCCACGCCTGCCACGAAAGAGATGCATGGCCAGTACATGATATTAGACAGCATGGATGTAGGGTAAAACGATAAAGATGTGACAGTGGAATAAACAACAGAAGAATCAAGCTGCACCACAAACTGTATGCTGAGGCAGTTTTCCAATTTATTAGAAAGTGATTGGCGCTATGACCCCTGGGCCACAATCTGTATGGCAGGGAAGAAGGAGAAATACATTGAAAGAGAGCCTAGAAGCAAGGAGACGAGGCAGTACCAGCACAAACAGCCTGGATTGTCAAATCTGATGAGGAGAGAGCAAACACAGAGACTGGAAAGGGAAGGCAGGTGTTTCCTCTGATGACTGACTTCTTTATCTATTATGATTTATCCGAACATTCAAGAGCACTGTCTTTTCGAGCATAAACATATATAACACCACTGTAATCTGCCACATCATACAAATCATGAAACGTTCTAGGCAACACATGTAGCTCCTCAATGGTGTAACCTGCCTCACCAAGCGCTTTCCTCACAAATCCCTCTTCCAACGACAGATGAGGGAACTTGAAGTTCCCAAGTATGTAGAATGTTTGTTCGAGGCACGATACCAGGATGAGATGGCCACCATCTTTTAACAGCGAGGACACATTTTTCAGGGCAGTGCAAAACCCCTCTTTTTCCATCATGTGACACTCCAAACAATTTTCCAAAAAGAGGCAGTCAGCCTGGGGTAGGACTTGTGGACACAATGGGTTTCTTTTGCTGACATCATATGTGAGAACTTGTTTGATTTTTCTTTTAAACATGTCTTGCTTCTCAATCATTGATTGCCTAAAAAAAAGATATAGATACAATTAATTCCATGTATTATCAGTGACCAACCCTAGTAGTGCTCGGGCTGCCTCTGTTATCTTGAAAATCATGCCTTAAAAGATAAGATAGATACCAGTCCCATACTGTTGCTGAATAATGTGTATTATTTATACAGTGGCACTTTTGACCTCCTGGCTGGGCCAGCCATGGACATTTAATCACTCTTCTCTGAACAGATCTCAGCTCTGAGAGTGACTGTGCACCGAGGCGAGTCCCCTCTGCCCAAGATCAACACCTCTGGGGGCCATCAGCACTTTGAACAGATGCAGCACCCAGGCCAATGTTGGAAGGGTGTTCAAATGTGCCCATCATTAACCATTTCAGGGTTATAGATTTGTAGCTCGATAACAACATGTTCAAATATTGTGAACGCTAAAGAATTAACACAAATAATACCCTTAAAGGACTGCAGGCTCTGATAGGCTTTTCAAAAAGAACTCGGGCACAGGGCCTTGGTTGAAACATTTCATCAAAAACACATCAGAAATATGGTTTTCTAAAGCACCAATGAAAACGTATTTCAAACACCACATGACAGCCATTAGGCACAGTCATAAAATCAAAAATATGCACACAACTAAATTCAGCAAAACACTTTACAACCCAATGTATATAGAATTAATGAGGATTATCAAAGTGACCATCAATCTCCTGGGTTTGTCAGAGAAGGGAACCAGCACCAAATCCTGTCTGGATATGGTAATCTCTTAGAAGAGTGCAAGTAATGAACAGCCAGTCTGTCCCCTTTAACAGAGATTCACAATAAATATATCAGGCCTGTTGCCTTTGCCATAACATTTCAAACCAAACAGGAGAGACCAATGATGTCTTACCTAACTATTCCTTGCTCATTGGCATGCCACTATCACCAGTTCAGGCCTATTATACTGAACATAAGTGTCTTCAAAATGCAACCACCAGGCCTACCACTATAAAATTGCAAATATGCAGAAAAAGAACGTTTTCAAAAACAAAAAGTGTTAACAGTGATTAGTATTGTGAAAATCAGCAACTCCCAAGTTTTTTCAGACCGGCTAGCCAACTCAAAGATTTTGCCACTGCAGTTATCTTTGAATGGCATCAAACTTTCCAAAGCTTCAGCACAGTTTAATTATAAACTCCATTGAAGGTCTATGGGCCAGATGTATGACCATTTTATTTTGCGCCTCACAATTTGCGAATAGTTGCGAGTCAAAAATTGCGAGTCACACAATAAAATGTACCACAGTGTGTATAACATTAATGAGCCTCCCGCAATTTGCTAGCCCATTGGGAATGACATGACCTCGCAGGGATGGTGGCCTGTTGGGCTCAGCAGACCACCATGGCCTGGACTGCTTTCAAATAAGCATATTTTTTTAATGCAGCACGTTTTGTACATGGTTTTGAGACTCGCTATTTGGATGAGAACGCCCCTTCCAAATAGCTAGTCTCGAAACCTATTTAGCTAGTGGCAAATAAATTGTGACTACCTAAATAGGCTTTGTACAGGGCCCATGATGTCTTTGGATGCGCAAACGGGTTCGCAAACCTGTCAGCGGAGGCAAAAACGGGTCGTACATCTGACCCTGTGTGCTTTAACAAGAGGTGCTTCCACAATAAATCAGCCAGTTCTTCTGCTGTTGTCAGCACATTTCATAATAAAAAGATCAGATCTATGACATCTGGCAAAACCTTTCTCAAAGAACTCAACAGACCTATCACTTTTTCTTTCTTGTTGAGGGGACCATGTTAATAAAATGTATGTTTAAGGCATGATACTAAACGGTTTTATTCTGTCATAAAATCTTCATTAAAATCTGGTCAGAGCCCCTAAGAGATGCTTAGTTCTGTTGTTGTTCAGTAGGAAACTGGAAACTAGGAGGCAAGAGTATTTAATCCTAACTTCCCCCTTTTTCCAAATTGAGGGCTCCTGAGCAGTCATTTCCTTCACTATTCACCCAAATAGTGGGAAAGTGAAAGCCCTTGAAACAAGCACTGGGGCTCTACAGTCTTGGTTCTCCTTTACCAGCCTGTTTGGGCCACTCACTTTCCTTGTTTGCCTGTCCCCAAGGCCAGCTTTACTTGTAGTGGAGCCCAGTGCATTATCTTTGATGGTGCTCCCTCAATGACCTCCTTCTCCACTCATTCCCCCACTACTATCCTTAAACTATGTCACAATCTCTCTTTAGCCCCTCTCTCACATCCACTTAACCTCCTTTATAGCACTCAGCATTCCAAGTAGATTGGGTATCAAAGGCTGTCACAACACAGACACAGACACAAACACGCAAACAGGCATACACACACATACACACATTTATTTATGTATTGAAGAGTTTTATATAGAGCTGGCCAGACCCGAAGGAACTGGAGCGCTTCAGAGTATGGGTAAAAAACACACAGTTTGGCAGTCCTAATTATAGTGTTTCAAGGCGCAATTGGAAGTCTCGGCACACTGAACGACAATGCAGGGAAGGAAGACACAGAGAATCACAATTAGAGCGAAATGACGTGATCCGAGCCTCCTTTAGGGGGAAGGGAAATAAGGAGGAGTCAGGAAGGGTGTGAGGAAGAAGTCTAGGTGATGAAGTGACTGTGTCAGCAGCGGCGATCCATTCAGAAGAGAAAGGTTGAGGAAGAGGTCTTTGAGCTGCCTTTTGAATTGTGCAAAGGAAGGGGTAGTCCTTATCTGGACTGGGATTGAGTTCCAGATTTTGGGAACATTTCCAGAGAAGGAACTGGAAGCATTTTTTGTTTGTGGATTTCCAGTGACCACTCCAGCTGCTGCATAGAGAGTTGATCTGAGGGGGGTAGGTCGGATTTTGCTGTGCTTGTGAGGGAGACGTTCCCGTAGTTAGGTATGGACAGCACCAGGGATTGAGTAGCTTGTTTAAGGTTGTTAGGTGGGATGAAGGGTTTTATTTCATTGTGTAGCTTCAGGTTGAGGAAGACATAGACACACACACCCATTGATACTTGTAATAAGCATTGTCAAAGCCAATAGGTGTGGCTCCTTATAGAGGTATGTTAATGCTCATGCCCGGAAGCAGATGCAGGCTTGTATATTGCCTTCCTAGGTCTTGGAACTACGGAGCGCCTCAATGCATTGCAGTTCTCAGGTGCCCAGGAGGTTGATAAGTCATGGTTGCAATAGTTGAATGCTGTGTTATATGATCGGATACAATAACTGAAAACTCACTAACGGACAGTCCAGTACAGATCAATGCTTTTATTCACAAGAAAGTGTCACATGGTTGGCAGTGGAATACATACAATGAAACAATAGAAATATCACACATAAGTAGGCTTTCCTGTGAAAATCAGTGGTTATCCGTTTTGTTCTGTAAACTTTAAGTGAACTGTACTTTTTGAGTGCATAAGGAATTTGGGGCCTGATTACGTTGTTGGTAGCAGACGGACCAATAATGGCCCCTGTGGTCCGACCTCCACATTATGATGCCGTGGGTGGAGGCATCTGGTGGAGGGACCACTCTCCATGCTTCCGATTGGCTCAAGGAGCAAGCCAGACCATCTAAGGATCAGTAATCCCTACAAAAGGGGTGGGGCCTACTCAGCACTGTTGTATTGATTACAATGTTCCTTTCCGCCTTCATTTTCCTGGCAGTTCACCCGCCATGAAAAGGCAAGCAGAAAGTAACTTTAGGGCCCCTAGCGGGCCCCTCTTTTCACCAAGCCCTCTGATATGGGACCTGGGGGGGCACCTATGGTGCTCCCTATACGTGCCATCACCATGTGGCTGGCACTGCATGGTGTCTGTCACAGGATGCAGGGATGGTTACAAACATATCTATTTGAAGTTAGGCTTGTGCTGCAGGCTTTTCTGTAATTTGATGAGTGGGACCATTGACTCCCTTCGGCCGTTCCGATCCTGCAACAATGGCGGTCGGATGCTCGTCCAACCACCATCATAATCAACACCTTTGATTTGATTTCTCTTCCCTCATTTGTTCATTGCTGTAGTCATTTCTCTCTTCAATCCCGCTTCCTATTTTCTAAACTATACAATGACCTTGAATTTTCTCTAACAAGTAAATTCCTTCCTTCACCTCTATGCAAATGTCAGTTCCTAGCGCTGTTTCTGAAGGTCCAGATTGTGCATGAACAGGGATGCATCTCAATAATATTTGATTGCTGTGGATAAATGATGAATAGTGCACAATAAACATATCTCATGCTCTGTTGCACTCTGTCATCTTCTTTTCCTTGAGATACAGAGTCCTTCCAGAGAAAGGACTGAAAGTTATTTTAATTAACATAGTATTAGACCTTGATCTAAGCCTCTTTCTGATCAAACTGCCCAGATGTAGGACCCTTCAATGCTCTGCCTGTTAATAGGGAAGAAGTTTTCTAAAGAACAAAGAAGCATTCTTTCAGCAATAGTGTATTAGGTAACAGCGTATCCTGCTTCTGTATAAAAAAGTTTAAAGAAGCAGCTGAGTTACTATAGAAACCCCATCACCTTCAGGATGCCTCGGGCCATTTGCCTGTGCAGGTCACAATTTGAATGACATTTATTTTACATTGTTGGGCATTTTCTCTGGGATTTTTTGTATTTATTTAAAAGCCAGTGTGAGTTTTACTACGTTTTGATTTTTAGCATACGTGTGAGCCTTTGTTTACTTGAAAGCAGTGTGGGAACTGTACTCCTGCCAGGTATGTGTGGTAGTTGCCAAGCACATTCAATTTGTGTTCTGTGAATCTTTGACTGTTTTCATGCATTTCTGGGTGAAAGAAAAGCACAACTCATTATGATTCTATTAAATACTGTCCACCTTTTGTAATGTGGTTGTCAGATGAAGATAATTGAAGATGAAGTGTTAGGCCTCATTTTGGCACCATAAGCTGAGGTGCAAAAACAACTTCTTTCTATAAAATCAGGTGCACCCACTGATCCCTGCCCACCCTCCAAAATACATCAAGCAGCCCAGAAAATCTGCAAAAAACTCACACCTATTTTAAATCAAGTTATAGCCACCGGCACATACCCGATTATCTGGAAAAAGGCAACCATTCGACCACTTTAAAAAAAAAAAACTTAGACCCTAATGAACCCAAAAACTATCGACCTTAAGCTGGTCTACCTATCATGGCAAAAGTATTTGAAAAACAAGTCAGCAGAGCGCTAACAGATTGCTTTGATGTCAACAATTTGCTCGATATCTCGCAGCATGGGTTTCGTCCACATCACTCTACAGAATCAGCATTGATTCTTGCAGCCGAGGAGCTTCGCAGAGTAGTGGATGGTGGGGGAAGGGTAGTCCTCATACTCCTTGATCTCTCGGCCGCTTTTGATACTGTAAACCATGCGGCTTTGCAGCAGCGGCTGAGGCCTGCGGGAGACAAAGGGACTGCCCTTTCCCTAATGTCCTCTTTTCTGGAGGCTACGGAGCAAAAGGTGTTCTGGGATGGCATACAGTCTGAGAGCTTTCATCTCCCCTGTAGAGTGCCCCAAGGATCTACGTTGTCACCAATCATTTTTAACTTGTACATTGCCCCCCTTGCTAGTCTAGTTAAAAAACACGGTTTTGGACCAGTATCATACGCTGATGACTCTCAGCTTTTCATCTCCCTCACCGATGATCCAGAAGTCACTGCAGTTAGGTTCCATGCCTGCCTCACTGACATTATGGGATGGATGGGCCAGAACTTTTTAAAAATAAATACAGAAAAGACAGAGGTGATGGAGTTTGGAATAGGTCAATCTATTTGGAGTCAAACCTGGTGGCCGGTGGAGGCTGGAGAATGCCCTCACCCTATTGACAAGGTTAGAAATGTGGGAATTATTTTTGACAATAAGCTGAATTTTGGTGCTCCGGTAAATAGCCTTGTCTCTTCCTGCTTCTTCCTCTTAAAAATATTGAGAACCATTCTCCCTTTTGTTCCTCAAATATTCCAGAAAACTGCGATGGTAGCGCTTTTCCTATCAAAATTGGACTATGCAAATGCATTGTTCCTGGGTATTGATACGCGGTTGCCAGACTTCTTCTGGGACCGCGTAGAGGACAACCGACATCTGCTGGAATCAGATCACTACACTGGCTCCCCATCAAACAACGTATTGAATTTAACCACATCGATGCTATGCATTTTCCCCTCCTGTGCTGAGATTTGATCATTCCCATGTTTCATGACGAGCTGGGCTCGTCATGAGCGTGCGAGGAGGCTACCTCATGACGAGCCCAGCTCGTCATGAGCGTGGAAGGGGTTAAAGTGCTAACTTTGGTATACAAACAGTAAATGGGGAGAGTGCAGCTGATCCTCAAAAGCTTTTTATAGCCAATGTTCTCCCACGAGCACTTAGATCGGCTACTCAAGGATTTAAAAAACGTTAAAATTTAGACGAGCTAGATGGGGCGGTCCAGCTATAACACACTGTGCAACTACACTCTGGAACAAACTACCGATATCCTTGAGACGTCAGCCGAATCTCCAGCTTTTCAGGAAGAATTTGAAAACCTGTTTTTTTACAGCTGCATAGGTCATAAGCATTCTCACTGTGTCTCCACCCTCTCACTTCAGCGCCAAGACACCTCGATATTCGAGCGCTCTATAAGAAAAATAAACATAAGCATAAGCTCCAAGCTTCAATTTGACATATGTTATATATTGGAACTTTTAAAGCATACTATACCCTGAGGTGTCAAACCGCAAGCGGAAAGCACCCAATACCAAACAGAAAACAGACAAGCCCGAAAACTAAGGGAGATGGAGGGAGAAAAGTCATGTTTGCTGAAGTTTTTTAACATGCCAAGAGAGTCAGCTTCTGAGATATGGGTTGCCAGGGTATTCCACAGTTTGGCAGCAGCCACTGAGATGGACCGACCTCCCCACTGGGCCTTGCGGAATCAAAGAACCAGCACCTGCTTGTGAAAGGAGAAACTGAGAAGCCTACTCAGGGAATGCTAATGAAAACAAGAGTTACGTTGGCTAGAGTCTTTCTGATGCAAATCTGCAACATATAAATAATTCTTTCTTTAATTGTAAGCTCGTAGAGGGACAGTATCCCTTCTCTGGCCAAAAGATGCCTCATGATGTTAAGGGCAACTTGAAGTTTGTTACCGAGGAAGCGTTCTGATCGTGGTACAGAGAGTTGCAGTAATCTAATCATAAGGTAATGCGTGTGATAATGACTAATTTGCACAGATCTATTGGAATATAAGGTACAATCTTTCTCAAAGTCCTGATAATAAGAAAACATGTGCTGTAGTATTGGTGACCTGAATATCAGAGCTCAAAGTATTGCCAAATATAACAGCCATGTTTATGGCTGCTTTGATGCGGGTGGGAAAAGGTCCACAATCCTCTGCCCACCAGTTGTTAGGCCAAACAGACTCCTGAGTCCCAATGACAAATACCTCTGTTTTTTCAGCATTAGGTTTAAGGGTGTTGTCTTTCATCCATCTACTAATGCTCAACATGCAGTGATTGAACTTCTCAGCTACAGAAGTTAGGTCTATCTGGGTGTTATCAGCATATGACTGTACATGGAACCCAAAAATATGCACCAACTCAGCCAATGGAGCAACGTACATTTTAAAAAGAGTTGGACTCAGGGACGAGCCCTGAGGGACTCAACAAGAAAGGCTAAAAGCTTCTGTCTTAAAACCTCCACAACTACCCATTTATACTCCATTGGTAAGAAAAGAACAGAGACCAGACCCTCTAACACTGATTTGCTGCAGCCTTCGAATCATCTGTACCAGTGAGACAGTACTGAATACTGTTGACAAATCAACCATGGCCAGAAATCCCTCCCCCTGATCGACCTTGCAGCGAATGCTGTCAGCAGCCATGATATGAGCAGATCCTAAGGTGGCCACTTCTGAAGCCATTGTGTGAGGATCAAGGATATCATGAGCCTCATTAGGGCACTTTGAAGGAAAGTTGAACTTGGGGGTTTTGGGGATGTATCATGAACATGTTATTTTTCACTATGATGAAGGTACAGAAGACAGGATTGTAGTGTAGTTCCTATATTCCCAATAGGCTCTGCGCATTGGAATAATAAATCATGTAGTTTAGACGTAGGACTGTATTTATTGAACAATCTTCTTTCTCAAGCATAAGAAATGTACTGCTACAATCGTAATACCGGTATTAAAGTACAGAGTGTATAATACAAACAGTATTATAAAGTAGTACTGTAAAAGCTTGATATGGTTTCTAAGCCATACATTGCCTTAAAATGGATAAAATACATAAAAAGGTTAACATGATGGCTAAAAGTACTCAACTGGTGCTTCTAAAATACGCCTACCCCGGTGTACCTGACCTAAGCCTAGCACAAGGGAAGAAGTAAGAAGTAATTGAGGAGTAGTTTGAGTTTAGTATTCTCTGCCAAGAATATGATCGAGAATTCTCTAAGGATCTAATCAGCTCCTGCCTTGGTTTAGAATGAAGGAGGTCTTGTATCTCTCTCTTAGGACTCGATTTCCCAGCAACCCGCAAGGGTAGCCTGGAAACACTGGAGCTGGATTTCTCGGCAGGAGAAAAGACAGAGTCTCTCAGTGCATCAGCTGGAGGGTCGGCTTCCTTCGGCACTTGCAGCTACAGGGCGTCGGGCAAGTAGTTAGTCGATCTGCTCCAAACCACGGTGTGTCTGCCTGGGCAAATCTAGGAATATTTATACTATGAAGGTGACGAGTTTGATGTGTGATTGGACTTAATAACGTCATAGAATACTCAGTACTCGTGCAATACTTATACGCGGTGGAGAAGGTGAAAAAAACTAGAAGTCCGTTTTGTTTATTAGGTCCCGGGGGGGGCAAATTACGGGGGCAATTTTTAGAGCTATATTTCTATGATAGTATGTAAAACTTCCCGTTTTTTTTTTCCTCCATCAGTTGTACTCTCTACGCATGCACAGCCTTGATTTCCTAGATAAATTAGTATTCAGGCAAGGGGAAGTCCCTAGCTACTGAAGGCGGGTTTCTCTAAGAAATCGTTGCGGATTCTTGGAACATAGTGGAAGTAGCCATCCTGTATTTGGGCTGCATAGGCTCAGTCTAAATATGGTAATGATTTCTATGCTTATTTAAGGATAGGATAATCCGTACCTATATAAGGGCATGAATCGGGAAAATTTACACTAGGGTCCTAGATTCATTTACAACAGGATATGTTTATAAAAAAGAATGGATTTAGTTCAAGGGAGGACAAGATGTTCAAGACCTCTGTTGGTACTGCAGTGACACCAAACCAGTAATAGTGCATCAAAATGTATTATTGTAAGGTTTTCAACTGAAAAGCAAATCATTAGATAGTTTTTTACAAAAAAAACAGAAATCATACACATAAGCGTTCTAAAAATGTGGCAGCATTGGCACCCATGTTGTGTCCATGTTTCTGTGCATGACATGACAGTGCAAACATATGACTACCTTTTGGGCAGATAAGAGAGTAGCTGACTTTGAAGGACCGTATGGGTTTTCTCGGCTCTTCCTGCCTCAGCTTGTTTTCTGTGGTCGACATGTAGAATAATAATTGAAGATGTATGTAGATGGCCTTCCTATTGGCAAAGCTAAGTATCTACATTTTCGTAGCACGGCAGGTGTTCATAAATAGCACCTATGACTGGAAGCTCTATATTTAACAGCCATGTACTGTTGAGGTTTTTTGGGTTGATACATTAATTTGAGTTTTGTGTACATTGCATTGATTCTGCAGATGGGACCTGGGTAGATTGTTCAAATTCATTAGGATTGGGGATGCCTTAAGAAGTGAGACAACTGAGTCTGAGGCACCACTTTTTAGGACATATATCCTGGTTGGGCAATGGACTGGGTGAGGAAAGCTTGCTTAAAACAGGCCATACAAATAGAACTCCAGCTACTATTAGAAGTCCTTCACTCTGAATGGTCCCTGGAGGCTCATGACGGAAGAGATACCTGAGAGGTAGAATTTATATGACAGAGGTATTAGGGTTTCACTTTGCTACTCAAAGAGGGAGGTCTATCAGCACCACACCCCTTATGTATGTCAGAAAATCCCCTATAAAAACATTGCCTGATATGAGTTTGGAATCCTAAATTTTGTTTAATAAATATTGTCCCATTAGGGTATGGTTTCAATTATTAAATAAAAGGGCAATATTTTTTGGGTGATTTATGTCAGATAATAGTCTGACAACTATATTCTGTTACCACAGCACCTCAGATATAATTATTACAATTTCATCATAGGACCTAAAAGGAATGAGACAGACCATGAAGGAACAGATTTTTGCAGGAATCGGTGTTGCTCAATGCATGAGTAAGACATTGTTGAGAAGTTATCCATGGACTACTAAATTTGCCTGTTTTCAACATACACCATCATTGCAAATCTCTAGGAAAATAGTGATATTTATGGCTGAAGGTAAAATATCTCACTGCTCTATGAGGGTGGAGTCTTTCCGGATCCTGGGGAGGGCACATAAGAAAACACATAATGAAAGAATGGAAAATACAGATGGACAGAGGTGCTTTGGGATGAGGTAAAGTAATGACCTCCTCCAGTATGAAGCAAGTATTTGTTTAAGTTATCCCAGCTTGATTAAAGATTTAATAATAAAATAGAAATCATTACTGAAAGGTTTGTGATATATTGCCATCATTTTAACTAATTTATAAACATGTCCTTTGATTTCAATATTCAGAGCTTTGAGGGTTGTCTGTGAAACATAGATCTGCTACAATTAGTGGAAACAAAATGAAAGAAAAGGATTAGCTGGCAAGATAACTCACTAAGAAGAATGTTTGCTGCTGGTGAGTTCACGAGCTGGAATCCAGCATGGCAAGGTACATTTCCACCTTCAGTAATTTTAAAAATAACAGCAGAGCACAAAGATGCAGTGTTGAGCATTATACAAAAGCAAGGTATTATTATTGGAATACAAAGGTTAGAGCAGAATACATACCTGTTACCCTGAAGCTCACAAATCAACTTGGCAGCATGGCTGCAGTCAAGAGCCCCAGGGGCATTTGCCCTCCATTTCTCTACCTCCAGGACTGCTTGATCAGTCGAGTTGCCAATAATAATCTCTGTGAAATATTCTAAGACTGGAAAAAGGAATTGGAAGTAAAGACCGATGGACAGCTGAATCAGCATCTCTCCCTTCACTCGACCTGGTTAGAAAATGTTCACAATTACAATTATTAGTAAACATGTGAACAACGTCAATGGAAATGAGTTATACGCACTCTCTAAACAACTCCTTAGACTTAGATAATGTAAAATGTCTGCACTTTGCAGACAAATATTATAAGCATACAGCCTACTGAGGAGGATTATACTGGTTGATAAAGGCCCTGAACTCATGTTATTTAAAGAGGGAAAGGGCCTTTAACAAGTGGTATAGCCCGAGGCAGAAGGAGTCTAATGCTAGTAGAACATTCCACACACTGAAGGTAAAATGTTCTAAATAAAAAATAGAGAAATACAAAAGACATTGAAAGTTAGGGGCAGCAGTCTTATACAACCAATATTAACCCTGAGCCACTCCCCTGAATTCAATGATCAGAATTAGAAATATTATTAGTTAATAGACTTGCCTTATGAGCACCCCCTATTGTACTCTCTTTAAAGAATGCCTTAGACTCAGGTAATGCAACATTGTTGAATATTAATATATAATTTGTGAAACGGAGTGTAAAGAAAATGTAATATGTAAAGCCTAAATCGAACACAAAATGCATGTGAGATTGAGCGGTGGAGCAATATGGAAAGGCCAACAATGAAGGGTGAAGACCAAGAGGGGCACCAAGAGACTTTGGAACCTTCTATGATCAATACGCCTAACTTGCCAACCATAAAGCTATTGAAGTCAGTGTCACTGCCCTGAAGAAGTGAGAGGTACATTGTGTGAAACAGAGTCAAATTTACTTTTCCTAACCTGTGCAATTACAAGGGTATTATTTTTTGATGCATGCACGTTTTTATGTTGCTTCTTTTAAGGCACAGTGGTCTTCTAGGACAATTCCTTTACAGTGAAATCTAATTTCATTTTAGATTGTGTGAAAATAAATCCAAGTTTGCTGAAGGTTAGTTGTAAAAAGGTCTTTGTAAAAAGTTACTTATTGTTGTACCTATGTCTGCCTTCCATCTAGGAGACTTGGTGTATGTCAACTGTCCATGGTTGTTGGCAGCACTGAGGAACCAGACTACGACAGGGAAGTCTGCTTCAATCAGGCCCATGAAAAAATATGGCTTTTGTGTAACCCTGGGTGTAGTTCGTGTAGTAGCTACACGAACTGCGAGTGCGGTAGGGAAAATGCTGTTCACACTAATTGCACAGTGCCAGATGCTTGTCCTCACTGTGCAATCATTGCAAACGGCATCTTGCACAGTGCAAGCGGTCATTTTCTGAAGCTCCAGAAAATTTGTACTCAAGCGGCAGCTTTCTCAATGCGGACTGATAGTTTCTCATCGCGAGCGGTCGCAAGCATACGCAACCACTTGCAATGAGAAACCTATCCTCCCCACATTGAGAATCTCGCCTGGAGGTTTATTTACCACCTCACGATCAGCAACTTGATGTTGCTGATGGCAAATAAGGAAAAATTATCGCTGGGATGGTGATTTTGCTCGCTCGCTGTCGCCAACTTGATGTTGAGGACCATGAGCGAACAAAAAATGCCTGCTACGCAACGCTAAGAGTTGTTTCACTGTGCTAAGTGCAATTCTCGTAGCGCGTATTTGCGCAAACTACGCACACTCCACGAGCGTAGCGTAATGTTCCACCCAGGGTTACTTTTGAGCTCATTAAGGACAGATTCAGATGTGTCAAATCACTGTGGCCTGCTACATGCTCCGCAACATCGCCCTATGACAGACCATCCCAAATATTGCAGAGGATGGAGTACATGAAGTACCACTGGGTGAGGGAGCTAAAATGCCAAATGATGATTTTGATGAAGAGGACGGAGGTGACTTGCATCAAGATCTCATTGACAAATTATTCTAATGAGTGTAAGTATGCTGCATGATGTCATAACTTTGACTATTAAATGAACTTTTGTTGTGATAATGTGAGGAGTATGTTGATGATGTGAGCAGAGTGTTAAGGGAAAATATTAGGAAGCTAAAGCTCTGGCAAAATCTGACCACAGGTGTTTGTAGATGAAGGTCTTGACACATTTTGTTGGTATTGCTTTGTTTAGCTTAGATTTTTGGCATGGATGGTGTACTCCAGAATTTACTATGGTATTTGTGTCATATGTATGGTTTCATAGCTGATCTCTTATTTTTTGTCTCTTTTATGTACCTTCACCATGTCATCTGTGTTTTTACATGTCAGAGTTGTGACCTTAGCAGGTTTATGATGATGTTTGACTGTACGAATTGCACATGGGTTGTTCTTGGGAATGTCTGCCACAGACTGGGTGTTCGAAACCTGAACCAAGACAGTTTGCACAGTGATAGGATGGAAGTATTGAGGACTCTATTGCACTTGTTCCATTTTGTGTGGTGGACAGATGTATGACGTTACAACGCATACTTTTACAACGCATACCTTTAAAACACATTTTTTACAGCGCATTACAGCGCAATACCCAACGCATGCCATTATAACGAATTTTTTAAAACTACCTTTACAACGCATACCATTACAACGCATAACATTACATTGCATGTATGGTAAGTATTGGATAGGGTAGGGGTAAAAATTACTATTCTAACTCTAGGGGGGTGCAACAGTAGGGTAAGTGTTGGATAGTGTAGGGGTAAAAATTACTATTCTAACTCCAGGGGGGTGCAACAGTAGGGTAAGTGTTGGATAGTGTAGGGGTAGAAATTACTATTTTAACTCCAGGGGATGCAACAGTAGGGTAAGTGTTGGATAGTGTAAGGGTACTATGCGTTGTAATGACATGCGTTGTAGTGGTATGCGTAGTAGTGTCATGCGTTGTAATGGTTGCGTTGTAATGCCATGCGATGTAATGGATGTTGCGTTGTAAAAGTTTCGTTGTAATGGTAGTGCGTTGTAAAAGTTGTGATGTAAAGGTTGTTTCCCGTGGTGGACTTAATGCAATATGTGCCCCATCAGGAGCTCTATCAAAAAAGTTGTTGGGGTCCAAATAATGCTATTCTCACTTCGCATTGGTTAAACCCTCATTGTGTTAAAATTGTATGTAGTTGTTGATGTGTGTCTTCATTGTAGGCCAACGTGTTTGTGGCACATCACTGACATTTGCTTGTTGAAACACTGGATTCAAATAAGTCTGTGATCAGAAACTGCGGTACTGACATGTGTCTGTTTATTGTTTTAAATGATTTCTGTGAGGAAGGGATGTGGCTCCAGATGATGACATTGACATTATTTTATTTTTCCTACTCAATAGGAAATTGTTTGATGTATTCTCTCCTTCCATGTTGTTAAGGTCGGCACCTGAAAATGCGATCACTGACAGAGAATGTTTGAGTCATTTATGATTTGATAAGTTTCTGGTGAATGAAACCATATTTCTAGATGCCAAATTGTCTGAAGTGTTCAGAAATACTCCCCAGAGTGAATCACTGACACATACTGGAAAACATTTGGGTCAGGGTTTCTGGCTGGCGGTGGTGGATGTCTTGCCATCTGCACCTCCTGGAGTTTTGCATGGACATCCCAGTTTGCAACCACGGGTGGGATCCACTGCTGCATGGTCAGGGGTATATCTAGGAGTGTCTTCCTCTGACAGGGACTTCATTACTGTGGCTGCCACAGATGTAGATGGCCCAGGTGTAGTTAGACCACAGGATGAGGTAGATGGTGATGGAAAAGACCTGGACAGGGTTGTGTTAATGTCCTGCTGCACCCCAATGAAAGAGCCCATGCTGGTGTTGATGTCCCCCATTTCCTGGTGTATCTTCCTTTTCAGCTGCTTCATCTCCTGGATTTCTATCAATAGCTGGCACATCACGCTTTGGTAGTCTTGAGACTTAATCAATGGTAGCCTGGGTGTGATTGACCACAATGGCCTCAATTAGTGGGCCCAGAGTTACCATCCCACGAACCCCAACCCCTCAGACCTATGCCCTTGGCCCAGGGTGCCCTCTCCCTCTATGGCTGTGCTGGTGATTGTAACTGCAGATAGTAGATATTGTGCTTGGTACACAAGTTGTGGGGACTGAGTTGGCAGAGGTGTTGCAACTGGGGTGGGAGGTATTCATGAGAGCACAGTGAGACTGTTGCTGTGTGCCCAGGCTGACCAGATGGACCAGGACCATTCATCCATGTCCACATCTCCCGGAGTGTTGTCATCACTGAGGGCTTAATCTGGGGGGGAGTTGGAGTCTGCTTGGTGGCCAAGCTCTGCCCAGGTGCTGTGTCAGATTGACCTGTTATGTAATATAGAATATGAATAAATCTAAATATGTTGTAACACAATAAGTGGAGACCTAGGGAAGACAGAATGTATAAAGCCTTTTATTGTGATACACTTCTGTGGTATAGAACTTGTTAAAAAGACAATTGGAAACATTAAAGACATGTTCGAGAGTTTAGCAGTTCATCAGATGTGCTGATATGTTGCCTTTTGGATTAAGGAATGAACATGACATCTCTCAAACATCTAAGCCAACTTAGTGGAGAGCTTAAATGTGTATTTGGCCATTCCAAGGAATAGTTTTATACAATACAGGTGAGCACATAACTTGGTTGTATATTTAGCATTTGTCATCCTATGAGCAGTGCAGAGTGCATGGGACACCCGCCATTTCTAGTCAGCTAACTTACTTTCATTCCTTACAAATATTTGATATTAACTCTTAGTATGGTATCACTCATGCCATGAATAGTATCAGTAGAGGAGACATCGACAATATCAAGCTAAGTAGGCATAAATGTCTCAGAATAAAGCATTGAATGTAGATTGCTGAGTCCATGAGAAGTGAATATTAGTTGTAATCTTTCAGACAATTGAGAATGGACAAAATTACTATTGCATCTTATTTTCTGTTACATAAACATGGTCTCATGGTAGTTGTAGTGATTTCAATCTCTACTTTCCAACACTTGACAAATGGTTATTGTTACATACCTGTTGCCACAATGCAGTATGACTGGACAAAACAAATATATGTTGACAAATATCATGGGTCTTGGGATGAGGAGTTAATAGTAATACTCTTAGAGACAGCATTCCATCATAAGGTATGTAATAGAGCTTGATACATGTGTTCTTGTATGCAACAATACACATTGCCACTGGAAATCATACATCTATGATACTTTGCGTATTGCGTGTTACAAAACTACATAGACAACACAATAGCAAAAACTGTGATGAAAGCAAATATGACACCACATTTGCCCTCATGTCATTCTACTTCTTCCTAATTTCCTCCTTTGTGCTCAGGGCTGTACTGTCAACATTCACTCTGTCAACTACCCTAACCCACATATCTCTTTTCCTACTGAGAGAAGTATTGGACGTGTGCTCCAAACAATTCTGGCTCTACTTTTATGATTTCATTCACCATAACTGGCAACCCTGCCTCTGAAAAATGTGGTTTTTCTGGACAGAACAAAACCAGAAATTAAAGTGAGAGGCCATGATTAACAAAAAACATCGATGGATATTTATAAAAAATGCAAAAAGTATGTGTACAGTGTTAAGTGGGATTAGGAAAGAAAGGGGTGCCTTATCTGACCAAGATTGCTCCTCAATCTTGCTGTGCTATAGTGGAGAGGCAAAGAATCATGGTAATGGAATGTGTTTCATAGTATGATTTGCAGGTATATCCACTTGCAAATGAATATTAGCTGTGTTGTTATTGTATCCACTCAATGGTTACTGTTGTGGTGCTTTTCTGAGAGTGTACCGCCATGGCCTACCACTGCTAAGGGACCCCTGGTACAACTGTGTTTTCATAATCGGGTTGGTGGGAAACGCGCCCTGACAGCGATGGATTACATATTGCCAACATTGCAGTCCGCAGCAGCCCAGGCAGGAACCACTCCATTGATGGTGGTCGACAGTTCAGGATGCATGCTCAGTGGTTTTTGGGATAACCAATGCTGTGGTATGGTGGTGATACCACCGAACTCTTAATTGGGCCGTAAGTTATGATGGTTATGTTTTGATGATCAACTGTTTCGTATATTTGTTTCTGTATTTTTGGAAGTGGGTTGTTTACTTTACTTTGCAGGTTTTTCTGTTCGATTCTGACTATGGCCAATGGGAGGTTACATTTTTGGTTGAAATTAATTTCTGATTTAAAGTAAGCTAATGCTTTTTCTTGGTTTTCCTGGAGCTTTTTGTTTTATACCCTTGTTTCCATTTTATATGGTTCCTACATACTTTGTCTATTTTATTATTGCATTTGTTTCATTTTTGCATTTTTTGGAGGCTTTTTGGACAGTATTTTTCCAATTTTTTGTGGATTGATATGTTGTAATGCTTGGATACAGAAAGATCTGCAGCTACAGAACAGTAAGTATTATTAATTATATTTCTTTTTGGGCTGGACATGTATTTTTAAAATGTTTTTGTTATTATTATGTGATTTTTATGTGGAATTGCTTTGTTTATTAGTTGGGCCTATTTTGTGTTATAGAATGGATTTGTGTTTTAGTTTTTAGTAGTGATTGTTACATTTTCTTAAAATTATTAATCAGTGTTTCTTAATATTGTTATTTTATTTGTTTTGACTGATGTAATACAATATTACATTCATTATTTAAAATAAAAACGTTTTTTGTTTGTTGGCTTAGAATTCATCATCGTTTCAGTAAGTTATCTTCTGTAAAGAATGTGTTGGTTTGTTTTTCGTTATTTAGGTTCTTATGTAAAAGGAAAGGTTATTTATTATGTGTCATTTTTAAGTATTCAGGTAGGTGTATGTCTTGGTATCTTCTAGGGGCAGGTAAGGCATCTCTGGTGGCTCTTTTAGTTCTCTCAATAACTGTTTTAAAGTGAGGATAGCTGGTTGTTGGCCAGTTATTTTTATACGACTTTAGGTAGTATATCTTTAAGGAATTTGCTTGTTGGTTATTCCTGGGAGCTTGTGCTTGCCTCTCTTATATCTTGCAGTATCTCTCTTACTTTTATATCTGTTACATTTGGGGATGGTTGTGCTCTATCACATAAATTACAACATCATTTTTGTAGCTGATCTCCCATAGCATGCTGATAATAATATTTGATACATATCCAGTGTATATCTGATGTTGATGCTATTTTTTAGCTGTAGATGAAGCCATGTGATTTAGTAACTACTTTACTTTCTCAAAGAGATATACTTTGCAGCTTCCGTAATTGTATCTGGAAGTAGAAAATATTTTATACATTTTATATTTGTTATATACATTTAAAATGATGCAATGACTTGTATTTTTTATACTTATATGTATGTTCTGCGTAGATGTTTGTCACGATTTTGCAAACTATCAATTGGGAGTGTTCTTATTTAGAGCATGTGCTTTGTTTTCTGTTGGATGAAAAAAAAATCTGAAATGTCACTTTCTATGTTGATTTATTTTTAGTTCCTAGACATTTATTTTTGCTCGCTATTTGGGTGAGTTTATGGCTCAGTGAGTGGTGTGAGTGGTGTGGCTCACTGGTTAGAGGCGGCCGACCCGTAAGCAGAGAACGGCCCGGGACCAGGGTTCAATTCCCGACGCGGCAGGGTCGTGGACCAGGGTCAAAACTGACTCGATAATTCTCGCCTCGGTGCCTACTCTAACCAGGGAACACACTTGGCAACTCTCGGCATTAAGCTTGCCGCATCTATACAACGGCCCCCCACAGATGCCGGGGATGCCTGGTTTCACCTTGGAGACACCCAGAAAGGGACCATCTCACAGGGAAAACCAGGATGGGTTACCCAGCGGTCTACAGCGCCTAGATACTCCTTGGAGTCGTAGTGTGCTTTACAAGTACACCCACATTTACATTTACATTTTTATACTGTTGTATTAATTTATGCATACTTACTTTCTTATGTCTTTTTGATAGTTGTTAATTTCAGGCTGTTTATCACTGTTTCCAGGTGTGGGTTTTTCCTTTAGGAAGTCTTTATAGAAAGATCAAGGTGGGATACTATTTTTTCAAATATTTTATAATATTAATTATGTGTTATTTAACATTTTTAAGTTTTTAGTGTAAATACATGTTTTACTTACTTGGTTAAGTTGTTATTGAAATGTAATTCTTTTTTATAATGGTTTGGTGAGAAAATCTGGCAGATTTTCCTCGTCTTGCTAAATTTGTCATTTTGAAGTAGTTAGTTGTGTAAATTAGTGTGCCTTTTATATTGTCAATTCAATAGTTTGTTTGATTTCGATAGTAAAAGTTGTTTATAGTTTTATTTCATTGGTTGGTTTAGTTTTAGTTGTTTAATTTTTTTGTTTCGTTTGGTCCTTCTGTGGTAAATGCTAACTTTGGTATCAGTATTATATTTATTTAAATTATTTATAAAGCACACTGTGACCAGACTGATATCCTGGCACTATAGCAGCAACTTGTTTTGCATGAAGATAAAGGCATAGAATCAGTGGCTATATTGTTACAAACATCCATTATCTTGGAAACAGCTAGGTCTTTAAAGCTCTTTTGAATTTTAGCAAATGCGTCAGGGCCCTCTGTTCAGACGTTAGCTTATTCTGCAGATTGGTGGATTTCATTGAGAACGCCTGGCCCCTTTGTTGAATCTTCCAAAACCTGTGTTCCTAGATGAGATTGACAGCTGCAGAATGTAGAGCCCTTCCAGGGTCATATATTTCCAATCTACGCTGTAGAGGTATAGGACCAGCATTCTGAAGGACCCTGATTATAATGTACATTTCCTTAAAAAAGATCTTCTGCTCCACAGGGAGCCAATGAAGCTCCCTTACAGCCTTAGATGCAGACAATGACATTGCCATATACAGTAATAATTTTGCATCAGGCACTTGCACCCTGTGCAGTCTCTTAATTAGATAGTTGGATGCTCCTAATTAGAGCATTGCAATAAAAAAGACTGTGAGTATAATGCTGCTCACAATTATTGGTTTGGACTAATCAGGTAAAACAGGCAACAATGTTCTTAATCCTAGTAACAGTGCAAAGCAAATCCCAGTTACATTGTTTATATGTTTTTCCTCAGAAAGACCGTTATCGACAGTGACTCCAAGGGTATGTAGTGCTTCTGAGAAGCATAACACATTTTTAGTAGGAAATGGCCAGAAATTCATAGGGGGTCCATCACAATTGTATTAGCTGAACAGCAGAAAAGGTACATCTTCTCCCTGTTTAATATCGGGGAGTTTGCATGTTTCCCAATGTATAACATTTGAATACAAGTCTAGAAACCTTTCAAAGCCTCTGGCTGCTTGCTGTTTAAAGACAGAATCAAGAGTGCATTGTCTGCATAGTTAGTCACAGGAATATCAAGCATCTTAATCAAAGAAATGAGGAGCTGCATATACACGATGAATAGCACCGGGATGAGTGCTGATCCCTGAAGGACTCCCTCTCTGATATGTCTAAAAGTTGAATATTAAGGGGTAACACCACTGCCTGATGACAATCTTGCAAGTAAGATTTTATCCATTTCCAAACCATCCCACCAACACCCAAATCTTCCAATCTTGTCAGCAGGGTGTGGCGGTTGATAGATCCAACATAACAAGATCTGTAGATTTACCACTGACTGTCCTCATAAGTAACTCATCCAATGCAGTCAACAGAGCCATCTCTTTGCCATGGCCCGGTCTAAAGCCAAAATGTTCTTCTACAAGCCAGAAGGGAAACACTAAATAGAAGGATAAGTCTTGCTAACATAACGTTCCATGTTTTTTACTGGAAACAGCAGGAGAGAGATTGGCCTATAGTTACTGAAAACCACTGGGCCTGCTGATGTCTCCTTTAACATAGGCATGACTACAGCCTTCTTCCAGCTACAAGGTACTAAACCAGATTCTAAATATTGATTTCAATGGCAGCATCAACTCATTCATCCATTTTTTCCACTGCTTAGGCAGGAGAGGATCTAAAGGACATTCCAACATAGTTGATGTAACTATTGAAAACAGTTTCCTCTGTAATTGGCCCACATAATTCAAACCCACCATGATTGCTCTTCAAGTGGTTAACTTAATCACCCCTAGCAAACCTCAGCCTTCCCGGGGACTCTATATTCGGTGTGGAAGCAGCAGTCATAGTAGAACTATAACTAGGAGGTTCAGATTCCACCTCAGAGATATTATGAATATCGTTCAAGATCTAGCTGCTGTATAGGAATAGTATATTGTTTTAAACACTTTGGTTTGGAAAGTTCCAGAAAAATCTCAAAGATCTTCTTTGCACTATTAACAGGCACTAACATAGAATCTGTATAAAATCCAGCTTTTCCTGTCCCAATCTTGTTTTTATACTTTTTAGTACTGACTTTAGAGATTTTTTTATCTTCGTCCATATGCCATTTCCATTCTAATTGTCTGCATATTAGATTTGCTGCTTTTAGAGACTCATTAAACCATGGGGCTAATGGACGATTACAAGATTTTAGCTTAATCAGAGGGACTACTTTTTCCAGAACTACTGTAGTCTCTTCATTAAACATCCTAAAATTAGTCTCAGTTGACTAATTGGGATTACAACAATTAAAAAAGTCAAAAACTATCCCATCAGCACACTTTGCAAGCTTATGTGATGCCCTCCTCTTACTCTCCAGGGCCGGATCAAATAATGACATCTAATGGATGGCCTCCCTAAATAGTGTGGACTTGTTCCAGTTTTTCAAGCCTAAAATGTCACACAAACTCTGTAGCTCTTTACAAGTAGGTGAGAGGTCCCTTCAGCTCAAAGATTGACATTCCCTAGAATAAAAAAGTGTGAGAGAGCCATGTTTAAAAGTACATCTAAAAACGGCGGAAGGTGAGTGATATGAGACCTTCCTGGTCTCTAAATTTAAAAACAATCCTAACACATCCCATCCTTCTGACTCATCGATGAGCAGACCAGACGTTTTCAATTGTTCCTTATAAATGATACCCACTTCCCCTTTCTTATTTAACCGGGGTTTGTGTAGGTCCTTTTATCCCGAAGTGCACGCCTTACCTAGAGCAACTGATCAAGTGGTAGTTGTACAGGTTTATGTTATGAATAGTGCATCTCAGCTTCCTGTTATGTTATGTTTATTTCTTCAATATATTTCACTACAGACCTGGCTTTGAATAAACCATAAATTAACCCTTCTGACATTGATGAATTTACCTCAAAATCCAGTTCTCTCTTGGAAGTTACCTTGATTGTGGGTTGGGGTGGTGGGAACTGCTTACCCATGGCATATAGCTGCTGTCTGGAATAGCTTAACTTGTTATGTGCATGAAAACCATCCTTTCCCTGACGCTTTGGATGGCTTCCAACAGCATGGCTGCCACTCTGGGAGGTTGTTGCACGGACAGGCAAAGGCGACTTGCCTCAGGCACACCTTTGGCACTCCAGCAGTGCACCCACTGAGAGTGGCCACTCCAACCTTCTAATTATAAGGTAGACCAGCAACCATAAGCCGGGCTAGCCAAAATGGTGGTCTGCTCTGAAAAGGAGGGAATCTCCAAAGTACAAAATACACAGATATAATAAGAGATTTGACCCATAAACATTTTTAAAAGTTTTTTAAACAACCAGCATACTGTCATTGTTCTTTGCAACATAGTCACACTTGGTGTATAATATATTTTGCTACTTTTGAATATAAGTTGATATGTATTTATTGTGGTGGTGAATAGCTTTATTTCGATATATAAACATATCATAAAAGCATTACATTACAGAATAAAAAAGTAAAAACAGTTTGACAATAAATAGTGAAATGATCAGCAAAGACATCAAACACATCAGGAAATGAGTTTGGATTCAAACTTTGAGACAAATTTAAACAGACTTTAGCAGGAGCACATTATTGGAGCAACAGTTTCTTGGCAGATCTTATCCGCCATGCCCAGCCCAAGAATTTTGCCAAACAACAAGCGTAAAAGGGACGAGCATCTGATCGTAATAAGCGCAATGCTTCTACATGCGATCTGGTACCCAGAGACCCACATAATGGCTTCAGCCATCTTAACCTGGGTGCTGCATAGGCATAGCACTCAAACAACAGATGTGCGATGGACTCGACCCTTGAATCACAGAAGGGGCAATCTGGGATAGTTTGTAAAGGTGGTTTCCAGGTGGATGTTAGCAGCCCCAAGGGAAGAACTCCTGCCCTAAATTTGAAGTACAATGATCTGTCTCCCGTATTGCAAATTAGATCCAAATATGGTTCTCTATAGGGGAGTTCCTTAAACAAGAGAAACTCAAGGCAGATTTACAATGCTTAGGATTGGACAGTCTCTCATTTGCTACCCAGGACCAATAGATTTTCTTAAGCAACTGTTTGGGTGGGGCTGTCCTGTTGACCCAATCGTCTCCCAGACCCAGATCATATAAGAGCTGCTTGACCTCCCTAAGCCAGATTACCTTATGCCAGCCTGATAAGGATAGAAGATCTCTTAGGGCATCAGCATAGCTGTTCAGCTCTGGAACATTCCATATCCGGGCCCATAATAAGAGGGGACGTTACCTAGCTTGCTCACCTATTGGATGTGTGCCTGCGTCAAGCAAGAGGGGGAGTGTCGGGGTACTGTGGGGTAACTTCATAAGATCTTTATGGAAGTTATTTTCGAGGTAAGTTAAGGTGTTAACTCTCTGAGTGCCCCACAGTTCCGCTCCATACAGTACTGCACTCACCACTCTCGCTCTGTAGATATCCAATAGTGCCCCAATAGGTTTAAGAGATGAGGCACGTTGTTCTTTAAGCAGGGCCCCAGTGACCCTCTTATGAGTCAAAAAGACCTTTTGATGGTGGGCCTTCCAGTTCATGGTGTCACAGATACGAATGCCCAAGTAGTCAAACTCCTTGACTCTTTCAAGTGGGGCTAGGTCTAGAACAGGAGGGATGAAAGATTTCCTAGGGGGATTGAGAACAAGGAATTTGGTTTTGCTTATGTTTATCGAAAGGCCCTTGGTGTCACAAAAGACCTTAAAGCTGGAAAGCAACTTTTGGATGCCTGCTGGGGATTTTGAGATGAGGAGAGTGTCATCAGCAAACAGGAGCGTAGGAATTTTCCTACCAGCCAGGGTTGGTGCATCTGATGGTTGTTGAAGGAGATGCTCCACCACTCCGTTAACATAGAGTGAAAACAGAGTGGGGGCTAGCACACAACCCTGGCGGACGCCCCTGTCTACAGGGATACGGGATGTTTTTTCCCCCTGATCTCCCCACCTAATCTGGGCAAAGTTGTTCTCATGAAACTTAATTAGCAAACACAACAGATAAGGGGGAATACCCAACCCATCTAAGACATTCCACAATTGGGCTCGTGGGACCAGGTCAAAGGCAGTCCGCAAGTCTATAAAGACTAAATACAGACTGCCCCCACCCAATACAACCACTTTCCAATACAGCATTAAAAGGCGAAATGTCTGCTCAATTGTACCTGTCCCCGCCCTAAATCCCGCCTGGAAATCCGACAAAACCTGATTCTCTTCGGCCCATTGAAGAATTCTGCCTAGGACTACTTTACCCGCCACCTTTTGTGTCGAGTCAAGCAGGCTAATTGGGCGGTAATTAGCTGGGTCGTCCCTACTGCCTTTCTTAAAAATCGGGACGACCTCAGCGCCCCTCCAAGAATCAGGAAAAGAACCTCCCAACACGACCTCATTCAGGAGTGAGGCAATCAATCTGCTCCACAAATATGGATTTTCCTTAAGCAGATCACCCGGAATTCCATCTGGGCCAGCAGCCTTATTAATAACTAGAGACCTGATCGCCCCCTCTACTTCCTTAGTACTAAAGGGGCAGTCATTAATTGCAAGAACCTCTGGGGGTCTGGATAGAAGACCCATAGTTGGTTGTACTCCTACTGAAACAGAATATAATTTAAAAAAATGGGAAAACCAGACCTCACCAGGAATGTTGCAAGTGAATTGTAAATCAATGGGTTTGACCCTGGCTCTCAGCAGATCCCAAAACCCCTTAGAGTTTTTCCTAGCACTCGCCTCCATTAGCTCATTCCAAAAATTGTGTTCGTGAGCCGCCTTTGCCATGGCAACAGTTTTTTTATAAAATTTCCTGGCAAGACCAATACTGCCCGGGTCCTTTGACTTTACTGCAGATATAAGTTCACCTTTGGCAACCCGGCATTTTGGGGAATACCACTTATCTCTTGCTTTAGAAGCGCCTCTATATACAGTCCTCACCCTGTTTTGGGGAATAATAAATAGATCGCTTAGTACCCCAATTGTATCTGTAAATGTTGATAGAACACCCTGTCCAGAGGTTCCCGGGTCGTCAAGGCTTAACCCCACAGCTGACATTATGGACCTTGCTTGCATCATCCTTCCCTCATCCGATGCTACTTTAGCCCATTTTAACCTCCTACCACAATTAGAAGGAACAAGTTCATGGGATGTTTTCCACGGGTAAGCGGGCTTGGCTGAGATTGTATCATACCATGGTGCAGTGAGGGTTAAAGAAAGAGAATTATGGTCACTATCACAGGTCGTTATGACTTCCATGTCCTGATGAAATGGCCATAAGTTATAGTTCAGCATAATGTAATCTATTCTGGAGGTATGTCCCACCCTATTATAGGTGTGCACACCCCTAAGATCCAATTTGGAACGGCCATTAGTTGCTCTCAGATCATGTTCCATACAGAGTGCAATGATGTCAATTGCACTCTGTGACCATTTTTGAATCGGATCTAAAGAAAGTGTGAGGATACCTCTCCTTGCCTCCTCATCCCAGGTGTCCAGAATGTCTTCCCTGGCCAGTGGCTCAAAACAGCAGTTAAAATCGCCAGCAAGGAGGACGTAGGAGTCAATACCACAGTTTTCAAGTTCGCTATTTAATCCTGTAGAAGGTAGCATTGACACCCCTCCCCTAGCCCCCCTTAAGTAAAGGTTAAACAATTCTAACTTCCTACCCCCCTGGCAATGTATGGATACCCTCTGAAGATCAGGAGATTGGGTAGCCTTATAGCTTATTTTTAGACCCAGTGCAATGCGGACCCATATAAGAAGGCCGCCAGACGGGCGACCTTTGCTGCCAAGATGTTGCGAAGCTGGGATAAAATAGGTTGTGAAACCTACTCTGTGCCTTGGTTCTGTACACCACGTTTCTTGCAGGAGGCAAATGTCAAAAGGGTTCACAAAAGCATTCCACTCCGGAATGTCATAATTACGGGTAAGCCCTGCCACATTCCAACTTATGAGCTTTATCAAGGGTTTGTCTGAGGTTTCTCGACTCAGTGAACAGATAGGTATAGTAGGAGTAGTTGAAGAAGGCTCCGGGCCTGCCTCCACAACAACCACTCTATTAGACCTTTGGGGGGGCACATACTGTGGATGGATAGGAACCCTGGCTGCACTAGTCCGCTTCCCAACTGCTGGGGGCTTCTGGAAGGGTGGCGGGGAAATCGTGGAAGAAGCACCCCCAACTTGAAATTCTAAATAGCCTAGGGAGGCGATCGACCCCCCCTCTTTTGACAGAGCTTGTGGTGTTTCTTCTAAAGCTGGGATGTTGGTAGCGATAGATCCTGTACACTCTGTGGTCCCTAAAACTAGGGGTGATAGGATCTTCTTAGCTACTATAGGAGAGGATTGCCTTGGGAGTCAATCTACATCTTCTAGGCCAGCATACCTATTCATAGTTGGAAGCCCGTGCCAGCGACCAGGAAGGGTTTGGTAGTTGTTCGTGTGGATCCTCCATGTATGATGTCGCACCAATGACCAATCACCCTCCTGAGTATGGATAGGGCGTGGTGGGTAGAAGAAGGACAATGGCCTGGGAATGATAGGGGAACCTTCGCCAAAGGGCCAAGTGCAGACGTGGTGAGCCGTAAGAGGGTCATCGAAGGTTACCACTATACAGTCTCCTGGACTGGATTTCTTCGAGGGACCTACCCAGGGAACACGGCAAACCGTTAAAACTCTGCTTCTACGGCCATTTGGTATTGGCCTGTTCGCATTGAGCCAGTGCATTATTTTGTTTTTCAGAGACCAATGGTTCTCGTGCTGACCATTACTAATCTGGGGGACGCCCGTCAGTACAACTACGTAGTCATTGGCCTCAGGTGGAAGATCGATGTAACCCCCTCTAAAATTGTTCTTAATACATGGACCCTGAGTTGGATGGCGAGCAGCTGCAGTGGCAGCGGGTCTTAAGGGAGCACTAGTATTAGATGTTACAAGAGTTTGAGAAATGGAGGGCTTAGGAATCCCAGATGTAAGAGCAGGAATATTTTGATCCACACCCACAGTCCGAGGTTTAGGGACAGGTCGAACTATAGCTGGTACTAGAGGGGGGTGTTGTGGAGCTTGCGGTATTGGGTCTTCTACTCGGAGGCCTTGGTTTTCTAGACTTCTCAAGCCAAGAGTGGCTAAGGCAATAATGCTCTTTTCCATCTCTAGCAAATTGTTCTCGATACGCGAGAGTCTGAGGTCTAGGGGAGAGAGAATTTTCTTTAAGGTTTCCCAGACTATACCTATGAATTCCCTATCCTTCCCTTCATGGCCCTCTAAATGCAAGCTCTCATCCTCTGCAATGATAGAAGTAGAAACAAGGGTTGGATCCCCTTCATCCCCCTCTTGTTGAGTCTGTGCTTGATGTTTACACTCTCCTGATACACTGGGCACAGGTACGCTACCCAATTTCAACTGTTGTGCCACCGCAATCTTAGCCTTCTTACGGGAGTAAGCGGACTTAAGGTTGCGTTTCCTTTTAGGTAGTTTACCATTATTACATACAGGTGTGGTTGAAATCACCAGTGAGGGAGGATTAGGGCTGGCTTGCAGTTTAGAAATAACCACGGGTATGGTCAAATCACCTGGCTGAGTTAATGGGCACATAACCATGGAAGAGGTGGATTGGACCGGGGTACAATGGACATCTGCTTGTGTAAGTAAACACTGTGGAGGGGCCAAACGCTTAGGGGTAACGGCAGATGCTATGTTGCCCAAGGAATATTTTTTCGAGTTTGCGATATCCAGGGACAGCCTTCTAGCAGCTGCCAACTCCAAGGAAACTCGAGTCTGTAATTTGGAAATTTCATTATCTATGGCCAGGTTAGTGCGAGTAATAAAATCATCCATGGGGCCATTAATTGTTGGGTCACCCTTAACGGCCCTACTCCGGGTTAACCGGGAACACATACTTTAAGAGCTGGTCACACCTCCTAGCCACTTAAATAAAGAAAGGCAAAGAAAATTAGTAAGTGTAGTAAGCCAATAATCCTAGACAGCAAATGAAGGGCGAAAGGGGGTGGCCCAGTCCAGTCCTCTCTGTCCTCGAACGGCCTCAAACGGCCCGCTCTTAGCCCGGTCTTTGCCCCGAGCTGCGTCCCGCGCTGCGGGAATTAGAGGCTGCAATATAGGGGGCGTGATGGGCGGTGGGCGGGCCAGCGGGGAGAGCGGACCGGATGCTGGTCTCGCTGGTCTCGCAGGGACTCCTGGTTGCTGGAGTCCCCGCACGCTCGCAGCCCCGCCGAGCCTCTCGCCCTAGCCGCCGCCTTGCTGCTCCTCTTCCCCGGTGAACAAAGCTCCACGCACTCCTGTGCGAAGCGGCACCCGCGGAGCGGGTGCGGCGAGGAGTTGGACTGTGTGCCTTGAAGCACGGTGAGTGCGCCTAGAAAACAGCGCCTGGTCCGAAGTGCCTCTATCAGGTGAAAAAGTTTCCCAAGGAAGTGGGGTGGAGGGGCACCTTATCAAGCCTCAGGTAGGCGGGGGGCCGGCCAGCGGGGAGAGCGGACCGGATGCTGGTCTCCCTGGTCTCGCAGGGACTCCTGGTTGCTGGAGTCCCCGCACGCTCGCAGCCCCGCCGAGCCTCTCGCCCTAGCCGCCGCCTTGCTGCTCCTCTTCCCCGGTGAACAAAGCTCCACGCACTCCTGTGCGAAGCGGCACCCGCGGAGCGGGTGCGGCGAGGAGTTGGACTGTGTGCCTTGAAGCACGGTGAGTGCGCCTAGAAAACAGCGCCTGGTCCGAAGTGCCTCTATCAGGTGAAAAAGTTTCCCCATTTATTGTATTTATACATGTATCGTTATATATTTAGAAATATCTAGGTTGCACTTTAAATGTTTACAGTTTATGCTTATATTTTTGTAGGGTTGCAATTTTTGTTTATATATTTGTGGGGGGTGAAAAAAGAATGAAATATATTTTTGTTTAATTTAAAAGGTATTTGTTTTATTTTAGGTAACTTTTTATGTTAAAAGCATTTGTTTATATATTTACTACTGATTTTCTAGCTTTTATGTTGACATTATTGACAATAACTGTGTTTTTTGATATATTTGACATATTAAATTTGAATTTAAAGGTAACAATATTTTTTTGATATAGATACAAATCAATATTTTAACAACAATATTTTCATTCTTGATTTTTGTGCTTTACTAGTTAAGCATAGGAATTCAATATTTTTGTTTTCGATATTTAATCTTCAATATTTTTCTGTTTTGATATTTTATGCATTGATATTATGTCAGTGATCTCTGCATTCATCACACTCCCAGGCTGGTCACATTGTACAGTAGTAACACGTAGCGGTATGCCCAGTGAGTGCACAAGAGCTGTACCCAAGGTCCCTGTTTTACCTTCATTATCTGAAGCATTTGCGTTATCAGCACAGAGTGAAAGAGGGTATTGGTCTCCCACAATAAGTATATGACAAATTTCGTTTAGATATTAGACACAGTTTGAGGGTTTCTTAGGGGCAAGGTTAAACAAGGGTCTTTTGAGGGACTGTTTGTTGTGTTTTAAGGAAGAATAAGGGTCTCTAAGGTGTGGCTGTGGGACAAAAAGGGCAAGCCTGGGTGACTGAAGATAAGTTAAGGGTCTGTTGTGGTCTTAAAGGAGGTTTCTGAGGGCACAGCAAGGATACATGAGATAGATGAGAGATGACATTGGTTGTTTAAATATTGGCTAGTGCTTTGCCTAAGAACCAGGCAGAGGGAGGACAGGGTGTCTATGAAGAAGGCTAGAAGTGTGTTTGAGAGTGGGCCGGAGTCTTTAATAGCCTACAAAGGAGTTGCTACTGACCAACTAAGGGTCTTTAAAGGTCAGCTGGGAAAGTATGGGGACTTTTGGTTTTTGAAGCAATTGACAGGTTAGACAAGTTGTTTTTCATTGGTGCCCATGCCTCTATGTGCCCCAGGTCTATGGATATATTTTGAGTTTCAAAAGGGCAGCAATAGGTTAAAAATATAAAACTGGGGCCACAGGGCACCAACATCAGCAGACACACAACTCCTGTACAGCATTCTAGGCCCATCCCTTGTTCATTATACCTCAATGAAAATATCATTTGACAGAAGGCTTTAATCACCATCATAACCATCATGTAGCATTCAGAATCAGAGAGTGGAGCATGCACCAATGCCCTTTACCTGAGCTTTGCTTCTCAGTGTCCCAGACCCCAAAGTTGTGGCAAGGGTGGACAGAAGTGCTACTTTGAAGGAATTCGGCACAGAGGCGGTCTGCATCTGGATTGTGACTGGGCCTTCCTGGCAATCAGCTGAGCTCGGAAAGCTCTGAAGGGATCCACCAATGGCTCCAGATGAGACTTCATCCGGAGTCTAGAAAAGTGTGGATGTGAGATTCACATGCTTCTCTGTATCCTCAGCTGTTAGTAAAGATTGCAGCACAGTGATACATTTTGAAATGGATACCCCAGGAACTGCTGGGATAATTGCTGGACTTACAGGTTAGCAGTGTGTGCCCTTTTGGCTCTTGACCAGATGAGTGTCCTTGGGGGTCACATGGTTTCATAAACATTTAAGACATTTAAGAGATCCCATTCAAAGGCGGGACTCACCTTCAAGATCAATTAATCTTTCTCTGCTAATGATCCTGGGGGAGGTGGTGCTGAGGACTAATTAATATGCCTTTAAGAAAGAAATTTGAGCAAATGTAGAGCTCACAACGGCCATAACTGGGATGAAGAAGCTCACAACAAGGAAAGGAAAGAGTTGGAAAAAAAACTTACATTTTCAGTACAGGTGTAAGGAGCTAGAGCTCCACAGGTGAGTTTAATAACCTTAAACCTAAGCACATGATATGATCATCACAATAATATTGCCACATTTTTAGCTTGGCATTTGAGACAAACAACCAAAAGGCCTATCCCACCAAAATGTTATGTCCTGCAGTTAAGCCTCTTATCTCAGATGTAGACATGCTCAATACTTTCCTGAATAACTTATCTTCCTTGTACTGGGGAGATTGCCTTTCTGACCAAGACCACTTAAACTACTTATGATCTTCCCTCGTGCCTTACTCCGCTCATATACAATATTTTAAGGTGTAAGCTTACAGGAGAGAGTTTTACAAAATATTCATTAACCTCATTGTTTTGGGGTTGACTGAACTTTCCATTACCTATTGTGACAATTATCCACTGTGAGAGCAGCAATTATCTCCCTCATACCTAAGCCAGGAGAGAAGCGTAGGCTGTGCCAAAGCGATAGCCCATTATCCTCTTAAACACAGAAACACAGTTATTTATGAAGATTCTTGAGAACTACTTGGAGGCTCTTCTACCAGTTATTATCCAGCCAAATGGTTAGGTTTTACAGACTGTTGCCAGACACACAAAAGTGTTAGGCGCACACTCAACCTTGTTGAGAAGATCAACTGGAAATCAATACTGGTTGCCCCAATCTTGCTGGATGTGGAGATTGCTTTCATCAGTGTGGACGGACGTTTTCAATATAAGGTGTTCTGTGGGCTGAGCTTGGGCTGTAGGTTCATACCTACAGTGACATCAGGCTATATTTGCCTACACTAGAATAGGCCGAAATGGGGTCTTCAGGAAACCTATCAAGCGAGCTAGAGGCAACCAACTCAGAGATCCCCTCTCCCTTAAAATTACCATACCATACAAAACATTTACTGGGCTAGCCATTCCTTTAATTGGTCCTATTGAGCTCAGATGTCCACAATCTCTTCCTCCTTGCTGGTAATGTTTTCCTCATCTTATCCTCTCCTGGATCCTCCCTCCCACAAATAGTGAGTCACCTGGAAGTGTTTGAAAGAGTGGCGAGGCTTATAACAAATCTCATCAAATATGAGATATTGTGGAATGTTCTCTCCTGGGCAGACGTTAATGCATTGAAGATGTCAGGACCATTTTGATGAATGACCTAATCTATCAGTTATTTGGGGGCCAATATTACTCATGTAATGTTTTATTATAATATAAGGTGTAGCATTTGCACTTTATCTCCGAAGGCTCCTTGTATGTTATGAATAAAGCATGGCCCCTTATGGAAAGGAACTTACTGGTAAGAGGTGTGGGGCTTCCTTAAGGTCTATGGAAGACAGACCCATGAACATACACATAATCAACCCACAGAACACACCCCTGTGGTCTAGGACAGTGTTTAAAAATGTCCTAACTATTTTATTGTTCATACCCATCCTAAATGAAGGACAGTTATTCAAATGATGAGAAGGGAGGTGTATGAACTCCAATTTGTTTAAACAGTGTGAGTTTATTGACTGCATCCCTCTGGATAAAGGGTGGAGAGACAAGTCAAGTCAAGTCAAAATATGCTTTATTCGAGATTTCACTCATAAAAGCAAGAACAGTCTACATATAAAAATACAATTAAATAATCAATCAGTTACGTTAAAAAGATAAAGTATATTATTTACAATTTATGAATCAATATACAGTTCGAAATTTAGAAATGTCATATATCAGTAATTATGCATTATAAAGATAGTTAAAAAGAGTTAAAAGAACACCTAGGACAAACAAGGTTCTTAAAAGGAAAACATGTGTAGATTATACAGGCAGATTGCCTAGACAGAGAATAGTCAAATGACTAGCAGTCTCTGTCTATTCGACCATACAGTTTACCCAGACAGGGAATAGTCAAGTGACTAGCAGTCTCTGTCTGATCGAACATGCCCATCCAAGGTATTTGGCAGTTGCTATTAATATCCATATCTCGCTACTACAGCATATAATATGCAAGGCAACTGTGCTACTGGTAGTCCCTAAATTCTTGCACATCGGTTTTAGCCATACACGTCTTTGATCCAAGTAGGCTGTACAAGAGAATACGAAATGGCCCATAGTTTCATTAGAGGAACCACAATCAGGGCAGCTATCATTCAAGTCACCTTCCCATTTAGCTGTCAAAGATCTGAGGGGTAATGCACCTGCTCTCAATTGAAATAGTAGTTTTCTGTCTCCAGGCCTAGTTATACTATCCCAATAGGGTTCCAGGGAAGGGTACAACTTAGCCTCTAAGAATCCTTCAGTCATAGATCCTAAGTTAGTGCTACTCCAACCCGGGGAGGCTACCTTTTCCCAAGAATTTTTTTTTAAAGCAATTTTAGTAGGGAATGCTGTTCCAGCTGGGTCTGACCAAAGCGAACCCATTCCAAGTTAATTCAAGATTGCTTTCAAGGATTTAAGCCACCTGTTTTTATGGTACATATCCGTTTTAATAATATCTAAAAACCCCTCAGCATAATGGGAAAGCTCAGGCGTAGTCCAGAGCCTTCTCCAATACAAAATCAGTCGAAGTCTGACCAGATCTGTAACCGCTTTTCTATCCAAGTCATACCTGAGGGGCAATAAGGGAGTACTTTTCGGGACACCAGTTAAAGCAGGAGGAACTTATTTTCCGATATTTGGAGAGCAGCCACCTTCTCAAAACCCCATAACTCAGCACCATATAGTGCAGAGCCAAGAGCCTTTTCCTCATATACCTGCAAAGCAGGCTTTATAGGTTTTGTCAGGGACTTTCTATGCTCAGAACTAAAAGCACCTGATAGTTGCCTGTGTATCAATGTAGCTATATCTATATGTTTATTCCATCCGTTCTTATTTGAGATATGAATCCCCAGATAAGTAAAAATGTTCACCACTTCTAAAGGCCGACCATTCATAATGATTTTAGATTTAAAACTGGGATGGGGATTAAAAATCATAAGTTTTGTTTTGGTCACATTGACCTCCAGACCATGCTCACCACAAAAAAAGATCAAAAATAGCCAATGCACGCTGTAGGCCACTTGGGGTTTTGATAGGATGAGCGTATCATCCGCGAACATTAAAATTGGTATTTTTGTGCCAGCTAATGAAGGAGCATCCAACTCCGCCGATACCATGCGGGATACAACACCATTAATAAACAGTGTAAAAAGAGTGGGGGCCATTGAGCAGCCTTGCCGGACGCCCCGCTCTACCGGGAAGTCCGCTGTCACCAAGCCCTGTCCCCCCCACTGGATTCTAGCAAATGTTGCTTTGTGGAGCCGCATTATCAAAGACAATAAATCATCAGGTACACCCAGGTTCTTAAGAACAGACCACAACTTCGACCGCGGTACTAGATCGAAGGCAACCCGCAAGTCGACAAAAGCCGCATATAGGCTACCCCCGCCCAGCACCACGGTCTTCCATTGCAGTAAGTTAAAGCGGAAAACCTGATCCACAGTACTTGTGGACTTACGGAATCCTGCTTGAAACGGTGACAGAGCATCATTATCCTCAGCCCAGTGAAGAAGCCTGTTCACAATCACACGCCCTATTATCTTTTGTATGGTATCAATAAGGCTAATCGGCCTGTAATTGCCGGGCTGGGATCGGTTACCTTTCTTAAACACTGGTATAATTATTGCTCCCTGCCAGGATATCGGTACCTCTGCACCCTTAGCGATATTGTTAATGAGGAGGCATATGTACTTACACCATCGTTCTTTATCAATAATAAAGACGTTGGCAGGAACACCATCCATGCCTGGCGCACGCCCTCTGTTCACGGTACTCAAAGCCACCAGAATTTCTTTTAGACTGAAAAAATTATCTTTAAAGTGGGTATAATTTATGTCCGCTGTAGATGTAACCTGTTTTATCTCAGCATACTGAGTTCTAAAAAAAATTTCCCACTCTTCTTCCGGAACATTGTTATTTGGGGGTTCGGGTTTCCCCTCGCCACCCCATTTAACAATGCTCCAGAACAGTCTAGAATCTTTCTTATCACTAGCTCTTTTTAGTTCGGACCAGCGATGCTCATTCCAGGCTTTCTTTGCTTTCGCTATACTGGCTTTATATTCTTTTCTAGCGAATTGAATGGCCATGGTATCCCTACTTTTTAGAGCAGTACCTAGGGCGTTTCATGCATCCCTACAATGGGCATTATACCATTTTGCGTTCTTGGGAACTCTCATACCCTTGCCCTTCACAGGCTTCAAAAAGTGGCTTTTAATTACAGAAAAAAGGGTATCGTGGATTACAGCCAGGCTACTCAGCTCAGAGCTGGAAGGATTAATATGTTCTATGGCAGATATTGCTTTATCAGCTTCAATTATAATGTTGTCCCTGGCCTGTTGATTAGTTGCAACATTTATCCATCTCAACCTACGCATATCATTTGTGGGGACAATTAGGGGCAGGACAAGGGCAGTAAAGCCACTGGTCCTGTTGGAAAATGACCACCAATTATGCTTTATACACAGAGGATTGTGGTCACTCTCACTCCTCCACACAATCTCCATGTCACGTAACACCGGCCATAGTTCCAGGCTACAAAGTACGTAATCTATTCTGCTCTTGTGCCGCCCATTGTCAAATGTCATAGACCCATTTTTATCACTTGGCGTCCTGCCATGTAATGCTTTTAGACCTTTCTCAAAACATAAGGCATTCATACTAATCACATCCTCGGTCCAGCGCGCAACTGGTTTCAACTCTAGTTTTGGGACTCCCCAATGCCAATCCTCTTCCTCCCCAAGGAAATCATCATCTGTGGCTAAGTGTTCAAATGTTCGATTAAAGTCACCTGCAATGACAATATGATTGTCTTGGGAGTAGGTTTCAAGGAGGGAGCCCAAGGCCACTAAAACCTCTGACCTCCCACCCCTAGTTCTCCTCACATATACATTGTAGATGTCTAATGATCCCAGGATATCTGAATTCATTGTGATTAGTTGAATATCTTTATGGCTAGTTTCTTTTACTTTAACATCTAGTTTTAGGGACTGCCGAACCCAAATGGTTAGACCACCCATTGGTCTACCCTTTGGGCCTTTTAACGCGGGCACAGAATAGTTCAAGTATCCCTGTGCAAAAGATGGTTCACATGACCAGGTCTCCTGAAATATACATAGATCAAAAGAATTAACAAATCGAAGCCACTCTCCAGAATCCATTTTAGAGCCCAAGCCTGCAATGTTCCATGAAAAGAATTTCCCCACATTGTCCACGATACCATCTGGGTCCGTCAATGAAGGATTCACAGTATTATCCTCAATTAGTTCCTGTACAGTTCCAGCTAACATGCCGTCGTGACAGATATCATCAGTAACATCTACCCTCACAGAGGTGTTCTCAAAGTTAGTACCCATTGTAGAAGCAACAGCACACACTTCAAACTCAGGCTTTGCAATGGAGTAGAACGATAGCTTGGTGGATTCATACTTCTTGCTATCATCTAGAGGAATTGTGACACCTGTTGATCTTCCTTGGGACATGCAAGTAACATTTGTAAAACCAAAATCCTCGACAATAAAAGTATAGGCTATATTTAGCTTAGCCAGATCATTGAACACAACACTGCCTGCCCTCTCAAGTCAATCACAATCATTCAGGTCTGACAGTGCTGCAAATCTGTTTTCAGTGCTGATTCCCAATTCGCTAGGTTGTAAAACCCTACCCTAGTTATTTGTTACCGCGTTCCATTTTGTCTTTAGAATGCTTGGATTCACTGTACTACCTCTCCTATTAAAAAAATCCAAGGTTAGCGGAACAATCTCGGCACTTCTACGTTGGGGGTGAAATATGTATTTTAAAAGCTCGGGGAGTACTTCTGGGCTTAAGAAATGCAGAACTACACAGTCTCCTTTTAGTTTTTTCACGCTGTTCCCTATCCAGTCCACCCTTCTTGCCATGGTAATTTCTCCGGCTAGCTGTTGTTTTCCCCTCGGAGATATCATCATATTATTACATAACCAGTGGTATGCTTTACTAATCAAAGAAGAAGTAGATTCTACTTGACCTGGTTTTAGGGGAGGTACATTGGCCAAGACCATAACAAGAGGAGAAGCCTCTACAATAAGTTGAACCGGGCCTTTGTCTACACTCATCCCTAAGGAATTTGGTGGTAGATCTTTATTGACTATTACCCGGGCACCTTTGTCTACTGGCTGCTGAATAGGAGGCGGATCTGGTATCACATCTTCACGACCCCCTGTCCCGCCCCTAGGAATACTTGTAGATGATACAACTCTATTTGTCACTAAAGTTGGTATATTACCCACCTCCTCAACTGTCTTGTTTATCAGGCCACCTAATCTATTTACTTCAGCTGTTAATAGGTCAATTTTAGCTACCAAAGGTTTGATTATAGATTACATCTTGGAGTCAATCATACTCACTAGCTTTTTAATCAATTCATCACCTAATATCTCCTTCTCACCTTGTTCCCCATTTGCCTCTATTATGGCTGTAGTTTTCGTTGAAGTCGCTGTTCTTTTCCTATTAGAGCGTAAACTGCCTCGTTTGCTCTGACCCTTTCTGCATGCTCTGATAGCTCTAGTTGCAGGCACAGACACAGGGGAAGGGAGAACATCTTCAATCATGCTTGACTGGTCACCTGGTTCATTATCTAAATTAACAGCAGAGGATATATTTAAATCAAGGTTAACATTAGGGCTTATCTCGGTGATGGAAATATCACTACTATGTACCTGTATCGGAACTTCGAACACAGTAGGATCTAGCAGAGAACTCTGCATAGAGATTGCAGGTGGTGAGCTTAAACCCAATGATATCCATCTTGTGCTATTTATTTTGCTTACAACCTGAACCAGGTAATTGTCTATAGTATTAGGTACAGATGAAGACCTTTGCTTGGACATATTGGAGACTAGAAGTATCACCCCGAAAGCCGAGCGAGGAGCGTTACCAATTAGATAGATAAACAAGGACCTCAGAGATATATTGGCAAAGATACTTCTTACTTGAGGGGTAACAATGATAGGCAGCGACAGCAACAAGCAGGGATCCTGGCCCAGCCCAGTTACGGTCAGTCACGGACTGTCACAGACTGTCGGCCCTTTGTCCGGGCTTCGTCCGGCGCATCCCGCGCGCGTCCTCGCAGGACGAGGGACCTGGAGCTGCTTTATGCGCCTCCTGGCGCGCTCAGTGGTGGCGTCGGCGTTTTGCCCCAAGGGATCCTGGGGATTGTAGGCTTTCGTGGGACCGGCGGAGTCAAGCCCGGCCAGTCGTTCATTGTGTTTTGAGGGGCGGAGCCAAGCCCGGCCGCGAGTCAAGGAGCTGGAGATACAGCAGTGAGCCCCGGTAGCAGAGACGGTGAACTTCAGGGAACTCGGCCCCTGGTGCTGCTTTATGCGCCTCCTGGTGCGCTCAGTGGTGGCGTCGGCGCTTTGCCCCAAGGGATCCTGGGGATTGTAGGCTTTCAGGGGACCGGCAGAGCCAAGCCCGGCCGGTCGTTCGTTGTGTTTTGAGGGGCGGAGCCAAGCCCGGCCGCGAGTCAAGGAGCTGGAGATACAGCAGTGAGCCCCGGTAGCAGGGACAGTGAACTTCAGGGAACTCGGCCCGTGGCGCTGCTTTATGCGCCTCCTGGCGTGCTCAGTGGTGGCGTCGGCGTTTTGCCCCAAGGGATCCTGGGGATTGTAGGCTTTCGTGGGACTGGCGGAGCCAAGCCCGGCCGGTCGTTCGTTGTGTTTTGAGGGGTGGAGCCAAGCCCGGCCGCGAGTCAAGGAGCTGGAGATACAGCAGTGAGCCCCGGTAGCAGAGACGGTGGAGAGACAGAACTTAAGTGAGGGAGAATGGAATAAAGGCTAACCAAAGAAGCTGTTATTTATTACACTATTTGTAATAAAGTGAATGAACACAAATCTTTGTATCTTTAATGCCTATATGTTTTTCTCTGATTTAATGGGACATTCATTCATGTTCTAGTGACATTCAGTTCAATTAATAATAGTCCAATCCCTCTGCCTCTGACTTCTCAACAGAATACTTCCAATGGTGGCCAGATAAAGCAAGGGCCGTCAAAGGAAGGGCTTCCTACCTTCTACCCTATTTTGAGTAAAACCTAAATTCTAAGATCCATGAAAATAATTATGTCCCTGTCACCCTGGAAGAAAACTCCCAGCATGTGGGACCATTTATTTTTTCTTTTTCAAATCCAAACTTCTGAACTTTTTTAACGTTACAAATTTGCTAGTCAGCTGGATACATAGTAAATCTGTTATGCTATATGCAGGGCAGTTATGTGTGAAATTTTTACTATTTAGCCAGCGCTTGGGTGAATAATTATGTTCTTCTGCTCTGTAAATGACCGCCAGCCAAACAGTGAAGAATCTCTACTGTTTAGCCAGTGACAGGGGAAATATTGACTTTTTTTTACTATTTGCACAGCCTCCAGCTGATTAGCAGTGAAGAATCTATGTAATGTAGCCACCAAATGACAGTTATGTTTCCCTGCTATTTTCAAGGCTACTGGGGCTGGGTGAATAGCTGCTACCACAATACCAGGTTGAACATGTGAATTGTTGTAAACTATTGTCATGTCACTGAGAAATATTCTTAGAGTTCTGAGAATGTTGAGTGCTCCACTGAGACAGTAAAAGGGCAGTGTGCTGCTGGGCAAATAGTACATCATCTGTATTATTCAGCCAGGGGTCGGCTGAATAGTGAAGTGTTTTTGCTAGTTGCATGACTACTGGCCAAACCATGCAGGATACTTACTATTTAGCCAGCAGCTGTGTAAGCAGTGAAGTTTCTCTGTTATTTTCAAGGCCGCCAGCAAAATAGTCAATGTTTTATGCTATTTCATTAGAGGCCATTAAGTAGCAGAGAAATTCATGGAAGATATACTTGTTGTATAATATTTCCCCATTGTTGACAGATTAGAGACTATGGGACCTTCATGTATGATTGTTAAAAATCTCTGAGGAATTTTTCTCTTTAACAGATCAAGTCGTTGTTATCAATATATACATGATCCCTCTGTCCAACATCATCCACACACACAACATTAATATACTCTCCTAGGATACTGATGTGTAACTCATACTTTCCCTCTTGGATAACACCTCAAATACAAGACACAAGTTCACCGACTGCACGACTGAAGTTGGCAACTGTAAATAATGAAGATTTTCTGACATTTTCAAGGCAGCTTAACAATTACTATACAATTTCTAATACTTAGCTAAAGTTCATGTAAATAGCAGAGAACATCATGGAAGCTACGCTGTTTTTTAGTATTACCTCCTGCTTACCGGATGAGATTATATAAGATAACATTTATATGTGAATGATGGACATCCCTCTGGGATTTTTCTCTTAAATTGATTAAGTCATAATTGACGTAACATGCACATTACTGGATTTCCACTGATGTATTTCTTGGAGATGGTGAAGCTAAGCATTGGTTGATTTCAGCACCAATATCACAGATACACGGAGGGGGTGAGGGGTGGCAGGTAGGGTGGCCTCTGATTGTACTGGTAAAAACAACCTTGTTGGCTCCTGTATCAGTTTATTTAAATTATCCAGTTACTATCATTGACTAGTTGTATATAGTGCATCTGATTTGATTGTTTCTGTGACATATGGTATGACAGTGGACACCTTCCCATAAAGGCTGCAGTGCATAGTTTATTGGTGCAGATACATTCTTGAAATATCTCCACTGAAGACAAAAGAAGAAATATTGATCACACTTGAGCTGCCAATTTCCTCTTCCTGATTCTCATTCCAATCACAATACTCAGATCTCAACGTTTGCACATTTTTATGATCAAGGGACAGGTAAATAGAGAATAAAAATTATATTTTTCAGAGTAATAGAGTTTTACCATTTTTTTTTAAAGGTTCATTGTATAAAAATATGTTCTCACAATAGCAATGTTTTTCCACACCTTGCTGCAGTTGGTAATGTTCTACACTACACATTCCCAATGCTAACAGAGACAATGAAACAAATCTGAGGATCTTCTGGAAAGTAAGTGCCACATACCCGAGGAGAAGGTCTTGTTCAGTAGAGGGAATACCCGTCTAATGGAGTCTTCGATAAAAGCTGATTCCCGCCCAACATATTTGCTCATCAGTGACCGAGGCTCCAGGTAGCAATTATGGAGCTCCTGCAGTTCAGAAAAGGATGCCATTATGTATGAGAAAAACTGTCAAGGTTCACTATTTCAATGCATGTTTCTACTTTTATACTATGTAATCTAACTTTTAGATTTTTGATAAATAGATTCAACTCAGTTTCAATATGCATGTGCTCCAAAACTCATGCCAAATGTTTTGTTTATTTGTAGTCAGACATCATGAGAGAGAAGTTGGTAAACAGTGCATCATGTTTGTCAAGCATAATGTTGTTAACCATACCACAAAGGGAATGAGGTAGGCATATTTCACATTGCCACTGTAGTTGTGAAAAGCATTTTACAATCCGGTTTTGATTTTCAGTAAAAATTTAATTGAAGTAGGACATATTACAACTCATAAGATAAACAAATATTATAACTCCCAGAGCATACCCTGCCAATTTATGGCGAACAAAGCGGTACAAAAGGGGGTGGTAAATTGGCAGGGTATACTCAGACGTGAGTCCCTTGCTCACTTTTCCACTGGACTCAAGCAGGCCTGGCTGAAGACGGCTGTAATGACAGAAACCGGTCCTAGGAAGCTTGTTTCCGGTCCAGGGAAGGCATGGCTTGGCAGTTCGGTCTGGACTGTTCCCAGGAGGCACAGGGTCAGACTGATTTGCATATGGCCATGTCTGAACTGGGGTGGCAGAGTGGGCTAAAGAACGGTGATGGATTAAACCCAGATCTGTTGACTGGGTTTGAGTGTTTGATTGGTTCAGATGCTCCATCCATCACCCCCCCCTTTTCTACCGCTTTTTTCTCTTAATCCTAGGCTCCTAGGCTCCTCCTCCAGCCTCCTGACCACAGGAGGATCTGAGTCATGGGGCATTTCAGAAACAAGACTCAAGATCCAGCAGAGCCAGAGTTGTCTGTAGTTCAGTCTCACAGATAATTTTATGAGCTTCAAATTGGAAAAAAGATCTCTCATCACTAAAGATTGAGATTGTCTTAGACAAATAAATTAGCAATTATTAATTTGTTCAGAAACATAATATTGACATTGTTTTACTGTCATGAGATGTACGATTTCTAAACTGTTGATGTTCAATGATGAGGTTCTGATTTGCCCAGGTCTTTATCGCACAGACAGGGGGAGCTTTCAGATTGTTCTCCTTTTTTACTATTATTCATATTTCTTAATTACAGTCATTAAATACAACAAATATTTGGGTCGCTGTCGGATTCATTTTATTGTAGTAAACCTTACATTATAGTGATCATGATCAGAAGGTACACTTGTGCCTGAAATGTTTTTCAACCTTTAAATAAAGTGTCACCAACAGGTCCTCCACTGCTTGTTAGCGGACATTTTTTGAACTCACTGTAATCAGTATCTGGAGCAAAGATAGTTATGAAATTGCCCAATGACATCTTAGATATCAGACTTGAAAGAATGGGTGATGCTGAGAGCAAATGAAGGTTGCAATCTATTTGCACAATGTTGTGTGTTTCAGTTGAATGTCTGACTTATATAATTCCCAAGAATGGATAAACAGGATGGTAAACTCCTCTCTGCCCACGGACTTGTGGAGTTTTGCTTGGAGTGAACACTTTGGCAAAAACTGCTGCCAAACACCAACTGCTGTGTTCCAGAGTTTACCGATGCCCACCCCTAGAAACTTTATGCAGGTAAGCTCTAGTGTCTGCAGCTGAAGGTTTGCAGAGCTGGGAACCCCAGGAAGATGCTGTTGGATGGGGCTCCTCCTGCCTGACTCACCCAGCTCTCTTTTGACTCCCACATATCCACCCAGCTGCCTCAGATGTTTTCAGTGAATAGTGCCTTTTTATCCCTGTCTGTGTCTTCCTGCTAGCTGGCTGGAGATGGGTACAGAGCTAATTAGACCCTCTCTCTCCAAAATTTCCAAATGTCTTCAGCAATATCCCCTCCCCCATTGTAATATGAACACCAATAGATGTTGTTCTCTTATCTGTCATCCTGACCCACATGTTACCCTGCATGTAGTGTCTAAATAGCTGATTAATGTTAGATGGCATGATGTCATAGGGGCCATTTTTAAAAAGTGATACAGATTTGAAGACCGAAAGATCCATTGGAAGTCTCATGGGAAGGACAGCATTTGACTTCTCAAGAGAGAAATATTGGCACTTGTGTGCTCCCGGTGAAGCCTCAGGCACCCACAAGTCAGCACTCTGTGCTGGTTGACTTTGCATTTCAGAACTGGGAATCCAGGTGGTGGCCGATCAGTGGAAGATGGAAGTCTACATACAAGTGTCTTGGTGATGCAAACGTACCAGAATGGGGAAGTATTATTGGTGACAAGAGAAAGCAAGCATTTGCAATGCAATAGGTCTCAGATTTATGCATGTTTGAGCTAATGCCATTGTAAATGACAATGCCTTTTACTTATGTTTTGGGTTTTAAAACATAAATAAAAGACATTGTCATTTACAATACTAATAGCTTAAACACTCGCAAATGCGAGACCTATTGCATTGCAATAAAGGGCCTTCTCGAACGGTTGTTAGATTGTAAATATCAGAGGAAGAGATCGGCATGCGATGTCTTAAAAGTAGAGAGATCAAAAAACGTGGGGAGGTAGAGGGCTACGCAAGGTCCAGCTCCTGTTGCAATAGTAGACCTACAAAATCCGAGATGTCGGATAAGGAACCAAGCAAAAAAAGCGAAAGGATTTTTGCTCTTACTGAGTTGGAAAATCAAAAGGAAAGAAAAGATTTCCTTTCTTGAGTTCCCTCACTAACCAGGGTTTCCCCTTGGTGACATGCTTCATCATAGGCGCCATCTCAATCAGCTGCGGATTGAGGCATGCTATGAATTGCGACGTTATGTAGGAGCACTTTAGTGAGGAACTATGTGTAGTGCAGTGATGTTGTGGAGTGGAGTAAGTGAGTAACTAGTGGGCAAAATACCTTTATTCTGGATCCAAGTCGGTATGTCTAAAAACAGGGTGAGTTACTAGGAGGCCTAGCTATAATGAGTTAGTGGTCCCTAGTAAACGTCAACATGTTTTGAGCCTCCCAGAGCTCTTCTTCAGGACAACACAGGGTCCAGCCCTGAGTGTACCACTCCAAAGGTGACCTAAAGTGAGGTAAAAATAGTGAATGTATTCAAGAAATCAAGAAAAATGTTGCAACTAATAAGCAAGCGTTAGTTATACATAGAATACACCATTAGTCACGTAGTATTCATTATGAAGCACAATTGTGCCTCATGGTCTTGAGGGGGTGAGGGGGTTCGTGCTCGAACTTTGATATGCTCTCCTCAATGGCACACTACCTAATCGTTCCCCGCAAGACTGCGTATTAAAAGTAGTGATAAATAGTGCAGTGAAGAAGATGTGTATGTCTTGTAAAATACACAGACACAAAGTGTGAAGTGATAGTTAAATAAGAACTGAGCTATAAACACTAACACAGGGCTCCAACAACTTTTGCAATGTGATTACACTGTTGTGGCTCAGGAGGAAGAGCAGGAGGGTGGCTATTTCCTGCCCTTTCCGTGATTTGAGTGTGCAGTGTGGCATTGTTTAATTTCATTGCTATCTTTTGCCTAATAAAACACTCCAGCTGTAGTATGGCCCTGGTTTCACCACCTGGTGCAGGGCGGGCTGTGCTTTATAGCAAACATGGAGGGAGGGAGTGATGGTGTTGGCTGCAGATCTGGCCTTGTACAGTGCCCCTGCTATTAGTAGTGAGCGAGAGGTGCTGAGGTGGTGGTAGTGGTATTGGTGGTGGTGCTGGTATTGGTGGTGGTCATATCGATGGTGGTGGTGGTATTGGTGGTATTGGCAGCTGTGGAACTGGTACTGGTAGTGGCGTTGGTGGTACTGGTGGTACTGATGGTAGTGGTACTGGTGGTATTGGTACTGGTGGTACTGTCACTGGTGGTATTGGTACTGGTGCTATTGGTGGTCGTGGTTTTGATGGTGCTATTAGTGGTGGTACTGGTGGTGCTACTGGTGGTGGTACTGGTGGTGGTGGTACTGGTGCTGGTGGTGGTTGTGGTACTGGTAGTGGTACAGGTGGTGGTACTGGTGATACTGGTGGTGGTGGTGGTGGTGGTACTGGTGGGGGTGCTGGTGGTGGTGGAGGTACTTGTGGTGGTATTAGTGGTGGTACTGGTAGTAGTGGTGGTAGTAGTACTGGCGGTGGTACTGGTGGAGGTACTGGTAGTCGTGGTACTGATGGTGGTACTGGTGGTGATAGTGGAATTGGTGGTGGTTCTAGTACTAGTGGTTCTGGTACTAGTGGTGGTGGTGGTAGTACTGGTGTTAGTACTGTTGGTGGTGGTACTTGTGGTTGTAGTACCAGTGGAGGTAGTACTGGTAGTGGTAGTACTGGTTGTGGTGGTGCTAGTGGTGGTTATGGTGGTGGTGGTGGTAGTGGTGATGGTGGTACTGGTGGTGGTGGAGGTGGTACTGGTGGTTGTACTGTTGTGCTAGTGATGGTGGTGGTACTGGTGGTACTGCTGGTGGCGGTACTGGTGGTGGGACTTGTGGTGGTACTAGAGGCAGTGCTGGTTGTGATGGTGGTACTGGTGGCACAGGTGGTAGCACTGGTGGTGGTACTGATGGTGGTGGTGGTGGTACTAGTGGTACTGTTACTGGTGGCACTAGTGGAAAAAGTGGTGGCACTGGTGGTGGTACTGGTGGTGGTAGTATTGGTACTGGTGGTGATACTGTTGCTGGTGGTACTGGTGGTGGTGGTGGTGGTACTGGTTGTGGTGGTGGTGGTACTGGTGATGGTTCTAATACTAGTGGTTCTGGTACTGGTGGTGGTGGTACTTATGTTATTACTGGTGCTGGTGGTACTTGTGGTTGTAGTACCAGTGGAGGTAGTACTGGTGGTGGTAGTATTGGTGGTGGTGGTATTAGTGGTGGAAATGGTGGTGGTGTGTACTGGTGATGGTGGTACTGGTAGTGATGGTGGTGGTACTGGGGGTGGTACTGTTGTGCAAGTGGTGGTGGTGGTACTGGTGGTACTGCTGGTGTTGGTACTGGTGGAGGGACTGGTGGTGGTACTAAAGGCAGTACTGGTGGTGGTGGTGGTACTTGTGTCACAGGTGGTAGTACTGGTGGTGGTACTGATGGTGGTGGTGGTACTCTTACTGGTGGTACTAGTGGTAGAAGTGGTGCTACTGGTGGTGGTGGTGTTGGTACTGGTGGTGATTCTGTTGGTAGTGGTACTGGTGGTGTTATGATGGTGGTGGTAGTGATGGTGGTACTTGTTGTGGTAGTGGTGGTGGTACTGTTGGTAGTGGTGGAGGTACAAGGGTGATACTGGTGGTGGTACTGGTGGTAGTACTTGTGGTGGTACTGGTGATACAGGTGGTGGTACTGGTAGTTGTGGAGGTACTGGTAGTAATGTAACTGCTAGTAATGGTGGTACAGTTGGCAGTGGTACTGGAGGTACTGGTGGTGGTGGCAGTGCTGGTGGTGATGATACTGGTGGTGGTACTGGTGGTGGTGGTACTGGTGGTGGTACAGGTGGTGGTGGTACAGGTGGTACTGGTACTGTTGTTGGTGGTACTGGTGATGGTACTAGTGGTGATAGTACATTGGGTACTGTTGGTGGTGGTACTGGTGGTGGTAGTCCTGGTGGTGGTGGTACTGGTGGTGGTAGTACTAGTGGAGGTAGTACTGGTGGTGGTAGTAATGATAGTGGTAGTACTGGTGGTGGTACCAGTGGTAGTGCTGGTGGTGGTAGTGGTACTGTTGGTGGAGGTACCGGTACTGGTGGTGGTACTGGTGGTGGTGGTGGTAAAGGTTGTGGTAGTGGTGGTATTGGTGGTACTGATGGTGGTGGTAATGGTGGTGGTATTGTTTGTGGTAGTTGTGGTAGTAGTGGTGGTATTGGTGATGGTGGTACCGGTACTGCTGGAGGTACTGGAGCTAGTGGTGGTATCGGTAATGGTACTTTGGTGGTAGTACTGGTGGTGGTGGTAATGATCCTAGTACTACTGGTTGTTGTGGTACAGGTGGTGGTACTGGTGGTGGTGGTGGTAATACTAGTACTGGTGGTGGTGGTACTTGTACTGGTGGTGGTAATGGTGTTGGTTGTGGTACTTGTAGTGGTGTGGGACTGGTGTTGGAGGTACTGGTGGTTGGAATAGTGGTGGTAGTACTGGTGGAGGTAGTACTGGTGGTGGTAGTACTTGTTGTGGTAGTACTGGTGGTGGTGGTACTGATGGTGGTACCAGTGGTAATACTGTTGGTGGTAGTGATACTATTGATTGGTGTACCTCTACTGGTGGTGGTACTGGTGGTGGTGGTAGTGGTGGTGGTAAAGGTTGTGGTATTGGTGGTGGTGGTAATGGAGGTGGTATCGGTTGTGGTAGTAGTGATAGTAGTGGTTGTATTGGTGCTGGTTGTACTGGTACTGGTGGAGGTACTGGTATCGGTGGTGGTACCGGTAATGGTACTGGTGGTGGTAGTAATGGTGGTGGTGGTAATTGTGTTGATAGTACTGGTGGGGGTAGTACTGGTGGTTGTGGTACAGGTGGTGGTACTGGTGGTAGTGGTGGAGGTAGCACTGGTACTGGTGGTGGTGGTACTTGTACTGGTGGTGGTGGTGGTACTTGTAGTGGTGGTGGTACTGGTTGTGGTACTGGTGGTGCTGGTACTGGTGGTACAGAAGGTGGTACTGGTTGTTGCACTAGTGGTGGTGGTAGTACTGGTGGTACTGTTACTGGTGGTACTGGTGGTGCTGTTACTGGTCTTACTGGTGGTACTGGTTGTGGTACTGTTGGTGGTGGTACTAATGGTGGTGGTACATGTGGTGGTGGCACTGGTGGTGGTGGTACTGGTGGTGGTACAGGTGGTGGTACTTGTGATACTGATATTGTTGGTGGTGGTACTGGTGAAGGTACTGGTGGTGATGATACAAGTGGTGGTGTTGGTACTGGTGTTTGTAGTGGTTGTGGTGGTGGTGGTGGTACTGGTGGTGGTACTGTTGGTGGTACTAGTTGTGGTAATACTGGTTGTGGTATTGGTGGTGGTGCTGGTGGTGGTACTGGTGGTGTTGGAACTGGTACAGGTGTTGGCACTGGGGTGGTAGTACTGGTGGTGGTGGTAGTACTGGTGAAGGTAATACTGGTGGTGGTAGTACTGGTGGTGATGGTACTGGTAGTGTTACCAGTGGCAGTACTGGTTGTGTTTGTGGTACTGGTGGTGGTGGTGGTGGTGGTACTGGTACTGGTGGTGGTACTGGTGGTGACGGTGGTAGAAGTGGTGGTTTCAGTATGTGTGGTGGTGGTGGTACTGGTTGTGGTAGTGATGGTGGCATTGGTGCTGGTGGTGGTTCTGGTGGTTGGAATGGTGGTGGTACTGGTGGTAGTTCTGGTGGTGGAAGAGTTGGTCCTGGTGGTACTGTTGGTGGTACAGGTGGTGGTGGTATTGGTGGTACTGTTACTGGTGTTACATTTGGGAAAGGTGGTGGTGGTAATATTGGTTGTGGTACTGGCAGTACTGGTTGTGGTGGTGGTATTGGTGGTGGTGGTGGTGGTGGTGGTGGTAGTGGTGGTGGTACTATTGGTGGTGGTACTGGTGCTGGTACTTGTGGTGACAATACTGTTGGGGTTCTGGTGGTAGTGGTACTGGTGGTGGTGGTACTGGTGGTGGTGGTGGTGGTTCTGGTGGTGGTAGGGGTGTGGTGGTAGTTGTACTGGTGTCAGCGGTGTTGGTTTGTTGTGTTTGCAGGTACTGCCGTTGGTGGCACTGGTGGTGGTGGTACTGGTGTTAGAAGTACTGTTGGAAGTAGGACTGGTGGTGGTAGTACTGGTGGTTGTGGTACTGGTACTGGTGGTGGTGGTAGTACTGGTATGGGTGGTGGTGGTACTGGTACTAGTGGTGGTACTGGTAGTGGTGGTACTGGTGGTGGTGGTGGTCCTGGTGGTAGTGGTGGTCCTGGTGGTAGTATTACTGGTGCTGCAGAAGGTGGTACTGGTTGTGGTGGTGGTGCTGGTGGTAATGTTATTGGTGGGACTGGTGGTAGTGGTACGGATGGTGTTGGCACTGCCGTAACTGTTAATGGTGGTAGTGGTACTGGTAGTGGTGGTACTGGTGGTGGTGATCTTTGTGGTACTGATACTATAGGTGGTGGTGCTGGTGGTGGTACTGGTGGTGATCATACTCGTGGTGGTGGTGGTACTGGTGGTTATACTGGTTGAGCTAGTGGTGGTTGTGATGGTGGTGGTGGTGGTACTGGTGGTACTGTTGGTGGTGGTTCGGGTGGTGGTACTGGTGGTGGTTCTAGTGGTGGTACTACTGGTAGTATTGGTGGTGGTAGTGGTACTGGTGGTACTAGTGGTGGTAGTACTGGTGGTGGTACTGGTGGTGTTGATACTTGTACTGGTGGTGGTACTGGTACTGGTGGTGGTGGCACTGGTACTGGTGGTGGTAATAGTGGTGGTAGTACTGGTAGAGGTAGTACTGGTGGTGGGAGTACTGGTGGTGTTACCAATGGCAGTACTGTTAGTGGTACTGGTGGTGGTGGAACTGGTACTGGTGGTGGTACTAGTGGTGGTGGGACTGGTGGTGGTACTGGTGGTGCTGGTACTAGTGGTATAGAAGGTGGTACTGGTTGTTGCACTAGTGGTGGTGTTAGTACTGGTGGTACTGGTGGTACTGTTACTGATCTTACTGGTGGTACTGGTGGTGGTTCTGTTGGTGGTGGTACTAATGGTGGTGGTACATGTGGTAGTGGTGGTACTGGTGGTGGTACAGGTGGTGGTGGTACTTGTGGTACTAATATTGTTGGTGGTGATACTGGTGGTGGTACTGGTGGTGATGATACTGGTGGTGGTGGTAGTACTGGTGGCACAGGAGGTAGTACTGGTGGTGGTACTGATGGTGGCGGTGGTGGTACTGGTGGTACTGTTACTGGGGGGTCTCACCTGCTATTCAAGTTGCTCCTGAGGGCCTGGCTTGGCTCCACCGATTCCCGCAGCACCAGCAGCTAAGGGCCGGGCTTTGCTCCGCTTGTTCCCCCGGCCAGGCTTGGCTCCGCCGGGCCCCTCCCAACCCCCCTGACTAGCAGTGGACGTCCGAGGCAAGCGCCAGGAGGCGCATAAAGGCTCCCTCGGTGCAGAGTCCGGGGGGAGTCTCGCCTGCTATTCAAGTTGCTCCTGAGGGCCGGGCTTGGCACCGCCGATTCCCGCAGCACCAGCAGCTAAGGGCCGGGCTTTGCTCCATTTGTTCTCCCGGCCGGGCTTGGCTCCGCCGGGCCCCTCCCACCCCGTGACCAGCAGTGGACGTCAGAGGCAAGCGCCAGTACGCTCATAAAGGCTCCCTCGGTCCCTCGTCCCGCAGGTCGCACGCGGGTGCGCGCCGGGAGAAGCCTGGGACAAGGGCGGGACTGTCTGTGGCCGTCTGGGGCCGAAGGAGGCCGGGCTGGGCCACGAACCTTGGTTCCACAATATAAGATACGCTTGTTCAAGTGAGACTTACTTTTCATCGGACCCTGGTTAGGGATTTGTCATTGGGATTACCTGGGCTAACTTTCTTGGTATAAAAGAGGAGAAACCTCCCAACCCGTCCAAAACGGCTTTTGCTGTTGGAACCGATTTACAGGAAGGAAATAGTGCAGCCAGTGTTAACATAAACCCAGAGCAATTTGCATTACTGGTCTGCTCTATAAAAGCTAAGATAGAGGCTAAGATAGAAGAGTTTATTAAACCCCTAGTGCTCAAATTGGATACTGTCAACTCAGAAGTAAAGAGGCTAGTTGGTCTGTTAGCATCACACCTGGCCTCGGTTGAAAGAGCCAAGGTTGTCGCAACGGGTCCTGCTGGAACGGGGCAGGGAATTAGTAATGACAACCTGCAGCAACTAGGCCAGCAAACAACTGTAACTGAATCTGCTTCTCCTGATCCTCCACCAATAACCTGCCCAACAAAACAGTCTTCCTTAGGCCTAGATGGCACATCAGGGTTTAGACAGGTAAAAAAAGCAGTTTTATTAACCTTCCCCCTGACTGTGCACCCTATGTGGTCGTCCTAACCAACGTCCCGCCTCTTTATCATTACCCCGTCCAGTCCCATGAGGAATCACATGAATCACTAAAAAATAAAACAGTGTCATGGCTGAATAAGAGATGTGGCTTCCCAACAAAAAAATCGGATCAAATATTGTCCACCAGAAGGGCAAACTGTATTGGCCCGTCCAGAAAGACGTGTGGTGGGGATTGTATAATTGTTAATTTTAAACACCCCCAACATGTTGCTACAGTTTTATTAAGGGCAGCCTCTCTGGTCTATGACGAAAATAGTGTTTGTGTCCGTCCACTCGGTTATTTTTACACGCATTTAATCAAAGCTCCTCCTAATCTCGGGAGATTTAGACCATTTACTCCTACTGAGCCTCGGGCCCCTGTAGTATCACAATTTTGTAATGTTGACAATTATTGCAGGGAGAGGCCAAATGTTGTGACACAAAATAGATTTGATTTACTCTCGGGCCTAGAGGTGTGTGACTGACGTGAGGACTCTGAGGGACAGGGAGGGGGGAGATTGGCTGACTTGGGTTATATGGAACCCGCACAAGTAAAAATGAGTCTTAATAATACTCAACCTAAGTCTGTAAGCATCACTGAGGGTGTGGGGGAAAAGGTAAAAATGATAAGTTGGAATATTGCTGGTTTGCGGTCCAAAAGGGATGATAATGTCTGGTTAAATTTGGTGAAACAGTACGACATTGTTGCACTTCAAGAGACCTGGAAAAGTTGAAAAGGTTGACTGCACTTCCCCTGATTATTTAATACTAGAAGTAAGTTTGGCAAACAACAGCAAACTAGTTCTCATTAATTGCTATAATTCATTGCAATGAGAGTCCCCAAATGAGCATCTCCATTCGCTGTCAAGTTTTTAAATAACCTATAAGGAAAACCAAACCACTTTTGTTCATTATATCCTGATGGGTGATTTTAATGTACATTTATGTAGTCTAAACTGTCAATATAAATATAGTGATGGACCTGATTTCACAACCCCTCAACACTTTGAACACAGCACCAAGGGGGAAGCATTGGAGGCACTTTTGTCCAATAATGACCCGTTTGAGGTGGGGTTTTCTGATAAAAGTAATCGTGTTCCTACGTACAGAGCCAGGCACTGTGAATCTATAATAGACTACATATTCTTATCCCCAGAACTTTTAAGTCATGTAATTTTTTATAATGCTATACCCTCTTCCTTTAGCGATCACAACCCGGTAGTAATCGAAATGGATAATGGCCTTTCCCTCCTGAACAAAACAGCTTCGTTACAAGTTGCAGCTGATGTAAAAGCTAAAGATCAAGGGAGGAGATTAAAATGGAGTAAGGTCACTCCCGAAGATTTTTTTCACACCATTACAACAAAGGTTGGCCCGGAACTAAATACATGTGCAGACCCCCTCAACTATGGGGGGGATGAAATGGCTTCATATAAAGCCATTTGCCTGCAAGTGGCTAAAGAACTCACAATTAACACCCAAGTTAAAACTAATCCTGCCTTAGGTTGGTTCGATCATAAATGCACTAAAGCCCACAACTTACTCAAAAAGGCTGTTAATGAGACACCGAGGGACAAAAGGCTGGTAGTACAGCTTAGGAAAGAGTACTCATTAATAGTTCAGGTGCGGAAAAAAGAAATCAAACAAGATGCATGGGCAGCGTTAATGGAAAAAGCAACAATGAAAGACAGTTCCAAGTTTTGGGCAATTGTAAATAATCCTTTGTTCACTGGTACCCAGAACTCTGTATTAGAAGCTAACATCTCAGAGGAGGACTGGTTAAGCCATTTTGAAAAAATATATGGGAGTAATATTGAGCTGGAAACCTTTGAGGTACCAACTTCTGATCCCCCATTGATACCTATTAGTTTTAATATAGCGGAGGTTGAGAAAGCAATAAAGGGCAACAGCAGGGCGTAAGGCGCCAGGCCCTCATGGCGTGCCCTCTGATATGTATAAGGCTAATCCCAAATATTGGGCAAAGATACTGACAAATGTTTTTAATACATCGGCCGCCACAGGGTTCCCAAAATCATGGTCCCGCTCAATTATAATCCCCGTGTTTTAGAAGGGCCAAAGGGGAGACCCCAGATGTTACAGGCCTATATCTTTACTAGATTCCTCTATTAAAATCTTAGGGAAGGTTATTCTAGACTGGGCGATGGAGACAAATATCCTAACCAATGCCCAGTATGGCTTTAGATCTGGGAGGGGGACGGAGGACCAATGTCTTAACTTACACCTAATTATATCTAAATACACAAGAGGAACATTCATCCCTATACTCCTATACGCGGACGATGCCGTTTTACTGGCACGGACCCCCCTGGTTTACAGAGATTACTAGACTCCTTCGGGGACTTTATGAAATCATTGGATCTTGTGGTCAATAATGGTAAATCGCACATTATGTCTCTTGGTACGGGGAAAACAACATTACATTCTTTTATTGCAACGAGGAAGCAATCACAAGATTGAAAGTGTTTACCTATTTGGGAGTTGTTTTTGATGACAAAGGACTTTGGGCACCACAACTCTCAACTAAGGTGAATGCTGTGAGAAGCTCCTCGGCTGCAATATTGGGTTTCGCCAAAAGACTGGGGGGAAAACCATGCGAGGCTATCCTAGCCATATATAAAGCAAAACCTATATCAATTGCTAGGTATGGGGCTGCAATATGGCGGTACACTAAATCCGACTCCATCCAAAGAGAAGAAAATACATTTCTACGTGCCCTCCTCGGCCTTCCACAATCGACAGCGACCCATTCGGTCCACCTTGAGCTGGGGACAGGCTATATAACAGATACAATAAAAATGGCCCCAATCCTGTTATGGATTAGAATCTGGTTGAATCTGAATCTTACTCTGAATCACAAGATTCTGAAGGATAGCATGAAATTAGATAAAATGAAGGAAATCCAGTGGCTGTCCTATATTAAAATGTCAACAAGGAAACTTGGGCGCCCAGAGATTTTCTCCAATCCTGAAGGTCTATGTAAAGCTGATCTTAAATGGGTTAAAGTAAATTACATTAAGCTCAGTGAGACAGAGCGGGAATCAGAAGAGTTAAGTATATCTACAGTTAGGGCTCAGTTTGTGCTCATTTCGTCTCTAGCCATGCAATCGTACCTTTCCACCATTACGGTCCCTTTTCACAGATGGCTATTGACAAAATTTCGTTTCAACCAGATTCATTTGGTATTAAGTGACCCACAGGGATAGAGTAGGCCTGAGGATGCGGCTCCTTGTAAATGTGAGGATTTCTCCCACCAAGATAACATGCATTTTATGTTTTTTTGTCCTCTGTACTATGAAGCTAGAAAAAGGTTTATTTTTCCAGTACTGAAAGAGAAAGCCTTTATACAGGCTAAACCCGCATTGCTGTTTTTACAATTAATGGAATCTCCTGTAACCATGTTTGGTGTTGCAGGTTTTCTTGCTGTGTCTATTAGGAGTAGGAGGATTAGACAGTCAGCCCAACAGGAGTTGACAAACCAGTCATTACAAGTCTACCGATAATGATCAACTGATTTTTATCATGAAATTGTTTTTTTAATCTTTTTTAATAGAATTTTATGATTTGATACTATTTTAAAAGAAACTACAATTTGTATAGTATACTTTTATGATTTTTATTAATCGAATAAAGTGGTTTTGACTTGACTTGACTTGACTACTGGTGGTACTAGTTATAGTAGTGGTGGTACTGGTGGTGGTACTGGTACTGGTGGAGATACTGTTGGTGGTGGTTCTGGTGGCAGTGGTGGTGGTGCTTGTTGTGGTAGTAGTGGTGGCACTGTTGGTACTGGTGGAGGTACTGGTGGTGGGAATGGTGGTGGTACTGGCGGTAGTACTGGTGGTGGTACTGGTGGTACAGGTGGTAATACTGATGGTACAGGTGGTGGTACTGGTGGTTGTGGAGGAACTGGTGGTAATGTTACTGGTGGGACTGGTGGCACAGTTGGTATTGGTACTGGGGGTACTGGTGGTACTGGTGGTAGTACTGGTGGTAGTACTGGTGGTGATGGTACTGGTGGTGGTACAGGTAGTGGTGGTACTGTTGGTGGTACAGGTGGTGGTGGTACTGGTGGTACTGGTGGTACTGGTACTGTTGTTGGTGGTACTGGTGATGATACTAGTGGTGATGGTACTGGTGAGGTACTGTTGGTGGTGGTACTGGTGGTGAGAGAGATGTGGTGGTGGTGGTACTGGTTGTGTTGGTTGTGATGGTACTGGTGGTGGTACTGGTACTGATGTTGATGGTACTAGTGGTGATACTGGTGGTGGTAGTACTGGTGGTGGTGGTAGTACTGGTGGTAGTACTGGTGGAGGTAGTGTTGCTGGTGGTAGTACTGGTGGTTGTGATACTGGTGGTGGTACCAGTACTGGTGGTGGTACCAGTACTGGTGGTAGTACTGTGGTAAAGGCTGTGGTAGTGGTGGTATTGGTGGTACTGGTGGTGGTAATAGAGGTGGTATTGGTTGTGGTAGTAGTGGTAGTAGCGTTGGTACTAGTGGTTGTATTGGGGCTGGTGGTACTGGTGGAGATACTGGTACTGGTGGTGGCACCGTTAACGGTACTGGTGATGGTAGTACTGGTGGTGGTGTTAATGATGTTGGTAGTACTGGTGGGAGTAGTACTGTTGGTTTTGGTACAGGTGGCGGTACTGGTGTTGGTGGTAGTATTGGTACTGGTGGTGGTGGTACTTGTACTGGTGGTGGTACTGGTGGTGGTACTGTTTGTGGTAGTGGTGATGGTGGTACTAGTGTTGGAAGTACTGGTGATACAGAAGGTGGTACTGGTTTTGGCACTAGTGGTGGTGGTAGTACTGGTGGTACTCTTACTGGTCATACTGGTGGTACTGGCGGTGGTGGTACTGTTGATGGTAGTGGTACTAGTGGTGGTAGTACTGGTGGTGGTACTGGTGGTGTTAGTACTGGTGGAGCTAATACTGGTGGTGGTACTACTGGTGGTCGTGGTACTAGTAGTGGTACCAGTGGTAGTACTGGTTGTGGTTGTGGTACTGGTGGTGGTGGTACTTGTACTGGTACTGGTGGTGGTGGTACTGGTGGGGGTATTGGTGGTGTTAGTATTGCTGGTGGTACTGGTACTGGTTTTGATGGTACTGGTTGTGGTACTGGTGGTGGTAGTACTGGTGGTGGTGGTACTGATGGTGGTACCAGTAGTAGTACTGGTGTTGGTAGAGGCACTGTTGGTGGTGGTACCACTACTGGTGGTGGTACTGGTGGTGGTGGTGGTGATAAAGGTTGCGGTAGTGGTGGTGGTGGTGGTGGTGTTGTGGTAAATAAATAAATAATACCCTATTTTTGAATGCATAAATGAATAACAGATAGCTCAATAAAATAAGAGTCAAGATTCGAGGTAGTGGGAGTTTTGCAGGTTTATTACAGCATAAAGGACAGGAACAGGACAACCTGCGGGGACAGAATGGCAAGCCCTGGCAGCGCTGCCGTGGTCAGGAAGGGCTAGCTCAGGACTGGACTAGAGACACTTTTAAATAAACAATACATGAGCATATATACATAACGCAAACACATAGCATTACATTGCAATAGGCGTAGCAGTGGGTGGAGCAAAGGGTGTGACGCGTAGCAGTCGCGAAAGATAAGGGTAAAAGTAGGTGTAACTGGGTGTAACAGGGCGTATACATAGACATGTGATGCAAACGTAACAGAATATGTCATGAATGGGGCGGAAACCATGGAGGGGGCTACCTGAGGAGCCGGGACCTCTAACCTAATGGTGCGCGCAAACTGGCAATGACGTATTACTAGGAGAAGCTGGGGGCTATGAACTCTGTGCTAGGAGCAGAGACTGAAGTCTGGAGGGTCGGAGCGACATGTACCTAAACCCTATCTAGTATCTGATGTTTAGGGAACATGTTGATATAAACTAGAAGTCAGGAGGGGAAAGGCTAACAGACTCTAAGACTGGAGCATGCATTATTCTACATGTAGTGCGTGATGAAGAATATTAAATGACCATTAAATGCAGTATTTCTCTTAACATGGAGCCCTAAAGGCTAGACAATGACGGAAACTATTGATGCGATTCAGTAGCTTTAGGAATGCAGAGAAGGAGGGCTGAACTGATAACTGGAATCATAACATAGTCTTGGCAGACTCAGAGGCAGAGCCAGGCTACACCGGGCACTGCGAGGCAGGAAGTAAGTGAAGGGTCGAGGATACAGGTGGGGGCTGCATCGCTCCTCAGCGAGGGCTTCAGGAGACAGGAGCTGAATCTGGTGTCCGGGCCCTTTTGAGGCCTAGAAACGGGGACTTTATAATGAAATAACGTGCACACTGAGAAACGTGGCAACATAACTTTACATAGGCCCAATACTCGTATTATTCACGAGAACTGGAAACTGACATACTAGAGATGGACACAACTGTAATTGCGTCTTTAATCGAACATGGGGAATAACATATGCATATTAATCATGCACACATAACATATGATGGAGCACGCGTAGGGACACAGAACATGGCAAAATTTACTTTTCCACATTCCCTCCTTGTCACTACGTTTTCCATCAGGAAACATCAATATTCATGATACCATCTATCATTTCATACAGTATCATTTGCTCATCTCGAATTCTCTTGGAACGGGATTTAGAACGGGACTTGGGACTAAGAGTTATACTGGGAATACAGGATGTAGCACACATGCCGCAAATCGCAGGGCCACATTGTATACAGAGGCAGCAGCTGAATATGATCGCTACTGCTATACCTAGAAAGGACAAGACTTTCCATCCCCAGGCGGAAATTATACCCCAGAGCCAACCGGACCATGTCCAGGTGCCTGGATTTTGGTGTATCAGATGGGCAATCTTATGAAGTCTGGTTATAGCTGAATAAACAGACGGCGCGTTATTTGGAATGAAAATGCAGCAACTAGATCCGATGACTCTACATGCCCCGCCCCTATCGGCCAGTATGACGTCAAGGACGAGACGATTTTGCAAAACTACAAATCTCATAGCAGATTGCTCTTCGGTTAAGTTACCTAGAGCAGAGGCAGTCTCATTAACTACAGCTTCAAGGGTTCTGGTTAATCTACGGATTAACTTACTATTCTGGACAGGTCCTATAAAGAAGAAGAAACCTTTATTGAAGTCTGTATACTGTTCTAGGGTGGTTTCAGTATAATCGACAATTGGGGACTCAATTTCCCTTCTATGTCTAATGTGTACTAGATGTGTGTTTCTATGATAATCTGATGGGGCTAGGAAAACTGGTGGCAGTAGGAAGGCAATGTAACAGGTTCCCTCCCAATCGAGGGGCAGACGAACATATGCGGTCTGACCACAAATAAAATATGAATGACGTGATGCTTTGAAAATAGATTTCCCACTGTCACTATACTTGACAATAGTAGTACAATCACTATGTCCTACATGTACAGAACCATTATTTCGGACACATAATTCGCCTTTGACTGGTAGTACTGAAATAGCGGGTAAGTCTGGAGTAGTATCAGACTGAACATTCAGGACCATAAAATTCGACGAATAGTTACCTAAATTATACACTTCATGTTCTAGATCTAACCCGGTTCTGTGGGGAAGACCTTGCTTGTCTGGGAAACATGTACTGTTAAGAAAAGACATATCTGTTGAGGATGACGTTAACGTGGACCATGCTCCACACGAACCATTATGTGAAAAGGGATAAGGAAAAAGTGGCAGAACTCCCTTCGGTGTCTGGAAAGGGGGGAGTCGACCACACACCCAACAATTAGTGGCATTGCTGGTCTGGTGTGAGTAATGTAACATACGGATAAAGGAATTATTACGCATAGCGAGGCGGTAAGAGAGTTCATGAGGGGGCAGATCACTAAACGTGTGCTCTGCTGTAACATCGGAAGACTTATTTACATGAGAAACTGGAAAGCACAGGTAAAATGCATAACTGGTGCAGGAAATCAGAATGCTGAGAAATAATATGAAACTTAGAAAAACGATACATCGGATCGAGTTTTGACTGACTCTCTCACTATGGGGGTCTATTATATACATGTCAGAAACAGTCTAACCGTTTCACCTAGGGGAGGACTTAGACAATCAAACTGACTGACTTATTTTACTAGACCGGAGTTTTAACTTATACTCCTGTTGCGGAGTTTTCTCTAACAGGGGGGGTGTAGTAACATTGTCATTTGCGGGACAGTCCTTGAGAACAATGCTTTGGCAATCCTTCAAATCCTGGGAAATGTTCTTAAAGACGGGTTTCAGTCCATTAAACTGTTTTATATGAGAAAGGTGCACCCAGCCTTTGCGACCTTCCAACTTCACGGCTGTACGGGTGGTGAGGAGGACTTGTCGGGGCTCCTTCCAGCGTGGCTCCAGCGGACTTGAGCGGTCGAAGTTGCGGACAAGAACCATTGATCCTGGAACGATTTCATGCGGTGCCACCTCGGTATTGTCTGGAAATGCGGCGGCAACCTGTGAACGACAAGAGTTGAGGGCAGACATCAAGGAAGCTAGGTAATCTGTCAGCATATTACTTGAAACATCGGTAATACTTCGGGGTCTAGGTGTACCCCACATGTTAGGGGGGCGGCCGAATACGACCTCGTACGGGGACAGACCTGATCTGGAATGTGCGACCATACGCATGTAAAATAGAGCAACTGGCAGAGCTACTAGCCAGTCCACACCTTTCTCTTGACAAACTTTGGCGATGCGGATTTTCAGGGTCTGATTATGTCTCTCAACGAGACCGGCTGCTTCAGGATGGCGTACACAATGGAACTTCCACTGGTACCCTAACAAAAGGGAAACGTGCTTCATTAACTCTGAGGAGAATGGCTGGCCGTTATCAGAATATACGACCCTAGGGAGTCCATAACGAGGGAAGAATTCACGAACCAGCTGCTTGGCAGTGGTCGCGGCTGTGTAATCTGGGACTGGATATGCTTCTGTCCACCTGGACAAAGCGCATACAACTACAAGGACATACTTGAAACCTCGACATCGCTCCGTCTGAATATAATCCATCTGGAGGACTTCAAAAGGGTGGTCAGGAGGCTGGAAACCACCTTGTTCCACCGGGACACTTTTACCTGGATTGAACTGACAACATATCATACAGGTACGGACTTTCTGCTTAGCTGCAGCTCGTAAATGCTTGTTGAACCAAATGTTCTGGATACTGTCTATCATAGCTTTTTCTCCTAAATGTGCTGGACTATGTGCGGTATTGATAATGACTTGAACCATAGAGTCGGGGAGAAACCATGCGGTTCTACCCTTCGTTACCCATCCTTGATCTGTCTGGACCCCTCCTTGTTCGGACCATTTCTTGATTTCATCAGGAGTAGCATGTAACTGGATATCTATGACATCTTGAGTGGGGTCCTTAACTGTCATACATGTAGTCGGATCTGGAGTGTGTGTCTGTGTCTTGTTAACTGGAATGTCTGGAGTCTGGGCTGTAAGCTTGGCTGTGCGATCTGCTAGATCGTTACCCTGGGAAATAATGTCAGTGACTTTCGTGTGTGCCTTGCACTTCATGATGGCAATGGATGTCGGTAAATGTATTGCATCTAATAGAGCTTGAATAAGGAGACCATGCTGAATCTTGGTTCCATGAGAAGTCATGAAACCTCTCTCCTGCCAGAGCACTCCAAAGTCGTGTACGACTCCAAATGCGTAGCGTGAATCTGTGTAAACATTAACTTTCAGGTTCTTGGCGTGTATGCAGGCTTGTGTCAGAGCAACTACCTCTGCTGCTTGAACGGACAGAGTGTCAATACGGTGTGTCTCAATAACATCAGTGTCAGTAGTCACTGCATACGCGGCGACTAGATCTCCTGTACTGGTTCTCATGCACGAACCATCCACATAAAGTGTCAGGTCGGGATCTGGTAATGGAATATCTGTCAGATCTTGTCTTGGCTTTGTCGTAATGTTAACTACTTCCACACAGTCATGTGGGTCAGGATTTGGATTAGCGGATGGTAACAGTGTAGCAGGGTTCAGAATGTTGCAGCGTCTGATTTCTATGTGTGGCTGGAACAGTGTCAATTCATAACCTGTTAAACGTGCAATTGTCAAGTGCTGAGTTTGTGTTCGATTTAGAAGAACTTCTACGGAGTGTGGAACCTGTACTGTCAGGGAGTGTCCTAAAACTATGGAATCACTTTGCCTAATAGCTAGTGCTGTGGCTGCAACTGACTTGAGGCACGCAGGCAACGCCTGGGCGACTGGATCTAATGTGCTCGAAAAATAAGCACATGGCTTGTATTGTCCTGCTTGATCTTGCGTGAGAACAGATAATGCTGTACCTTCACGTTCTGTGACGAAAAGTGTAAAAGGCTTACTGTAGTTCGGTGTGGCTAGAACTGGAGCTTGGCATAAAGCTTTCTTTAACTCGTTGAAACTAAGTGTATGTTCAGATGTCCAAGGGAGAACAGTCGGTGCGGCTGCCTCCTGTGTCGTTAACTGTATCAGTGGCTTGGCTAGAAATGCATACTGAGGAATCCATTGTCTGCAGTAAGAAGTAAGGCCGATAAAGGCACGTACCTCCTTCTGGGTCTTGGGCTGTGGAAGACTCGCTATCAACTGGATACGGTCTGGTGTCAACTGCCTACCCCTCTTGGACAGTAAGTGTCCTAAGTATACCACTTGCTGGACACAGAATTGAAGCTTCGAAGGGGACACCTTGTGCCCCATCTCGGCTAGGAAATACAGAACCGTCAGTGACGCTCGCTCGCAGTCACGTTCAGAACGGGCTGTGATCAGTAGATCATCGACATACTGGAGCAGGGCAGTGTCAGTTGGCATGTGAACATTATCAAGTTGTCTCTTAAGTGCTTGACTGTAAATACTAGGACTTTCTGTGAAACCTTGAGGAGCGCGTGTGAACATATAGCTCCTTCCATTTAAACAGAATCCGAAAAGAAACTGGCTGTCTGGATGAATTGGAACACTAAAAAATGCGTTCTTGAGGTCGATTACTGTAAAGAACATGGCTTCGGAATCAATGGCTGTCAATAGGGAAGAGATGTCTGGAACAACTGGGTACTGAGGAATAATACATTTATTAAGTTCTCGTAGGTCGATCACTAATCGATATACTGGGGGTGCATTTGGATCAGTACGTTTCATGACTGGAATGATCGGAGAATTGCATACGTTGGAGTCAGTTTCTACAACTACTCCTTGAGCGATGAGCTCGTCAATAATTTTGGATAAGGCTGCTACAGCCTCAGGTGGCAATCTGTACTGTCTGATCCGTGGTAACACTACACCTGGTTTGAGAGTCACACGATGGGGTGTGATTTGCATGTACCCTACATCAGTTGGACCTTGCGCCCATAAATGCTGCGGAACATTAAACAATCTTGGATCAAAATCACGTAAAACATAGTGACCCTTAAAGTCACGTAGGAACAGACGTATTCCCTCTGGGGAACAACATATAACTGCACCTAACTCTTTCAGTGTTTTAATGCCTAATAGATTTTCTGGACATGACTTAGTAAGTAACAGATCAGTAGTACGGGACAATGGACCTACTTCTAGAGTGACTGGCTTTGATATTTCATTTACAATGGGTTTTCCTGAAAATCCAAGGGAAACATTTCTAGAGCCTGAGAGCGGAGCCCCTGGAACTTCGGCATGACTAATTGTGGTCCTACTTGCCCCTGTATCAATCAAAAACTTTCTGTCTTTCCCTAATGACTATGAACATAGGGACCCTCTTGATCTACAGGTATCTCGATGAGAGGCAAGCCTACCTCCCTCTCTAGGCTGTTTCATGAATATGGCTGATACTCTGGATACTCAGACTGTGCATACTGGTACATCTGCTGTGTAACATGCTGTGTTGCAGCAATAGGCTGCGGTACTGTAACTGTCTGATGTGCATTCTGTGGTTGAGGAGTCTGTGAAACTTGTTCTTGTCTAGGCGGACGTGGTCTTTCCTTTGTTTTACCGGTAGCTATGTTGTGTTTCAGAACTGCACACTCGTTTATAAAATGACCTGGCTGTTTACAATAGTTGCAGTTCCCTTTAACGGGAGCCGCAGGATGATTGGCTTGATTCGGACCCCTCTTCTGACTGTCTTGAGGAACGGATTGTGCAACTAGTACTTTCATTTTCGTGTCTTTCATACGTTTTCTCTCGTGTTCTTGCTCTTCCCTGATTCTATTCTGGTGGTACTGGAGCATCTGTAACATTTGGGACGGGGTATTAGCTTGCCAGGTACTTTCGACTTTCAGAACTCGATTTTTAATTGGTGGACTTGAATTCTCGACTAATTTAGTAACAAAAAGGTGAGGGTATGACTCACTACTTGTCTTGAGGCCACTGTTGATGCTAAAACATTTTTCAAACCTAGAATAGAAATCACTAATATCTTCCTCTTGTTTCTGTTTACAGGCTGAGATTGCATCCCAGTCTTCCTTTTTCGTTGTTAACAATCTGGGTAAAACCTGAATCAATAATTCTGGTAATTCTTTACATTTCTCTCCTAGACCGGTACCTGGTACACGTGACTTATCTTCAGCTTCTAGAACTGCCCAATCTATCTTTTTCTCTCCCACCTCCCATTCTTTTTCCTTGAGCTTTTCATACACCCCTGCGGGCAACAGAACTTTTAACATTTTAATTATATCTGGGTAAGTGTATTCTCCCATACGGAGCATGTCTTTTAATTCTCTATGGAACCCTGCTGGATCTTTGTCATGACAGGGAATTAATTTCTTCATCTCAAGGAGTTCCATCTTTGTAATCGGGGTGTAAACAAACACTCGTTGCATTTCCCCATCCTCTGTCTTAACTGGATGCACTTCTCGTAACGGGTTCTGTCTTTCTATGTAAAATGGTTTACTTTCTGGGGGTGAGACATGAACAAAATGCGGGTTCAGAAACGTTCTATATTTGTGGCGCTGTTCTAGAATGACACTAATCAGATCGGTACCTAGACCTCTCCATCTATACTGGAGTAACTCGTTCAGGATATCATGTAACGGACCTGGATCAGAGTGCTGACCCTCATACAGAGTAATGAGGTGCTGGATCATATACATACCCACCAGTCGCTGCTCGGCTGGGGGCAGTTTCAGAAACATTTGTGCCACTATTTCGTCTGGAAAAGTGGTAGAATCAGTAATCCATCGGACTGCTGATCGGGCTAGTTCCTGTTCATGCATGGTACTTAACTCACTGTAACCGATTCGTGATTGTAGAATGTGATCGGTAGCTTGAAATACTTGTTCTAGGGAACCTTGTTCTGGTGCTGAATGATGGGAAATTGACTTGTGTTCTAGGCGTAAATGGCGATCTGGAAATCTAGATTTTCCTACATAAGCTATTCTGGCGGAATTCTCGTCATCTTCTTCTTCAGGATCAGAGTTACTTTCTTTCTCGCTTACTTGTGCTGCTTTACGTTGTTCGTGTATCTTTATTATTTCTCTACGGATTTTCTTGTACATACTTTCCATAGCACTGATGGTATTATGTTTACCCTCGGCTATATTATCACTCCACTTTGTCAGGATTTTCATTTCGGCCTGATCTTTAGACGGGTAATCTTGTTCTCTTATTAGACAGTTAATTAAAAACTTTAATATCATACGCTGGATCTCAGCTTTCCTTTGAGACATGGCATCACTAATACTTTCTGGATCATCCCCTGTACGGATGAAACGATATATTCTGTCTAGATCTTCTTTCATGTTTGGTAGGGTGACTATATACTCGGTCACCCTCCTTACGCGTACTGAATATAAAACCATATTATTCTCGCCTGGGACTGGGTCATAGGCACATTCGCCAAGGGCTTGCCTGATTTCTGCAACAGACTTATTACTCTTGGGAGTACGCTGTGATGCTTGAGCATGTAATTCGAGTGCTGATAAACGCTTGCGTGGCGGCGGGGTTTGAGGAGGACCTCCTCCTGCGGCCCCTAAACTAGAATCGTCGACTGATATTCTTCGTGGCAGAGGGGGAAATGTTGGCTGGACCGGTGGTACCGTAGCAGGTACTGCAAGGGGTGCCCCGGTATCTGGAGGAGCAGGAAGTGCCTGATTTACAGGGACTGGCGGAACGCGAACAGGATTTGCATATTCAGGGACTGTGTCGTCCAAATAGGACGAAATAAAAATATCAGCTGCGGTCGGTTTGTGACGTAGCTTGATCGGAACTAATGGTGGCGGAAAATTACTGGATGCCTCCGGGGTTGCTTTTGGCAAGCCCTCGGCAAGAAGAGGGTACATACCTTTAATAAGGGCATTCCTCTGTCTATCTCTCTGTTCAGTTTTGACTTGTTCACCTATCTCGATTAGTTCTTTTTCTTGGGCTCGCTCTTGGGATTCTCTACTTAATTCTAACTTTCTGATTTCTTTTTCGGTTCTTTTATGAGATTCTTTGCGCCATAACTCGATGGCATCTTTCTGTGACTGTCTGGCTTTCTTTTTCCATAATGCCTCTTCTACTCTCATGATGCACTCGGCATCCCACGTACCTGATACGGGCCATCTATACTTTTCTTCCAACTCCTTGGTATACTCTACCCATAAATCTAGATATAATATGGCACTTATGCCATGTTTCTGATACATAAAGTGACCTGGACTGTCCCTGGGCGGGACGGGAACTGCTGCTTCCAGCAGACCCTTTCTGGTTTTTAACTGACGTAACTTTGAAAATAAGGGCATGGCTGAACTGTAATCTAGACACAATACAATACACAATGAACACGATACTTATTCCCCATTCATACCACGACATTAAAATACATGAAAAACATTTAAAATAACAGTTCGAACAGAATACTACCTGGAATACTGAGAACAAAACACATGAATTTTCTCGAGAACAGAACTGACTAGAACAGAAACTAGATGCACTGCTGGAACAGTACGAAACTTACCGGTCTCATAAAGAGACACGTCAGGACCCGCATCCACCGAAGTGGACACTTCGTTTGTGGGACTGTGTACCACCAACCCACAGACCAGAGTCAATTAAATTGACCCTGTCTAGATACCACCCCAGTAACGGTACTCACCGGGCAGCAAGAACAGAAGGCCTCGGACTGGACTGGACTGCTACGACGACGGACAACGAACTTCGGACTTCGGACTTCAGTTACGGGTGGGCCTCCGGATACCTCGGACCATGGACTCTTGGCTTGGGCTCTGGTCGGGACTCGCCGCGTTCCTCCACCGTCTCGTCTGGATGCTGGACCGCCTCCTCCGTCTCCTCCGTGGGCCTGAGGGATACTTGAGCAGAAATATCTGCCACTGCGCAGAAGAGTTCCGTCACGACTGCAGAGGGTCAGGGGGTCGGCGTGGCTTCACCGACGCGTGGGGAAAGGGCAAGTCCCTATTCGGGCGCCATTATGTGGTAAATAAATAAATAATACCCTATTTTTGAATGCATAAATGAATAACAGATAGCTCAATAAAATAAGAGTCAAGATTCGAGGTAGTGGGAGTTTTGCAGGTTTATTACAGCATAAAGGACAGGAACAGGACAACCTGCGGGGACAGAATGGCAAGCCCTGGCAGCGCTGCCGTGGTCAGGAAGGGCTAGCTCAGGACTGGACTAGAGACACTTTTAAATAAACAATACATGAGCATATATACATAACGCAAACACATAGCATTACATTGCAATAGGCGTAGCAGTGGGTGGAGCAAAGGGTGTGACGCGTAGCAGTCGCGAAAGATAAGGGTAAAAGTAGGTGTAACTGGGTGTAACAGGGCGTATACATAGACATGTGATGCAAACGTAACAGAATATGTCATGAATGGGGCGGAAACCATGGAGGGGGCTACCTGAGGAGCCGGGACCTCTAACCTAATGGTGCGCGCAAACTGGCAATGACGTATTACTAGGAGAAGCTGGGGGCTATGAACTCTGTGCTAGGAGCAGAGACTGAAGTCTGGAGGGTCGGAGCGACATGTACCTAAACCCTATCTAGTATCTGATGTTTAGGGAACATGTTGATATAAACTAGAAGTCAGGAGGGGAAAGGCTAACAGACTCTAAGACTGGAGCATGCATTATTGTACATGTAGTGCGTGATGAAGAATATTAAATGACCATTAAATGCAGTATTTCTCTTAACATGGAGCCCTAAAGGCTAGACAATGACGGAAACTATTGATGCGATTCAGTAGCTTTAGGAATGCAGAGAAGGAGGGCTGAACTGATAACTGGAATCATAACATAGTCTTGGCAGACTCAGAGGCAGAGCCAGGCTACACCGGGCACTGCGAGGCAGGAAGTAAGTGAAGGGTCGAGGATACAGGTGGGGGCTGCATCGCTCCTCAGCGAGGGCTTCAGGAGACAGGAGCTGAATCTGGTGTCCGGGCCCTTTTGAGGCCTAGAAACGGGGACTTTATAATGAAATAACGTGCACACTGAGAAACGTGGCAACATAACTTTACATAGGCCCAATACTCGTATTATTCACGAGAACTGGAAACTGACATAGTAGAGATGGACACAACTGTAATTGCGTCTTTAATCAAACATGGGGAATAACATATGCATATTAATCATGCACACATAACATATGATGGAGCACGCGTAGGGACACAGAACATGGCAAAATTTACTTTTCCACAGTGTTACTGGTGGTGGTGGTACTGGTGGTGATGGTAATGGAAGTGGTATTGGTTGTGGTAGTAGTGCTGGTAGTGATGGTAATAGTGGTGGTAGTGGTGCTGGTTGTACTGGTACTGGTGGAGGTACTGGTGCTGGTGGTGGTACTGGTAATGGTACTGGTGGTGGTAGTACTGGTGGTGGTGGTAATGGTGTTGGTAGTACTAGTGGGAGTAGTACCGGTGAGGGGAGTACTGGTGTTGTGGTACAGGTGGTGGTACTGGTGGGGGTGGTGGTAATACTGGTAGTGGTGGTACTTGTACTGGTGGTGGTGGCGGTACTTGTAGTGGTCGTGGTACTGGTTTTGGTAGTGGTGGTGGAGGTGGTACTGGTGGTGGAGGTACTGGTGGTGGTACTGTTGGTGGCACTGGTGGTGGTGGTACTGGTGGTACAGAAGGTGGTACTAGTTGTACACTAGTGGTGGTGGTAGTACTGGTTGGACTGTTTCTGGTCATACTGGTAGTACTGTTACTGGTCGTACTGGTGGTACTGTTACTGGTGGTACTGGTGAGACAAGTGGTGGTGGTACTGTTGGTAGTGGTACTGGTGGTACTGCTACTGGTGGTGGTAGAATTGGTGGTTGTGGTAGTACTGGTAGACGTAATACTGGTTGTGGTAGTACTGGTGGTGGTGGTACTGGTGATGGTACCAGTGGTAGTACTGGTGGTGATGGTGGTACTTGTGGTGGTGGTGGTGGTAGTGGTGGTGAAGAACATAGACACCTTCTCTGGGGTCTCACTGATACTTGGTCCTTTTAATCCAACAAAGAAGTAAGTATGGGCTGAAAATCCGTTTCGCTCACGAAATTTGTGAATTTTTGGCAATTTCGCGGTCCGCGAATCGCGCAAAATTGTCAAAGAATTCGCAATTCGAGAGTTGGTGGATTTTTTTTTGCTTGGTCATTATTCAAAAATACAATCTTGCGCGCGTGGCGTTGACTTACCGTGATTCTCAGTTCGCCGAGTTGTTTACGTGTGCTGCGCCATTTTCGATCTTGCTGCGTGATCGCACAAGACTGTTCGACCGCGAGTACGTCATTGAGTGATCGCGCAAGACTTTTCGACCGCGAGTACATCATAACGTCCCGCCATCTTGCACTGCAAAACTCTCAGACCGCAAATACGTCATAAAGGCCCGCGATCACGCATCGCGAGAGTAAACAATTGCGAACAAGTAGATGCGCCGGGCAGCTGACTTCCGGCGGGAGATTTGAACTTCTTGCTTTCCCGAAATAGCAAAAATTGCAATTCTGCACAAGAAATCTATCGCTGGCAGCATAAACCTTATGAAAATGATGATTTGGATCAGAATAACTCCTCAGATTGACATTTGGCTGCACTTTTCTGTGCAAGGAGTGCATTTTTGGGGGTTTGGGAGGAAAGAAGTGCCCCAGAGTCTCCAACTTCCTGTTCCTGTCCAGCAGGCTCCTCCCAGTGCTTTGTCCATGTCCTTGTCACTTTTCATTTGGCTCTGGAGCTGGAAGGATTACTCTTTGTGGCTGCTGAGGACTTTTTGTTATGGATCACTGTTGGAGTTGAGATTTTACAAGTAAGTTGGTGTTGTTTGTTTGGGGCAGTGCAGTTGCTGCAACTACAATTATAAACTTTTTCACAACTTTTTAAAAAATAATTAAAATATATTATGGGTAGCCAGAGTATCTAGTAGGCCCAGAGTTAGTCATGGGTGCATGATACAACTGTTTCTGTGAGTTTTGTTGAACTTAAATATCATTTACAGCATGGATGGCATGGAATTGAATAGCTCACTGTTATCATATATATGTGGATGTTTTTTGTAATTTTGGAGTGCGTGTTAAAGAAACACTAGCCAGTAGGCCCAGGGGTAGTCAGTGGTACATGGGCCATGTCTTTCTGTTGGGACTCTTGAGTTTAAACATCATTTAGGGCATGGATGCCATTGAATTGGGGTGATTTTTGTGTGTATTTCGATGTTTTGGGTGTTGTTGGGGCCTGATCCAGGGCCTGGCCATGTGGGTTGCCATTTTGAGGCCTGGCCGAGTGCCTGGCCATGTGGGTTGGGATCTAGGGGCCATTTTGAAGCCAGGCAGTGTGCTTTGTGCCATAGGCCTGCAATCAGTCTGCCTTGCTTTCATCCATTATGCCCAGGGGTAATCAGTTGTGCATGGACCAAGTCTGTCTGTGTGTTCTCTTAATTTTAAACATCATTTAGGACATGTGTTAGAAATGGGATCCCTGGCTGGCCGAGGCTTGCACCAAGGCCTGGCAGAAATCACCACTTCCATTTAGGGTAGGGAAGTCACCCGCCAAGACAACCCCTGCTCACCCCCTTGGTAGCTTGGCACGAGCAGTCAGGCCTATCTCGGAGGTCATGTGTAAAGCATTTGCGCACGCACCCCCAGCAACAACGTTCCGGGCCCCCCACAAAAGGAACTCCACACAAGAAATATATATGAAAAATAGACTTTGTATTGAAAGACATACTGAGGGATAAATACACAATTTACAAGGTGCCAGGGGCACGGGCAGGGTTTACAAGGGAGTATATACAGGACAGGGTCTGGGGGCCACTGTAAGGACTATGCACATGATGGAACTGGCATTTAGGACACATAACATCTGGGAGCTTCCTAGAACTAGTACTAGAACACATAACAACCAGGAGCTAGCATTAGAACACATGACAACCTGGAGCTTAATAGAACTAGCAGTAGAACTCACTCTAACCAGAAGCCATATACATGAGACCAAGAATATTTAGGAGGGAAGGAAGGACAAAGCACTTAACGTACAGAAGCACCTTCAGAGATGCAACACAGAATAACTCACAAGAATCACATAAGAACATCAGGCAATAACTTCCAACAGGCCAGCGGCCTTTTCTGGGGCTGGGACCCCCCCAATATCTCAGAGTCAGGACAGGCTGCAGGGAGCCATGAAGAAACCTACACGTGGCAGCTGCCCACAAAGTGCTGGGCAGCTGTATCTGAAGAGGGCAACACGTTGGAGCCTTGCAGGCTCGGAGCAAAGGGGCAGGGGTGGAGCCTCACCGGCTCAGGAGGAATGAGCGCCATGAAGGAGCCTCTAGGGCTCAAGAACAAAGATGTGGGGCGCGAGCCTAGCAGGCTCGACAGGGCAAGGTCCCAAGGTGGAGCCTCCCGGGGCTCGAGAACAACTAGGCCATAGGGGAGCCTCTCGGGGCTCGAGGCCAAAGGTGGAGCCTCTCGGGGCTCAGGGGTCAAGGTATGGCAGGCGGGGTCCCCCTCGGGGGACCCGGCATCACTGGTGGCCCCACGGGCCATGATGGAGCCTCTCGGGGCTCAGAGTCGAAGTTGTGGGCAGGCGGGGTCCCCCTCGGGGGACCCGGCATCACTTGGGGCCCCACGGGCCTCGGGACACAACACAGGATTCACTCGAGGGGAGGGGCGGGCACCGGCAATGTGTCCCGATGCCCCTTCTCTCCCTCGCGCACCGCAGCACTCACCGGTCAGACGCGCCGGTCTCCTCTGCTGCGCAGGCTTCTCGTTGCTCTCTGGGGCTCTCCCTCACTCTCGGGAGCCCCAGGGGGGTCAGCAGCTTCTCGGGGGCAAGGCAGGAGCGCGGAGTAGGCTCCCGCCGCTCCTGCTTCGACGAGCTCCATCGGCCGGCCTCTCTCCTCTCCTCGGGCCGGCAGCCAATCACGGCGCGGCCTGGGGGATGACGTGACGGGGGAATCCCGGGCCGGCAACCAATACTAGCGCGGCCCGGGGATGACGTCACGAGGGTCCCGGGCGGCGGCGGTGAACTCGGGGTGAATAACGAGGAGTAGGATCCCTCGAAGGATGCAATAACGGCAGGGAATAAAGCAAGGTAGGCACTCGCTGAGGCTCAGGAATCTTCCTGAGCACGGGGCAAATGCCGGGTGGGCACCGGCTCGATCAGGACAGCGCTCCCAAGCGCTAGAGCAGGAATGCAGCGCTCCCGGAGCTATCAGTGAAAATAGAGCGCTCCCAGCGCTACAGCAGGCAAGGCGCTCCCAAGCGCTAGGGGTAAAGAAAGTAGCAAGGTCCATCAGAGTCCAGGACTTTAGGTGGAGCACAGCCGCTCCTAGGGAGGAAAGTCCATCAGAGGTCCAGGAGCAGGGCAGGGCCCAGGCAGGCAAGCCACCCCTGGGCCCAAGCAGCAGCAGGCCCCTGGCAGATTCAAGTTGGGAACAAGAAAGTTTTAGAAGAGGTCACAGCCTCTTTTTATACATGAATTTCCTTTGTCTCAAGGTGCTGGGTGGGGGAGAAACCAGTCGCAGCTGGTTTTGGGAGTATCTTGTTTTCCCCAGCCACCCTTTCCATTCATCAGGCAGGCCCGGTCATCAGACGCACCCCAGGGGGGAGGAGCCAGCATTGTGGGGGAAAGCCCAGCCCCATACAGGATACAGGCACAGCCCCTCCCTCACATCAACATGTTAATCTCTCCATTCACCACCGGGGCAGACCCACACAGACTCCTGGAGCCAGGCTCCCCAGCCGGCTTCAGCCAATCACGCGCCAGCACACCTACTGCACACACACACCCATGTCTATAAGTGGCACTTCTCTTCTAGACACACACACGCCGCATACATCATCTTGCAGCATTCAATCACACGAGTCCACACATACCAGACTCGAGCCTGTACCCCCTACGCATCAGGAACTATCAGGGATACACACATTCCCCATGCATTCCTATGGGAGGGCAGTCCTCACCCATCTACACGCACTCAGAGTGGGAATCACCATCCCCAGGTCACATTTACCAAGCAAAACTTCAGGGGTGGACCTGCCATAAGGGCCCGGTCCAACACGGCCCCCTTCCAGCCAAAACGCAGGGTAGGCCAATCACCACCGTGATGGACTTCCCTGCTTTGGGCAATAAAACATGGACGCGGGCCCGCACTGCCGGGACCCCCTCCAGTTCCACGCCACATTGATCTTATCGACACACATAGACTTAAAATAAAAAACAATTACAAAAAATAAAAAACATAGGCCCAACCAGGCTACCCCACTGGTACTCCTTAGTTGACCACGGCTAGGACCAGGCCCTAGGCCACCCAGATACCACTGGTCCATGCCAACCCGGAGTGGGGGGTGGCAACCCCTGGCCCACGACAGCCATTCTCCACTCCCTTTCTTTGTGTATTACCACTTTACCACTTTCTCTTCCACCTAGGGTCAGCACCCTCAGGCTGGCCAGAGGTCACGGGCAAGAATGCCCCACCCTACCTCTACTTCTGAAGTTCCGCGCTCTCCCAGGAGAAGCACCCTCAGAACACGCTCTCCTACCAGTTTCAGAACTTCCTCCCTCCACTGGTCTACCACCTGGGAACTAAGTTCACCGGATGCCCAGGGATCAGACTCCTTCTGACCCCCGTCAAGTTCCGCACCTAACATTCATTCAGCAAGATGAGCCGCGGCAGCGCCAGCAGGTCTCAGTGTTCAGCTCTCCCCAAGGCAAGCCGCGGCCGAGCCAGCAGGTCTTCCTTGTCCGGGATACAACTTAACATACATTCAACAAGATGAGCCGCGGCAGCGCCAGCAGGTCTCAGTGTTCCGCTCTCCCCAAGGCAAGCCGCGGCCGAGCCAGCAGGTCTTCCTTGTCCGGGATACAACTTAACATACATTCAACAAGATGAGCCGCGGCAGCGCCAGCAGGTCTCAGAGTTCCGCTCTCCCCAAGGCAAGCCGCAGCCGAGCCAGCAGGTCTTCCTTGTCCGGGATACAACTTAACATACATACAACAAGATGAGCGGCGGCAGCGCCAGCAGGTCTCAGTGTTCCGCTCTCCCCAAGGCAAGCCGCGGCCGAGCCAGCAGGTCTTCCTTGTCCGGGATACAACTTCACACATATTCAACAAGGGGAGCCGCGGCAGCGCCAGCTGGCCCAGTGTTCAGCTCTCCCCAAGGCAAGCCGCGGCTGAGCCAGCAGGTCTTCCTTTTCCGGGATACAACTTCACACACATTCAACACGGGGGACACCTGACGCATGAAACACATTCAGCGGTGTACGGAACACATGATGCATCAAACGCATTCAGCGGGGTAGGTAGGACACAATTATCGTTGATTCAGCAAGCTCCCCATCCCAGAGAACTTACACTCCATTATTCAGCACGCTCAACATTCATCCACCCACCCTCCCCCGGACTGGTGAGGCAGATTTCACCGCCCCTGATTCCTCAACCTGACCCATGTGGCACAGGTACCATTACTCTAGGGAAGGGACAGGTACCACACACATTGGACACAATTTCGCTGCCACCACTGGATCCCACCCTTCTGGTGAATCCAGAAAACACATTGCACTTAGGGGGATGATCTACCCTCCCGAGCTAGGGACACCTAACTCACAGTGCACCAGAACCACATTTTCCACAAGAACAGACATTTTTAACAAAGTGCACCAGAACCATATTTTTCCCAAAACAATTATTTTTAGCAACTCAACCAATAGTTTCTTTTCTTTGCGACCATCTAAACTGCAGAGTATTGTAGGGAGGCCAGTTATCGCTGTGGTACTGCGCAAACACAAGTCCAAATCCCACCGCTAGCCAACAATGTTAGAAATGGGATCCCTGGCTGGCCGAGGCTTGCACCAAGGCCAGGCAGAAATCACCACTTCCAGTTAGGGTAGGGAAGTCACCCGCCAAGACAACCCCTGCTCACCCCCTTGGTAGCTTGGCACGAGCAGTCAGGCCTATCTCGGAGGTCATGTGTAAAGCATTTGCGCACGCACCCCCAGCAACAACCTTCCGGGCCCCCCACAAAAGGAACTCCACACAAGAAATATATATGAAAAATAGACTTTGTATTGAAAGACATACTGAGGGATAAATACACAATTTACAAGGTGCCAGGGGCACGGGCAGGGTTTACAAGGGAGTATATACAGGACAGGGTGTGGGGACCACTGTAAGGACTATGCACATGATGGAACTGGCCTTTAGGACACATAACATCTGGGAGCTTCCTAGAACTAGTACTAGAACACATAACAACCAGGAGCTAGCATTAGAACACATGACAACCTGGAGCTTAATAGAACTAGCAGTAGAACTCACTCTAACCAGAAGCCATATACATGAGACCTAGGATATTTAGGAGGGAAGGAAGGACAAAGCACTTAACGTACAGAAGCACCTTCAGAGATGCAACACAGAATAACTCACAAGAATCACATAAGAACATCAGGCAATAACTTCCAACAGGCCAGCGGCCTTTTCTGGGGCTAGGACCCCCCAATGTCTCGGAGTCAGGACAGGCTGCAGGGAGCCATGAAGAAACCTACACGTTGCAGCTGCCCACGAAGTGCTGGGCAGCTGTATCTGAAGAGGGCAACACGTTGGAGCCTTGCAGGCTCGGAGCAAAGGGGCAGGGGTGGAGCCTCGCCGGCTCAGGAGGAATGAGCGCCATGAAGGAGCCTCTAGGGCTCAAGAACAAAGATGCGGGGCGCGAGCCTAGCAGGCTCGACAGGGCAAGGGCCCAAGGTGGAGCCTCTCGGGGCTCGAGAACAACTAGGCCATAGGGGAGCCTCTTGGGGCTCGAGGCCAAAGGTTGAGCCTCTCGGGGCTCAGGGGTCAAGGTATGGCAGGCGGGGTCCCCCTCGGGGGACCCGGCATCACTGGTGGCCCCACGGAGCATGACGGAGCCTCTCGGGGCTCAGGGTCGAAGTTGTGGGCAGGCGGGGTCCCCCTCGGGGGACCCGGCATCACTTGGGGCCCCACGGGCCTCGGTACACAACACAGGATTCACTCGCGGGGAGGGGCGGGCCCCGGCAATGTGTCCCGACGCCCCTCCTCTCCCTCGCACACTGCAGCACTCACCGGTCAGACGCGCCGGTCTCCTCTGCTGCGCAGGCTTCTCGTTGCTCTCCGGGGCTCTCCCTCACTCTCGGGAGCCCCGGGGGGGTCAGCAGCTTCTCGGGGGCAAGGAAGGAGCGCGGAGTAGCCTCCCGCCGCTCCTGCTTCGACGAGCTCCATCGGCCGGCCTCTCTCCTCTCCTCGGGCCGGCAGCCAATCACGGCGCGGCCTGGGGGATGACGTGACGGGGGAACCCCGGGCCGGCAACCAATACCAGCGCGGCCCGGGGATGACGTCACGAGGGTCCCGGGCGGCAGTGGTGAACTCGGGGTGAATAACGAGGAGTAGGCTCCCTCGAAGGATGCAATAAACGCAGGGAATAAAGCGAGGAAGGCACTCGCTGAGGCTCAGGAATCTTCCTGAGCACGGGGCAAATGCCGGGTGGGCACCGGCTCGATCAGGACAGCGCTCCCAAGCGCTAGAGCAGGAATGCAGCGCTCCCAGAGCTATCAGTGAAAATAGAGCGCTCCCAGCGCTACAGCAGGCAAGGCGCTCCCAAGCGCTAGGGGTAAAGAAAGTAGCAAGGTCCATCAGAGTCCAGGACTTTAGGTGGAGCACAGCCGCTCCTAGGGAGGAAAGTCCATCAGAGGTCCAGGAGCAGGGCAGGGCCCAGGGAGGCAAGCCACCCCTGGGCCCAAGCAGCAGCACGCCCCTGGCAGATTCAAGTTGGAAACAAGTGTTAGAAGAGGTCACAGCCTCTTTTTATACATGAATTTCCTTTGTCTCAAGGTGCTGGGTGGGGGAGAAACCAGTCGCAGCTGGTTTTGGGAGTATCTTGTTTTCCCCAGCCACCCTTTCCATTCATCAGGCAGGCTTGGTCATCCGACGCACCCCAGGGGGGAGGAGCCAGCATTGTGGGGGAAAGCCCAGCCCCATACAGGATCAAGGCACAGCCCCTTCCTCACATCAACATGTTAATCTCTCCATTCACCACCGGGGCAGACCCACACAGACTCCTGGAGCCAGGCTCCCCAGCCGGCTTCAGCCAATCACGCGCCAGCACACCTACTGCACACACACACCCTTGTCTAGAAGTGGCACTTCTTTTCTAGACACACACACGCCGCATACATCATCTTGCAGCATTCAATCACACGAGTCCACACATACCAGACTCGAGCCTGTACCCCCTACGCATCAGGAACTATCAGGGATACACACATTCCCCAAGCATTCCTATGGGAGGGCAGTCCTCACCCATCTACACGCACTCAAAGTGGGAATCACCATCCCCAGGTCACATTTACCAAGCAAAACTTCAGGGGTGGACCTGCCATAAGGGCCCGGTCCAACAACATGGATGCCATTGGATTGGGGTGATTTTTTGTGTGTATTACAATTTTTTGGGGTGTTGTTGGGGCCTGGTCCAGGGCCTGGCCATGTGGGTGGGGGGCATTTTGAGGCCTGGTCCAGGGTCTGGCCATGTGGGTGGGGGTCTAGGGGCCATTTTGAAGCCAGGCAGTGTGCTTTTTCCATAGGCCTGCAACCAGTCTGCCTTGCTTTCAACCATTATGCCCAGGGGTAGTCAGTGGTGCATGGGCCAAGTCTTTCTGTGTGTTCTCTTGATTTTAAACATCATTTAAGGCATGGATGCCATTGGATTGGGGTGATTCTTTGTGTGTATTTCTATTTTTTGGGTGTTGTTGGGGCCTGGTCCAGGGCCTGGCCATGTGGGTGGGGGGGCATTTTGAGGCCTGGTCCAAGGCCTGGCCATGTTGGTGGGGGTCTAGAGGCCATTTTGAAGCCAGGCAGTGTGCTTTGTGCCATAGGCCTGCAACCAGTCTGCCTTGTTTTCATCCATTATGCCCGGGGGTAGTCAGTGGTGAATGGGCCAAGTCTTTCTGTGTGTTCTCTTGCTTTTAAACATCATTTAGGGCATGGATGCCATTGGTTTGGGGTGATTTTGTGTGTGTATTTCGATTTATTGGGTGTTGTTGGGCCTTGGTCCAAGGCCGGGCCATGTTGGTGGGGACCATTTTGAGGCCTGGTCCAGGGCCTGGCCACGTGGGTGGGGGCCATTTTGAGGCCTGGTCCAGGGCCTGAAGCGGTACAAAAGGGGGTGGTAATGGACGGAGCATCTGAATCAATCAAACACTCACACCCAGTCAAAAGATCTGGGTTTAATCCATCACTGTTCTTTAGCCCACTCTGTCACCCCAGTTCAGACATGGCTATATGCAAATCAGTCTGACCCTGTGCCTCATGGGAACAGTCCAGCCCGAACTGCCAAGCCATGTCTTCCCTGGACTGGAAACAAGCTTCCGAGGACCGGTTTCTGGCATTCCAGCCGTCTTCAGCCCGGCTTGCTTGAATCCAGTATTTTACACAAAACAAGGGAACCCAAAGGTTTAGCACTAGGGACCTTGGGCAGTAACGTATTACAAAAAACAGGGGTCCCTAGTAGTTCAGGGATCTTTCGCAAAAATGATAGACATACGCTCAATAGTATGTATGACCTTTGTCCAGGCGGACAGGAATTTTAATTAAAGTGATAAGCAAGAATAAAGAGGATTTTTTACACAGTGGGTGCAGCCAGCAACCCACAGGGGACAAGACAAAACAAGGGGATGGGGTTAGAACGAACAAGGCGGTCTGTATACTAGTAGTTCAGTGAACAGACAAAAATACATTTTAGAAGCATCATTGTATACGTTTCGATGCCTATTGTGAAATGAGATGCCACTCATTTCACAATAGGCATCGAAACGTCGTTGACATTTTAGCGTCATATGTAAAATGAAAAGTATAAATTGTATACAATGATGCTTCTAAAATGTATTTTTGTCTGTTCACTGAACTACTCCATTATCTCAAGAAGTGGTGCTGTAAGTCAAATTCAGCCACACCCATCCTACACTTCATCTGGCATTGAAAGTAGCACCTCCACCACCACCAGAAATCTCCAGTCCCCAGTTTGGGACTTCTTTAGATTTAGCAAAAAGACGGAAAAACCTAGTCATTTGTTCTTTATTGTAAACAAGTAGTTAGTCGGGGTAAACTACGGTACCGGAGGCCAGAGAGGTCATCTCAAAAAACACCACATTGTCCAGTAGGAGGCGCACCTAAGTAACATTCGGAATAAGACAAAGACAGTGCGGCTGATGGATTGAGGGGCCGTGATGAGGGGAGATGATGAGCGGAGGTGATGAGGGGCAGGGGAGAGGGGTGGTGATGAGGGGTGGTGATGAGGTACAGTGGTGAGGGGCGGGGGTAGGGGTGGTGATGAGGGGTGGTGATGAGGGGTGGTGATGAGGGGTGGTGATGAGGTACAGTGGTGAGGGGCGGGGGTAGGGGTGGTGATGAGGGGCAGTGATGAGGGGCGGTGATGAGGGGTGGTGATGAGGGGTGGTGATGAGGTACAGTGGTGAGTGGTGGTGATGAGGGGCAATGATGAGGGGCGGTGATGAGAGGCAGTGATGACAGGCAATGATGAGGGGTGGTTACGAGGGGCAATGATGAGGGGCGGTGGTGAGCGTCGGTGATGAGGGGTGGTGATGAGGGGCAGGGGTGAGGGGCAGTGATGAGTGGCAGTGATGAGGGGCAGGGGTGAGGGGCAGTGATGAGTGGCAGTGATGAGGGGCAGTGGTGAGGGGCTGTGATGAGGGGTGGTGAAGAGGGGTGGGGCTGAGGGGCGGTTATGAGAGGTGGTGATGCAGGGCGGTGATGAGGGAAGATGATCAGGGCCAATGATGAGGGGCGGTGGTGAGGGGCGGTGATGAGGGGCAGTGATGAGGGGCAGTGATGAGGGGTGGTGATGAGGGGTGGTGATGAGGGGAGGTGATGAGGGGTGGTGATGAGGGGAGGTGATGAGGGGCGGTGATGAGGGGCGGTGATGAGGGGCGGTGATGAGGGGCACTGAAGAGGGGCGGTGATGAGGGGCGGTGATGAGGGGCGGTGATGAGGGGCGGTGATGAGGGGCGGTGATGAGGGGCGGTGATGAGGGGCAGTGAAGAGGGGCGGGGCTGAGGGCGGTTATGAGGGGTGGTGATGAGGGGTGGTGATGAGGGGAGGTGATGAGGGGCAATGATGAGGGGCGGTGATGAGGGGCGGTGATGAGGGGCGGTGATGAGGGGCAGTGAAGAGGGGCGGGGCTGAGGGCGGTTATGAGGGGTGGTGATGAAGGGCGGTGATGAGGGACGATGATCAGGGCCAATGATGAGGGGCAGTGGTGAGGGGCGGTGATGAGGGGCAGTGGTGAGGGGCGGTGGTGTGGGGATGTGATGAAGGGCAGTGGTAAGGGGTGGTGATGAGGGACATTGGTGAGGAGCAGTGATGAGGGGCATTGATGAGGGACAGGGTGGAGTGGTGGTGGTGTGGGCAGTGATGAGGGGCATATGTGAGGGGCGGGGGTGAGGGGCGGTGATGAGGGGCGATGATGAGGGGTGGTGTTGAGGGGCGGGTGATGGGTGGTGGTGGGGGGTGTTGATGAGGGGTGGTGATGAGGGGCTGTGATGAGGGGTGGTGATGAGGGGTGATGATGAGGTGGTGGTGAGGGGCTGTGATGAGGGGCGGTGATGAGGGGAGATGATGAGGGGCAGTCATGAGGGGCAGTGATGAGGGGAGATGATGAGGGGCTGTGGTGAGGGGAGGGGTGATGGGTGGTGATGAGGGGCGGTGATGAGGGGCGGTCATGAGCGGCGGTGATGAGGGGAGGTGATGAGGGGCGGTGATGAGGGGCAGGGGTGAGGGGCATTGATGAGGGGTGTTGATGAGGCACGGTGATGAGGGGGAGTGATGAGGGGTGATGGTGGGGGGTTTTGATGAGTGGCAGTGATGAGGGGCGGTGATGAGGGGGAGTGATGAGGGGTGATGGTGGGGGGTTTTGATGAGTGGCAGTGATGAGGGGCGGTGAAGAGGGGCGGTGATGGGGGGCTGTGATGCGGGGCAGGGTGACTGGTGGTGGTGAGGGCAGTGATGAGGGGTGGTGATGAGCAGCAGTGATGAGGGGCAGTGATGAGGGGCGATGATGAGGGGTGGTGGTGAGGGGCAATGATGAGGGACGGTGATGAGGTTCGGTGATGAGCCATTTTGTATTTTGGAAGCCATTTTAGTTAGCCATGTGCTCGCCATGTGCTGTTTCCCTCTTCAGAGCCTTGCACATGCTCAGAAGGGCCTAGCTAGTAGAATGCACCTGCTTCTCTCATACAACTGTCAGGCTATTTTTGCTGTTGTATGGAGAAGTAATTCTCCTCCCACTGTGTTGAGCCTGCAGATCTGGCATGCTCATATTAGGCATTTTGCATGCTTACATGAGCCAGGACTGCCCCTTGGTCTTATGCTGACTATGTAACTCTCAGCATGTATAAGGCCCCAGTTTTCTGTACTCCTTAGACTGCCTCATACAGTTGCTAAGGCTTCTGTGTGATGAGGGGTGGTGATGAGAGGCGGTGATGATGGGCGGGGTGAGGGGCAGTGATGAGGGCGGTAAAGAAGGGCGGTGAGACCGCGGCTATCATCCTCCTGGACCTGTGAGTCACCTTGGACACAGTCTGCCACCACACCCTAGGTACATGCCTCCACGATACTGGGATACAAGAGAAAGCCCGGGACTGGACCACCTCCTTCCTCTCCCACAGAACATAGAGCGTCTGCCTCCCCCCCTTCCGCTCTACAGCCACCAAGATCATCTGCGCATACCACAGGGCTCATCCCTCAGCCCCACACTGTTCAACATCTTCATGGCCCCATTCGCCCACATCGCCCGACTGCACAACCTCAACATCATCTCCTACGCCGACGACACCCAGCTGATTTTCTCCCTCACCAAAGACCCTCAGACAGCCAAGACCAAGCTCCACGGGGGTATGACGGCCGTCACCGACTGGATGAGAAACAGCCAGCTGAAGCTGAACTCAGACAAGATGGAGGTCCTCATCCTTGGATCCACCCCCTGGGCATGGGATGACTCCTGGTGGCCTATCTCGCTAGGAACGGCTCCCACGCACACAAGCTAGGGGTCATCATTGATTCCACATTTTCCATGACCAAGCAGGTCAACGCCATCTCCTCCTCCTGCTTCAACACCCTCCGTATGCTCTGCAGGATCTACAAGTGGATCCTCACCGAAACTAGAAGGACGGTCACCCAGGCCCTCGTCAGCAGCAGACTGGATTACGGAAACGTCCTCTATGCAGGAGCCTCAGCAAAACTCCTCAAACGGCTCCAACGCATCCAGAACGCATCCACATGTCTGATCCTTGACATCCCGTGCCGCAGCCAGATCACACCCCACCTGAAAGACCTACACCGGCTCCCTGTCAACAAGAGGATAACATTCAAGCTCCTCACCCACGCACACAAAGCATTCTACAAAACTGGACCAACCTACCTCAACTGCCGCCTCAGTTTCTACACCCCCACCCGCCAGCTCCGCTCTGCCGACCACGCCCTCACCACTGTCCCCTGTATCCAAAGAGAAACCACCAGCAGCAGATACTTCTCCCACCTCGCCGCCAAGACATCGAACACCCTCCACCTACGGCGGATGCAGGACCTACTGACCTTCAGGAGACTCCTCAAGACCTGGCTATTCGAACAATAGCAGCATCCCCCTCCCTTCAGCACCTTGAAACCCTCATGGGTAAGTAGCGCACTTTACAAATAGATTGATTTATTGATAGATTGATTGATTGATGAGGGACGGTGATGAGGGGCACTGGTGAGGGGCAGTGGTGAGGGTTGGTGATTAGGGGTGGTGAGGGGCGATGATGAGGGCCGGTGATGTGGGGCAGTGGTGAGGGGTGGTGGTGAGGTGCAGTGATGAGGGTTGGTGATGAGGGGTGGTGAGGGGCGGTGAGGGGTGGTGATGTGGGGCAGTGGTGAGGGGTGGTGGTGAGGGGTGGTGGTGAGGTGCAGTGGTAAGGGTTGGTGATGAGGGGCAGTGATGAGGGGCGGTGAGGGGAAGTGGTGAGGGGCGGTGGTGAGGTGGAGTGGTGAGGGACAGTGATGAGAGGTGGTGATGAGGGGTATTGATGAGGTGCGGTAAGAAGGGGCGGTGGTGAGGTACATTGATGAGGGGCGGTGAGGGGCGGTGATGAGGGGCAGTGGTGAGAGGTGGTGGTGAGGTGCAGTGGTGAGGGACGGTGATGAGGGGCGGTGAGGGGTGGTGATGAGGGGCACAGGTGAGGGGCGGTGGTGAGGTACAGTGGTGAGGGTTGGTGATTAGGGGTGGTGAGGGGGGATGATGAGGGCTGGTGATGTGGGGCAGTGGTGAGGGGCGGTGGTGAGGTGCAGTGGTGAGGGTTGGTGATGAGGGGTGGTGATGAGGGGCAGTGGTGAGGGGCGATGGTGAGGTGCAGTGCTGAGGGGAAGTTGTGAGGGGTGGTGATGAGGGGCAGTGGTGAGGGGTGGTGGTGAGGTGCAGTGGGGAGGGTTGGTGATGAGGGGCGGTGATGAAGGGTGGGGAGGGGTAGTGATGTGGGGCAGTGGTGAGGGGCGGAGGTGAGGTGCAGTGGTGAGGGTTGGTGATGAGGGGTGGTGATGAGGGGCGGTGAGGGGCGGAGGTGAGGTGCAGTGGTGAGGGTTGGTGATGGGGGGTGGTGATGAGGGGGGTTGAGGGGTGGTGATGAGGTGCAGTGGTGAGGGTTGGTGATGAGGGGCAGTGGTGAGGGGCGGAGGTGAGGTGCAGTGGTGAGGGTTGGTGATGAGGGGTGGTGATGAGGGGCGGTGAGGGGCGGAGGTGAGGTGCAGTGGTGAGGGTTGGTTATGAGGGGTGGTGATGAGGGGCGTTGAGGGGTGGTGATGAGGTGCAGTGGTGAGGGTTGGTGATGAGGGGCAGTGGTGAGGCTTGGTGATGAGGGGCAGTGATGAAGGGTGGGGAGGGGTGGTGATGAGGGGCGTTGAGGGGTGGTGATGAGGTGCAGTGGTGAGGGTTGGTGATGAGGGGCAGTGGTGAGGCTTGGTGATGAGGGGCAGTGATGAGGGGCGGTGAGGGGCGGTGATGAGGGGCACTGGTGAAGGGCGGTGGTGAGGTGCAATGGTGAGGGTTGGTGATGAGGGGTGGTGCGGGGCGATGATGAAGGCCGGTGATGTGGGGCAGTGGTGAGAGGTGGTGGTGAGGGGCAGTGGTGAGGGTTGGTGATGAGGGGCAGTGAGGGGTGGTGATGGGGCAGTGGTGAGGGGCGGTGGTGAGGTGCAGTGGTGAGGGGCGGTGATGAGGGGCAGTGGTGAGGAGCGGTGGTGAGGTGCAGTGGTGAGGGGCAGTGATGAGGGGTGCTGAGAGTTTCTTGCACCATTGAGGGAGCCACGGCTGAGATGGAGCAAAATGATTAGGTCTTTCTTTCAGGTCAAAAGAACAGCCGCCCGGCGTGTCTTGTTATTTCTTCTAAATCTGATGAGAACTTCACGTGGGATTGTTTGGCTAAGTCATTAACAAACCTTGGAATTGCAGCCTGAGGCATGTGTAAGATGAATTTATTCTGTTGCTAAACAATGCGCTTGTTTTGCAAGAGGGTGTGTACGGCTGACACTAATGTAACCCCAGTCCCTCTGCTTTTCTTCCAGAGTCACATCTCCGAGATCATCACTAAAAAATATGTGTATCAATAAACTGCATGAATAAACCTGTTTGCACAGCAGGAGCATGCTGTGTGTCTCACGAGTCTGTCTGGCTCCTGGCGCCATGTATTTATTTGAACTCTTCTGCTGGTACACCTCAGGGGATAGGAAACTATTTTATAGTATACACATCTGCACCAGGCAAGGCAGGAACTGATATCCCGCCACAGTGGGATCCAGGGCTGATCCAAGGACTTGTGAAAGCCACGTGTGCTCTGCGGCACATGGGATTAGACTTGGTTCAGGAGGTCCCTGAGGAAGTAGGAGTTAAAAGGCTTCAGTTGAGACAATGGGGGTCTTCAATCCCTAGTGCCTTGGAAGACACAGACAATATATGCGACAGAAAGTACTTTTTGAAGGCATTTGAATGTTCCTGTCTACTTTTTCTTAAATGGCAAAATAAAAGTAACATATTTCCTTTACATAGACTCTTTCCTATGAAACACTCATGTTTGGGCATGTTTGAAGATATTGTAATACATATACATTTGATGACAATATGTGATGTTCCAATGGAAGGTGTAATGTAGACTGTGGTGATGGTGAGTGAAGAATAGAATGATGTAGAAGGGGTGAACCTTGGAGGCCGGTGGCTCTGTTCTCCCGGGCCCTTCAGACCCATTCCTTGGAGTACTCGTTTCATGTTATCACCAGGCCCAGGGACTGTGCATAAAGAAGGAGGCTGTCTGGCTGTGCTTTACATTGATTTTTCTTGCTCGGCATGTGGTGTTGAGGGATTAACCCCTTTGGTGTATGTTGGCGGCTGCATTAGTAGTGTGGCATCGTCTCAGCATATGGTGGCATTCCTTTACCTTTTGATCACAGGGACATTACTAAGCACAGGGCTGGTGGGGCATGGGAGGCCTTGTGGTCAGTGGTAGGTCAAGCAGAGAGTCACTGTTGTGTGAGCAGTCTTCTGTGTGCTATCACAGCGTGCTGACGTACACATCCATTCATCCCACAGCAAAACAAGGTCTATCGCCAATGGAGAGTCATATACACAACATTGGATGGCGGCCATTTTAACTTGGCATGAATTGCTTTTGCCTGGATTTAACAGTGTATCACACTTTAGGCACTTTCTGAGAATGTATAGATGGATTGGAATTTCATCTGCTTCCGGTTTTGCCTGGTGGTGTGTGTTTGTTTGATGATCTCTAACGGCATGTGAATCTTTTCATAAATCACTCTTGTCATGAGATCAAAGGGACAGGCTGCGGCCATCTTGTGTATGTGCTCACCATTTAATTTTGGACAACGGTTACATTGTCCTTCTTCTGATGTTTACATGTCTCAGCAGCGATTGGCAAAAGGATGACTAATATAGAGACTGTATAACACCCAGAGACTGTATAATACTTGTATCAGCAGCAATTGACACACTTGATATATATATATATATATATATATATATATGAAAGCAAAGTTTTCTTCAACAGAAGACGCCGCACACCACCTCAGATATCAGATTAGATTGTTTATTTCATGTAGGTTCCCCACCTACGCGTTTCAGACAGATACACTGTCCTTGATCACGGTACAAACACGTGTCCATCATTTGTTTCTACTATTTATACTGGCTAGCTCCACCTGGCAATTATGGTGCATTGTGGGTGCAGTAGTTTTAATGCATTTTTTATATGTTACAGTGCGTTTTTACCCAGCCGGATCGCGGTAATATAATGGCAATCCATGAACGTTTGAGATGCTGTTTAGTCATTATCGTCTATGTAAGTGTCGTCACTTCATACCTGACGATTTGGGACCTATGAGGAAATCAGGGACTGAGTGTCCATGTGGGAAATAGTTATATTTGTACCCAAGTTTTCCATTACTAGTGGCTAATGTGAGGCTAAGTGCCTGCCGTTCGGTGATGTCATCATAAACCTAGATCAACAGCTGGGTTTGCGCAAAAGATTAAAAAGAAAAGACAAAGCTTGTCTATTGCATTAGGTCATATCAATTTGTTTTGTTATACTGGTGGAAATGCAGATCAAAAAGAATAGTTATCTACGTAAACAGTGTTTCAAAGAAAGACATGGACCAATTACAATCAGCTATTTGTAGAGGAGTGTTCAGAGGGTTTCAAGAGCCGAATTTTTATAGGTGCACGCTAAGTTCTTCGTCCACGTTCAGGCCTCGCGGCTGTCTGGTCTTAAACCTTATGATTAGCTTTGATTCAAGGCGTCTTAGGCTTGTTACTCGATCGCCCCCTCTTTCATTTTCTCCCACCAAGGCAATTCCTACATTCCACATCCGTGGTGTATGGCTCATTCTCCTCTCTCCAAGCTATGTTTTTTTCCCACCAACCCATGGTGAGGTTGGCATAGCTTGGAGAGAAGGAGACTCCCATGGCACATCCGCAGATTTGTTTGTAAATCTTTTTATCAAAGGTGAAGACATTGTTCTCCAGGCAGAACGACATCATGTCGATTATCATGTTGGTATGCCTTAGCTCGGATATTGGTCTCTGGTTGAGGAAGTACTTGATTGCATTCATGCCAATGTCATGCTGGATCGATGTATACAGTGATACAACGTCTATGGTTGCCAGCCAGAACTCTGGTTGCCATTCCACTCCCATGATGATTCGTAAAAAGTCGCCAGTGTCTTTAATAAAGGAACTCAGTGTTGGGACTATCGGAGCTAGGAAATAGTCCACATAGGAGGATACATTTTCACATAGAGATCCGCAACTCGATATTATCGGTCGCCCAGGTGGTTTGATTAAGGTTTTGTGAACCTTGGGCAGGAAGTATAATGTTGGCATTATAGGATGGCTGACCATTAGAAAGTTTTTCTCATCTTTATTGATCATGCCGCTTGCTTGCCATATGTCGATCTTCTTATGTAGTGTCCTCGTCATGTCCATTGATGGATTGTGCTCCAGTAGTTGGTAGTTGGTTCTGTTATTCAATTGGCGATGTGCTTCCTCAAGATAGTCTTTCTTATTGAGAACAACAATATTTCCACCCTTATCTGCGGGTTTTATTTCAATCATTGGATTAAGTTGGAGATTTTTGAGAGCAATGCGTTCGTTCTTTGTTACATTTTCTTTTTTGTTGTTTGTGTTTGTCATTGTCTCTAATTCCGCCACTACCAGGTCATGAAATACATCAACCCGATTGCCAGGGTGAAGGACAGGACAAAACTTAGACTTTTTTTTCAAATTGGTTTTAAGATGTATTCCTATCACATTGCCCGTTTGAGATAAAAATTGGGTGTTCGTCAGGTCTGTTTGTTCCACTTCGTGGGTTAATTCCAGTGCTGTTTGTAGACTGGTTGCGTCCGCAACTGCGAGAGATGTTGATGATGCAATTTGTGCATCGTTGTTAGTTGTTGGCGTTGCTTCTCCCGCTTTTTTCCGTGAGAAAAGTTTTTTTAGTTTAAGTTTGCGCACGTACTTGTAGATGTCGATTCTAGTCTCCACTTCGTCATGGTGTTTATCAGGACAGAAGGACAGACCTTTCCTCAAAAGTGATTCTTCAGTAGGTGTTAATTTGTAATCGGATAGGTTTATTATCAGTTTTGGGTCCAATTTGTAAATTTTATTTACTTTTTGAATGTCCTGTTGCGGAGAGGATATCTTTGATTTGTTGCCTCTCCGGGTTTTCCTCCTTGTGTAGGGTTTGACACCTGTCCCCTTCCGCCTCCCCTTGTCCTGCTCTGGCCACGTCCTCTTCCCCGTGTTTTTGGGGTTTGTTGGTCTTTGTGGAGCATTTCTAGCTCCTCTAAAAAAGTAAGCTTTTTGGATGGCACTCTGGTTTGCTCTACATCACTGGCTTCAGATTCTGTTTCACTAATTGTGTTATCCCGAGGCACGTTCGTTGGTCCAGTTTGATGTTGTGTTTTTAGAGTTTCAAAGCGTTTAGCGAAGGTGAAAATGGTCCCATTTTCAAAATCTGCTTCGTCACGCCTGAACTTACGTTCCTTTCTATCCTGTATTTCGCTGTCATGTTTGTCAAGGTTCTTGTCCATGTTTTGTCGCAAGTTCTTAATGGTCTCTTCACTTTCGCCTTGCGCTTGAATCTGATCTTCCATTTCTTGGATTTTGATATGTAGGGCTTCTAGGTCTTTCCTGGCGTGTTTCACGATAATTAGTATCATTCTGCGTGAGCACTCCATATTGTTCTCTCCCCACTCTTCTAGCATTTCTGCGCTGGTGTCTGGATGATTTGGTAGGGTGAATATTCGAAGTCCCCTTGGAACTAATCCTAGCTCCGTATATTTGTTGAGGGTTAATATTTCCCAACTCTTGGAGATTTCTTTTCTTTGTAGCTTTTCAAGTTGGTGGAAGAGTTGCTTAGTAGTTACTAGGACGGCTTGACTGGTTGTGTTTCTGACAGTTGTAGAGCTGGATGGTGCGGCGTTTTTTACAAAGATACTTTCAGCTTTTTCTAGCCGTTTGGCTGTGCGTTGTTCCATTATGGCACGAGGTGGTTGGTGGGGTAGAGTATCAGTTCTGAAAAATCAAATGTGCAAATTGAAGCTTCGTGACCTTTGTTACACGTGGTTGTTTTCTAATGGGGATTTCCACAGCAAATACAATTATCTTTGCTGCTGCACAGTTAGAAGAAATAAACGCTCTGACTGAGGTGAGTAATAACTGGTTCCAATCTGGAAGCAGTGACAGTTCAAGAATAGCGCGTTACAGTGTTTGGACAAAGCGCTAGTGTCAGATACTCGCTACAGCATTTTACATGCGCTCTAGCATGCCATCACGGTTTATTTGGTTAGCCACACTTACCCGGGAGTCTCCCGTCGCTGGTGGTGCCCTCCGACACTTCCAGTCGGCGCTCAACCGGCGGAGAAACCAGTGACGTTTTGAGAGCGCGTGATTTTATCAGACTATTCGTGCTTGGGATTAGTTTTCGTTGTTGGGACTGTTCCGAGACGGCAGATAGCGGGAATCCATGCACCGCCGCTCTCAATCCACACGGGTTATCTTCAAACGGAAACGCTGTCGCTCAGACGATCCTCTGGGTTGCAAGTACGAAAAGAAATGCTGGGCTCTCTCTCATGAGTAAATAATGTTCAGCAAATGTCCCAATGTGAGAGGAGCAGCAGAAAGCTGGTGCTGGCGGCGAGGTTCAGGACACCCTCGCAAATATATGAAAGCAAAGTTTTCTTCAACAGAAGACGCCGCACACCACCTCAGATATCAGATTAGATTGTTTATTTCATGTAGGTTCCCCACCTACGCGTTTCAGACAGATACACTGTCCTTGATCACGGTACAAACACGTGTCCATCATTTGTTTCTACTATTTATACTGGCTAGCTCCACCTGGCAATTATGGTGCATTGTGGGTGCAGTAGTTTTAATGCATTTTTTATATGTTACAGTGCGTTTTTACCCAGCCGGATCGCGGTAATATAATGGCAATCCATGAACGTTTGAGATGCTGTTTAGTCATTATCGTCTATGTAAGTGTCGTCACTTCATACCTGACGATTTGGGACCTATGAGGAGATCCGAAAGGAAGAACTTTTGACATTAAGGACAAGATAACGTGTGAGTCCTCATTTGTAGTTTACCAAATTGTCTGCTTCTGTGGTAAGAAATATATCGGCTCCACTATCTGCCCACTCAAAAAACGAATACTGGAGCATACCAGAGCAATCCAGAACAATGACATGAGCTATGCAACAGCAAAACATCTGAAGACACACCCCGGCAAAACATGGAAAAACATGAAATATTCAGGAATTGCCTTGGTGGGAGAAAATGAAAGAGGGGGCGATCGAGTAACAAGCCTAAGACGCCTTGAATCAAAGCTAATCATAAGGTTTAAGACCAGACAGCCGCGAGGCCTGAACGTGGACGAAGAACTTAGCGTGCACCTATAAAAATTCGGCTCTTGAAACCCTCTGAACACTCCTCTACAAATAGCTGATTGTAATTGGTCCATGTCTTTCTTTGAAACACTGTTTACGTAGATAACTATTCTTTTTGATCTGCATTTCCACCAGTATAACAAAACAAATTGATATGACCTAATGCAATAGACAAGCTTTGTCTTTTCTTTTTAATCTTTTGCGCAAACCCAGCTGTTGATCTAGGTTTATGATGACATCACCGAACGGCAGGCACTTAGCCTCACATTAGCCACTAGTAATGGAAAACTTGGGTACAAATATAACTATTTCCCACATGGACACTCAGTCCCTGATTTCCTCATAGGTCCCAAATCGTCAGGTATGAAGTGACGACACTTACATAGACGATAATGACTAAACAGCATCTCAAACGTTCATGGATTGCCATTATATTACCGCGATCCGGCTGGGTAAAAACGCACTGTAACATATAAAAAATGCATTAAAACTACTGCACCCACAATGCACCATAATTGCCAGGTGGAGCTAGCCAGTATAAATAGTAGAAACAAATGATGGACACGTGTTTGTACCGTGATCAAGGACAGTGTATCTGTCTGAAACGCGTAGGTGGGGAACCTACATGAAATAAACAATCTAATCTGATATCTGAGGTGGTGTGCGGCGTCTTCTGTTGAAGAAAACTTTGCTTTCATATATTTGCGAGGGTGTCCTGAACCTCGCCGCCAGCACCAGCTTTCTGCTGCTCCTCTCACATTGGGACATTTGCTGAACAATATATATATATATATATATATATATATATATATATATATCCGCTCCGACAGTCCCTCCCCGCAATCCTCGGGAAATAGGAAGCAGCACTCCAAAGATAGGTATTCACAAAGTTTTAATCTCACAAAAGCGCTTTCGGCACTCGGCCTTCCTCAGTTACGAGACAGTGAAATGTTTCAAGCATCATTCATTTAAACCTTACGTTGCGTGCATAAACAAAACATAAAGAGAGGACTCTGACTTAAAACGGCGTCCGCCATCTTTGAATGGGTTATTTTTGTTGTATATACATGAAAGCATAGTGTAGAACAATTGTAACTACTTGTAATATGCATAAATAAATATTAAATGCTCAAAGCTCAATATGGCTAAGACCTCTATGCCATGCAATCAACTGAATGCGTATCATCACAATATCAAGCCCTAGATGGGCATAAACCATTCCATGTGTCCTCGCTTCATCACGCCCAGGATGGGCATACATCATTCATATGTCTGCAACGTGACACAACCCTCAATTCAAATTATAATTCTTGCTGAAAATCAGTTCATCTTCAAACTGGATAAAACCAACAGAAAATGCAATGATGCAGTCAATCCATTATTATCCAATAATGTAATATAAGTCGGCAGTAATCATACTAAATGAACAGCTAAGTCCTCATGCATATTTAATCCAGTGGGTGTTTTGCTTAACAGATCTATGATGTACCGTGATTCCAGTCGCCTTAACTTCAAGAGTCTATCTCCGCCCCTAACACTCACTGGGACAGAATCCAAGCAGAAAAAGTTAGTAATTCCCTGTTGCGTGCATGCTCTTTATCAAAATGTCTGGCAACTGGGTAACTTGCATCTGCATTCTGGATGGCTATCTGGTGCTCTAAGATTCTTAGTTTCACCGGATTCGTTGTACTGCCCACATACCTTCTGCCACAAGGACATGTGAGACAGTACACAACGTAAGGAGTGGTACATGTGAGGAACTTTTGTATTCTCTTAGGTTCTTTGACACCCGGTATACTGTATTGGATGGTACGTTTACTGCCCTTACACGCCTTACAGCGTCCACAGGGAAAGAAACCCTTCAAGGGTTCTGTTTTGGGTTTGGACTTCATTTCCTCATGGTGACTATGGACCAGATAGTCTTTTAATGCTCTGGCCTTCCTGAAAGTTACTAGAGGATAGGAGGGCAGATCTTGTTTAATAACACTATCCGTCATCAAGATATTCCAATGTTTACGCAAGATGCGTTTAATATCATTGGAATTCCTAGAGTAGGTGGTAATAAGCCGAAATTGTCCAGTATCAGCATTTTTGCCAGGCATTTTGTTTTCTAGCAACTTGCTCCTTGCTAGAGTCTCCACCTTGCTTAAGGCTTGTCTGAGTACCCCTGTCTTGTACCCCCTTGCCTTAAACCTTTGTATGCAGTTGCTAGCAGCTTTTCTGAACTCATTGTCTTTCGTGTTGTTCCTCCTTATCCTCAATAGTTCACCATACGGTATACTGTTCACCAGGCTCTTGGGATGTCCACTGGTAGCATATAGCGTGGAATTACCAGCGGTAACCTTACGAAAGAGCTTGGTGTGAAGATTACCATCTTCAACAAAAACACTCAAATCCAAAAAATTAACTTCCGTTTGGCTGATTTCTCCTGTAAATCTCAAATTGTTATTATTGTTATTGAGTACCTCCAGATACTCCTCAGCTAGTTCCACTGACCCTTTTCTTGTTGGCTTTCGCGAATCTTTTCGTGGGGCATTGGGAAGAACGGGTGGCCTGGTCTCAAGCCAACAAGAAATGGAACGATATGGTAAAATGTTGGCATCGTTACATAGATGACCTGTTTATTATCATTGAAGGGTCAGTGGAACTAGCTGAGGAGTATCTAGAGGTACTCAATAACAATAATAACAATTTGAGATTTACAGGAGAAATCAGCCAAACGGAAGTACATTTTTTGGATTTGAGTGTTTTTGTTGAAGATGGTAATCTTCACACCAAGCTCTTTCGTAAGGTTACCGCTGGTAATTCCACGCTATATGCTACCAGTGGACATCCCAAGAGCCTGGTGAACAGTATACCGTATGGTGAACTATTGAGGATAAGGAGGAACAACACGAAAGACAATGAGTTCAGAAAAGCTGCTAGCAACTGCATACAAAGGTTTAAGGCAAGGGGGTACAAGACAGGGGTACTCAGACAAGCCTTAAGCAAGGTGGAGACTCTAGCAAGGAGCAAGTTGCTAGAAAACAAAATGCCTGGCAAAAATGCTGATACTGGACAATTTCGGCTTATAACCACCTACTCTAGGAATTCCAATGATATTAAACGCATCTTGCGTAAACATTGGAATATCTTGATGACGGATAGTGTTATTAAACAAGATCTGCCCTCCTATCCTCTAGTAACTTTCAGGAAGGCCAGAGCATTAAAAGACTATCTGGTCCATAGTCACCATGAGGAACTGAAGTCCAAACCCAAAACAGAACCCTTGAAGGGTTTCTTTCCCTGTGGACGCTGTAAGGCGTGTAAGGGCAGTAAACGTACCATCCAATACAGTATACCGGGTGTCAAAGAACCTAAGAGAATACAAAAGTTCCTCACATGTACCACTCCTTACGTTGTGTACTGTCTCACATGTCCTTGTGGCAGAAGGTATGTGGGCAGTACAACGAATCCGGTGAAACTAAGAATCTTAGAGCACCAGAGAGCCATCCAGAATGCAGATGCAAGTTACCCAGTTGCCAGACATTTTGATAAAGAGCATGCACGCAACAGGGAATTACTAACTTTTTTCTGCTTGGATTCTGTCCCAGTGAGTGTTAGGGGCGGAGATAGACTCTTGAAGTTAAGGCGACTGGAATCACGGTACATCATAGATCTGTTAAGCAAAACACCCACTGGATTAAATATGCATGAGGACTTAGCTGTTCATTTAGTATGATTACTGCCGACTTATATTACATTATTGGATAATATTGGATTGACTGCATCATTGCTTTTTCTGTTGGTTTTATCCAGTTTGAAGATGAACTGATTTTCAGCAAGAATTATAATTTGAATTGAGGGTTGTGTCACGTTGCAGACATATGAATGATGTATGCCCATCCTGGGCGTGATGAAGCGAGGACACATGGAATGGTTTATGCCCATCGAGGGCTTGATATTGTGATGATACGCATTCAGTTGATTGCATGGCATAGAGGTCTTAGCCATATTGAGCTTTGAGCATTTACTATTTATTTATGCATATTACAAGTAGTTACAATTGTTCTACACTATGCTTTCATGTATATACAACAAAAATAACCCATTCAAAGATGGCGGACGCCGTTTTAAGTCAGAGTCCTCTCTTTATGTTTTGTTTATGCACGCAACGTAAGGTTTAAATGAATGATGCTTGAAACATTTCACTGTCTCGTAACTGAGGAAGGCCGAGTGCCGAAAGCGCTTTTGTGAGATTAAAACTTTGTGAATACCTATCTTTGGAGTGCTGCTTCCTATTTCCCGAGGATTGCGGGGAGGGACTGTCGGAGCGGATATTGTTGTCGGGTGCACCCCCGACTGGCAGGCACCCGCCTTGGAGTGCAACAGGCTGGTGCGAGTGGAGCGTTCATATATATATATATATATTCACTGAAAAAACCATAGGTTATAGACCATATATAGTTAGGAATTAGCATTTACAAAACCTTGAAAATTCACTGAAAAAACCATAGGTTATAGACCATATATAGTTAGGAATTAGCATTTACTAAACCTTATTTTACTCACACAAAACCATTGAAATTCCATATATAGTTAGTTGCACTAACTATATATCGCGCACCCGCAATCCACTGCTGATGATGTCACATATTACATCATTCATGACATGGTCAGTGACATCACTGATGACATCACTGATGACATCTCAAATGACATCACTGATGACATCACTGATAACAACATCCAGTGATTTTTTGTTTCTATAAAGTTTAAATATGTCTTACATATTGAAGAATGAGTGGATGTGTAAGTGTCTGGACGAAGGATTTATTAGGTGAGTGACTGACTGTATGAGTGAGTGATTAAATGTGTCTCACTGACTGCATGGGTTAGTGACTAAACTGTCTTAATTTGTGCATCATTATGTCTGTTGTTCTGTAAACTGCTGCATGTGTTGATCAGTAGCTATATGAGTAACTATATGGGTTATTGATTGATTGCCCAAGTATTTGTATGGGAGACTGAGTGTGTGTGTGGCTAGCTGGGAGGTGTGTGACTCTGTGCAGATCAATGTGTACTTGTATCAATGATTGTCAATTTATAAGCTTTATTCGACATTTTGTCATAAAAGCATTCACCTAACCCTATACAATAAATACTACTTATAAAAATACTTCTAAAAATACACATTAAACATTTGATGTCGAATAAACGTAATAAAAGACCATAAAATTACAACACATTATTACAGTTTAAAAGACATATTTCATGGATTTAAAAACATACAGTTTGTTGCAATAGAACAGTTTATGGATATGCATAATTTCATTATGGTACAGTAGCCAATAATGATCGGGTACGAATTAACCACGACCATGCCAAATACTTTGCTACACCAACCACATACAATGTTGTACAATCAGATTCAAGTATCCTAAGTGCTTCAGCTTGGCTTCGGGTTCCCAACTTTAGGCACACCGGTTTTAACCACTTACGTCTGGGGGCCAGATACAGTGGGCAACAAAACAAAAAGTGGGAGATGTGTTCAATTTCCCCAATGCAATAGTGGCAATGTTCATCCCATGTCTGGGACCAATGCTTCTTAAACGCATTTAGTGGTAATGTACCAATACGAAATTGGAAATACAGTTTTCTATCATACGGTTTTTCAATTAGGTCCCAAAAACATTCGTATGATGGGTACATTTTTAGGTTTAAGAAGCGAGATGTTAACGTTACACTTGTACTGTCACTAAATATTGCAAGGTAAATCATCTCCCAATAAAGATCTTTTAGCTTTTCCTTTGAGGGGAAGCAGGTTGGATCATTGTTGTCCCAAAGGTGGCCCAATTTCAGTTCTGTGAGTAGGCCCCGCAACTCCCTTAACCATGGGATAGTATGGAAGCGGTCGAATTTGATAACATCCATCAATGCTGCTGCATAGTGGCCTAACTCAGGGGTCACCATAATTCGCCTCCAATACAGGAGGGGCCGCAGCCTCGCTATGTCCACAACTGATTTTCTACCCAAATCTAGTTTTAACGGGATCATTGGGGTACTTTGGGGGACCATTGTAACCCCTCTTAGGAACCTATTTTCCGCTCTGCCCAGATCGCTCAAGTTTGAGAAACCCCATAATTCAGAGCCATATAAACAAGCCCCCAGGACCTTCATAGAGTAAATTTCCATGACACAATTCAAAGGCTTTGTCAGAGAAGTGCGGTGTTTTAGCGAGATAGCACCTGATAACTGTCTAAATTTTAGAAGGGTTGTAGTTATATGGTGCTTCCAGCTCATGTTTTCATGCAGAGTGATACCTAGGTATGTAAAAGAGTCCACTCTTTCTAGGGGTGTTCCTTTATATTTTATTACACCCTTGAACGAGGACTGTTGATTAAGACACATAAATTTCGTTTTGGTGGTATTTAGTTCTAGGCCCTTTTCATCACAATATCCACCAAAGGCATCAACTATTTTTTGTAACCCACTAGGGGTGCGGGAAAGTAATAAAGTATCGTCCGCAAACATGAGAACTGGTACACGGGAGCCGGCTATTACAGGGGCGTCACTAGCAATCTTCTCTAGATGTTCAACAATACCATTTATATAAATGGAGAAGAGGGTTGGAGCTAGGACACATCCTTGCCGCACCCCACGTTCAACCGGAAAAGAATCAGTTACCTCTCCCTGTTTGCCCCATCTTATCCTTGCGAAATTATTTTCATGTAGGCGAACGAGGAGTGTAAGCAATTCCTTATTTATGCCTGCATCCGCCAAGGTCTGCCAAAGTTTTTCCCTAGGGACTAAATCAAAAGCGGCTTTTAAATCTACAAAAACTGCATACAATGTCCCCTTCTTCAGGGTGACATTTCTCCAATAAATTGTTAAAAAATGGAGAACTTGGTCGACGCTACTGGTTAAAGGCCTAAACCCAGCTTGATAAGGTGACAAGATGTTATCTGCGTCGATCCATTGTTGCAGTTTATTTTGGACTAATCGACCCATTAGCTTTTGGGCTGTATCAATTAAACTAATGGGTCTATAGTTTTTAGCCAGGGAACGGTCACCTTTTTTATATATGGGAATTATTTCTGCTCCCTTCCATGAGGCAGGCACTTCCCCTCCCATAGCCACTGCATTGGCCAACATTGTAAAGTAAATGCACCAGGACTTCCGGTCAGATAGGAAAATATCAGCCGGGATACCATCCATACCTGGTGCTTTCCCCCCTGCTATACAGTCTAATACAATACTCACATCCCCCTCAACAAATAGTGGTGTTTTGTAGTAGACTTGTAGAGGAAGGTTAACATTATTAAACATATGATTACGGGCATACTGTGGTTGAAAGTATTCTATCCAGCTGTTCTTTGCAACATTATTAGCAGGCTGGGATGCTATGCCACCCTTTGCCCATTTCACTGAGGCCCAAAAGCGCTTTGAATCCTTGGAGGCACAGATCTCCTTGAGTTCTTGCCAACAATCCTCGTCCCAACGCTTCTTAGCCAATTTTTGAACCTGCCTATACTGATTCCTCGCCAGCCTTACTGCTTCTGGTCTTCCTATTCTTAATTCCTTCCCGAGATTATCTCGAGCTGCCCTGCAATTCTTGTCATACCACCCCCTAGTGTCTTGTGATTTCTTCGTTTTGCTTACGGAGGTTTTTTTCCGGAAGAAACTTTGGATTGTGGTAAAAAATATATCATGGGCAGTCATCATGTAGTTGATAAAGTTAGTCTGTCCAAAATGGGACTTAATTTTAGCAACTTCACCCACTACTACTTTCTTTAGAGTCTCTATTTTAGCGAGATCTTCTAAGAGCATGCTCCACTTCAGGTAACGGGAGTTATTGGAGCATACTAGGTCCTGTGTGACCATGTGATCCTCTCTAGGATGGTCAAATACTTCATTATAACTATGTAGTGTCAGGCACAATGGATTGTGGTCGCTTTCAATCTTAGCCTTCACTTCCATATCCTCCAATTTGTCCCAGAGCCTTACATCTAGGAGTATATAATCTATCCTGCTTGCCGATCTACCATTATCAAAGGTATTTTTCCCCCTACAATCGGACACTGTCCGGCCATTCACTGCTCTAAGTCCTCGTGAGAGACAAAAACTTTTCAGTTGTATTGCTACCGTACTCCAAGTCTTGATTACAGGAATATCTAGTTGGGGTATACCCCACTTGGAGTCCTCATCTTCAGCCAGGACTTTGTCCTCCTCGCCCAAGGGCTCGAAGGTGGTATTGAAATCCCCGCCTATTATTATATGAGGGGGGTCTGGTAGCTGTTCAATATTGTTCTCGAGACACGATAAGGTCTCTGATGATTTACCCCTTGCTACTCCCCTTGAATACAAATTAAACAAGGCTAGTTGATGGCCATTTTGCCAGGAGAAATCAAGAGCCAAAATATCGTTTGAGGGAATAGACCTTTGCTTAACCGAACAGTTCAGGGTTTGACGTACCCAAATTAACAGGCCCCCCGAGGGACGTCCCACTCTATTGCTAGTTGCCGGGATAAAGAAATTTAAATACCCTTGCCTAAAAATTGGGGTAGTCGACCAAGTTTCTTGGAACATGATAATATCATACTGATTAATAAAATCCCCCCAGTTGGGAATATTTAGCTTATTAGCTATTCCGGCTATGTTCCATGAAATAATTAGTAGTTTTGGTTTAGCCTGCTGGGAGTACGTCTGGGCAATGTCGGGAATGATCAGTGTTTCTGCAGGATCTTCTCCTAGTATTACATTTTCGTTCAATCTCGATAATGACTCAACTTCCTCCAATAATGTTTCACCATCCACCTGGACTCGGCTTTGTTCTTCCAAATCGGAAGTACAAGATTCAACTGGAGCTGGTATGAATTCATCTAACATGGCAATCTTAGCACGGCCTCGGCCCGTCCACCCATTCAGGGTGGTAGAAGAAACATATGCGAGTCAATCACACTCATTCAGATCCGTTAACACAGAATAATGATTATCCAAGCTTAGCCCCCACTCACATGCTGGATTGGTTCTAGCCCTACTATTTCCCACCACTGTCCATTTAGTTCTTAATATACTCGACTTTGCTACTAGACCCCTTCTACTGTAGAAGAAATCCAGTGTCAGTGGGACTATTTCAGCTGTCCTACGTTGTGGAGGAAGAATATTCCGTAGGACATCGGGCAGAACATCAGGGCCCTTAAAGTTCAAGACCACACAATCCCCTTGGAATTTCTTTGGCTTAGTACCTATCCATCTAACTCTTCTTGCTGTAAGCAGATCGTCTGACAGTTTTTCCTTACCCCAGGGGGATATGTGCATATTACTACTCAACCACTGGAGAGCCTTGTTTCTTAACGAGTCAGGAGATTCGATCTGACCGGTTTTGAGCAAGGGTGTGTTAGCTAGTACTAGAATAAGGGGCGAGGCTTCAACAATTAGTTCAACTGGGGCAGATTCTGGGTTTAGGGTCTCAGGGATACTGTTGCCCATTGCTTGGGCTGACTCATGGAGAGGATTCATACCAGGGTTAGTGTCATTCCTGGGGCTAGCGTGTAGAACATGGTCTGATGAAACTTGAGAACCAGCATTCTTGGTCGCCCCTGTTGTTCTTCCCACAGTCTCCATTTGGTCAATTTTTGATGCAACTAGATTTGGTATTTCACCCACCTCCTCATTAGTTTTCTTTAGCAGGGATTCTAGTTTGTTGACCTTAGTAACTAACTGGTCTACCTTGGATATGAGGGGTTTCATTAAACCTAGTAGTTTAGATTCTAGTGTGCCCATGAGCTTAATTAAAAGGATATCCTCCCTATCTTCATTTTCGTACTCCTCTTCCCGTATCCCATCCTCTTTCTTTCTTTTTGCTCGTCTGGGTGGGGTTGCGGGTTTATTTTTGGAAGAGCGTAAGCCACCTCTTCTAGGTGGCGCCTTAGTGATCCCTTTTTTTGCTCTCGGGGCAGGGACAGGTGTTGGGGAGGTAATAGTTTCTATAACTGCCTCCTCAATTGACACAGATTTGTCTTGGTCATCTAAATTGATCAGATCTGTAAAGGGGTCAGATTGATGGTCCATTGTAATCATTGAACCATTAGTTTCTAAATGCTCAATTAAGACTTCACTAGGGTCGGAGACAATAAGATCATCAGTTGCTGACTGGGACACCCCTGATAGATTTATTTGGGCACAGGGTGGCGAATCCCCCGTACCTAGGGAGGTCCTCCGGTTATTATTAATTTTTGTTACTACCTGGACTAGGTAGTTGTGCATAGTATTAGCCGGAGTGACAGGCGTTTTTTGTTTAGACATAATGTACAGACAATAGTTCACAACCAGGCCCCAGCAATGGGTAACTAACAATAGGCCAGTCACACAATAGATGTTAAATTAGTTTACCTTGCCACTAGTCAAAAAAGTTGGAAGTTAGAGGGGTAGCCCAGTCCAGTCTCTCACAGTCTAGAACGGGCTAAAACGGGCCCGCCCTTGGCCCGGGCTTCGCCTGGGCGCTCCCGCGCGCGACTCGCGGGGCGAGAGGCGTTCCTCTCTTTTCAGGCGCCTCCGGGCGCAGAGGTGGCGTCAGGGACGCGACTCAGCCGCCGGGGCACCTGGGAGGTGTAGTCTTTGACCCCCGGTGGCTGTAGGCACAATGGTGGTACTAGCGCGTCGGCCGTTCCCCTCACGGCGTCTCACTCGCGCTGTGCAGGAAGATGAAGGCGAGGCAAGGGCAGAGGAAACAACAACAGCAGCCGTTCCCCTCACGGCAGGTAAGCAAAAGATTCCGGCGTCCCACAGAGCGCTCGGCGCTCCTCTCTTTTCAGGCGCCTCCGGGCGCAGAGGTGGCGTCAGGGACGCGACTCAGCCGCCGGGGCACCTGGGAGGTGTAGTCTTTGACCCCCGGTGGCTGTAGGCACAATGGTGGTGCTAGCGCGTCGGCCGTTCCCCTCACGGCGTCTCACTCGCGCTGTGCAGGAAGATGAAGGCGAGGCAAGGGCAGAGGAAACAACAACAGCAGCCGTTCCCCTCACGGCAGGTAAGCAAAAGATTCCGGCGTCCCACAGAGCGCTCGGCGCTCCTCTCTTTTCAGGCGCCTCCGGGCGCAGAGGTGGCGTCAGGGACGCGACTCAGCCGCCGGGGCACCTGGGAGGTGTAGTCTTTGACCCCCGGTGGCTGTAGGCACAATGGTGGTGCTAGCGCGTCGGCCGTTCCCCTCACGGCGTCTCACTCGCGCTGTGCAGGAAGATGAAGGCGAGGCAAGGGCAGAGGAAACAACAACAGCAGCCGTTCCCCTCACGGCAGGTAAGCAAAAGATTCCGGCGTCCCACAGAGCGCTCGGCGCTCCTCTCTTTTCAGGCGCCTCCGGGCGCAGAGGTGGCGTCAGGGACGCGACTCAGCCGCCGGGGCACCTGGGAGGTGTAGTCTTTGACCCCCGGTGGCTGTAGGCACAATGGTGGTGCTAGCGCGTCGGCCGTTCCCCTCACGGCGTCTCACTCGCGCTGTGCAGGAAGATGAAGGCGAGGCAAGGGCAGAGGAAACAACAACAGCAGCCGTTCCCCTCACGGCAGGTAAGCAAAAGATTCCGGCGTCCCACAGAGCGCTCGGCGCTCCTCTCTTTTCAGGCGCCTCCGGGCGCAGAGGTGGCGTCAGGGACGCGACTCAGCCGCCGGGGCACCTGGGAGGTGTAGTCTTTGACCCCCGGTGGCTGTAGGCACAATGGTGGTGCTAGCGCGTCGGCCGTTCCCCTCACGGCGTCTCACTCGCGCTGTGCAGGAAGATGAAGGCGAGGCAAGGGCAGAGGAAACAACAACAGCAGCCGTTCCCCTCACGGCAGGTAAGCAAAAGATTCCGGCGTCCCACAGAGCGCTCGGCGCTCCTCTCTTTTCAGGCGCCTCCGGGCGCAGAGGTGGCGTCAGGGACGCGACTCAGCCGCCGGGGCACCTGGGAGGTGTAGTCTTTGACCCCCGGTGGCTGTAGGCACAATGGTGGTGCTAGCGCGTCGGCCGTTCCCCTCACGGCGTCTCACTCGCGCTGTGCAGGAAGATGAAGGCGAGGCAAGGGCAGAGGAAACAACAACAGCAGCCGTTCCCCTCACGGCAGGTAAGCAAAAGATTCCGGCGTCCCACAGAGCGCTCGGCGCTCCTCTCTTTTCAGGCGCCTCCGGGCGCAGAGGTGGCGTCAGGGACGCGACTCAGCCGCCGGGGCACCTGGGAGGTGTAGTCTTTGACCCCCGGTGGCTGTAGGCACAATGGTGGTGCTAGCGCGTCGGCCGTTCCCCTCACGGCGTCTCACTCGCGCTGTGCAGGAAGATGAAGGCGAGGCAAGGGCAGAGGAAACAACAACAGCAGCCGTTCCCCTCACGGCAGGTAAGCAAAAGATTCCGGCGTCCCACAGAGCGCTCGGCGCTCCTCTCTTTTCAGGCGCCTCCGGGCGCAGAGGTGGCGTCAGGGACGCGACTCAGCCGCCGGGGCACCTGGGAGGTGTAGTCTTTGACCCCCGGTGGCTGTAGGCACAATGGTGGTGCTAGCGCGTCGGCCGTTCCCCTCACGGCGTCTCACTCGCGCTGTGCAGGAAGATGAAGGCGAGGCAAGGGCAGAGGAAACAACAACAGCAGCCGTTCCCCTCACGGCAGGTAAGCAAAAGATTCCGGCGTCCCACAGAGCGCTCGGCGCTCCTCTCTTTTCAGGCGCCTCCGGGCGCAGAGGTGGCGTCAGGGACGCGACTCAGCCGCCGGGGCACCTGGGAGGTGTAGTCTTTGACCCCCGGTGGCTGTAGGCACAATGGTGGTGCTAGCGCGTCGGCCGTTCCCCTCACGGCGTCTCACTCGCGCTGTGCAGGAAGATGAAGGCGAGGCAAGGGCAGAGGAAACAACAACAGCAGCCGTTCCCCTCACGGCAGGTAAGCAAAAGATTCCGGCGTCCCACAGAGCGCTCGGCGCTCCTCTCTTTTCAGGCGCCTCCGGGCGCAGAGGTGGCGTCAGGGACGCGACTCAGCCGCCGGGGCACCTGGGAGGTGTAGTCTTTGACCCCCGGTGGCTGTAGGCACAATGGTGGTGCTAGCGCGTCGGCCGTTCCCCTCACGGCGTCTCACTCGCGCTGTGCAGGAAGATGAAGGCGAGGCAAGGGCAGAGGAAACAACAACAGCAGCCGTTCCCCTCACGGCAGGTAAGCAAAAGATTCCGGCGTCCCACAGAGCGCTCGGCGCTCCTCTCTTTTCAGGCGCCTCCGGGCGCAGAGGTGGCGTCAGGGACGCGACTCAGCCGCCGGGGCACCTGGGAGGTGTAGTCTTTGACCCCCGGTGGCTGTAGGCACAATGGTGGTGCTAGCGCGTCGGCCGTTCCCCTCACGGCGTCTCACTCGCGCTGTGCAGGAAGATGAAGGCGAGGCAAGGGCAGAGGAAACAACAACAGCAGCCGTTCCCCTCACGGCAGGTAAGCAAAAGATTCCGGCGTCCCGTATCAATGATTGTATAAGAAGGTAAGTATGTGTTAGTATATGTTTGAAAATGTAAGGTGCTCTATGTTTAACTGTATAGACAAGAAAATGGAAGTGTCATTGATTCTTTACAGGACTGACTAGGTGTGTGAGTAACTCCATGGATGCGTGGCAGACTGTGAGTGTCTGTATAGGTGTATGAGTGCATATGATAGTGTTGTAAAGATGAGTGATTGTATGTATGAATGATTGTATGGGTGAATGAGTGAAGGTGTGTGTAGACGTAGCAATCAGTGAGTGCGTATGTAGTAACTAGTATTGGTGTGTCAATGGTTTCAAAAATTATACTCTCTTTTTAACACTGGGTGAAACAGAGGTTATATTAAAATGTGAGGAGATGCATTGTATTGTCACATGAATGATATCATCAGTGATGTGGTCATTGATGTCAAATGAGATGTCATCAGTGATGTCATCAGTGATGTCATTTGAGATGTCATCAGTGATGTCATCAGTGATGTCACTGACCATGTCATGAATGATGTAATATGTGACATCATCAGCAGTGGATTGCGGGTGCGCGATATATAGTTAGTGCAACTAACTATATATGGAATTTCAATGGTTTTGTGTGAGTAAAATAAGGTTTAGTAAATGCTAATTCCTAACTATATATGGTCTATAACCTATGGTTTTTTCAGTGAATTTTCAAGGTTTTGTAAATGCTAATTCCTAACTATATATGGTCTATAACCTATGGTTTTTTCAGTGAATTTCATTGGTTTTTTAACAGCTAATATCTGTAGCTGTAAAATTTATTCTTCTTTAAATCCAAAAATATATTTTATATGTTTATGAATAATTATTTTTTTAAATATTTTTTTTTCTTCGTTCCCGCTTCGCGAATCGGGAACCTTACAGTAAAAAAATGTTCAGAAAAATAAAAAAAAAAGTTCTTTTCAGAACTACCTCCCCGTTATTAAAAAATTGGTACAATATTTGGAACTGTGCCAACCTCTATTTCTCTTACTTCGCTTCCTAGTTCGCTCGCTGGTACGCGAACTGGAAGCGAACCAAAAACAGTAAGTATAAGGGAAGGAAACACACACTTATGTGAAAAGAAAGACAGCTATAGGGGAGTAAACTAGAGATACTATTACCCATAATCCACTACTGATGATGTCACATATTACATCATTCATGACATGCTCAGTGACATCATCAGCAGAGGATTGCGGGTTTTTTGGCAACATGCCTTATCGACGGTTTAATAACGCTGCCTTTTGCTTTATATAAGTTTTCAAATTGTATGAAATATATACCAATAGGTCTTTATGAACCTTTAGGTAGTGCTTTTGTTCATGAGGTCTGGTCGCTTCCATACACATACAGATGTTTCAAAGATGATCAAGAAGTTTATCTGAATGGAGAGGAATGCACTGAGACGCCAGATCATTCACTAATGTGTAGGCACATACAGTTACACGATTCATGCAACAAACACCGACCAAATATGGCTTGCGTGATGCAAGGCACGCCAGTTCCTGCTATCATCCCCACGTTCAAGTTGTTGGAAAATGGTAGTTATTTGATGCTCAATAATGAAGATTGTTCTGAGTTAATTAAAAGTATTCCTTTTATCGTAACAGTAAGTGAACGGGTTATTTGCTGCAGAAATGTTCTATTTCCTCCCACACATGAACATAGGGAGTTTTCAATCTGGCCACAAATACCAACCTTGGGACACGTTTCAACGGCATGACAAGAATAAGAGCTCTTTTGTCTCAGAGAGAGGTGGCCTTGAGTTCGGCCCGTGAAACTTTCGTACTTCACATAGCGAACACCCGTACACAGGTTTGCCTTTCAATTTCAGCAACATGTTTCCGACTATCTTTAACGCATCCTCCACAAAATCCCTGGCACACTTTTTTAAAGTTGTTACCAGTGGTCTCGTGACTTCATTTGAGAAAATCTTTGGAGTCATCCCTGCTCCCTTTCATTCCATTTTCTCCACTCTGGTTCGTGGATTGCATTTTTACTTGCATTACCAGCGGACGCTCTTGTGCTTTTTTACATTTTTAAATATGGATGTCCCTCCTATGCAACCTCCGACCCTGCAGCTGCTGACACTGTTCCGCAATCGCATGCTAGAATATTATGGCACAATGCCGTTGGCGATATTAAGCACGGCATATGGATTATCTTTTCGGTTCTCCTACTTCACCTGTGTCCAGCCTGTATTTCACTGCCTGACCTGTGATTTCGATTGGGCCATTGATTTGTGTCTCTGCAGACCGGTTTCTCCTGACGTCGACTTTAATCAGCTGATGACTCCTATCATTACTCACGAGTTGATTTGTCCTGGCGAAAGGATTATGGCTGTGGCATTGATGCATGGACTACTTGGTCCCTGGAATTTACTGGCGGCAGCACAGTCTTTCTTGGAACACAGCTTTCTTGAAAACCCACCGAGCTGTCCTCTGATGGTGATAGAGGATCCGGTGCTGGGAGAGCACGTATGTTCTTTTCCGCTTTTAAATTGGATGGCTGAACTGTTTTCGGATGAAGACGGTGACTTCCTGTTGGAGGCTGTTGCAGCTTATTTTGCATACACAGTTATGTCATAGACCTTTTTCATGTTTCATATGCTGAGTACTAGCATTTCATTGACAATTCATTGACTTAATTGTCAAGTTTTTATTATTTACCTTGCCTATTGGCTTAAGACTCGATAAAGTACTTGGCTGTTTTATTTTTCTTTAGCATTGAATTTTCCTAGTTTTTAATGCTTTACCTTGCGGACCGTCCACATATAAACTTGCAATCTGCTCTCATGAGATGGCACTTCTATTATCTTATTCAGTTCGTTTCCGGATCATGAGGAGGTGTCATCTAGGTCCTGGATATCTTTACACCGTGTTAAGTTAGCATGGGCTCATTACCGGTTTAAACGCCATTTTTCCTTTTTTGCAACTTCTGCACACGACATTTAGTTGTTGCTTTAGCTTTCCACCTAGTAGTTCATCGTGGTTTACATGAGAATAATATGTTATTGGTCTACTATCTGCTTTACTTGTTAAACTATATCTGTACAGCGAGTGCTAAAGTTTCAAGAACAACACGGTACAGAATTGTTATGAGGTCTGATCTCCACGACTTCATACTCATAACATAAGTGCAACTTCTGCCAATTCTGGGCATGAGGCGGGTTTTATATTGCTTTGCCGAACACACATACACAACAGTTGATGCGGTTCACATGAAGAGAGAGCTGGTGTATGCTGATGTGATTCCTTCAAATCTAAGACACTAAAGTATGGGCACGCCCTAAACCAACACAAAGAGACCTTCTTAGCAAATAATATAATATGTGTATTAGGGAGGGTGAGATATAAGCAGCCGCGGGCCGTGGAGGAAGTTACGGTGAGGCAGGGAGGCGGGGAGGGGGAGAAGCAGGGTGGAGCCCTCTCTACCTTGCCCCTCCCCCTCCCCGCCTCCCTGCCCCACCGTAACTCCCTCCACGGCCCGCGGCTGCTTATAAGTGTTGCTAACTCTTATTCATTTACAGCATGTTAACATACTGTCACCATTCGCTTTTTATGTACTAGTAACTATGCTGGTAATTTTGCTACTGATAATATGTGTACTTGTATTCTCCACCCTGCTTCTCCCCCTCCCCGCCTCCCTGCCTCACCGTAACTCCCTCCACGGCCCGCGGCTGCTTATAAGTGTTGCTAACTCTTATTCATTTACAGCATGTTAACATACTATCACCATTCACTTTTTATGTACTAGTAACTATGCTGGTAATTTTGCTACTGATAATATGTGTACTTTTATTATCTAAGGTACTACGCCTGAGAAGACGGCATTAGTAAATAAACATTTCAAATACACATGTGTTCTTCTTAACTCCATGTTCTGGTTTCTAAGAAATATATAACGACCGACTGTTCATGAGTTCCACGTATCCTGAGGTACTATAAGTTCATATTCTGGATTGTCTAAACATTGAGAGTTTGTTATATCCAATGTGACACTGTACCTAGCTTGCTAAATAGTTTTTGATTACTAACGTGAGTTTTGGGACACCCTAATTCGCCGAGGTTCCAATCCTCTGTCCACAGTTCTGTGTGAGAACAGAAACCCTGCGACAGGGGCACCCCCGACCCTTGCTGGACCTTCATCACACTTGCGATACAACTCCAGCAATGCGCCACCTTTACGGCACAGATACATCACGCATCTGTGCTGTTTTTGCCCCGTGATGCGCCGCATTGTAAATGCAGCACACCATAGGTGACGGAACAGCGGCACAGAATGACTAACACATCCCTGGTGATGCGCCAGTCATCATAAATCTATCCCTATGCTTCTTATCTTGTTAGAGATGAACCGCCATATGTATCATCAAAGTTATTTGCATTTCCTAAATAGCGAACTTTAAGGAATAAATAGCGATTCTTTACCATTCCTAGTTTGCGATGAGCTATTTGCTAATTAGCCGAATGTAGCCCAATGAAGCCCAATGTAGCCCAATGTAGCCCAAAGATGGCCGCCAGACACACAAAAAAACAAATGTAGCCCAAATATCAGCCAGATGTAGCCCAACTATAGCCCAGTGACAGAATGACCAATCAGCTTCGCAAACCTCCGTTACGCGAAGCGGAGCGCTGTTACAGATATATATCTTTTTTTGAACGTTAATTTCTCAAAATCCACTGGAGCACATATATTGAGACCTAGCAAAGGCACATCGGGCTACCAGTCCCTAATATTTTGCCAAGTTTCGTGCAAATCCATTCAGCCGTTCGATTATTATTTTTATTATTTTTTTTTTCCCCGCGGGGCCCTTTTAAAACCTCCACATCAAACCTAGGGGGTCAGCGAGGATCTACTATGCCCCCTTATAGTTATTTCCCCCTTTGTTTTGACCTCCTCTTGTCTCTCGATCCTACCGAGAGACAAGATGGCGGCCGCTACGGACTGTTTGGAATGTTGACAGACGCCGGAGAACCAATCAGCTTCGCTTCACAAAGCTCCGTTGCGCGAAAAGTCCGCGAACCAGAGCGCTAACCGGTCCGCTGTTACAGATATATATCTTTTTTTAAACGTTAATTTCTCAAAATCCACTGGAGCACATATATTGAGACCTACAAAAGGCACATCGGGCTACCAGTCCCTACAATTTTGCCAAGTTTCGTGCAAATCCATTCAGCCGTTCGGGCTAAAAGTGAGGCCAACCGCCCTATGGAAAACTCAATGTTAAAAACACGTTTTGGGACCCCCCTTTTTTCTCGGCCCCCACTGGACGAACCCCCCCCAAATTTTCAAGGGCTGCTCAGAAACAAAATGTGCCATTTTCCTGAAAATTTCAGCCAATTCCGTCCACAAACGCCAAAGTTATTAGACATAGAATTTTCAAAAAACCCATAGAGAAAAAATCCTAACTATATATACCTACTGGCGACCGCCAGTAGGTAATATATATATATATATATATATATATATTCACTGAAAAAAACATAGGTTTCAGGAGTTATATAGTTAGGAATTAGCTTTTACAAAACCTTTGAAATTCACTCAAAAAACTATAAGTTTTAGTGGTGTTATAGTTAGCTGGACATTTTACTCATACAAAACCATTGAAATTGCTCCTATATAGTTAGTTGTACTAAGTATATATCGCGCACCCACAATCCACTGCTGATGATGTCACATATTAGATCATTCATGACATGGTCAGTGACATCACTGATGACATCTCAAATGACATCACTGATGGGGCACCCCCTCAAAAAAATAAAAAAAATAATGAGTGTGTCTGTGTGTGTGGGATGTGTGTGTGTGGGTGTGTGTGGGGGGTGTGGGTGTGTCTGTGTGAGAGGAGTGTGTGTGTGGGTGTGTGTGTGTTAGGTGTGTGTGGTGTGTGTGAGGTGTGTGTCAGAGGTGTGTGTGTGTGGGGGAGGGGTGAGGTGTGTGTGGGGGATGTGTGGGGTGTGTCTGTGAGGTGTGTGTGTGTGTGTGGGGGGGGGAGTGAGGTGTGTGTGGGTGTAGGTGGGGGTGTGGGGGTGCCCTGAGCTCAGTCACTGACGACATCTGATGCTTCCTTGACCAAGCAGAAACCGCAGCCTTCATCCTTCTTGACCTCTCATCAGTCTTTAATACAATCTCCCATCACACCCTCACATCAGACTCCACCATTTGGGCATCCAAGGCACCTACATCCTCTCCAACTGAATGCAGAGGTTTGACCTACCACCTTTTTCTTTGAACCCAAAAAGATCATTGGCGGCATCCCCCAGGACTCCTCACTCAGAACACTACCAGCACAAACTTCCAGAACACCTTGTCTAACATCACCAACTGGATGCAGGCCAACTGCCTGAATCTCAACTCAGTGAAAGCAGAGGCACTCATCTTCAGAAACAACCCCTCACCCTGGGATGACTCCTGGTGGCCCCCGAACTCATACCCACTCTGGCTCCTGCCAACCATGCACGCATCCTCGGATTCAGCCTGTGCAGCCAACTAACCATGAAGAACCAAGTGAAAGCTGTCTCTTCCTCCTGCTTCCTCACCCTCCACAGGCTCCACATGATTTTCCGTTGGATCCCCATCTCCACCAGGAAAGCAGTCACCAAAGTCCTTGTCTCCAGCCACATCGACTATGGTAGCGCACTGTACACCAGGACCACCAAGCAACTACTCAACCATCTCCAAACCATCCAGAGCAGCCCAACAAGATTCATCCTCAATCTCCCCAGGAGTTCCATCACCTTCTCTTACCTCAGAACCCCCACTGACTCCATGTACAGGAAATATGCCTCTGAAAGCTCCTGACTCATGCATACAAAGCCCTCAAGAACTGCTGGCCCACCTCCATCAACCGTCTCCAGACATCCCATCAATCCACCAGGGAACTCCACTCTTCCTCCCTCACCCTGTCCCAGACCCCCCACATTCGCTGGGACTGCAGTGGAGGTTGCTTTTTCTCCTACGTGCCAAGTCACGGAATAACCTCAATCTTCACACCTGCCCTTCACTTAAAGAATTCAAGAAGAAATTCCAGACATGGCTCTTTCACCAACAACATTAGGACCGAGTGGCCGGAGACCCATGGGGTGACAGGCCACGCTTTATAGGAACCCTGTGATTGATTGACAGAGTGATCGATTGATTGATTGAATATTGAATGATTGACTGAATGAATCATAGAAGGCCAACAGTTTAGTGATAAATTTAGTAATGAGAAGTGTAAAAAAATGCATTTGCAGAGAAAGAGACGTGACATAAATTTTAGAGTGGGTGATGTCTGAGTCAAAGATCCTTTGTTGCTGCAAAAAGGAAAGTTGAAATTCAGGGAACCATCTTGTATCATTGAAGTACGAGGCCAGGCGGTGAAAACTAGTAATGGACAATGGTGGAAAACAGCTAGTTTAGTCAAAAATAAACAAGGTCAACTATGATGTATATAATGATCAGGAATTGGGAAGTCAAGAAGCACCAGTGTTGCGGAGAAGTAAAAGAATTTGAAAAATGCAGAGAAGATTGAACAGTTAATTTTGAGCAGTAGTGGATTTCTGTAATGACTTTCAGATGCATATATAAATGTTTTTTTAGTTTTTTTGTTTAAAACAGTGATGAAAAATGGTAACCAGCATGCCAAAGCGTTTCTTTCGTAAGTAGTGTACATGTGTGGATTGGTGTCAGTATAACGCGTTGTATTACAACGCATTCCGTTACAACGCAGATTTTACAACGCGGGATCCATTACAACGGATGTCATTACAATGCATGGCATTACATCGCAGATGCTATTACAACGCATGGCATTACATCGTAAGTATAGGTAAGTTGAATTTTTTGTTAAAAATTTTATTTAGTTTATTGTAAATAATTTTTTTTAAATAATTTAATTAAAAGACATTTAAAAATTGTCATTAATTTAATTTAATAAAATAATATCTATTTAATAAATGTAAATATAATAAAAATTGTAATTAATTTAATTTAATTAAAAAAAGTAATTAGTTTAATGTACATATTTTTTATAATGAAATTAAATTAAATTAATAATATTAATTTATTTAATTTAATTAATTTAATAAAAAATGTTATTAATGTAAAATAATTAATTTAATTTATTAAATATATTTCAATTAATTTTAAAATGGTAAATATAATTTAATTATCCCTAAACCCAAACCCTGCCCTAAAACCTAAAAACACCCCTGTACCCCAAAACCCAAACCCTACCCTAAAACCTAAAAACACCCCTGTACCCCAAAACCCAAATCCTGCCCTAAAACCTAAAAACACCCCTGTACCCCAAAACCCAAACCCTGCCCTAAAACCTAAAAACACCCCTGTACCCCAAAACCCAAACCCTGCCCTAAAACCTAAAAACACCCCTGTACCCCAAAACCCAAACCCTACCCTAAAACCTAAAAACACCCCTGTACCCCAAAACCCAAACCCTGCCCTAAAACCTAAAAACACCCCTGTACCCCAAAACCCAAACCCTGCCCTAAAACCTAAAAACACCCCTGTACCCCAAAACCCAAACCCTGCCCTAAAACCTAAAAACACCCCTGTACCCCAAAACCCAAACCCTACCCTAAAACCTAAAAACACCCCTGTACCCCAAAACCCAAACCCTGCCCTAAAACCTAAAAGCACCCCTGTACCCCAAAACCCAAACCCTGCCCTAAAACCTAAAAACACCCCTGTACCCCAAAACCCAAACCCTGCCCTAAAACCTAAAAACACCCCTGTATCCCAAAACCCAAACCCTGCCCTAAAACCTAAAAACACCCCTGTACCCCAAAACCCAAAACCTACCCTAAAACCTAAAAACACCCCTGTACCCCAAAACCCAAACCCTACCCTAAAACCTAAAAACACCCCTGTACCCCAAAACCCAAACCCTGCCTTAAAACCTATAAATACCCAAACACCCCAAAAAATTTACCTCAGTACCCCAAAACATATACTCCTATACTCATACTTATTTAAAAAATCACTTAAATTAATATATTTAATTTATAATATTTATAAACAAAAATAAATATTTTTTTTAATAATTAATAATAATTAAATCAATTAAATAATATTAAATGAAATAAAAAAAAATTAAATACTTACCAATACTTACGATGTAATAGTATGCGTTGTAATAGCATCTGCGATGTAATGCCATGCATTGTAATGACATACGATGTAATGGATCCCGCGTTGTAAAATCTGCGTTGTAACGGAATGCTACGTAAAAGTTGCGTTGTAGGTGTAACGGGGTGTAGAATGTAATGATGTAGTGGGAAACTACCTTTAATTCAATTGGTGCTGATCTCCTTGTCCCTTCAGACCTACTACTTGTAGTCAGTGCTTTCTTCAATGCACCCATATATTTTTGAAACTATATCATTGGCTGGATTATATGTCTTCAAAAGATAGTCTAATATATTTTCAAAATGTGTATGGTACAAGGAGTTTCATCTATGCCCATTGAGACATATTTAAAACATAATCTAAGACTTAAATCTGTTATTACATGTGGCCTTGTCTGAAATGTGTTATTCAGTGTCTGCATAAGTGCTGCTTCCTAATACCTTTGATATCTATAATTAATTGAACAGTGAAGAATATAGAATGACTTTAGTGGAAGATGCAACTGAGCTATGCAACTAGCCGTGCTGTGCTGTGCTGTGCTGCATGACAGAGAGAGTGGCTGTGCAAAAAAATCAAGATATGCTGCATTCCTGATCTCTTCTAGTGCTGGTGCACTCTGTGCATTTTCATGCATGATTATGTGTGTGCATTAAGGGGCAGCTTCCTGTACCAAATATCCTTTACATCCTTTATCCTCTCACTGGGGATCTTTTTGCCAACATCTCTCTGTCCAATAGTGAATAAAAAAATTTACTGCACCCTTTGATGACTGATAAATTCCCCCTGAGAGAGCAGGAAGGCCCCCGTTTGTTCTGCTTTGAACGTAGATGAAGCCAAATTGAAATATTCATGGGCCTGCCTGTGTTCACAATCACTTTTAGCCTCACAGACAACTGTCATAAGTTGTTGGCAGAATTTCAAATATGCCCCTATTCTTTTTAAATTCTGTCTTTGAGGCTCAAATTCTAATCGAATGTGTGATGTCAATGTCTGCTGAGGGAGATTGAACCGGAAACAGAAGGTTCCTGTCACAGGCTGATCTAGGATGTTATCTGCCTTCCTTTTTGAAATCTCCACGCCTTGTGTCAGAGATGGAACATGTCTGGCTGACACACCTTGTAATTGTGGTACTCTGGATGGTAGCAAATTCTGCATTTAAAGAATTGTTCCTTCTCTCTAGGGCAGCACACTGATTCTTAAACAAGCCCCTCGTGTCTAATATTACACACAAGTATTTATACTCCAAATCCGATCCAGCCAGGACCGGTCTATGCTCAGAAGTGGGCGAGCTGCTACACCCCTTGACATCAGCATGGGTTTTGTCTTTTTTAGGTTCAACTTGAACCTGTGGGATGAGAAATTCAAAACAGTGTCACAAATGACCCGCTGCAGCCCCAGCTTTGTATAGCTCAGCAGAACAACATCAACAGCAGACAATAGGTGGAGACCTTGAAGCCAGCCATCAGCGGAGAGCGTGATCTAAGGCTATTCAAACCTGAGGAAATATCAGCCCCTGTCTTTCAAGTTCATGACGCCAAAGCAGCCAGCTCTGCTCTTCACAGAGCAGAGTTTGGGGATTTGACAAGCCTGACGACCTTTGCAGATCCAAGCATGAATCTTTGAGAGATCTGGTGATGTTACTAAAACATCCCTCTTACCCCTCTGCTGTTGGATATGGGCAAGCGGTCGACTGGAGATGTATCCAGGTTACGCCCATTGCTCTTCTAGGCTCCCATCAGGCAGACCTCAGAGCTTCTCCCTATGCCGAAGCACTTACCGAGATCATCCGCCTAGATACCGGCTGCAACAGAGGTTGGATTTCCAATGTTAGAATAATGCTGACAGCTGTGGGGCTCCAAGATCATTGGAAAAGCCAGGAACCCCCAGGGAGAAACATGCCTAAACAACTCTATTGGGAATGGGTGGACCAACTGGAAAGACATAAACCTAATGTGGGCAGACCATCAAAGGAATTTTATTTACATAAACAAACTAGATGTCTTGAGCCCTTTCTTGACATAATTCAGGTCCCTAGAGACAGGATGTGGTATATACATTTTAGGTTTGGAACTCTGCCTGTCCGCAAAACGACCGTGAAACGGCACTCATGTAGGAAGACATCAAAAGATTGCCCATGCTGCAGAGCCCCGATAGAAAGCATCACCCATATAATATTTGCCTTCCCAGCATATAACATCTCGCGGGCCAAAGGGCTAAAATCAATTTGTCAACAATTGGGCAAACAGGACTACCATGAAGCCCTGCGCATTCTTAGGTCTGATCCCAAACCTCTTTTTGTTTGTTGCCTAGCAAAGTTTCTTGGCCAGGCATGGCTAATCAGGTGGAAAGCCCTTTCAAGAGTGGCAGAGCTTCAACTTGAATGAGGTTGTGACGAATTTGTGTCACGACTCTAAGTCTGCTCAACCAAATTACAAACCCAGATTCCATGCACAAGCATTTTACTTGTTAATTTTTGCTGCTACTCCAGGAAAATCCAAAATTCTTCAGAAAATTCAAAATTAACTATAACATTACAAAGGCTCGTTTTCAAGATGAAATGCTATCTGTTTTTAAAAATGCTGTCTGATTTTATTTATATTGTACATATTGTATATTTTTATTTTATGTATCAACTTTTAACTAATTGAATATGACAAATGTATTGTTTGTGCCAAGGGTTTCACAGGCTATTATATTGTATTGTCTGTTCATACAAGTTTTATGACATTGTTCGGTACACTCGTCTTGTTTGTATTTCTCTTTTAATAAATATATTTCTATAGCTTTTATTGCAGGCATTTTTTGTCAAATAAAGCTTATACAACAACATTCATACATCCTTCTGGTTTTTCGTTCTAGGCAAATATTTAATACTCACCTCCTTTACCCACTGGCATGCCATTTTCCAATCTCTGCACATCTGCACAATCTTACATCATATGTATAGGTCTTCTGGAAACAGTTTTCATTCATGAATCCTATAATTTCCTAGCCACCTAGTTCATCTGACATGCCAACGCCACCATATTGGATGGCTTCATTCTCCAATACCAAAGAAGTTCAAAATAAGAGGGACAACCTTTTCACCTGAACATACTCAACAAGTTACTCAGTTACTCATGTCATACAACTAACACATTCCAAAACCAGCACACTCAACCTTGTCTTCTCAGCAGTACAAACACCCCCATTCTCCTCTTCAGCACAAGGTCAAGGTCAACAGAATGAGAAAAACAAAGCTTTAAATCCTTCAGTGACTTCTCGAAAGACAACTCAATGCTTTAACTCTTCTCTCACCAGAGCAAGGCCACAACCAACACTAAGAGTATTCTAAACAACTGTAAATCTTTTTGTAAAACATCACCACCCCAATTAAAACAGGCAAGTGCAAGACAAAGCATTCAGCACTGGTGTATACTTTGTTGACAATAAATTATTCATTTGCAGATGGGAAAGAAAGTGGCAAAAAAATAGATCTCTTGATAACCTCATGATACTGAAGTTCCACTGTATAACACACAGAAACTCAACACATCAGCCACATTAAAGTACTATATCAACAACAGGAATGAAGGCCCACATATTCCTCAACTCCACAGACAACTGCAAAGCCATCAACCTCCTATTCCGTTAAATACACAGAAGCTCGAACAGTAGATTGACAACATCATTCCTGCTATAACACTTAAGCCCACCCTGCCTATCGATCCAGCAATGGCCAGCCTTCAAAGCCTGATCCATTAAGAATCCCACTAAAATACTGAACTCTCTCACAGTCATTTCCCGTGAAAATGCTGTTAAAGTTGTCTCTGAGGACATCCTCTCACCCTGCTTACCATTGTCACCTCCTCCCTAACTCACCGCATCTTATCAAAACCCCTCAAGGCAGACCAGATCCTCCCACTTGGAAAGAAACCTACAGTAGACCCCAATCTCTCTGCCAGTTAGTGGCCCATCACTCCCCATCACTTCTCTACATTTGAGGAAGCAGTCTATTTCCAACACCAATATCACAACAGTGCTAACCAACTCCTACTTCACTTTCACTCTTTCTACAGATCATGCTGCAGCACTGAGACCACTACCTTTCTCATTGTAGATAATGCTTGCCTGAGGACTCATGAAGAGTACCCTGCCTCCTGATATTGCGCAACGCCTACGCTGCATTTGATACGGTCGACCTTTTTACCCTCAAGCAATCTTTGGAGGCTTGAATGGGAATCCTCAGAAATGTCCTTCAGTTGATCCCCTCCTACCTTTCCAACTTACACCAGTTTTCTGACATGGTTCACTGCAGAGTGCCCTAGGAGTCCACACCTTTTCCACTTGATGATCTATTCACAGATAACAGTATCAAGCCTCAACAGTATGCTAAGTATATATATATATTCAACACCTCCACCACTACCTGCCTTTTATACAGACTTTGACTTCCAATGCCAGCCTAAAGTGCCATCCAACCCAGGCAGATTTCCTGGTATTTACCAAGAACAATAAACCAGATACTGTGCTCACCTGGCTCAATGATATGAGCTTTTATGAATACCAACCTCAACTTTCACCCAATGCAGAGTCACCAACCTCATCCTCAAGGAACACATTGTCAAAAAAACAAGAAACATCTGCTGTTCAAGCCCTTGTACATGTGAATCAGGTAACACCCTGCTCTGCTGGCTCACAGATTTCCCATTGGCATGCCTTGCAGTCAGTCTCTTCCATTGCCGATAGACATATAAACTAATCACTCACAACCAGATAGAACACCATGGCCCCCCCTTGATAGCGAACACCATCTTCGACCTGTTGCGTCATTTACAAAACAATGATTATCAGCACACTTGCAGCCGAAACACCATCTCACTACCATTGAAGAAATCAGGTTCATTACGGTTACCATTATCAGAAACATTTAACTGAGGATCTAACATGCAAAATGTTATTCCTTTACATTTAGGGGAATAGCACAATAATCATCTATGCAGAAAGTTTGTAGAGTTTACGTGTGAAGTGCTGAAGACAAATGAATTGTAATGTAATGTACTTTATTATCATTCATGTTTCATGCAGTATTAATATAATGATGTCATATTTTGAAAATGACTGTGAGGAAATAGGGTGTATTTTATGGTGTGGTTGTGCTGCCTCACCATGTAATAACCAACCCTGGGCGTAGTTCGCGAAGTGGCGCCACGCGTAGCTACACAAAGTGCACTTCTCACTACACGAGCTACACGTAGTACTACGCGAACTGCGTAGTACCCTGTTCGAGATGATTGCACAGTGCCGGATGCTTGTCCGCACTGTGCAATCATTGAAAACGGCATCTTGCACAGTGTGAGCTGTTTTTTACTGCCGCTCAAGTAGAATTTTACTCGAGCATCAGCTTTCTCAACGCGGACTGGTAGTTTCTCATCGCGAGCTGTCACGAGCATACGCGACCACCCGCAATGAGAAACCTGACCTTCCCGCGTTGAGAATCTCACCGGGAGGTTTATTTTCCATGCTTGCGATCGGCAACTTGATGTTGCTGATCGCGAGCGAGGAAAAAGTCTCGCCGGGATGTCATTTTGCTTGCTCGCGGTTGCCAACTTGACGTTGAGGACCACGAGCAAGCAAAAAATGACCGCTACGCTACGTGAGTTTGCACTGTGCTACGTGCAGTTCGCGTAGTGCGAAGTAGCGCAAACTTTACAAACTACGCTAGTGTAGTGTAGTGCTTTGACCAGGGTTAGTAATAACCATACCAAACCTTTTGGGTCCTGTAGGTTTTGTTTGTGAAAAGCTCAGTGCAACCCTGGGTGGCTGTGGGTCTGAGAGATCAAGCAAACACAAAGGAACCAATGTTAAGAATGTTTGTTTAAGTTATCCTGACTGCTCAGCTACACAAAAACAATTGCAGTAGAAATACACAAGTCAGTCAAGATATAGATTTTACAAGTAAATATGCAATTTTTCCTTATCTGTTAGCAAGCTTTGGCAAATTCAACAAAGATATGGGCTACCAACTTGCCCCATCAGGCTTCTTAAGTTTTGGTGGTTGTGTGCTAGGAACAGGTGGCAAGCTTGCTGACCTTTGGAGTTTCTTGCTTAGGCTGGTTCATAACACAGCTGTTCCATGAGCAGGATACAGCAGGAACAGTCTCTTCCACTTTAGTAGCCACAAGATCCAACAGGAGCAGTCCATGTTAGTGCAGCCGCCCTCCGGTGGGTCCTTGGTGCAGCAGGGCAATGCTTCTTTGTACCACTTCTCCAGTCTATTGAGATGTAAGTTCTGGGTGCCAGGGGTACCCTACATACTTATGACTACTAACCCTCTTGGGTCATAAGTCATCAATCAGTACTCCCCTGCCATCCCTGTCTTGAGCTTTTCTTTCAATCTGTAGCCCATCTCCAAGTAGCCAGCCTCAAGGCCTTGGCACCTGGTGTTTCTTGGCCTTCCTCTTCCCCTTTTCCCTTGAAGGATGCCGTTCAGGTCTTGCCTGATAGTGTTTTACACTGTGTTGTGGAGGGTGTGACCGTTCCAGCGACAGGAGATTTTCATGATTTCTTCATAAGCACAGAGTTGGGATGTCTGCTGCCACATGTCATTGGTGTTTAGCCAGCTTATTTGATGGCTTTTCCTCATATAGGTGTTTATGAAGTTCTGGACTTTGTTGGTGGCGGTCACTGTTGTCCTCCAACTTTCTGCTGCATTCAGAAGGGCAAATTCTATGTTGCAATTAAAAAGCCTGACTTTGGCTTGCCATAATAGGTCTTTATAGAACCAGATTATCTGTAGCTGAATGAAAGCAGGCCTTTCTTTGCCAATTCTAGCCTTGACATTGGCATTGGTGCCACCCTCCTTGTCTATGACACTACCCAGGTAGGTGCATCGCTTGCAAGAGTGACAGCAGCTGTACTGGCCATGTTAGCCTTCATGATCTTGGTTTTTCCCTTGTGGATGTTGAAGCCAACGTGTGCTGCTGTGGCTGATACATTATTAGCCTTCTCTTGCATCTGCTTATAGGTATGGGACAGTAGGGCCAGGTTATATGCAGTAAAGTCAATGGCAAGCATAAAGAGAAAAGGCGAGCACAATAAACCCTGGAGGGGACTTATCCTCACTTAGAAGGCTTCAGGAGTTGTCCTCCTTACAGGTCATTCCCTCATAAGAGATCCTGATGAGTCTCACAAGTTTATCTAGCACATCCTAGTGGTGGAAACATTTCTAAAGGGTCTTTCTGTCCACACTGTCAAATTCCTTCTCATACTGTACTGGGTGGATTGTGTAGACTTGCACTGTTGTGATAATACAGTTAGTTCCACCCACAGATCTGTATAGGTTGTGTATTTCCCTCCATGAGTTGCAACGGCTCTGGGCTCAGTGAAATTGACCCACTTAAAGATTGGGGGCACCAGGACATGAACTTGTTGGCCTTCACGTGGGGTCCGGGTGAAGTAGGTTTGGGATTGGAGTTAGGGTTAGGGGTCATCAGGGGTATGATTCTTTGGAAGTAGCTATAGATTTTCCCCTGTGGGAGGGAGCCCAGGGATTAAACTGAAGTACAGGGTGCTGTTTGTCAAGTAAGCATGGCAGCGTCCCCCAGGGCAACGTTTTTGGGACACACAAGATCTTGCCCAGTGGCCCCTATCACAGGGATGCTTAAGCACCCTAGAAGCCCAAATAGACACACAAATGGAGCATCCCTAACTTAAATGCCATTGTCAGTGAGCACATAAGCCACAAACAGCAAGCTTTACCGGATACTCCAGTAGCATGACGAGAGTTATGGACAAGCTTCCCCATCTAGTCAGTCAGTCGCTATTCAGGTGGGTTTCTCCTCCTTTCATAAACAAGACATATTATCCAAAGCCCTATTGTTGCAGGCGCATAAAACGGAGCTCCAGATTGACCTCATACAATAGATAGGAACAGACTAAGCTCAACAGACCTCACATTTCACCGGACAGACGCAGGCCAATCTTGCTTGTGCACCCAATTAATGGACAAACTGATTTCACTTCCAAAAATCCTATGGGCATTACTAGACAACGTTAAGAATAACAAATCATCAGAGACTAACCAAAAATAAAAGGGAGCAGCTGCGATTAGACCCTCAACAGCACTCCAGTTGATAAACTCATGCCCGGCTACAGATATCCATTCCAAGGAAAACGTAATTTGTTTGACAAACTTACAGCCATCCGTGTGCACTATTCAGCTAGACTTCACGGCCCATGTCTCTGAAGAGCCTGCCCTCAGCCCCCTTCAAGTTTATAATTCTCCTGTTTCAGGGCTGCTTTCTCTCCCCTGAAGGGCAAAAAAGAAACTGAGAAAACCCGCCAAAAATGTGTGCCTACGAAAAAGACACAGGGAGCTATAGGCCTAAGACAAATACGCTACCAAAGATCATGAAGAGCTAGTCAATTTATTTCCAATCTTTAACAAGAGATACAAACTGGGTATCAGATCTAATCTAATCAACTCAGATGACAAGGAAACATTGGTCAGCACCCAGAGAAAGGAACTGCCTCCCACTCCATGAATCACTCAGAGCCAGCAAAGATCACCAAACAATGACTCAGCACATGGCATGCCACGTGACACATCATCGTCTTCAACCTTAATACCAGCTGTGCCTGAATGAATGGCCGAATTTCCATTGTAATCCCTGGCCGGCTCAGGAAACCTCTCTATTCCGCTGAGTACACATGCTCCCTCTCAAATCGGGAGCAAAGCACAGACCTAACAACAATCTCTGGCTAACTCTCTAGAGCTGAAGCACCGGCCCCTTCAAATGGGGCCGACACCACCTCGGTTCAGCCTCCAGCATCTGTCTGCTAATCGCAGATGATTATTCAAATTGGACCTACCCGGTGAAATATAATGATCACCGTGGCCAAATCCACGAGGGACAACAACCACTCCGGGACCGCACATCAAGTCCCAGCCTGCCTCAATCCAGAAAATACTCAAGATCCCACAAGAAACTGTAGCCCCCTGCTCCACCAACAAGTATGGTCTAACCAAAAATTTGAGCCCAGGACACCAGCTCCATGAGATAATAAGGATGTTGGCCCACCAGATCTTAATAACTGTGCACTTTAAAAACTTCAAACCAGAGAATCCTCTCACCCCGTCCCATCAAGGATTGGCAAAAAAAGGGCAGAAAAGAATCAGGCTGGCCTAATATTTATCCCTCACTACCCTTCCAGTGGCCACGCGGACATTCTGAACAGAGGGATCCTGCTTGAGATCCGGTCAATTGAAGCTAATTACTGTCCCCAGATTTAGACGAGATAGCTGGGTTGGAAGAAGCTTCCTTGTACATGCAGCATGAACCTGGAATCAGCTGCCTTTTGCCGTAAAAACGTGTCCATCTTTGGAATCCTTTAGAAAGGAAGTAAAAACCTGGCTGTTCTCGGCATAACTCTAGAAACCGTTCTTGAGATACGAGGATCTATCATAGCGCCAACACGCCCACGGGCATTTGCGCGCTTTACAAGTTGATAAATCAAATCAAATCAAATCTAAAACTACTTCATCACATCCTGTCGCTGTCACACACCACCACCGTGGAACTACACTCCGAAAAATTAGCCTACATCCCTGGTACACGGGTCCTCAAATCTACCATCACACAATGCGACTCAAAAGCAGCAAACAATGCCATACTGAAAGAAGCCTCAACCTTTGATTAATGGGGCACAGTACTAGCACCTACCTACCCACGGAAATATCCACACATCTTACTTGAGGCCCCTCAGACAATGCACACTGAAGGGAGCTTGGGGCGTATTACACAACTGGTTTGTAATCTCATTGCTGACTACAAACCCCTCTGTGGTGAAAAGGAGTGGATCATCAGATGGCAAGCAGTAGCGGAGTACGGCAAGGGGATATTCCTGCATCCAAATCCTAGTGGAAAAAAGCCACAGTATGACCCAAGCACATGGGAACCCCCAACCAGGCCGATCACCTAACTCACCCAGACCGGGAATTTGGCTTTGAAAGATCATCTCTCCATCCTCTCTTGGAATATGTTCGGGCTGGCCTCAACACTTCGCTCCAATCAGGGGCATGAATTTTTAAGCAGGTACAACATTATTTGCTTGCAGGAGACATGGGAACTGACCCCCATTTTAATCTATGGGTTCCACAGAGTCTTCCAACCGGCAAGGCAAACAAGCCTATTTGGGCGGCCCTCGGGCCGGTATCCTTCTGGAACAAACAGTTAAAGCAATGATCTCCTTACCCACGCAGGTTCAGAAGAACATACAGGCTTTATCCATCGAAGGCCTACAAAGTGGCCAGAATTTCTTCTCCTTGATTTTTATTATCTGCTATTTAAATCCACCCAAAATATCAAAAGCACACGGTATGGGGGCCCTGTGCTCGCACATCAAGGAAATTATTGAACCCAATCTCAAACAAAATTGAACTGGTAGGGGACTTCAACACCACACTTGAGCCTTCGTCACAACCCCGCCCAAAGGAATAATGAACAAATGCAATTCAAAAACTTACTTACCACAACTGTTCTAAAATCAGCAGACAGGACTCCATTAGCTGCTCACCCCATTGTTTATGAATATCTTGACAATTGATTATATCTTCATGACAAGTGGCTTAATTAACCTTCTACGGAGCTTTCACATTGTAAATCGTACAGATAGGGATCACAACCCTCTGGTTGCAGGCTTGAATTTAAATGACCTGGTAGCAGATCCATGCCAAGACCTTGGCGATTAGATGGGAGACAAACTGGCATGATGACCTGAGAAGCTGTCTTCAGGAACACGCGGGAAACTTCCTTTTAACAAATTGGGACCAGCTGACCAGAGAGTTGGGAGTTCCTTCAATAAGACAATCATGCGGATCAAAGTAGCCCTGTATAGGGGCATTCAATGTTTCCCAAACAAACCACTGGCATCATGATGAATTATACTTACTTGAAGGAATCTGAGGAAGAAAACCCGCCATCTCAAATGAAACCCAACATCAGGAAACATTTTGGTAGCAAAAGAAGCGAGGAATGCTCACAAAAAAAAGTTTGGGCCTTGAAACAAGCCCAAGAAGACAAAGAATGGAACACAAATGTTTTCATGCTCAAAGATGGATCCCTAGCTAGATTCTGCCAATGTATAAACTCCTTAAAATCCCTTGGACTTCCGAGATCTAATGCAGTTCCATCAGCAGCATGAGAGAACCAATGGCAAGGATGGCGGAGGTGGTCAATCCACTTGTGAATCCTGTGCTGAATTGTTCCTTGACCAGCGGCGTTGTTCCTGGTGTCTGGAAAGAGACGAGGGTGGTTCCGCTTCTCAAAAAACCGGGCCTTGACCCTGACCTTCATGCTAACTATCACCCGATCTCTCTCCTACCTGCTTTTGCTAAAATCGTCGAGAAGCATGTCCATAAGGTCCTCTATGCCTTTCTTGAGTCACATAGCCTGCTGCATGCCACCCAGTCTGGCTTCCGTACCAACTTCAGCACCGAAACGGCGCTTCTCGAAGTCAGTGAGGCTATCAAGGATGTGCTGGATTCAGGGGGCAGGGCCATGTTGGTCATGCTTGATCTGTCGGCGGCCTTCGACACCGTCCCTCATGAAGGTCTTCTCCGCAGACTGTATGAGATAGGTCTGCGTGGGACGGTGTTGAAGTGGTTTCAATCTTACCTGGCTGGTCGCCGGCACGTGGTCTGGGCCCCCCCTTACTCAGCCGAAGTGCCGCCGCTGGAGGTTGGAGTACCGCAGGGCTCCGTGCTGAGCCCGACACTCTTTAATATCTTTCTGACCCCTTTGGCGGTGCTGGCTGAGTCCTTTGGGGCCCAGATAATATCATACGCCGATGACACCCAGCACCTTTTCACGTGCGCAAAGGGGGCTGAGTTCGATGGAGAGAGTATCTGTGGCTGCCTGGGAGCTGTATTTGAATGGTTTCAGGGTAATAGTCCTAAGTGTAACCCTGGAAAATCTGAGGTGCTCTTTTTTGGGTGCCAATCTGACCCGAGTTGGCAGGAATGGTGGCCGCATGACATGTTTCCACCGGCATCTTCCTCCACCGTGGCGAAAAACCTGGGGGTCAAAATTGATAACGGCCTGACTATGAAAGCCCAAGTTCTTGGCCTTGTGGGCGTCTGCTTTGGCTTGCTTAGGATGCTTCGGAGCTTTCTCCCTCTGCTCTCATTTGACCATCGAAAGATTACCGTCCATGCCCTCATTGGCTCGAGGCTGGACTACTCCAATGTTCTCTACCTGGGTTTGCCCGACTACCTGCTGCAGCGTCTTCAGGTAGTCCAAAATTCGGCGGCCCACGCCATTTATGGTCTTCCCCGCCGTGCCAGTGCCTCTGACCTTTTATCCACCTTGCACTGGCTCCCTGTCAGAAAGCGAATTGCCTTTAAGGCCCTTACTTTGGCCCACAAGGCGCTCTATTCTACTGGAGCGACCTATATCCGAAAAAAGCTAGCCTTTTATAAACCTACCAGGGCTCTGAGATCAGAAACTCTCTCTCTTGCGATGGTGCCAGTGGTGAAGAAGGCCCGGACTGGTGGACGCTCCTTCAAACGTCTTGCTCCTCAGCTCTGGAACACTCTCCCCTTATCACTCCGCAGCACTGCCAATTTGCTTGCTTTTAGAAAGGGACTTAAAACCTGGTTGTTTTGTCTCTAGTCTTCTGTTTTCTTTTTCCACTGGTCCTATTTCCTGTTGTGTTATCTGTTAGTTGCTGACCTGTTGGTCTGAAAGCGCCGGGACACTTCTTTGGAGTAGCTGAGCGCTATACAAAACCCCCCCATAACATAACATAACATAACATAACATGTGAGAAGCCAGTTTTTGACCCCCAACAAACGGTTACCACGGCTTTCGAGCTCATCGGACACAGAAGATTTACAAACACCATTCCAACACTGGAAAAGTACAAGACTTATAAAATATATGAAACCAAGCGGTGTGCCGGTTCCAAACGGAATGCTGGCCAGGATCTTTCAATCCACCCCAGAGGCTTGGCAGTGGTTCTGGCCCCACTATTCACCACTGCCTACACCCTCGGAAGGGTACCTGATGAATGGAGGGGCTCAATATTTTGCCAATTCACAAAAAGGGAGAGTATCTAAACACTAGTAACTATTGCTTATATCACTATTAGTCTTGGAAGCTACAGCATACACCTTTATCCTTGTGGAAAAACTGGAAACCTGGAAGAAAGATAACAAATTGCTCTGCTTCTTTCAAACTGGCTTTCGTGGAGCTACTTTGTTGACCTAACCACAGCTTTCAATAAGGTTGGCGGACATTCGCTGTGAAAGAAACTTGCAAACTGGGGCATCCCACCATCACTTCTAACGGCCATAATATCACTCCATTCAGAAACCTGGGTACAGATAAAAAAGGACCCACATCTCAGTCAGCAAACATCAAGACACCCAGAGGTTTGAAACAAGGGTTTCTGCTTGCCCCTCCTCTTTAATCTGTATACAGCAAACCTGGGAAACGCCCTAGCCAAAAGCAGCCTGGCTCCTCATCAACTAAGTAACCGACCTTTACACATTATGCAGTATGCAGATGACATTGTCATCATGGACAACAACATAGTGGGTGTCCCACGAGCCTTGGCAAGCTTAAACAAATATATAGTACACTGAACCATCTCATTATCAACTCCGATAATACAAGATCGTAGTAGTAGATTGGCAAAAGCATAAATATTACATGCACTATAGGTTGTAGGAAAATTAACTGTTTGCAGAAATACAAGTACTTGGGGGGTCTGGATCACAGAAACTGCAAGTCCCATTGCCCACCCAAAAAAGTGACCAAAAAATCAGCGGCTATCACGTATGGTTTAATAAAACTGAACAAGAAGCTCAAAACTCCCTGAGCAGAGTGTATTAGGAAAGTTACCCAAGTTGCGCTTCTTCCAGCATCAAGCATTTCCAGGCCAATGCATGGCCTACAATAAATTCTTTCAACTGCCAAAACACCTCTCCAGGGCAAGACTCAGGTTGGAGCCCGGGCTAGTCAAACCTTCACTTACCCTTGAGGCCGACTACTTGAAATACTATATTTAAATCTTAAAAACGCCGTCTGTGCAACTACAAGCAAGAGTCTTGGGTACACCCATTGTGCTGCTGCCTAGCCCTAACAATCAAAAGGTGGAATCTCCCTAGATAATTATGCCTATGTGAAAAAGCAAACACCTGCCTCGAGGCCTCTACTATATGCTTCACACAAAGAGAACCTAACATGGCCCACTGTGGAAGATTGCACAAACAATCAGGCAAGCCGTACACCCCGCCTTACAACTGCACCTTGGCCTTGAATAGTGCAAATGCTGATCCCAGATTACTTCAAACAAAGGGCTTCAAAAGGGAACAAACCAAGCCTAGGAAGCTTACTGGTCGCGGCCACCAGACAATCAAACCTACAAGTCCACGGAGCAGTATCCCCAGATGGCTCTCATAAGTCATATGTGATCATTCACACATCTGGATTACCAGGGCATGAATTAGCCATGTAAAAGCACCTTCCAAAAAGAAAAATCTCAAAATAAGATGTACTGCAATTAAAGCAGCCCTGGTGCCCGGAACATCCTGGGCTGTGATAATCCCCCGTTGGAAGGGGCCACAGTGCTATGGTCCAACCCACATTTGAAAACAAGACCTGAGACAATTGCTGGCACTTAAGAACCGTATTTTATCAACTTATTTTGCTCTACAAGAACATGTTTTTCCTTTTTAATTTGTAATGCAATGGTTTTAGTTAACTTATGCAAATAAACGTATTCACTGATTCATAGTGCCTGACTCCCTGTCAATTCAAATACCGTTTGCAAAACACTTTCAGGACTCAATAATGTAACACACACTCCTGCAGCCTTGCATGGTGGTTTGTGGGTTCCAGTCCATCAGATTCCCTAGCTTGGAGCCTGATGGTTTGACAGACGGGTTATGCTTTCTAAATCTTTGCAATTTGTTGCAATTCAAGTTGTAAAAACATACAAAGAGGAAAGTGTAACAAGGTAGATGTAGAGGAAGGAAATGAGGGTGGTACAGGCTATAAAGAGGGCTGGTGGGGGATAGTGATTGCTTGTTAGAGTCTGGAGATGGGAGCACCAGAGGGTGGAATTCTGGTCAGGGGAGGGTGGATATGGATAACAGAATCCACAGGGGAGTTGGCTTTAGGATGGTTGAAGTGATTGTAGGTATCAAGATAGCATTTTAGGGCTAAGGTAGCAGTCTGAGAAGTGATTCAGGTATTACAGCAATGAAGCCAGAACAACCTCCTGCAGCTTAAGGACCCTGCCTTGGTGAGAGAGTAGTGTCTGCTACATCTACCCTGAAAGCATTGTGGACATTGCTAAGCCTGTTGAGGGTTGGGCTAGTATGGTCACTATGATGAAGGCAGTTGAAGGGCTGCAGAGCTTGGTTTCCATGGAGGAGTGGAAGAAATGATGCCACCTTGTTTGAATGGTTTGAGGGAGAACAAGGCTGCAAGGTAGCATGAGAAAATACTGAATTATGAGTAAGTTGAAGCTGGAGATTTGGAGGACTTGGATATCCTTGGGACCCACGTGATAGGGCAACTGAACACAAGGGGATGAGTGGCATAGGTGGGAAGAGAGCCAGGCACACACTGGAGCTCAGTATTACATCCCAGGATGTTTATGGGTGTCCTCTTTTTGCCAGTTCCTATCTGCATGGTGGTGAGAAGGTGAACACCTGAGATGTTTGCAGATCCCCAAAGGGTGAAAAGAGGTGTTATTATTTTGCAATGCAGCATTGCCATCATGTATACAATATGTACCCATGAGAGGGAAACTTTTGGGGGCTACTGTTATTGGAGCCATGTGCTGCCCACTGCCCACTGCTGCCCACTGCCCCTTCAAGTAGACTCAACAATTGGATGCAGTGGCAGGTTGAAATTCCAGAAGGCCTTTAATGTGAGTGATTATAGCAAATTGGGAAAGGTTTCTTGATGAATCTTGGCCAGTTTTCAAAACATGGAATATAAAAGTCAATAAAACAGCAGTATCATGAGATATGTGGAGATATAGGCTGAGAGTTCCTGGATGTTTTATTTTATGGTGCGGTGATAGCAGGTGGCCAGAAATTATACATGTGCACATAGTTGCATTTATTGTTAAAACAATACAAGAGATTGAGAGTAATTGTGCTGATCGGACTCACCTGGAAGAGTTTAGCACAATGTGTTAGAACCTAGCCTGAGCAAGTGACAAATATGTGATGTGGGCATACGTGTGGTGGTGAACATAAAGGGAGGATGTGACCTAACTGGAAGACGAATTACATGCTCCCGGCCTTCAAAGAGGGTCAGACAGGAAAACTCACTCTAATGTCCATTTTACTGCTTAGATTTTCTGGCAGGTAAAATAAGGGCCAGTGCTCATGTACACCATACATCTGGGTTCAGGAGCACTAGGTCACTTATGTATAGATAGAAGAACATCTCCCCTGGAGAAACCACTCTGCCTAACTAGTAATAAGGCACTAACTGGGCTATGAGTATGTGGACATCTAAACTAGTCTGTGCTATAAAGGACCATCTAGCACTTTCATTTTCATAGATTTACCAAACCATTAACCAGTGTTATCATAGCTAACTTTATAAGTGTTTTAAAATGTAGATGAGCGTATCCTTAAGATCCGTGGGAGGCAGACTGCAGCCTCTTTTTGAAGAAGGACAGTTGTGGTTCTAGGTGTACAATGATAATGTGAGGTGTAGCATTGGAAGAGTAAACGTTTAATTGTAGAATGAAGCACAAAACTCAACAATGGCACATTTTATTGAAAAGTAAAGTAATCAACACTATGATCACTGGGCCACAAAGCCACAGAAAGGGAACTTGACTGAATGATAACCTGGCTGTGTTGAGACAGGTCAATAACTGGAAAAGTAAATGATCAAGTAGTAGGAAAAGAGGGAGAAAGTAAAGTAGAATTAGTTTGAGCAAACATTAGGTGAAACAGGAACAATTTGCTGATTGATATTCCAATTTATCAATTAGCTATTTCTTTTGGGCCCTCACATACATAATACCTTTATAATCTGCCACATCATGCAAAAAATCAACTGTCCTATGCAACAACTCTGACTCCTGAATGACATATCCTGCATCAAGCATACATGTTCTCACAAAATCATCTTCGATAGATAGATTTGGAAACTTGAAGCCCTCAACCACGTAATATGTTTGTACCAGGCATGCTATAAATATGAGATGTCCTCCACTTTTTAACTGTGATGTGACATTTTTCAGGGAGCTGCAGAATTCCTTTTTGTTGGTCGTGTGACACTCCAAGCAATGTTTCAAGAAGAGGCAGTCAACCGGGGGCAGGGTCGTCGGAGACAAGGGGTTGCAATTGTTGACATTATATTTAAGAACTTTTGTGGTTTTTCCTCGCAGCACATCTTGCTTCTCCACCCATGTTTCCCTAAAAATAAAGATATATGTACAGTTAGTACCTGTATTGGTAATATTTAATAATGTTTTTTTCTCCAACTGATGAATCCCTCTTGTTCTATGTAAAGCCGCATCATGCACTTACCTTAGGCCAGGCCCTGCACCCTTCACTGTGTGAATGCCCATCACACATTCTAGTCCCTTTGATTTCTTAGTTATATTATGTTATAACTTATTTAAAATAACCAGAACACGATAGTGGTGAAAATATTGTTTTTTGCTGAGTTTTTACTAGGATATTTCAGTGTTTTTAGTTTTTTTTTTTACATTTCCTCATGTCTCATTCCAAAACTTCAAAATAACATCTATTTCGCCTTTGTTATTTTTAATTTCAGTATTTTTTTTACATCAGCATGTGTTAAGGCTTTAGAATGTAATCTAACTTATAATATGACTTTAAATTTTGAATTCCTGGGGTTAATTGATATTATTTTTAATTGGGCTAATGTCCACCCTATGGCTAGGTTGCAGGGCCTGTCTTTTGGCCATGCCCTGCAACCAAGCCTATATATGGCCAACTACCTCGGTGCTTGGGTTCCAGCAGAGTGGGAGTATTATTTTTTTTAGTAACTCTCACAGACATCAGATCTCAAGCTTTTTCCTCAATATACTTTGATACTATACTTTTGATGAAGCTTCTAAGGTACTGCCTTACAATGGGGTGGACGCATGCAACATGGGCACCACAAGTGTACCACAGTACCTCACGGGAGGGCCACACTGGGTTGAGTGATTGTACAGCGATATCGCTGACCTGATAAAATGATTTAATTTATTACGGGAGGGCTCTCTTTGGGACTCCTCCACACTCTCAACAAGTGCCTGGGTGTCAGGGTTTCCCTGGCCTGCCACCTGAGGTTCCTTAATTTTGACTCCATTTTACATTCAAACTCCATTTTGTGTTGCCTTTACGCAGGCTGCATGATTCACGAAGTGTTTCTGCCCTTTGGACTGCAACGTGTTGAAAACCCCCTCTGTCCTTGTCTTGAAACCCATCTCAGACACCAGCTGGTCTAACTAATTCTTGTCTGGAGTACCTAATCCTTGTATCAACTATCTGTTAGCCTTTAGTATTCTTCTCTTGTCGTATCTTATCGTTTGGCCTTCGCTATTCTCTCCCTGTGTTTTCCTATTCCACAACCTTTTCCTTTGAAGCACGCAAACATGTCCTGCCATTACTGATTGACCTGTAGGTGGTGTAATTGATTGACTTATCGGGTTGGGCAAGAGCACGACTCAAGGGGGATGTTCTGGTTACATGATGCCTTGTTTTGAATGTTTTCCTATTCGCTAATATTTAGCAGATCTTGTATGTCCATATTAGGCATTTTGAATGCTTGCAAAAGCTAGGACTGCCCCTTTCTTTTATGCTGAGTTTGTAACCCTAAGCATTTAAAAGGCCTCTGTGTTGTGTACTCTTTAGACTGCCTCATTCAGTTGCTAAGGCTTCTGTGTGACGTAGTCTCACTTATAAGTTTAATAAAGATGTCTTTTCATATTTCAGCTTCTGTGCCAACTTCTTTATTATCAAGTACCCCTTAGAATGAAGACTTGAGTTTCTTCAAATCGCGCGGCCAACGTGGGATTCATCAGAGAAGTGACTTTCTGAGGGAGTGATCTTGTCAGGAGACTGAAATCTACTGAGGAGGACAGGACAAGACTCTACTACGGAGGTACTCTGTGCACAGGGATTCTGGAGATTCCTTGTCTCTGCATTCCAGTATATTTCTGATCTTCCTGATTTTGATCCTCCACATGATGTCACTCCTGACTGAGAACCTTTTTGGCGTGAGTATTCTAAAAGAAAAAAGACTGTTAGTTCATGTAGAACTTGGCAGTTACTGTAGCTTTGGAATTTTGGAATTTGTGTTGGCCAACTTTGAGTTTAATATGGATTTGATATGCAAATTGCAATTTGTGTAGGCAGGTAATGAGGAGATTTTTCTCCATCTGGTTTTGTTGAACGGTGCACGTACGAAAAGTACATTAAGCACTACTTTGATTGTAATACTTGCATATTCTGCAGTATTTTTGGCATGCCTGTTTTCAAGCTCACATTGAAGAATGTGTTGCTTTTTCTGAAAGGTACCATGGTGTGATGTGAAGTAACTTAGCCAGGTTCCCCTAGAGGGAATATCTAAATAGGTTTAGATTTAAAAACATATTTCTTCCTTGGTGATTCTGTATCCCAGGGAATTAAAATATGACATAATACAAAACAAGGATCCTTTGTTCTGTGCATTTTTTTTTTATATGCAGAATGATTTTTTGGTGTTCTGCTAGCCAAAGCTAGTGAATTGAGTGTATTTTCGTTTCTTGGATATACATCAGTCTGTTGGGCTGTTTTTTCAGTCTTTTGGAACATTATTGAGAAGCGCTTCTTGTAAATATGGCTTACAACTAGTATTTACAAATGGTTTGGTTTAAGTACAGTCTGTGGGCTGTCCTCTGTTTTGTCCTGAGTATTGATTTGTGGGTTAAATGTGTGTTTAAATGTCTATGTGGTTTTCCCATTAGTGCAACTTCTGTAAGTGAATAGCGATGGCGCTATTCACGAAATAATTGGCTACAGCGCGCCCTATTGTGTGTCCTGAGTGTTTGACACCTTTCTGTTTATGTCTGAAATGAGCTCAATGTGTGGTTGTGTTTTTTTCTTGAAGTTTTCAATCTATTAGGCAAAATATCTAAATGCTTAAAAACTAAAATTAAACAATTCACATTCACTAGGAATTAAAAAGGCCTCAAAACGAATTGTGTGTTTTGTAGAAAAATAAACTTATAGCATTTTTTACTTACATACATTGTATTAGATATTAACAGGCAAACACTTCAGCTGGAGTACATTTTTTGCTGAACTCAGACGCATATTATAGAACACGCATTGATGTGTCGTAGTTTGAAAAAGACTGCCACCATGCTCATGTTACGATACTGAGAGGAGAACTTTTATTGCCACTGAGCAAATAGCTGTCTCCTTTGTAGGTCACAGAATAGACAGGAATATTTACTCAAGCCTGGACTTTGCCATCAGTTAAACACGGGTGAATGTTTACATTTCAGAATGTTGTTTTCAAAAGGTTCCAAAAATAAGGTTCATTATTTTGTATTACAGGAAGACATTTCAATTAAGGGGTTTCCTCTCTTTAAGCATTTTTTTGTACGCATATTCTTGGTTCTGTTGCTAAATAAAAATCTTCCTTTTTAGAAAGAAAAAAATGGCGCAAACATTTTGTCATGTTATAAGTTAGGCTTCTGTGCTTATGCTTATAAATTAATGCGTCTAAAATGATAGTCAAGTGTTGCAGCTTGCTTTTATATGTGGTATTATCAAACATGATTGGGTTTATTAAAAATAATTATTAATTATGAAAAATAATTATTGAAAATAAGTGCTACAAAATTCTTTTTTTAATATTTACAAAGCTTAATACTCATACTGTGACCTCCTAGCATTATAATTTGATTTACGTTGTGTTGTCCTGCGTAATGAGGACATTAGCATATGGAATTTTACTTAGCGCAGGCGTAAAAAACTCATTTTTCTAAGGATTTATATGAGATATGTCTAATGTCCAATCTCTGCAATGTGTAAAGAACATTCTGAGGATGATTAATATGTAACAAAATTATAGGATATTTATTTTTAAGTGCCCCAAGTATCAAAATCGAATGTGTGTAAAATAGACCCTTTGGTGGTTTCGAAAGACCATTCAAACAGCATTCTTGCCATTTAAAATAGCTTTAAAGTGCCTTAGGCTTCAGTAAATTCACACATTTAGGTATAATATATATTTGCAGGTTGTTCCCATGTGGGGTTGCTTTTTATGGCTCAGTGAGCCAATGTGCCTGGTGCAAAGGTTTGAGTGTAATATCAGGGTTGAAGGTTTTAACTCTAAGCTAGATCTACTGAGACGTTCATCCATTTAAGGTAGATGAGCTGAGTACTGTTGCATAGGGTAGTAACACACATTTGTTCTAAAGCTGGTATGTTGTGTTATTAGGTTCTGTGAATTATTCACAGTAACTGTTTTAATAATCTAAGTATAGAAATAAATTGTAGCCCCTAACAGAAGTAATATATATATATAACATGTGTTTTTAAATAGAGTGAATTATTGCAGGTTAGGCGGAATTAGGAAGGCCTTTTGTCTTTGACAACTCCAGAGTGAGCAGAAGCTGGGGGCTACGAGAGCTGCAGAGGCCGGCTCAAGTCGCGCTGAGGTGTTATCTTTAGTTTCCCTGTAAACAATGGAAGGAGGCTGTCATGTCGACATCTGTGACCTCGTAAATTAGGGCCTTGTCTCTGTGAAGTGCACAATGACCTTGCTAAGCGGGCCTCTAAAAGGAAGGGTTTCTGGTTTCTCCGTGAGAACATCAAAAAAATTAAAGAACTTAATTCCAAAAGGACGATATGAAAAAGGGTTTCTTTGAAAGTCCCAACATCATGCTAAATGCTCTGCAGAACTGATATATTTGTATCTCTGCTCTGGAAAAATAATGTCCGCTAGTTGCTTTTATTTGACAGAAAACTAAGTATTGCATTAAGTCTTCCACAGAAAATAAGACAAAGCTCTTTATTAAAATTTTGAAAGCTACATGCCTAAGTGAGAACGATTTGCCAATTAAGAATAAGTGGAAATTGTGGCGCGAGGCTAACATGGAGTGTCAGTGAAACAATTTTACTTTTAAAAAGTTAAAATGGCTTAATGTTGCAAGCTCACTGACAAGATGGTAACAGTTAAGTAATGGAAATTTATTTTTGTGTCTGTTCATGTATATCATGTTTTGTCTTCTGATTACAAGTTATAAAAGATATTTGTTTGTTATAAGAAATGTCTCTCTTTTGTGTGTTGTGTATTTTTTTTTTTTTTGCTTCTGCCCACAGATCATTCATGGATTGTTCTGGGTGATTTTAAGGCTGACAAGACACGTGAGGTTGAAAAGAGATGTGTTTTTGCATAACTCCTTTGGAAAGAAATGTTTATGTGCTTTTTATGTTTGTGTATTTGGTCCTATCATGAATTTTTCTTGTTGGTCCTGTATGGCAGAAGTGACATAGTAGATTGTATTGATAGCCGATCACCACTTACTAGTGTCCAGCTGTCAAAAGGAGGGTGAGGAAAGTAAAAGAAAGTGAGTTTAAGAAAGTGTGAGGGAAGTAAAAGAAAGTGTGTAAAAGAAATTGTAATTAAACCTGACAAATTAAGCAGGCCTGAATATTGGGTTTTGGGCTGCAGGTTCACAGTGCATAAAGTACATGACATGAAGTGTGTGCGTCACCGCTCATTTATATATGCTATTGTTTTGTCTATTCTTTTTGTGCTTGATATACAGCAAGTATATCTGATGGCTTGACATGTGCGTTTTTTTAAATGTTTTGCATGTGTTTGTTTTATGTTGCTGCTTTTGATACTATTACAAGTTTACCTGTGTTGTGAAGGAATATACATGACGATGCGTATCGCTGCACAACAGGTGGGTAGATTTGCTCTGACACTAAATTTCACTGATATGATATTCTCATACTGTAAACAAGACAGACAACACTTCATTAGTGTATGTCAAATTTGGCTATAATGGTATTTGAAGAAAAATAAAAGAGATATACAGGATCAAAGTGTGTCACCTGCTGTTAGTCACGTTACTGCCCCCTTCCCTTAAGGAGCAGGTAGCCCTAGATTTATGTATCCTGATTGGACGTAAGGATAAATTATAGATCTGTGACTCTTGTACATGGTGACCTAATTTCTATATCACATTAGTCAGTTTTGTTTTGCTTCCTAAGTAGTGTATGGCTTTGTACCATAAAGGAAACAAGGTTTCATTTTTCCCTGAAGAAAGGAACTGGAACATTAGCTGAGATTACTGTATATGGTGTAGCGGCCAGCGGTAGAGTTAACATTTGTGAACTATTTTTGATTTTTGTTCACCGAAGTAATTTCTTGTTCTTCCTATGGATTTTTCTTTTGTCACTTCTCCCCTGACCGATGTCGCATCGTGCCTAGTTATTGGGGATTTTTGCTGTGTACTAGTTCCATTTCCCTTTTCCATATTCCTTTCACCAGTCAGCTTTTATTATTGTAGGTGTATTGTTCAGGTTCACACTTCCAGATTTCAGTAATGTACTAGGAACCCCTATATTATGTATAATTCCCTTTTGTATGACTAGACTGGTTTTCAAGAATTTTCTTTAGGCCTACTTCGATGTTTTCCAGTCTGACTGTCAGGGTAGTGATGGACTGGTTAACTGACTCAATACTATAGTAAGATGCGTTTTCCACCTCAATAGGAGATACCTTACATTTATTTTTTTGAACATGACAAATTTTCAATGACAATTTTAATTTGGATTTTTACCCTTTTGTTCCTTTTGCACTATGATACTAAAATTGATATTGAGATGAGAACATAAAGAGATAAGAACGGAGATCATGAATATAGTGAAAGAAGAAAGTGAATGGAGGGACAACAAGGAAAGGGAAGATCATGACAAGGAGAAGTCACATAGGATAGCCTTACTTACTGTTGTAGTTAGTTTGTGTCAGTTGATGGATTTGCTGTAGAATGATGAACATTGGTGTAAGGGATTTGATCATGTGGAATAAGGGATTTGACCAAGTTGCAGTGTTTGTTTGATGTTCATGGGGGCTCATGGGGATGACATGTAATCAACACCTCCCTGTGTTCTGCCAGCCAAGATATTCCCTGTGTAGGGGATCGGGCTATACCAGCCCTCCTATACGCAGAAGATGCAGTATAGCTAGCACGCTTTAGAAGCTTTTGGATTCCTTTGGGGCCTTAATGGGATCCGTGGATCTAACGGTTAACATAGCCAAATCACATACTATGATCATGGGCCAGAGAACAAAGAAGCCTAAAACATTCTATGTTGAAGGTGTAGACCTGTCTAGAGGGGAACTCTTTTACTTATCTGTGGGTATTGTTTGATGAGAGGGGTTTGTGGGTATCTCAACAGAAAGCTAAAAAACATTCTGTGGCAAGATCGATACCTGCCGTTCATGGTATTACACAGCGAGCCAATCAAAGCCATGCTTAATATCTACAGATCCAAATGTATTGCCATCGCAAAGTATGGGTCTGCAATCTGGGGTTATAAACCAGTAGGGGGTTGACAAATAGTCAAAAATAATTTTCTCAGGGACCTGCTTTCGCTCCCTTAATCTACCTCTACGTACATTGTACATCAAGAATTAGGCCCTGGCTTTGTTTCAGACTTGATAGGTCGGGCGCTAGTTGTATGTTGGCTAACAATCTGGTTTAAGCCAGAATTGGTATTGAATCGAGAGATTGCCCGGGAATGTGTTTCCATGGAGAGAGCAAGCTGTATTCCATGGCTACGATATGTTAAAATGACTTTAAGTAATCTAGGGTTAAAAAACACTTTTTGAACATGATGTTTTAAGAGAGAGAGGAGAGTGAGATAACAAAAACCTCAGTCAGAGTATTGTGGAAAAGTAAATTTTGCCATGTTCTGTGTCCCTACGCCTCATCCATCATATGTTATGTGTGCATGATCAATATGCATATGTTATTCCCCATTTCTGATTAATGTGCACGTTATTCAATTATAAAGCCCCCGTTTCCAGGCCTCAAAAGGGCCCGGACCACAGATTCAGCTCCTGTCTCCTGAAAGCCTCGCTGAGGAGCGATACAGCCCCCACCTGTATCCTCGACCCTTCACTTACTTCCTGCCCTGCAGTGCCCGGTGCACCCCGGCTCTGCCTCTGAGTCTGCCAAAAGTATGTTATAGTTCCAGCTATCAGTTCAGTCCTCCTCCTCTGCATTCCTAAGCTACTGAACTGCATCTATAGTTTCCGTCATTGTCTAGCCTTCTCGTCTCCATGTTAGAGAAATACTGTATTTAATGGTCATTTAGTATTCTTCATCACGCACTACATGTAGAATAATGCATGGTCCAGTCTTAGAATCAAGTTAGCTTTTCCCCTCATGACTTCTAGTTTATATCAACATGTTCCCTAAACAGTAGATATCAGATAGGGTTTAGGTACATGTCGCTCCGACCCTCCAGACTTCAGTCTCTGCTCCTAGCACAGAGTTCGTAGCCCCCAGCTTCTCCTAGTAACACGTCATTGCCAGTTTTCGCGCACCATTAGGTTAGAGGTCCCGGCTCCTTAGGTAGCCCCCTCCAATGTTTCCGCCCATTCATGACATATTCTGTTACGTTTTTGCATCACATGTCTAAGTAAACTCCCAGTTACACCTCTTATTTCTCTTATCTCTCGCGACTGCTACGCGTCACGCCTTCTACTCCACCTACTGTAGTATTCTGTTCGAACTGTTATTTATAATGTTGTTTAATGTATTTCCAATGTCGTGGTATGCCTGAATTGTTTTCCCAATTGTTATTGTCTTTCGTGTATTGTATTGTGTTCCGATTCAAGTTTAGAATGCCGCTAAGCTATGTTAGACAGTATCCAGACCATTTGGTTCAACAAGCATTTACGAGCTGCAGCCAAGCAGAAAGTTCGTACCTGTATGATATGTTGTCAGTTTAATCCAGGTAAAAGTGTTCCGGTGGAACAAGGTGGTTTCCAGCCCCCTGACCACCCTTTTGAGGTCCTCCAGATGGATTATATTCAAATGGAGCGATGTCGAGGTTTCAAGTATGTCCTTGTAGTTGTATGCGCCTTGTCCAGATGGACAGAAGCATATCCAGTCCCAGATTACACAGCCGCGACCACTGCCAAGCAGTTGGTTCGTGAATTCTTCCCTAGATATGGACTCCCTAGAGTCGTATATTCTGATAACGGCCAGCCATTCTCATCTGAACTCATGAAACACGTTTCCCTGTTGTTAGGGTACCAGTGGAAGTTCCATTGTGTACGCCATCCAGAAGCAGCTGGACTAGTCGAAAGGCATAATCAGACTCTGAAAATCCGTATAGCAAAAGTATGTAAAGACAAGGGTGTGGATTGGTTAGTAGCTTTGCCAGTCGCTCTGTTTTACATGCGTATGGTCGCACATTCCAGATCAGGTCTGTCCCCGTATGAGGTCGTTTTCGGCCGCCCCCCTAACATGTGGGGTACTCCTAGACCCCGAAGTATTACCGATGTTTCATGTAATATGCTGACAGATTACCTAGCTTCCTTGATGTCTGCCCTCAACTCATGTCGTTCACAGGTTGCCGCCGCATTTCCAGACAATACCGAGGTGGCACCGCACGAGATCGTTCCAGGCTCCCTAGTGATGATCAGAAATTTTGACAGATCAAGTCCGCTGGAACCACGTTGGAAGGAGCCACGTCAGGTCCTCTTGACCACCCGAACTGCCGTCAAGTTGGAAGGCAGGAAGGGGTGGGTCCACCTTTCTCATGTAAAACTTTTCAAAGGATCGAAACCAGTCTTCAAAAACATTTCCAAGAACATTTCCCAGGATTCGAAGGATTGCCAGAACATTGTTTTAAAGGACTGTCCCGCACAAGACATTATTACAACCCCTCCCTTGTTAGAGAAAACTCTGCAACAGGAGTATAAGTTAAAGCTCAGGTCTAATAAGTCAGCCAGTTTGATTGTATAAGTCCTCCCCTAGGTGAAACGGTTAGACTGTTTCTGACATGTATAAAATAGACCCCCATAGTGAGAGAGTCAGTCAAAGCTCAATCAAATGTATCATTTTTCTGAGTTTCATATTATTTCTCAGCATAATGATTTCCTGCACCAGCTATGCTTTCTATCTGTGTTTTTCAGTTCCTCATGTAAATATGTCTGCTCATGCTACAGTAGAGCACACGTTTAGTGATCTGCCTCCTCACGAATATGCATACCGCCTCGCTATGCGTAATAACACATTTATCCGTATGCTACATTATTCGCATCAGACCAGCAATGCCACTAATTGTTGGGTGTGTGGTCGACTCCCCCCTTTCCAGACACCGAAGGGAGTTCTGCCACTCTTTCCTTATCCATTCTCACACAATGGTTCGTGTGGAGCATGGTCCACGCTGACGTCATCCTCAACAGATATGTCTTTTCTTAACAGTACATGTTTCCCAGACAAGCAAGGTTTCCCCCACAGAACAGGTATAGATTTAGAAAATGAAGTATATAATTTAAGAAATTATTCGTCGAATTTCATGGTTCTGAATGTTCAGTCTGATACTACTCCAGACTCACCCGTTATTTCAGTACTACCAGTCAAAGGCGAATTATGTGTCCGTAGTTATGGTTCTGTACACATAGGTCATAGTGAATGTACTACTGTTATCCAGTATAGTGACAGTGGGAAATCTATTTTCAAAGCTTCACGTCATTCTTATTTTATTTGTGGTCAAACTGCATATGTCCGTCTGCCCCTCGATTGGGAGGGAACCTGTTACATTGCTTTCCTACTGCCACCTGTTTTTCTAGCCCCACCTGACTATCATAGGAATTCTTTCTTAGTACACACTAGACACAAGAGAAATCTCCCGATTGTCGATTATACTGAAACTGCCGCAGAGCAATTCATTGATATAGATAAAGGTGTTTTCCCTTATTTAGGCACAGTTGTAAATAGTAAGCTAATCCGTAGGTTAACAAGAACCCTTGAAGCAGTAGTAGATGAGACTGCCTCTGCTCTAGGTAACTTAACTGAAGAACAATCCTTTATGAGAATTGTCGTTTTACAGAATCGTCTCGTCCTTGACGTCATACTGGCCGATAGGGGCGGGGCCTGTAGAATTCTCGGATCCAGTTGTTGTATTTTCATTCCAAATAACGCGCCGTCTGTTTATTCAGCTATAACCAGACTCCATAAAATTGCCCATCTGTTACACCAAGATCCAGGCACCTGGACATGGTCCGGTTGGTTCTGGAATATAATTTCCGCATGGGGTTGGAAAGTCCTGTCCTTTTTAGGTATTGCAGTAGCGATCATATTTAGCTGCTGCCTCTGTATACAATGTGGCCCTGCGATTTGCAGCATGTGTGCTACCTCTTGTATTCCCAGTCCCAAGCCCCGTTCTAAATCCCGCTCCAAGACAATTCGAGACGAGCAAATGGTACTGTATGAAATGATAGACGGTATCATGAATATTGATGTTTCCTGATGGAAACGTAGTGACAAGGAGGGAATGTGGAAAAGTAAATTTTGCCATGTTCTGTGTCCCTACGCCTCATCCATCATATGTTATGTGTGCATGATCAATATGCATATGTTATTCCCCATTTCTGATTAATGTGCACGTTATTCAATTATAAAGTCCCCGTTTCCAGGCCTCAAAAGGGCCCGGACCACAGATTCAGCTCCTGTCTCCTGAAAGCCTCGCTGAGGAGCGATACAGCCCCCACCTGTATCCTCGACCCTTCACTTACTTCCTGCCCTGCAGTGCCCGGTGCACCCCGGCTCTGCCTCTGAGTCTGCCAAAAGTATGTTATAGTTCCAGCTATCAGTTCAGTCCTCCTCCTCTGCATTCCTAAGCTACTGAACTGCATCTATAGTTTCCGTCATTGTCTAGCCTTCTCGTCTCCATGTTAGAGAAATACTGTATTTAATGGTCATTTAGTATTCTTCATCACGCACTACATGTAGAATAATGCATGGTCCAGTCTTAGAATCAAGTTAGCTTTTCCCCTCATGACTTCTAGTTTATATCAACATGTTCCCTAAACAGTAGATATCAGATAGGGTTTAGGTACATGTCGCTCCGACCCTCCAGACTTCAGTCTCTGCTCCTAGCACAGAGTTCGTAGCCCCCAGCTTCTCCTAGTAACACGTCATTGCCAGTTTTCGCGCACCATTAGGTTAGAGGTCCCGGCTCCTTAGGTAGCCCCCTCCAATGTTTCCGCCCATTCATGACATATTCTGTTACGTTTTGCATCACATGTCTAAGTAAACTCCCAGTTACACCTCTTATTTCTCTTATCTCTCGCGACTGCTACGCGTCACGCCTTCTACTCCACCTACTGTTACGCCTACTGCAATGTAATGCTATGTGTTTGCGCCATGTATATAAGTCAATGTTTTGTTATTAAATGCTAGCGCGCTCATCCCAGATCAAGCCCCGGCAGCTGCTGGGCCCCAGTTGTCCTGCTGGGCCCTGTCACCTCTGTTCTATGCAGGTTGTCCTGATCCTGTCCTTATGCTGTAATAAACCTGCAGAAACTCCTACTACCTCGAATCTTGACTCTTATTTATTGAGCTATCTGTTATGCTATAAGTCTAGTCAAAAATAGGGTATTATTTATTTATTTACCACAGTATACCACTTGCTAAAAATGTCACCACTAGTTGATACGTATCTGAATATTGTCACTAAGCCTTACCACAACTTCCTTATTATCAGATTTTGTTTTAACCTTATGCAGAACCTCAGGGTTGGGGAAGGGTGAAAGACTTAAGGCCATGCACATGTGATATTTTTTCTACTCAGAACACCATGCACTTTACAAAGTTTTGAGATCACTCTAGCGATATGCATAGAACGTTTCTAATACATGTTTTGAAGGGACATGGCTTCACTCAGGTCAGACCTGCACTAGTATATTTGTAGATGCTGTATGACTCTTGGGAGACTTTTAGTGGCCGCAGTTAGTTTCTGCCTGACTAAATTAATTTGTCTGTATTCCCTCCTGAGAAGTTTCGCTGGAAATATAATCTGGATTGTTTGCCTTCTCCTGAGATCTTATAGAGAATTATTATTATTTTTCTTTTCTAGCGGTAGCTTGTTTTATCTGTTTTTATCGATTTGGCAAAGACATTTTTTATAGTACCTTATTGTTGTGGTATATGCTGTACTATGTGTACTTTTATGGCTTTTATTAACCGAATAGAGTGGTTTTGACTAACAGACATATAATCATCGAGCTTCCTCCAAAGGATAGTATTTGATTGAGTCTTTAGGTGGAATGTGCTGAGGGTATTTTTGATAATTCTGGTGAATTGCGGCTAAGCCCACCAGTTTTGTACAATTAATTGATGAGAATCTTTCCATTCTCATAGAACGGATCGAATATGGTGTGAAACAGTAATTTCTCTTTTTATTGTAATTGGGATACCAGTCTCAAAATTGTGGGTATGAGTAATGAGTTCATTTTTTAAAAGCTACATGTCCGCTAGAGCTCAGATTATATAGAGTAGGTCATGTGTCCATTTCTTGATGGGGGTCGAGTTTATATATTAGAACATTGATCTGTAAGACATTTGAAATGTCCAGATCACCAAGCTTAAATGGAAATTTAATGGTTGAGAGGGGAAGGGATCAGAAGGAGGGCTATGGCCCTTTCTCACTGCTATTCATTTTTCTGCAGAGTCATTAAAAATATTTTTCCCTTCAATCTTGCATTTGATATTATGCCAAAGAGAAGCAACTGAGGAGTTTGATTTTGTTTGATTAAGTTTGCAATCTAGTTTACAGATAATATGGGCTGTGCTTAAAAAATTATTAAGGAGATAAGGATGGGGAAGATAGGTTGAACCAAGGTATGCCTTGTCTATTTGGTACCTGTGATGATCCGGTAAGTTAAGGCCATCAAGGTGTTTTGGTAGTCTGACTTTCTTAACTGCCGTCCTCAAAGTTTGAAAAGTATCATGATATCCAGCGTTTTAAAGGAATCATCAGATAGAAGAGAGGGGGACGTGCTTATGAGGGAGTGATCGATGGAAGATCACCCTTCTGATGGTTTCTATGTAACCTCACCATGTGATGTGCTTGGGGGCCATTTCTCTAATCATTCTTTAATGTGTAGGACTGTTTATTTTCATTTTATCGTATGGATAGCATCAACTTATTTTTTCACCCTATACCCAAGTATTTCATTTGCTTGCTTATGTTTTAATCCTGTATTGCTAGTTGATGACGTAATGCAATGGTAACTAGGTTGGAGAATTTCTGTCCTGTCTTTATTGAGGTTTTATACACAGATCGGTGCATATTCGTGTATTGTGTCAAGGATAGCTGGCATGGCCAATGTGGCTCATTCTGGAAATATCAGTACATTGTCTCCATATGCTGTTAGTTGTTGAGGGCCCACTGAAAACATTATACCTGGAATATTTATGTTCATTCTTAAGCTAGTGAGGAGGGTTACTAACCCCAATAAAGACAGTAAGAGGGAGAGAGGACAGCCCTACTTGGTACCTTCTTTAAGGTTGAAGCTGCTGGTTAATTTACCATTTATATTTATTTGGACTGTAGGATGGTCATATAGAGATATATTAAGTTTGCATGTTGTGCCCTAAGTTGAAATCATCTAAAGTGACTTGTAGAAAAGTCCAGGAGACTTTTCCAAGCACTCTTCAGCATCTAGTGCCAAGAGATGAGAGGGGTTCCCCAAGGTATTTGCTTTTTCAATAGCATGACTGAAGAGACTAATGTCTGCACTGAATCTGCCTTTAATACAGCCAGTTTCTGAAGGCTGTATAATCAATTTAAGAATTGGTTCCTGTCTAAGAGCTATTTTTTCAACAGAGTTGCAGTCAGTATTTATAAGAGATATCAGACAATAGTTTGTCAGTATTTTGGGATCTTTGCCTTACTTTGGGATGAGTATCATAGTTGCATCTGACGCTGTACCGATGACCGCCTGTGTGAGTGATCAAAATGAATCTAAGGAGGCTGCAACTAAGATGGCCCGCAAGTGCTTTAAAATGTAGAAGGGAAGCCGCCAGGTCTTGAGCTTTCCGTGTTTTTTTTTTTTTGATTTCAAAATATTTTATTTATAAAGAAGTGTCAAAGAAAATAAGGAACAAAATACAACAAAAGTGATACAATTGAATCAAGATAAATACTCAGTCAGGGGATAAAAAATAAGATGTAAACAAAATAAGCGCATAAAAAAGTAAAGGCAACGTAGTATATAATACAGAAACTGAGTAGGTAAAACTTATCATCAAAGCAGTAAATAAAAGTATCACTATCAAATTTTGAAATAGAGATAGGGGAGGAAATAGCAGAAAAAGAAAGAAGAAAAAAAAAAAAAAAGACAGAGCACTAGGAAAGATGAAAAAGGATAGAGGAAGAAAAGAGAAGAAGGAAGAAGGAGGATTCCCACAGGAGTAACCCATCAGATAAACTCATAGAACACCACGGAAACAGACAACTCAAAAAGGATACTGAGCAACCAACCCTTTTGATGACAGATCCATATAATCATCCAAAGCTTTCCAAACCCCACTAGAGATAGAAGGAGAGAGATGAGCATGATCAATTGAAACGTGAGCGCTGCGCAAAAAGGAAACCCACGCCCACCATGTATGATAGGAAATCGAAGAAAAGGATTTCCACTCCATAAGTATAATTTTCACCGCAACAGTCAAAAGAAGATCCATCAATTGTATTTCCATGGGAGTCAAGGGGAGAGGAGTAGGGGCAGCAAGTGGTCCCAATAATATTAAAGGGAAAGAGAGTTGGAACTCAATACCAAAGATAAGAGAGAGATGTTTATGGATGAGGCTCCAAAAAGGCTGAAGCAGGGAACAGCCAAAAAACATATGTTGAAAATCGCCCGGCAACAATCCACAGCTCCAACATAAATTGTCATCTTTAAGATTGAGCGAATGTAGACGCACGGGCGTCCAGTGAAGGAGATTGAGAGAGAAAAATTTAGACTGCATCAAAGATGGAGCAATTTTATTGCGAAGAGAGAGTTTACCAATCAGTTGCCAAGTATCTGAGGAAATATGATCCGTAATGTCAGGAGGAAAATGATGTAACCATTTTTGCTGAGCAACCGTCTGTGCGGGTAGTGAAGCAGATGATAAAAATTTATAAATCTTGGAGGCAACGTGACCAGATTTAATCCATATATGAAAAAGTGAAACAGTAGAAGAGGTAGGATGAAGACGTACCTTAGCAAGGGCCACTTTAATTTTGAGAAAAGTATAAAAATCAAGATTTGTTAAAGAGTGTTTCGTAGCCAAGGTGGAAAAAGGTAATGGCTCATCAGAAGCGCCATAAAGGTGATTAACAAGAGAGATCCCTTTAGCTGCCCAGTATGACATGCGGACGGGAGTAATGTCGAGTTTAAATTTAGAGTTCCGCCAAATAGACATCCACCTAGTTTTATGTAAAGGAATTGCCATTTTCTTATCTATTTTCCTGACCGCCGCAATTGTATCTATAATTATAGCACGAGAAAACAGGATATGCAAATTAGATGTGGTGCAAAAAGAGGCAAGAGGCAAAGGAGATGCTAATTCCTGTTCTATTAGCAGCCAAGAAGGAACATGAGGAGATGGAGGAGAGAACCACAAGGCACCTTGAGAGGCCAAAAAGGCAGTTTGGTATTTGTCCCAGTCAGGAAAATTGTACCCTCCCATATCGCAAGGCCGGCGTAAAAATTTGTATGCAATTCTAGCACGTTTGTCGTTCCATAGAAATTTAGACGTCAAAACATCAATTTCGCGAAAGAAGGAATCTGATAACTTAACTGGAAGCATGGATGAAACAAAATTTATAATAGGGGTGATCATCATTTTGAGAGTCTGGAGGCGACCCCACCAGGAAATATGTTTCGGAGACCATGTGTCCAAAAGACGACGCACTTTAAGGAGAGTCTGGGATTCATTATAGGCAGTAGTGGCATAAAGGGTAGAGCAAAAGTAAATCCCTAAGTATTTCAGATGTGTAGACTGCCACTTAAAGCCCGCAGAACCCATATGCGAAGGGAAACAGTAGGCATTGAGAGGGAACATTTCCGTCTTATCTCTATTTAGGGTATAACCTGAAACCGATGAGAAGAGGGAAATGATATTTGAAATAGCAGGTATTGCTAGGGGTATATTATCGGAAAAAATAAGAACATCATCTGCGTAAGCAGCAGTTTTAATACAATGAGATCCGAACGAAAAACCTTTAATATCTGGGTGTAAGTCAATTAGTCGAAGAAGAGGATCAATAGATAATAAGAATAAAAGTGGAGATAAAGGACAACCCTGTCGAGTGCCCTGACGAAGATTAAAAAATGACGATGTAGCCCCATTAACTCTAATGTTAGCTCTAGGTTGGGAATATAAGGACATTACCATGTTAATGAAAGAGTCCCCAAGGTTGTGAGCGCATAAAACCGCTCGAAGAAAAGGCCAAGAGACCTTGTCGAAGGCCTTTTCCGCGTCAAGGGCCAAGGCCGCGGCAGGGAGTCGAGATCGCTTAGCTGCACCAAGAATATGACAAAATGTGCGTATATTGTCTCGCGCAAGACGACCTTTTACAAAACCGGTTTGGAAAGGATGAACAAGATGAGGGATAAGGGCTTCCAATCTTTTGGCCAGGATTTTAGCAAAGATCTTAGCTTCCATATTAAGAAGAGAAATAGGACGGAAGTTTTTGGGATCTGAATGGTCTTTCCCTTCTTTTGGGATCACTACTATAGTTGCTTCCGCAGCAGTACCAGAAACAGACCCATCTTTAAGAAAAGAATCAAACAGAGATTGTAATTTGGGAACAAGTGTAGGGAGAAAAGTTTTATAAAATAAAATAGGATAACCATCAGGGCCTGGGGCCTTACCAGAGCGAGTAGCTTTAATCGCGGCAAAAATTTCCTCAGGGGAGATTGGTCTATTTAATAAAATGCGATCATCCTCAGAGAGCGACTGAACCGGAACCGATTTTAAGAAGTCCTGACAGTGATCAAAAGAGGATTGATTAGAAGGAGTATATAATTTGTTATAAAAATCACGAAAGACTTCAAGTATTTCATCAGTATGGAATTTTTTAGATCCCGAGTGGTCAGTAATAGAAGAAATGTGCGAGGACTTAAAGGAGCAATCTTGGAATTTCAGTGTAGCCGCCAGAATTTTCCCAGCTCGATTTTTTAACAATAAAGTTTTGGATTTCTGCGCTTGTACTCCAATATGGGCTCTTTTAGTAACAATAGTATTATATTTGTATTTTAGTTGTTTTATTAGCTGTAGACAAGATGAATCCTTAGAATGTCTAAAAGTGGCTTCCAGAGTTTTGATTTTAGAGGATAAATCTGTGAGCTCTTTTTTAATAGCAGAATTCCTTTTTGACATACAATTAATAACTTGACCACGGAAGGTGCATTTAAACGAATCCCAGAGGACGATTGGGGAAGAAACAGAGCCTTCATTCTCATGGAAAAAAGTATCTATAGCCTTAGAAAATTCATGAACCTGAGATACATCTTGCAAAACCTCGGTATTCAATCTCCAGGAACGAGCATGTGATTTAGGGGCAAAGGAGGATAACGTAAAAGTAACCGCAGCGTGATCAGAAATCAAAATAGGATGTATAAGCGGAGAAGAGGCAGATGAAACAAGAGAAGAATGAACAAGGAGATAATCAATACGCGAAAAGGAGGAATGAGGCGAAGAAAAGAAAGAAAAGTCACTACCAGTGGGATTGTGAAGACGCCATATATCTTGAAGGTGAGTAAAGGAGCACATGTTAAGCATTTGTTTGTGGGATTTAGGGGGCCGAAACTGAAATGCAGAATTTCTATCTAAAAGAGGATCCATTGGTAAATTGAAATCTCCGCCAACAATCAGATTGCCAGCATGCGGGGTGTCATTCAATTTTTTGGTAACAGATTTCCAAAAATTCGGATCGTCAACGTTAGGAGCATAGATATTCATCACATAGAGATCATGATGCCCATCCGACAGTTTAGATAGCAACCAACGACCCTCAGAATCATGATCAGAAGAGATTATAGATAAGCCAGAATTTTTTGAAATTAAAGTAACAACCCCATTCCGTTTGCCCAGGGCATCCGAACAGCAAACATCCGCAACCCATTCTTTCTTCAGAAATACTGCCTCTCTGGCAGTAACCTTGGTCTCTTGAAAAAGGAACAGATCAGAAGATAGAGACTTACAATAATCTAAAATCTTCGACCTCTTCACCGGATGATTCAATCCCTTAACATTAAGGGATAATACATTTAAACCCGGCATGGAAGTACATAAAGATAGAGAAAAGACGCCATGGACAATAGTGAAGCAATCATCCTCACAGAGACAAAAAAACACTCAGAAAACAGAAGGAACAAAGTGGGAGAAACCATGTGGGGAATCCGAAGAAGAAAAAAAGAAAGAAGAAAAGAAGAAAGAAAAGAGAGAAGGGAGAGAAGAAGCAGAAGCAGGAGGGGAGGCCTAAAAAAGACCAACTTCATACTAGGGAGAACGTGGAAAGGCGAGCAAGGGACCCGTACAAGGAGGAAAAATAACGAATAACAATAGCCCCAATAATATACTACGCTGATGGCATATAAATGAGAGCTGGGAACAAGCAAAAGTATCAACGAGCAACAGAGTAACATTAGAAAATATCATAGTGCAATGAAAAAGCATTACAGTCTCAATGAGTCATTACTCCAATAACAAGAAATATAAGTATACTAAGGAATAAAACTAGACGATTCAATAAAGAGACAAAACACTGTGGTAAATCATGAACAATATATGAATGCATGCAGATAACCATGTATATCCTAGAAATAAAGATGTAATTAATGAACAAGCTATAACTGTATAAAGTAAACAGTAAGTACCAGAAATTGAGAATTCAGGAACATATAAGCAAATAGGAGAAGAATAGGAGAAAACATGAGAATAAAAGTCCAGAAGATAGAAAATGACACATGACAGGGAAAAAAAAAACAAGATATCAATTAGGAATAGATAAAAATCAAGAAAAGAAAAGTGGACCTGAAACGAAGAGTGAACGGAAAGAGAAACAAGAGAGACAGCAAGGGCAGTACCAGAAGAAAGAGAAGAGAGGCGGACATATAGAAATAGAGTAAGCAACACTAGTAGGAAAGAGATGATAGTCTAGAAAGGAGAAAGAGGAGTAAAATAGAAGATCGGAACACCTATAGAAAAAGGAATACGAGGAGTAAGTGAAAGAGGAACAGAAGGAAATCGAAAGAAACCTAGATCCAAGGAAGAGGGATATGAAGACCTTGCGGACACAAGGAGAACAGAGAAACTTCAGCAACAGAGGTAGAAGTCAAGAGATAAATAGAAGCTCAAGAGGAGCAAGGAGAAAAACTCAGGCATATAGAAAACCATCACCAAGAAGACATAAGGAGACATTTCAAGTGCCCGAGGCACCAGGAACATGCGATGTCGCTCTTTGAATCTCCATCTCGATCTCCAATTGGTTGTCCAGGAATGTAGCTAAGTCAGCCGGTTCATCGAAAAGTCTGGAACGCCCTTTGTAAGTAATGCGAAACTTCGACGGACCAGAAAACGAAAAGGGAATGTTCATCTCAGAAAGACGTTTCCGAAGATTAAGGAAGCCCTTTCTTCTTATAACCGTGTCTCTGGCAAAGTCCTGAGAAATGGAAATTCGATGACCTTCCCAGACGACCTGTTTCACTTTCCGCATATGAGAAAGAATCTGTTCAGTATGTTGATGTCGCAACGGCTTGAAAATTATTGCTCTTGGCTGGGTTGCTGCTTTAGATCGAAATGTTGGAACACGATGTGCTCTTTCTATCTCAAAGTCTCTCAGGAATGAGATTTGTAAGGTGTCCGGAAGCCAATGAGATAAGAAGTCGATCATAGACGAAGATGATTTCTCTGTATCTTCCGGCAGACCAAAAAGGCGTAGGTTAGATCTACGGTTACGGTCTTCCTGCTCAGTGAGATCTCTTCGCAATGCCGCCATTGAACGCTCCAAGTGGCTGAGGGATCTGGATTGTTTCTGCATACCATCCTCTGCACAGCTGATTCGTGATTCCGTAGCAGATACACGAAGAGAGAGGGCTTTGAAGTCAGATCTAATAGCAGACACCTCCACTTGCAGTAAATCCGTATTAGTTTTAGTTGACTGCGCAATATCATGCACTTCATTAATATTGTGTCCAGAGTGGAGTTAGTATCTGACTGAACCGACTCAGGCGTAGGGGACACTGCCTTAATCCTCTTAAGCGACGTGCCAGCATCCTTTGAATCCTTGTTGGTCGAGGAACGACCCATATTTGCAGCCATGTAGGAGCAGCCTCCAAGAAAAAAAATGCACAGCCACTTGAGGAGAATAACAAAGACTGCGCAGTCTGTGCCTCAAAAAAAGAAAGACAGCACACTGAGCGCACTGGGCGTTAAGTAAATACTAGCGGCGGACTTATATGCAAGGCAGGCAGACACCACAGTAATGCCAGAACCACAAACAGAGCAGAAGGGCACAGCAATGATATGTACTAAAGAGCTCCACACCAGCCAGGGATAGCAGCACTGAAGAAAAAGCGACAGCGCAGGAGCAACCTTAGTATCCAGCCAAGCAGCAAGAAAAAAGCAGGAAAAAGGATTAAATGTTACCAACTGGAGACATCCTAGAAGAAATGTCCTGAACAGCCACCACAACCGGCAATATTGTAACCAAAGCGGCACTTCTGAGGAGAAAGATGCCAGCTGCGTCAGAAGCGCGAAAATGGCGGCCGTCCGTGAGAGGAACAGGCGTCACAGGCGCTCAGCAAAGAAATCATGCCTCTGATGTCCGGAAGCTCCGAAAATGCCGTCATTCAGCTCCCAGCATAATACGCTGTAGAAGGCTGCCGTTTCGGCACACAGGGGCAGTCAGGAAGCGGAGAAAACAGTCCGACGGGACACCCTCGCTGCGGAGCTCAAGCGCGACCCGCCATACTTCAGCGGCGCGCAAGCCACGCCCCCTGAGCTTTCCGTGTTTTTAATGAAAAGGTGGCTTTAACAGTCTCTTGATGGGAAATGTGCTTGTTTAAAAGTTTTCATGAGTGATCCTAGTTTGAGGGATACACATCCTATGTATGTTGCTTTATTGCTTCTGGAACAGAGTTTGAAAATGAATTTGCAGAAAGATCAAAGAATATCCGAATCTTTAGAGGACAGATTTATTGTGGACACAGAAATTAAGGCCTTTGTTTTTCCAAGATGAGAAGGTAGGGTCTGTTACTTAATATTTTGCTAAAGTTGCATTTACGTTTTACTAGAGTGTCCTGTGTCTCTTTAGAAGGCTTACAAATAAGATTCTTTTCAGGATTTTTTAGGTTGTCCTCTATGTTTTTGTGGCTATAATTTGGATCATGGTTCAGAAAATTTCCATCAATTTGGGGTCTTCTGAAAGGATATTGTTCATGCTCCAGATTTTGGATGGGGGCAGTTTGTGAGGGAGAGTATTCGATTAAGATAGTTATGCAAGCCTGATCAGATATCAAGATCACTTCAATAGTAGAGTTGGAGGTGTTGCCTACGCGATCCTCATCTACTAGTAAGTAGCCTATTCTTGAGAATGAGTTAAGAGGGTGGGAGAACAATATACAATCTTCTCCAGTAGGATTAGCTAGGCTGCATAAACCCTTAAGTCTACATGTGTTTCACAGGTTTAGCATTTATTGTGTGACTTGTTAGTGCTGAATATACAGTTAGACATTCTATCAGTAGTTCCATCCCAAAAGAGATTATATTCCCATCTAATATTAGTTTGGATGTATGGGAAATCATAGATAGCTTTTTAAATATTTGTAAACAAAGCACAGGTTTGTCAGATGTAAGAACGTATATATTCATCATGTAAACTCAGTGTCATTCTTTTGTAGTTAGTAAGTAGCCATTCCCCTTTATATTCCCATTCTATAGATGTGGTTTGGAGGTTTGAATATTTGGATATGAGAGTTGCTAGCCCATTCTTTTTCAAGATAGTTAGAGAACAAACAACATTGTTGACCAACCTCTATATGATAAGATAGACTTCTCAATAAGATAGTTTCCCTCATTCCTATTCCTTTTCTTGAAGTTGCACAATATTTCCTTTCAGTTTGCAGCAGTATTCTAGGGTTTGAGGCTAAATCTTTTCACCTCTAATAACTCCTGTAATTTTAAGGGTCAATAGACGTCACCCCCCGCAATCCCTGGCTTGTCCCGCCCAACCCTAGAACTACCTTTCCAAACTTTAGTTTTTGAGGTCCCTGCCACACAGGGGCAGTCCTGTGTTTTCTGGTATTTTTATATTACAATATTCATGAATAATAGTAATTGAAACCTTCATATAGTGTCAATCACAAGGCTTTTAAATGTATGTAGTGTGGGTGCAGGTGAAAAACAATGCTAATACCCATAAGCATTGGTATGTTCATTCTCAAATAGGTTTGGCTTTGGGTTAGCAGTACAAAAGTAACACTAACATGATGTTAGACCTTTGTGAATCTGAGACTCATTACGCTAAAGCAGGGAGAAGTGGAAGTGGCACATTCTTTCTCTCGTCCTGTCATGCAACGCAGCACAGTAAAGTTTTTTACTACGTTGCGTTGCGTTGCGTGACTTTTTCTTAAATCTTGTCATGAAATCTGTGGCTTTTCATGAGTTTTATTACACACGTTTTTTAATATCAGAAATGTTGAAAGTGCAGAAGTCTGTCCAAAACCTCACACTTTTAGTCATTTATTGTGCCCTCTATTTGTAGTACGCCAATCAGTACAGAAGACGTACCTGTTGCCTTGAAGCTCACAAGTCAGCTTGGCAGTGTGGCTGCAGTCAAGAGCCCCAGGTGCATTTTTCAGCCATTTCTCCACCTCTGCGATGCCTTTATCAGTCGAGACACTGATAATGATCTCTGTGAAATAGTCACAGGCTGGAAACATGTAAGGGAAGTAAGGACCAATGGACAACAGCATCAGAGTTTCTCCTTTCACTTCACCTTGTTGGAAAAGAGTTCATGAATAGAAATATTAAAATCAATAGAAATGCCCTTGGGAAATCATATTCAATTATTATTAAATTACACATTAGACTAAGTTATTTCAGTGCCTCCATAAGTGAGATAATCTACACTTTGTGAAAAGATCTGGAACACGATTAGAATATCCCACGGAATGCAGGAGAGCTTGAGTTGGAAAGCAATATGGAAATGCCAACAAATAATAGTGGGGAACCCTCTCTTTCCTACCAAAGATATCCCGTAGTCGTTGTCACAGCAGTGAAGGAGTAAGCAGTTTATCATTTGAACTTCTCTCAACACTTAACCACGACCTCTAAGAGTACCTCAAGGCTCAGATCTCTCCATCACCTACCTTGGTGACATAACCCTCTCTTGTTTTTTTGTCATCTCCATTCTGATTTCACTGAGGTCTTTATCACCCAATTCAGTTGCAATGGTCCATCAAGCAAAGCATTCTGTCACTCCTGCTGCTAGCATCTTTTTTCTTATTTTTAATCCTTTAATTTTTTGCCTTTTACTTTTTCTTGGTTATTATAGTGTTTTTCTTTATAATTGGTCAGCACGAGACAGCAGCAAGATCAGTGAAAGCTTGTCCTAAAACTTCAAACATGCTCAACCACAGCAAGAGGCATCAGCCCTGATTGCTTTGGCAATCAGACTGGGGAGGCTTACCTTATTCAACCCTGTCATATCGCCTTAGGAGAGTGTTTTGAGGCATGCACCCTTTTAATATAACAGTCATTGCACAGTGCTACTGGGAGGGTGATTAGGGAGGGCACAGGACCTTCAGGTGGACTAGTAAGGTGAGTGTTCTGTGCTGCTGTTTTGCCACTGTGTCGTGGACTTGTGGACGTAGATTGCTCCTGGAGAGGAGAAAGAGGGCCTGCTTAAAGTTACCTATGCTTTTAAAGTGCCTGCCACCTCCCGCAGCTTGCTACATGCACGCGCTGCACCCGGGCCAAGGATGTGCCAGTTCAGTCCCAGGAAGTGACAGGGCTTGGTGGCTGGGTGTCATCAAGCTCCTACAAGATCTTCATCTTCACCCTCCTCATGCCCAGGTATGCCTATAATTCCTGGTTTTGGCCATGATTGCACTTTACTTTTAGACTTGTAAAGGGATATGACTTTGTTATCTGTGTTGTCTTGGCCTAGGAACCAGGTGTCAGCTTTGTGGGGTTTTGCTTGGGAGATTCTTTGATCTGCTGCACAAGAGTTGGGGGTCTAACTCATTTCATAACCTTGCCTTTAATTTTAGCTATGGATCCCTTTTGTGACGCTTTAAAGAACATTTCTCTGTGGCTGTACTTCTTGTGGGGGGGGGCAAGGTCCTGTCTCTGTGCAACCTGCTATATATTGCTACATACTATTCATTTTCCTGGTTTGACATGTTGTCCTGTACATATAGCATTTTATACCATCAGCATGGTGAAAAGAAAAGAGGCCCCCTCAAAGACATGACCCCCACAAATGGTCCCAAGTATCACCACCATTGATGGCTTACTGGCACGAGCGGTAGAGATGGTCCCTCTTTTGCTCTTCCAAGTTTCCCCCGGCATTCTGGTTATTCCACTGAGCATCATAAATCTCACAACTCAAATGAGGCCAGTTCATTAGAGGGAAACCAGAACATGACTCCAGTACCAATAACCACACCTTTGAGGTAGGCGTGTCCATTTTCCTCACCTATGATCCCACTCAGCCAAGCTTAAGCCCTAAGAACAAGCACAGGAAACAGGCGGCAGCCCCCAAACAGGGGCCCAGTCACTTATGCGTGAGCATGCACACAGAGATCATGAAATGCTCCTCCAACCCAGGGGCTACTTGTTTGGCAATGTTTTCAATGATGTGTTCAAAGCCAAAATGGAACCCATCTTCTCAAGGCTTACGCCTATTGAATTTAAATTGTTACAGATTTCAGACTGTTAGAAATATCGTTCACCAGGACCTTATAATTTATTGTGTGGTGCATTGAATACGGCCTTTCCTGCTCAGACATTGAGTTTGCAATAGAATATGGTTAGGCCAGAACTTTCTCAGCCTTGTAGCATGATAAACATTGTTTTCCTGGGTACCTCTGTCCCATTAGGCCCATCAGTCTCTACCTCGGGATTTAATTTACAATAAGTCTCTTTGCCTATGCCTGCCAAGTCAGCTAACCTGCATGTAGCCGTCTTGTGGAATGTTCCCTCCTTAATGATATCTACAACAGAATCATTTGAGAAACTGAAAATAAAAGTGGTTAATTGGTTAGACTTGCACTCTAGTTTCGGCTAGCAGATATATGGTTTTATCAATATGGTTTGAAGGGTGAACTGGTTGGGCTCTGATTTTCAGAGGTGGTCTGTGTTGTGATAAACTTAGTAGACCCACCATAGCCTCACATCTTTTGACCATGCTAGACTCATTTTGATCTTCCAAATAGTCTAATGCTCATGTACTGCCCCTTGGATATTCATGTAGGCCATAAAGGGTTTGTTCAACCATCTGGAAACAGGTTGCACAGGGGCAGGTTTCTCTGAGCTGACCAATATATTCTACCCTTGTGTCTCCAGTCTTACAGAAAAGGAACTGATGTGTCCATTTGACTAATCATGATACCTGTGATTGACGTATTCCCCCTGTTATATCCTTGCCCCCTGCTGTATCCTTGGGCATAACCCACCTGACGATGTCTTGGCTAATAACTCTTTTGATTTTCTGTTGTTATCTTGGAATATTGTAGGACTGGCAGCCAAGTTTTTTCATTATAATTGGGTGCATTTAGTCAGGATATACCATGTGATTTGTCTTGAAAAAACATGAGAGGTGCAAACAATGTTTTACCTAGAAGGATATAAAACTTATTTACCTCTGGCTGTGTCATTGGGTATTGTCAGGGTTGCATTTTTGCAGTTGAGATTTGTTTTATTGTGGTGGTATTGTTATACGGTTTTATACTCATTTATGTATAACTTGTATTTATATTGTGTGTATGTTACTATGAATATATTAAGATACATAGTTCTTTTATGGTAACTAATCTAACCGAATAAAGATCTACTTCAACTAGTAAGGCATGTTTAATATTTTTTTGTTGTTATATTTGATGTAATAATTTAATAAAGTTGCTAAGACACTTGCTTTGAATCTTGGCTTTTAAACAACTTTTGATATATTTGAACAGTAGCAAAAAACAGAAAATGTTTTCAGAAATGTGTGGGCTTGGTAGGTTTCCCTAGATGGCCACTGACCCGGGGCCAAAAACCGAGGTGACCCTTCTTGCAAAACTAGGTTGAGTTGTAATGGGTAATTTTGATGTCTTCTCAATACATTTTGGGCCTTTGCCTGTTGCGGGTACTTGACCCACCCACACAAGTGAGGTATCATTTTCTTCGGCAGACTTTGGGAAACACAGGGGGTTGGAATTGTGTGGATCAAAGCATATGCCAGGACTTTCCACCACAGAAATGTGAAGAAAATGTGTTTTTTAGTACTTTTTTTAGGTTTGTAAGTGATTCTGGGTAACAGAACCTAGCGAGAGACAGTCAAGTCACCCCAACCTGGATTCCCCTTGGTTTTTAAAAAGGTTCAGGGTGTGGGGTTGTCATGCCCATTTTGGGCTGCCCCCACCCTAATTACATATGGCAATGAAAAATCCCTGGCGTCAAGTGGGATTTCTGCGCCCTGGAAGGGCAGATTGGGGGCTACTGCCCCATTTGTCCCCCAGGGGGCAGAATGGCTGAAATAGTGGCGGGGGCATTGAGGTGCCCATTTCAGTTAGCCCCCACCCTAAAAACAAATACGCAAAAAACAAATCCCTGGTGTTTAGTGGGCTTTCTTCCCCCATCTACCCCCGAGGGAGGGGCAGGAAGACTGAATTATGCCAATTATTTATGGGGAGAGCAAAGGCCCCTTGCCCAAGGGGCCGCTCCCCCTCCCTGGTGTCTAGTGGGTGGATCCTGCTTGGGGATGTAGAAAGTAAAACTGAAGGCTCATTTCAGTCTTGGTTTCAGTGAAATGACGTCAGAGCGACGTGCGCGCTGATCGTCATTTAACTGAATTGGGGGGGCCTCAGAAGCTGGGGAAGCTCTTTCCCGGCTCCCGAGGCTACACGGGAGAAATAGAATTCACTCTGGTGCCTGCACCAGAGAAATTTCTGGGGTCATGTGTTGTGACAGCTGGGAGCTGTCATGCTCACACGAGCACTGCTGCACCCGTTGGCCCCCGGCTATCGTGAGCATGAAAGGGGTTAAACCACATACTCTTTCTGAGCTGTGCCGACATAAGGAGCAATTGAAATCCCCCACCCAATAGATACACAGGGGCTGCACTTCCCCGCAATCTTATCAATTTCCTCCTTAAGATTAACAATAATGTCACATCTATTTGAATCAAAGACATAGTAGTACCAATTAATTAAAAGGGTCTTTACCCGAAACAAATTAAAAATCATAATCAGTTGATACCAAGGTGAATCTCTAACAGACTATGCTTTGGTAGACCCGTATTGGAGAGCAATCAATGTCGCCAGTCCTACTTTTACTCTGCCTGCTGGTGAGGCGATTTCACGGACATTGAGGGAACAGTAACCATCTAACTCAATAGTCTCCCTGGACCATGTTTCCTGGGTACAGATAATATCAAAATCATTTACATATGTTACCTTCTTTGGTGCTCATGGCGAGACCAGCTCGTAATGAGTCACAATGGAGCTGCCCTCATGACGAGCTGGTCTCATCATTATGGCTTCGCTCCGCCGAAGCGCGATTGATTTGCTGCCTGTGTGGGCGAATTAATCAATGGGCGGGGTCGTGATGAGACCGGCTCGTCATGAGCACAGCTCCACTGTGACTCATGACAAGCTGTCCTCATCACGAGCACCGCGGTGCCGCGCTCACCCCCCGCCCCCACACGGTGGAGGAATTACCCACGCAGGGAATTGGCTAACCACATTTCATCCTCTAATTTAGTGCGGATGCCGGCGATGTTCCAAGAAAGAATTCTAAAAGGACAGGTTTTTGCGGCCTTGTACCTGTCTCCTCCCTATGACTAACCATCATGGAGACCAAGCCTGACCCCCCAATCCTACATTTTGTGAGATAGAGGAGCCGGATAAAACATCCCCAGCCCCCAGCCTCCAACTCCTCGTCACTAATAAAAGTGTCAGATTGTTTATGTAAGTGAAGATTCAAGTAGTTTATCCCCAGCTTGTTCCCCTCAGTTCTGTCCACTGAAAGATGAAAATCCCTGGTTACCCCTCCTGTCATTAACATCTTGCTTGGGCTAGTCAATAAGGGTAGTCAATCACTTTCTTTTAAACCAGACAATGCTTCAAAGCTATTGGAGTGGAACCATATGGGGGGCTGAGAGAGGGGGCAAGGCATAGTGCCCCCTTGATGGGGAGGATAAAAGGAGAGAGAGATCCCTTAGGGAAAGAGGAGCACTCAAATATTTTCCTTAAACTTAGTTAAACAATGTTTGTACAAGGGTGCTACACTACTAAAGTGTGATGGCTACACACACAATTCAATTACAGTACCAGAACAGGAGTTATCCTGAATGTAGTGTGCACTGTGCCTTATGAACCTTAAAGTTCAGTACATTTTATCACAATTTCACTATCAACGTGTTTATACAAAAACCAAATGTAAATTATTTATAACCACAATAAACCTAACGATTTGCGTTGTTGAAAAAAAAAATATTTTTTATGAACATTTGTTTTCCTTTATCATGTATAACATTAATGTGTTTTCTCTTCACATATTAATGTATTGTACATTCAATTTAAATAAATCAAATTGTTGAACCATTCTCATGAATACATTTATCGATTTCATAAATTTTTCGTTTTAAGACATCTGTCAAAGGCTGGCCCAATGCATTTCGGAACACATCGGTTCCTTCTTCAGGGGAAGTGCTCTAATATGTCTTGTCTTGAACCTCCAATCAAAATCTGATGCCTCTATCAAAGCGTAGAAGTCCACTCAAAGCTGAACTGGGGTAAACAGTGCAGCTGTTTCCTTCACAGTGTCGCATAAGGTAAGATACGTTCTCGATCGTGACTGTTTTAAAAAATGAATCCTCCTTTCCATGTACACCATCAACCTCTTAGGCGCGCAGAATCCCAATATCGTGTATCCACCCTTCACTGTGTCTTTCCTTCGTGACTCTATCTGCCGAAAAGAGTACATTAATATGTGAAGAGAATAGTGAAATTGTGATAAAATGTACTGAACTTTATGGTTCATAAGGCACAGTGCACACTACATTCAGGAGGATAAAAGAAGCCCAATGGGTGGGTCTGTATCTGTTCCAAAGGGGAGTATCCTAAGATGACATTGGGCAAAGTCCACCCACCTCTCATCATTACAATTTAGGACCACACAATCAAGCAGTTTATGATGCTAAGAGGCAAGATGGCGGCCGTGGTGTGGGCTGTGTGAGCAGCTCTGTCCACTCTCCCGGTTCCCTTTTGTCAAGCAACGTTATCGGGTCGGAGCGGATCACAGCGTCTTTTCCGTAAAAGTGCACGGAGAATGTAACCGCTTCTTTTCGGCGCTGTGGGAAAGCTTCATACCGAAGGGAAAGGAAAGAAAGGCAGTAATGGCATTTTCCTTATGGACGGACTGCTTGTTTGGAGTGGCGCATAGAGGTCCTCGCTGCACCTGAGCGAGGGCGCTAACCTGACTGAGCCGTGAATGAGTAATGCTCGACAGCGGTGTTTGGCAACGTTTGTGAGGCTGACTGAACAAACTTCGTACGGAGCGAATTATAATTTCTCCCTGGAAGGAACCGGACATTGGAGAAGGGAGAATGGAAGCGCCTTGTCCTGGAATCGTGGCTAAGCTCTGAATCAAAAGGGGAAAAAAACACTGAATCATATTTCACTATTGCTGCACTCTGAGTGAGGGCGCTCCCACAAGCGAGATGTGTCAGAGCAGCGTTTGGCAGCAGTGTTCGGCATCTTCGTGGGACTCGGTCTTTTAATGTTTGGACCGTTGTTTCTGTTGCACAACTGTCTTCGGTGGCTGCACATATTTCACTTTTGCCACAGATTTCCGGTGGTCCGTGGTCGTGGGGGTGCCGCAAGACGGGGGAAAATGCCGCCGAAGGGTCCAGCCAAGCAGACTGATACGCCGAAAGTTACCACACGGAGTGGGAAGAACAGAGAACAACCGGCTACTGAAGGTTCTGAGAACCCGGCTGGTACTTCACCCCTGCACGCCACATTGACTGGTGAGACTCTTGATAATATTGCAGTTAATAATGCTGCAATAATAAATGTTAAAAAAGGTGGAGACAGTCAGTCTAAAATGGGACTTGCAGCGCGTGCAGTTAGGCAAGGAGGCGCTGCCAGGGTACAGACTCTCCCTGCTATGTTCGAGCGGCAGAACGCTCGCAACATTGTATCTGCACCACTGATTGAGCTACCTGACGGAGAGAATGAAAGTACTGTATCTACTGCCGTGGCCCCCCAAGTGCTTTGATAATAGCAGAGGAGTTTACGGCTGAAACATTAAGAGAAATGGCTCAATCAAAAGATATGAATATAGACTCGGAGCTACGTTGTACTGATTGGTCTGAGTTAGCACACTAGACGCAAATTATGGAGGTTGGAGCCCTCATGGGTACAGATGAAACTATTAGAGAGCACCAAGATAATCTAATTCCTGAGAGGGACTCTTCTGATATATGTGATCAGATGCAGGATGGTGTAGTGCTAAATGAAATGGGCGAACATTTTTACTCGCTGTCTGAGGCCTCGCAGGAAGAGGAGTCGAATGCTTCTTATAATTCTGATGACGATAGTGCAGCGAGTAGCTCCGAAGGTGATTCAAGAGCAAGCATGAACTCTACAAATGTGACAGCTACCACTGTCAAAGGACGAAGGAAGAAGAAAAGATCTCAGCAAGAAAATCTTACCCCTCCGGGGGAGAATTTGAATGTGGCAGAAGCTATAATGGGGTGTGATAAAGGGGCGAATCGTACTTATCCACAGGCAATAGTGACGCAGCTAATAACTGACCCACCACAGGAAATCACTTTAGCGACAATATATGAGACTATGATGAATCATAGAAGGGAGAGTAAGGTGGAGAATGCACGTATGCAGGCAACATGCAGCAAAGTAAAAAATGCCATGAGACGAGCAATTAAAATTGGGACTGAAACTGCCGAAAGGGTTACGGAAGCTTAGGCTCGTATATCAGCTCTTGAAGATCAAGCGACCATACAAAAAACGGAGTTAGAAGCAATCAAGGCGCATAGGGATGACTTGACCCACAAGTTGTCTGAAATGGAAAATCAGGCCCGTAGGAATAACCTACGCTTTTTGGGGATCCCAGAAAAGAAAGAAGGAACTGATGTTCGGAAGTTTATTGTGAAGCTATTGGAAGAAGCATTTCCTGACCTGACTGCCTGGGATTGGTCTAAGGAGGTCCAAAGGGCCCATCGGTTTCCGTTTAAAACTAAAACCCCCCGCCAAGGGGAGCAGATCCTCCCGAGGGCTATATTGGTTTGTTTTAACAACTTTCGAGCTCGTGAGGATATTTCTGTACTTGCACGACCAGATAAGAAAGCCTTAGCTAAATATTGTAGCTTCTTCGTCAGACCCGATTTTTGTCAAGCCGCGGTCTCCAAGCGATGGCACCTTCGTCAACTGATCCCAGACTTTCAGAAAAAGGGGCCTGTGTTTTTTTTACAGAACCCGCCAAATTAAAGGTTGTGTTTAAGGGCCAGACGAAATTCTTTTTGTCTAAAGTGCAGGCTAAAGACTTTTTGGACACATTGGGGTGATAAAGTGTTGATTTATTGGTATTCCTTGCAAGATTGAACACATTTTCTGGTCTGAACTTTCTTTTCTTTCCTATTTTTAGGGGCTACTCTGTTGCTGTTATTGCTCCAGGGGGGGAGAATTTATTGAGCTTTCCACTTCATTTTTTTTTCTCCAGGGTTTTAGTACCGTTACTTTTCTTTCTATCTTTCTTTTTACTGGTTGTAAATTGAGTATAAATAAGCTTGTGTGTCTTGGTACTTGGAACTGGGGGAGAGGAGCCCGGTAACCATTGTAAACAGGGACTTATGGTCCCTGGGCCTCATAGGATGGAGCGGGAGGGGGGGGGGAGAGGGGGTAGGCGTGTACCAGGGTGGGAGGACAGGGGGGGTCACGGGGGTTTGGTGGTGGGGGGGTAGGGAAAAACCAGCAGACAGGAGGCAGTTAATGAAGAAAGAAACAAAACAGCAAGAAAGTATGTTAGACATATCTATAAAAGTGGTACGAATCTTAAGTCTTTTTTGTTTGTAATATGAACCAACAGCAGAGACAGTTCATAGCTGAAACAATTATTAGTTATGTTACCATCTAGGAAAATTAAAATTTGTTCTTTAAATATTTGTGGCCTTAATGATCCTAAAAAGTGACAGGTCCTGGGGAAACTCATGCAGATTTTACAGGTAGACATATTATGTCTACAAGAAACACATATTCCATTGTACAATAGAGGGTATCTAAAATCAATGGGTATGGAACTGATAGTGTGTTCCAAACAAATGGGTATGAAAAGAGCAGTAGCGATTTTGAAAAGATGAGGGTTTGGAAGTATTCTTAATGTAGCAGCCGATAAATGGGGTCGTTGGGCCATTTCAGGGATTAAAGTAGGCCAAACGAGGTTTACGCTTTGCAATGTGTATGGACCAAATCTAGATGATGCTGAGCTATTTAATTGTTTAAACTTAGAACTAGCCCAATGGACTGTGCCTATGGTATTATGTGGAGATATGAATATCAACCTGGAAGCAACTGTGGATGTTAGATCTAACTATGTATTTAAGGGTAGAAAGAGGCTGGTGTTTAAATCACTTCAGGCGTTGATTCTGGACCATGGCTTATATGTTGTCTGGAACTCAAAATTTCCAGAGGATGATGGCTTTACCTTTTATTCCGCTCCCCATGCAAAATTTGTACGACTGGATTATTTTTTATTTCAACTTTATTTTTGACAAGTGCTAATATCGAGATTCAACCCAAGCTGGTTTCCGACCATAATCCGATGATACTTGTGCTAGATCTTGACCAGGGAGAAAGGGAAGAACCTCAACAGTGGTCGTTTGATAGGAAACTATTGTTGGATGGCGAATACTGTCAGATTATGGCCAACAAGATACAGGAATTTTTTGAGATAAATAAAGGCACTGCCCCCATACCGATTGTTTGGGATACATTTAAATCTGTGGTCCGTATTGAAACTCTAAGTTTTTCTAATTTTAAACGGAAACAGACCCTGTTAAAACATCGACAGGATTTTGATAAAGTGTTTATGGCTGAGAAAAAGTTGGCTGAGGCGATAAGGGTCGGGCGGAAGTAGCTGTACTCAATCTAATCCAGAAGGAGCTTTCTATTCTTAGGTCTAGGGCTTATGCAACTATAGCTGACGATATAGCAGCACAATTTGTTTTACATAAGGAGGAAGCATATGAATTTGGGGATAAAACGGGTCGAGTATTGGCCAAAAGGGTTAGGGAAAAAGCTTCCTATACAGACATTTCTAAAGTAAAAGACTTGCAGGGGGTGCTTCAAGAGACCAAGGAGGGTGTGTTGACCGCCTTTCAAGGATACTATCAGGACCTCTACACGGAGGATGTTGGAGAGGTTTCATCTGAGGAATATTTAAATGATGTAATCCCAACTACATTGACTGAAACAAAAAAGAACAGCTTACAAGAGTCACCAGGATGGGGGGAAATAGAGAGTGCTATATTAGGACTTGCCCAAGGGGAAAGCAATGGGCCCAGATAACATCCCCCTAGAATGTTATCGTTTTGTTAGGCACAGTATGATAACAGAGTTGGTTGAAATTTGTCAAGAAGCTTTCAAAGGGAATCCTCCCCAGTCCTGGTCTAATGCTATAATAGTAGTTTTTAAAAAGAAGGGCAAAAAAGATATAGAGATGGGGTCATATAGACCAATATCTTTATTGAATTTGGATAATAAAATGTATTCAAATATGATAGCTAATAGGCTGAATGATATTATGCTGGGCCTGGTGTCGTTGAGACAACATGGCTTTATACAACATAGGGAAACCACGGACCACATAAGAAGAATTATTTCAATGTTGGATTGGGCACAGGGAGAGAACTCTCCGGTTTGAGTGGCCCTGTTGGACGCTGAAAAAGCGTTCAACAGGGTCTCGTGGAGCTTTTTATGGCAGGTCCTGGTGAAGAAGGGGTTTCCAGATGTTTTAATTAAAGCAATAAAGGATTATATAAGGAACCAGCTGCATTTATAAGGATAGCTGGGAAATTATCAGGGAAGGTATCGATAGAAAGAGGGACGAGGCAGGGTTGTCCCTGCTCCCTCCTTCTTTTTGCTTTATATATAGATCCTTTTATTTTGTCATTAGAGGGAAACTATGCTATTAAACCTGTTCAGGTTCAAAATTCCGAGTTTAAAAATTGCGCTTATGCAGATGACATTGCGGTTGTGTCAAACGATATTGCAAGTTCCCTTCCTATTATTATAGAAGCTGTAGCAACGTTTGGCCGGATTTCTGGTTACAAGTTAAATGTAGGCAAGACCCAAATTATACATTCTGTAGCAGGTCGACCAGAAAATATCAATTGTGATCAAGAGGCCACGTACCTGGGTGTAAAACTTATGGCTAATGTTGATAACATCATTGCAGCTAATTTGGATCCGATAATTGTTTCCTCGAATAAAACATTAGAGAGATTAAACAACTTAAAATTTTTGCTTGTAGAACGTACTAATATATTGAAAATGCTTATCTTTCCAAAATTTTTATATATATTTCGAGCTATTCCTTTCTTAATACCCTCTCATTATTTTGCCCGAATAGATAGAATGTGCTCAAGATTTCTATGGGGATATCACCGAGCAAGGAGATCTTTTAAAAAATGCACTTTATCAAGGGAGCGAGGAGGCTGGGGTATTCCCAATTTTCAATGTTATCATTGGATAGCATTTTTCCAACATATGGAGGTGTTGGTCTTACCAGATGACCCTATTGAAGAATTTTCTGCCCCTTCCATTTATGAGATGCTTTTGGGTGAAGAGGCTAAACAATGTCTGAATAGAATTGTGGAACCAAGCTATTACAAAAAGACTAAATTTAAAATATTCTACACTGCTTACCTGGTTTGGAGGATAATTAAGAAAAAAATTGGAATCTCTAGCAAGTTAACATTGTATACACCACTTCAGAAGTGCCCTCTCTTCCCTGAAATATTTAAAGATCAGGTGATGTTAAGATGGGACGAGCGGGGAGTGCAGGACTTGGGAGATTTGTTTCAGGGGAAGAGATTTGCCTCCTTTGACTTTTTATTGGGCAAGTATAAATTGCAGCGTGCTGACTTTTTCAAATATCTCCAGCTTCGGAGTTTCTGCGAAGAGAAGCTGTTAAGAAATATGTTTTTTTTTAGACAAAATAGAGATTATCGAAGCAATTAAAGGAAGGCTTAAAATGAGTCCTCTGTATCAACTCCTTTTGGCAACGGAGGAAGATGATCTTCTGGCTATAGAAAAGAAATGCAAGACAAGCTGGGTGCAGAGGGAAGTATGCTGGAAAGAAATTTGGAGATAGCCACCAGTGTATTGTTAAATGGCTCTCTCCAATCCCAACATTATATGTCAGTGTTTGATCTGTACTACATGCCAGCTAAACTAACAAAATGGAAGTCTGGTCGGGGGACCTATAGTAGCCGTTGTAATCTAAATGCTGCAGATACTATTCATGTCTTTTTCCTATGTCCAAAGCTCTCTAAGTTTATAGGAGATATTGAGAGATATATTAAGGAAAGCCTGGGCATCTGGGTAAAACTAACTGCACAATTGGTTATATTTGGTGTGGAAGAAAGTATATTGCACAAATGGTCGACAGCAGAAGAAGCTCTTGTTTTTTTATGCATGTCTGTATATAGATTCTGTATTACTTCGCAATGGATAGACCCGGAACCACCAAATTTTGTAAAATGGCAAGCTAAATTATTATCAATATACCATCTTGAATCTTCTTTGTACAAACTTAAGGGTATTAGACAGAAAATGTTTGGGTATAAATTATGGTTACCAATTGTGAATTGGATGGGGCAGTAAGGATTTTGTTGGCTATATTTGTGCATTTATTTTTGAGTCTTTTGCTGTTTTTGTTTCATAATTCATGAAGCTTTAATGTATCCATCTGGGTATCTATTTTCTTGTCTGTCTGCTGGTATAAAAACTCAATAAAAAATAATTTTAAAAAAAAAGGACCACACAATCACCTTCTCTAACTTTTTGTATTTTCCCCAACCAGCTCACCTGCCTTGCCAGTATGATGTGCTTGTGCCAGTTTACCTGGGCTTGTATTTTACTGGTGCACCAATAAACGCATTTGTTGATGAGGCTCAGACAGCTTTTACGGTGACCTGGTGGACCTGTTCGAGCATGAGGAACCCCTGTCAGGACCATCGTGCAGGGGGTATACTCCAGGGGAGGTTTAATATGATATTATTGTCCTGCCTGGATGACTGGATGCCCATATTAGGCATTTTTTGTTCCGTAGGTTCCCTCTACGATAACTTTCAGAGCTCAGGGTTAGGTTCCCTTTGCTCACTGTTAACCCTCCTCTATTGACCACTTGCCTGGTTTTACGGCGCTATTTCAGGAACGAAGACGTTATCCCTATTCTGAGGAGGATCTCATATATTGGCCTCCATACCTATGGATATAACTTCGTCTAATGCTGTCCTTACACTCTTGGGAGCACCCAGGTTAGCATTTTCTCCCCTACCTATCACGCCTTTACACAAAGAACATCTTTCATTGAAACCATTTTTTTCGCTGTGCTCCCCCCTGTCAACAACAATTGGCCAAGCTCTCTGCTAGCGATAAGATAGGCTCCAGGGAGTCTGACACTATTTTATCAAATCGGGCTGACATCATGTCCACATCAGACAAAGTCTTTGACTTTACAGGCCCTTCTCCCCCTTGGGGTCTTCCCACAGAAGTAGGGAGGTTTTGTTTTGTTCTCTTAATCCTTGCCAAAGTCCAATGATCAGTCCCAGACCCAGTCCCATTTTGGTCTCCCATGATTGTTGGTATCACAACGCCCAAGCCTTTTTGCTAACCGTCAAGGGGTACCTGGCTTACGATAATGACGGTGGGTGATAGTGCAATTGGGGGTTCTTCTTGGAGAATGGGGGGTTACAGGTGTTATTTGGTTAGAGTCCTCTATCAGAGGGACAGCCTGGGCAGAGACCATGTTCATGGTTGCATGCAATGGTATTGGGCCCAGCGAACGACTGCATTTGGCCACTTCAATATCTTTATTGAGAGCCACCACAAACTTCTGTAAGAAGCCGTCTAATGTGGCATATGAACATTGAAGCACAGGCATAGGTTTCTTTCTCCTCATCTCAGTGAAAAACATAAGTCCTCAATGTGCAAATGCAAATTTCAATGAGGGTGAGTGTTGTTTCCCTACCATTCCGACCCCTCTCCTTACTTCTGCTTTTGTCTGATGTCTCCCCAAAAAAATACAAAGAATGTGGCCCACCCTGGCCTCCTCCGGCCGCAGGATCCCACCGCTGCTCTTATAAATATTTTTTAATTTTACTGTATGGTACCGCTTTTATTCACAGAGCTATACAGTAAAGTTACACTACACTTGCACAAACCACCTTGACTGTGATTCCTGTAAATGCTTGAAATGTTCACCAGCCAGATGGATATTTAAACATTTGTCTGTCATGACCTTCATAATGGTGACTGAGTAATTTACTCAATCATCCTGGTGAAGTACTGTGTGACCGCCAAATTATACATCAGACCCCAAGTCACTGTTCTCATTACACAACATTTAGCTGAGGCCTGCGCAGGATTTCCATAGACTGGTAAAGCTAAACATAGGAGTCCACACTACAAAGATAGTAGATACACCTTCAAGTTGGGTTTTGATGCTAGAGGTGAATGTGTTGCACTGCACCGTGCCTTAAGCAGTTTATTGTGTACCTACATGTATTGTGTTTAGGGGTAGGTGGAGCTCACAGAGTTTCCCTCTGTGTGATTCCACGGAGTTACATGAAAACTCAGCGTGATTCAGCAAGTTCCTTGAACATGCGTAAATCAGCATTTTGCATTGCTCATGCTGATTTTTAGCGCTGGTTGCTTGTTCTGTGCTGTGAGATCAATGCAAACAGCCCTGTGTGGTGTGCCAGAATGCACTTCTTTGCTGCCGCTCGAGTAGATTTTCTACTCAAACAGCAGCTTTCTCTCTGCAAACCGGTCGCAAACTCCTGAATTGATAAAATCTCACTGGGTGCCCTACAAGTCCCTGAAAATGGAACTAGGGGATACCAATTCTCATTTGTGCTTGCCAACTTACCATTGGCGAGCTGCCCATGAGAATAAACTCTGCCATACGGCGGTTGGCGGAGTTTGGCTATAACTCTGCTTTTCTAGTGTAACACATAGTGGCCACAACTCCACAAACTCTGCTGGTGAAGTGGAATTCATCACCTATCCCTAGTTGTTTTATCAGTTTTTGACACCTTTCCCTGTTTGTTATTACATTCACATCACACTCATCTCACAGCTGCTTTTTCTGATGACAAGATCAAGTGACAAGTAATTAATATACATATTACATCTTTTTATCAGGAAACCAGAATTGGAAAAATCTGTGATTGTCAAATTAAATCTATTTTCACCAGCATGTTGAGGTGTCAATGAATACCAGCATGTTATCTCAAGAGAAGTGCTACTCCAGTCACCCACTATAAGCTTATATTGTACTTAAACACACATATGGATGTGATGGATTGGAAGGGCCACTTACCCAAAGAGAAGGTTTTGTTCAATCGAGTGAATATCCATTTAACAGAATCTTCTTTAAAGCCAGAATTCTCTCCTGAGTATGTTTCAAGCATTGCCTTGGGATCCAGGTGGTGGTCATGAATTGCTTGCAGGGTAGCAAAAGACGCCATTCTTGATGATACAAAATGATAGGCTGTACTTCTATGGCATGTGCACTGACATTTATACTGAATAATTTAAATTGTAGATTATCAAAAAACAGACATAAATCATTTGTAAAAGTCACATGCCCCAAGGTTCACAAAGAATGAATTCCAGACTTGTTGACAGTTAACAGTTGACTGAAGTTGTAAATTGCTCATCTTGTTCGCAAACATAATTATTTGAATCATAAGACAGACAGAGCAAGACAAACAAATGCCCTATACACTTAGTGTGAACCGGTAAAGCAGTGATGTTTCAAGGTCCTACTGCTACAGTAATTTTAAAGTTTAAAGTGTTTATTTGTTATCTTCATTGAATACTGAAAGTAGGGCAGAATACAATCAGTGACATACATCCCAAACTTTGCATGTAGCAATGCACCCCCTTCTGTATCCCTCATGTCCAGTTTCAAGCTTTGGTATATGAAATAGTTGCATTTTAGCACTTTCCAAAGATAGGGGGGGCAGGGAACAAGTAAAATGTGGCAGGTAAATTATTGAAAAATGCTAATTTATCACATGCTAAAATATTCCACTCACTTTCACCGTCCATCCCAAGATGGCCACACCTTATTTCCCCAACATTTCACTGCCGCAGGCTTGTATGAATAAGACAGCACAGAGTTCCCCTTTCTGGCCACTGCAAAAATGAAATGGAGCAAACCTACCCTTCTGACAGTGACCCCTTGACAGCTTTTTATTTGCCTCACAAATCATGCATTTGCATGCATAATTCTGCAAGATTCTTCAGTCTGTGTGGTTTTTCTTTACTGGCTCAGCTTCCTCTTCTGTTGTACCTTCTTTTCGAGAGCAGCCCCCAATGCAAATATCCGTACAAGACTGACCCTATAAGGTTCCTTGAGTCTGTGCAGCTTCTCTTCCTCCTCAGTTGTTCCCTCTTTTCCTGAGCTGCCCCCCAATGTAAGCTTCTGAACATGTCTGACTCTGGATGGTTCCTTGAGTCTGAATAGCTTCTGCTCACCTGGTCAGCTTCCTTCAAAGTTGCACTCTCTTTCCAAGAGTTCACTTTAATTGAGAACAAGGCAGGGTGGAGTCACAGGGTCTCTTCCTGTCCTTATATTTACACCACCTTGAAAGGTGGGGTGCCATCACACTTCTCTTCTTGAATTCTCAATAAGTACTCAAGATTTTTATGAACATCAATTGGGCCAAAAGTCTTCCAAGTGTCATATGTATCTTAACCCCTTCGACGCTCATGACGAGCTGGGCTCGTCATGAGGTAGCCTCCTGCTACGCTCATGACGAGCCCAGCTCGTCATGAATAATGGGTTTTTGTAAAGAAGAGCACAGGAGGGGAATTTCGCTAGCGCTCATGTGGTTAAGGAAGAACAGCATTTTGACCCCTTGATCTGTATGGGACATCACAGTTTACTCCTCTGACTGTAGCTTGCTCTTTTAAGCTCTTTGCTTTCTTCTCCAGAACAGACTTTCATAGAAATGGAGTATAAACATCACATGCCACCGCTCAGCGCTCAATTTGAGCTGCGGGTTGATGGTAGCGCTCGCCACCACTTTTTTTTGGGGACTAGCACTTTTTTCCCTCATCAGATATTGACCGAAAGTAAGACAAAGAAAGAAAAAGATTGAAAAAACACAAAGGAAGAAAACAGGAACATACTCATGTGAGATACAGGAGCAGGGAGTGCCTGCTAGCAAATTAAAAAGGATTGTGGTGAATTCAATGCTATACAGTCTTGGTATTCCATGCACCAATCCTTTAACACCTTCGATGCTGATGACGAGCTCAGCTCGTCATCAGCGTTACCTGCCGTGTGCTGATGACGAGCTGAGCTCGTCATGAACCGCGGTATTTTTGAAAATGCCGCACACAGCGGGAAAAGCCGCCGCAGCGAAGCGGTTAATATTACCACAGGAGCAGGGCTTTGGGCAACAACACCCATTCTTTTACAATTTAAATACTGACACCACTCACTTGCCCCTCCTCTCTCTTGTTTTCTGCTTTTCTCTCCTGTCTCCCAGTGCCTCACTTAAGCCTCTTCCTCAGGCTCCTAATCAGAGAAGGACCGGAGTGGGTGGTAGTTTCAGTTGCACTCACAGTGAGAGAGTCTGGATCACACTGACCAGAAGAAGCCACCATGGTGTGTCGTGTATCTAACTCCTGAGAGGGGCCCTCTCTTTGCTGTCTCTTGACTCTGGAACAATGATGAGCTCTTGTTACATGATTGAATCTCCTTTCTACATCCATCTGGGGATGCTTCTCACCTTCCTACCACAGCAACAGCCCTGCCAGTCATTTAAGGCCTGATTTAGATCTAAGCAGCAAAACCATTGTTCATCCACGATAGAGCTTAGAGCACTCAGCCAAGGTGACATTAACCCACCCACCCATGTGTGATGTCTGAACTACTGTCCGCATCAACAAAGCGTTTCCCTCCTACTAAACGATCCACCTCTTTCGACACAGTGAACTTCTCTGCTAGCTCACATTCATCTGTCACCATCAGGGTGGCGGGATTGGACAAGCCTTTTTAGATTTACAGTTGTGCTGCTTCTGTTATAGTGGCGGGTTGCTTACTGAGTTGTTCCATCACTGGAATATGTCAACACTGTATTATTCCTCTTGCTTTATGAAGGATGCTCGTATCACACACCTGATTTTTTTGTGGCTAATTGTGTTCACCTGCACACCACACTATAAAACACACTCCATGTCAGTCCATGATCCTTTGCCATTCCACTGCACCTCAATATTTGCAAGCAGATCTCTTGACAGTTAAGTCAGGACTGTCACTGTTTCTTGTCCATATTTCTTCTCTAATTTATCTTCTTGTTGGGTCATAACATTTATTTAATTTTGTTTGTACAATAAAGGCAAGGAGGAGAAATCCCTGTTTTACAGAGGGAGAATTGGTAGCTAATGTGGATGAAATAATTTGAGTAGAGCCACAATTGTTTGGGGCCCAATTCTAAAATGCAGCCATATCTCAGAAAATTCAAGTGTGGGCCAGAATAGTTGACAGAGGGAATAAGGAAGAGGTGGAAAGTGTAATCACTGACCTCCAAGCATCAGCTGGAGGCCCAGAAAACTGGTGGTGTTTCACCCAGCCACCCTTAATCAATCAATCAATCAATCATTTGTAAAGTGCACTACTCACCCGTGAGGGTCTCAAGGCGCTGGAGGTGGGGCGGTGCTGCTACTGCTCAAAGAGCCAGGTCTTGAGGAGTCTTCTGAAGGTCAGTAGGTCTTGGGTCTGCTGTAGGTTTGTGGGGAGGGTGTTCCAGGTCTTGGCGGCGAGGTGGGAGAAAGATCTGCCTCTGGAAGTCTCTTTTTGGATACGGGGGACTGCGGTGAGGGCGGGGGGGGGGGCGGCTGGGGGTGTAGAAACTGAGTCGCCTGTTGAGGGACGTTGGCCCGGTGTTGTGGAGTGCTTTGTGTGCATGGGTGAGGAGCTTGAAAGTTATCCTTGACGGGAAGACAGTGCAGGTACCTCCGGTGGGGTGTGATGTGGCTGCGGCTGGGGATGTCGAGGATTAGATGTGCAGAGGCGTTCTGGATGCGTTGCAACCGCCACAGGAGTTTTGCCGAAGCTCCTGCGTAAAGTGAGTTTTCCTAGTCCAGCCTTCTGCTGACGAGGGCCTGGATAACCGTTCTTCTCGTATCGGTGGGGATCTATTTGTATCATACATTAATCAAACAAGGTACATGGAAAATAAAATGACATTGCATAATCCCTGAACAATAAAACATTTCCATGACATTGTCAGCCTGAAAAGACAAAGATGGCAACCATAGTCAAATGCACAACAAATGTATGTGGGTGAAAAAGGTTGGGGAAAAGTGCATACATCAGTTGCAATGTGCTTTAACCCGCCGCCAACTCAGAGAGTATGCATAGTATATTTTTTACAACAATGAATAAGTTACCACCAATAGCCGCCCCCCTTGGTAAAATATTAAAAGAAGGATAAAACTAAGACCATGCGTAAAAGATGCAAATCATTACAACGTGGTCAATGATCTAAGCCAAAGTCTTACTACACTCACATGGGCCTAGAGTGCCCTCAGTGGCCCAAACATTAGGGAGAACCAACAGAAGGTTTGGCTAATCTGCAGTAGGGCCTTATAAACAAATAAACAACAACCAAATGCCAATACTGCAATTTGTTCATCTCATGACTGACCCATGAAGAACAGACTCAAACTGATTCTTCAGAAGATTTTTTCATTAGAATTAATCTATTTATTTCAAATACAAAAACACCATGCAATTACTCATTCTCAAAAATGCTAGTAGATTGTCAGGAGAGAAGAAAGGATAAGAATCCTAAGTACAAAGCATTTTAATTCGATAATCACTCGCATTCTTTCAAACATTCGCTCATGAATCCTCGTTCATACTCATACATACAATTCTTCTCAGAAATCGTGAAATGAGTTAGTATGAAAAAAAAGGGAAACAAAAGAAAATCAGACAATACTCGTAAATAATGACCCTGTTCTACACAATTTGATCCTAATCAACTGGAATAGCTAAAACGTACTTTTCAAAAATATAGTCACAATTTTAAACTGTAGGCCATCTAAACATATAAAGTATTCAAATAGTTCTTTGAAGCATTTTTTAGACGATTGGCCTAACGCGATGATGGTCGACGCGTTTCGAGTTCCTTGGAAGAGGAACTCTCCTCAGGACCTCAGAGTAATTTCTCAAAACACATCTTACACTGTTGGCTTTCATGGGGACAATCACTTTTCATGTAGCATATGATGTTTCTCTAAGCAGGTCGTCAGTTGTTGAATAACTTTATTCGATCCAATGACTGCCTTATAGGCCGTTTTTTTCTTGTGTTTCTTTCTTTAATTTAGTAGTTCGCGTAAATCTTTCAGGTTCACTGTTCGCCTCTCTCATTTCGAATCTCTCTGGCAATCAGTCAAACATTAGGGAAGCATTAGTTCCTGTTTGCCCTTCTTCAAACTGGCCCAGAATGCAATGTGTCTCGGCAAATCCAAAATAGCAAAGATCTTTAGCCATACTAAATTTCAATTCTGAGGTTGAGGTGTAAGTGGGGAGTGTATTAGTTTATTCCTACATCTAACACTAAATTCGAGTTTGAAGCAGGCACTATACGTGCCCACAACAAGACAAAAGCAAGTCCTTTAAGCGACCAAACAGGGAATACACAAAAATAGTTTTGGCATCCTTTCCAAAGCAGCACAGGTGTTAAATGTGGGTCAACAGACCTACCAATCACGATTTGGCCGTGTGGTGCAACGGGATACCAAAAAGCCCTACTCTGAATATTCTGTGGAGTTCAGAGGAGTCATCTCTGACTAGTAAAGTCACCTCATTGTTTGCACATATGAGGCACTTCACACCTCTTTCATATATGAATGAATGAATGACAAGATTTGTTAAGCATACACCTACTCAAAAAAGAGTGTCCCAGCGCTAGACAGAGAGTAGCAAAACAAAGGGAGGAAAAGGGAGGCTAAAGTTTAAAGTGCCATGTCTTGAGTTTCTTTCTGAAAAGAGTCTGTTCTTCCATTTGTTGCAATTGTACTGGGATTCTATTTAAGGCCGGAGGCTCCAGCAATGAGAAGGATCTGCCCCCCGATTTAGTGATGTAAATGTAAATGTAAATGTGTTGGACTTGTAAGGCGCACGGCTGCCCGTGAGCGTCCCAGCGCTGAAGACCGCTGGGGAACCCGTCCTGGCTTTCCCTGTGAGATGGTCCTTTCTGGGTATCTCCAAGGTGAAACCAGGCATCCCCAGCATCTGTGGGGGGCCGTTGTAGAGATGAGGCAAGCTTAATGCCCAGAGTTGCCGAGTGTGATCCCTGGTTAGAGTAGGCACGGAGACCAGAATTGTCGAGTCCGTTGACCCTGGTCCACGACCCTGTGGATCCTAGGAGTTGCAGTGGCCACGGGATGAGCACAAAGTTCTCCCAGATAAGTAATGGCGTATCCTGGATGATACGTAGACTGGACCAGAGTTGTTCATTGCTCGGTGCATTTGGAGAAGGATCTCAAATGTGATCCGCTTGGTCACAGGAAGCTAATGCAGGTTTCTCTAATGTGGCGAGACATGTGCTTGGTACGGTAGCACCAAGCAAGCAGCTGCATGTTGAAGCATCTGCAGTTTTTTCAGCAAGTATAGCGGGAGACCTGCATAAAGGACATTAGCATGGTCAAGTCTGGACAGAATCTTACTGATACAGAGAGAAAATGCAAAAAAAGAGCAGAGCACAACAGACCAAAGCACGTGCCTAAAAAAAAATTTGTGAGGCCAACCCCGATTTTCTGATCGATCCTTATTGTAAGGCAGCTCCAAAACATAAGAGGCTCCAGACTGCAACGATTGCACACGCAGTTCCAATGGTGAGTGAAAGGTAGTAATACAAACTTATTACTAGTAGCAAATGGTTAAATGAGAGTAGCCATTCTTTGAATATCGCTTTTAATCCTTCAGGAAGAAAAGTTCTCACGACCTATGTAAAAACGGTGGCTCCTCCTGGCAGAGATATAAACAGGATTACACCCTATGAACAGGTAATAGGCCTTTGATATCACATCGCCTTAAATCTGGTGGGGTGGCTTTATAAGAAACCAAGTAGAACTGGCAAATTCCATTCTTATATTTACAGAATTAAGAAATCCTGTTTCTACAGACACAGAGGTTACCAAAGGCACCTGGTAGTTCCTGATCACGATAGAGGTATGTTATTAGTACAACGTCCTCCCTCACCAAATAATACAGCCCTAAACAGGGAGAAAGCATGAGGTTAACAATGAGACCTTATTTTTGTCATTATTAAACAGCAGGCATTGCAAATTGATAAAAGCACCCTGCGACCTGAGAACAATCTCAGGAGTCCACAATATTTGGGAACCCGCCTAGCATTTTCCAGCTAGCTACGCCCCAAAAAAAAGGTATGCCAGTGCCAAATGAGTAAGCACTACAATAGTGTCAATATTGTAAGAGGACAGCAGTGGATTTATATCCAAGGGAAAGGCAAATAAATATCGTTGTGGATAAAATAGATTGTGATATGTATGTTGTTTCTAAATAAAACAAAATTTGTACACACAGATAAACATAAAACCCTAGACAACCAGTTCCATAATGTTTTGTAAAAATAATAATGATGGGGAAAACCATGATTGCAATTTATTGTGCGTGTATAAAAGAGGCTGAACTTGCTTAAATTCAAAATGGCTGGTAACTTTGTGTTCTCAATGTTTTACCTGTTTAGAATCAGTCCTGATGAAGGCATACTAAAAGAAAGCCGAAACGCCGCGTCGACCTTGTTTGATTCTTCTTGTTTTATCATGTATTTGAAGTAAAATCTTTTAACTTATGTGATGTGTTTTTAATGAATTTTTTATATGAATTGTTATAAAATTGTGTAATAAATTTCACTCATTTTGGTTACCAAAACATGTTTTTTGATTAATTTTATTAATTTTCCCTTGCCTCTATGAATTACCTGTTTGTGAATTTATTGTTACTGTCTATGAATGCCACTGGTTGTTAAAAGTAGTACACACAACTTTGCCTTTCCCACTGAGAGTATGGTATGCTGTCTCTCAACATTGACACACATACATGACGACAGTGTCCAGTAACTGGGGACATTCTTTGTTTTTTTTTTAAAAATGTGTACAGCACACGTCCACCCCGAAGGGTACCTTGGCACCCCGAAGGGTACCTTGGCACCCCGAAGGGTACCTTGGCACTGGATAACAGATGTTTATTGTTACCCAACTCAATGGTACTGATTTTACCGACCTCAGAAGTATGAAAGGCTAAGTGAACCTGCCGGAATTTGAACTGTGACCATGAGCTCAAACACAAACCTCAACAGTGGAGGAATTAGTCCGCTAAGCCACCACACCCGGTGCCGCATTTTGATTTGATTTCATACCTATTCCAGGGTTCGAACAAAGGATAAGAACTGGCATAGATATATGCTAAATAAGATTCTTACAGTTCAGACAGATATAGGGCTATTTGTCAACATACATGTTTCTTATTATATTTCTCTTAATAACCATTGAATTGGATTTTTAATTATGAGAAAACAAGTGGTTTCAATATTTTGCTATAGAGTGCGGCACAATAGGTTCAGTGGTCAGGCTACCCTGAGTATGTTTGCAGCGCTAGTTATGGTCAGGCTACCCTGGGTAGGTCTGGAGCCCCGTTTACACAGCTACTATAGCGACTGGCACAAAAGTGTAGCAGTTTGGCCACCTTGGGTAGCTACAGCAGTTGGGCTAACCTTGATAGGTCTAGAGCCCTGTTTGCACTGACACAATACTGATCTGCAAATTATGTGCAGTGGTCACTCTGCCTTGGGTAGGTCTGGAGCCCTGTTTACACTGCCACTATAGCATGTGGCACATTAGGTGTATCAGGCTACACATGGTATTACGTTTCCAAACCCTTGGTGTACTTTCTGCACTATACACTAGATTATTTTTGGCAAGTTAGATGTGCCTGTCCAACAATACTTTGATGTATTCATTTATAAAGGGGGAGCATGAGTGCTCTACTGCTTGTTAGCAGGGGTAAATTGCACTTGGTTCTAAAGCCAGTTAAAATATGTATTCCTGATAAAAAAAAGCAATACAACAAGCTACAAGAGGCCTTTCCTGCGTAAGGTAAAATCTATGAGCAGGATGAACCTGGTTGTTGTATCTGATCTGCACACCTGGTCAGTTTCAAAATGCACCTAAGTGCTTGTCTAGAATAACATTCGACAATCATTTGTAAGCATGGGCGTAAAATCCGTTCCGTTCGCGGAATTTGCGGATTTTCTGCAATTTCACGGTCCGCGAATCTTGCGAAATTGCAGACAAATCTGCGAAATCGCGTTCGAGACGGATTTCCAAAACTGAAGTACATGAGGCACTTACAGGGTTACAGCAGGTGCCCAAATTAAAGCTAATTTCTTTGTAACCATTTACCAAATGGTAACAAAGAAATTAACTTCAACTTGGGCACCTGCTGTAACCCTGTAAGTGCTTCCTGAGCGGCGCCTCCAGAGTAGTTGCCAACTATTCTCTGACCCTGCTCTGACCCTCGAAGCAGGGTCAGAGAATAGCTACAAGTATGGCACAATGCTCCAGGCTGTCACAAAAATTAAACCACAACAGAAAGCACTTACAGATAAGGAAGCAGGTGCCGGACTGGAAGCTCAAATTCAGTAACACATTAACCAGTGCCCGGTTGAGGCTGGGCAGGTGTGCTTTCTCCCCATAATCTACAGTGGTGAACCAGAGGGTGCTGTGATGAACCAGAAGGTGCAGTGGTGAACCAGAGGGTGGCAGTGGTGAACCAGAGGTTGCTGTGATAAACCAGCGGGTGGCAGTGGTGAACCAGAGGGTGGCAGTGATGAACCAGAGGGTGACAGTGATAAACCAGAGGGTGGCAGTGGTGAACCAGAGGGTGGCAGTGATGAACCAGAGGGTGACATTGATGAACCAGAGGGTGGCAGTGGTGAACCAGAGGGTGGCAGTGGTGAACCAGAGGGTGGCAGTGATGAACCAGAGGGTGACTGTGATGAACAAGCGCAGCAGAGCTATCTTGGACATCTGAAGGATTCTGGAGTCCTGTTCCAAACGTATTTTTGCATCTATGAGTTTCCCGAGCGCCATCCCCGTGTTGCTCCTGAGACCAGGAGGCTGCTTTCTCCTCATCTTCTGCTCTGCTTGGTCTCTGACCCTTTATAAACAAGATGCATGTGAACTCGCATTGAAGCCCCGCCGGTTTGGCCCCGTCCACCACACACTAGCGGTATGAAACGTCTTCCCGCCCGTCCCCACTATAATGGCCAGCTCACTCAAGGGACCGTGGCGCCTTTTGGCACGCTGGCAATGTTACAGGTACACGTGGTCACATATTTGTGCAAATGGCACAAAAATCCGCGAGTTTGCAGTAAAATTCGCGAACTCGCGTATTTTTTTGCCATTTCGCACGAATTTGCAGACTGCGAATTCTCAAATTTTGCCCATACTTAATCATTTGCAGTTTTCGTTTCTTGGGATAATTCCTACTGTGAACTTTAAAACTTCATACCCCTTGACCCCCTCATTAGATTTTGGTCATTTTGGTCCAAAATATGAATTTCACTTTAGTTTAGCTTTCTAATTAAATTTGGGATTGGTATTGTGCTGCATTTTAAAATTGCTAGTGTTTTGATACTACATCGGAATGTTGTACATTTCCTTACGTCATGTGTTTCTGATCTGTGCCTCCCCATAATATAATTCAATATATTATACTCACCTTACTTGGTTTAGCCACCTCACTATCCCTTTTCCACAACAGTAAAATCAAATATTTTGGGATTATTTTTTATCATATGTGGCTAGAGGGTCTAAGCACTACATTCCTTTATGAGATTATGAGGGAGCTACACATGGTGCTACAACCTTTTTCATTTGTGATGTGTTGATGTGCACATTACATCTCACAAAAGTTTCATAAAAGGCAATGATTCCGTGCCCATAGAAATTACTCCTTAGTACATTTTGAGATCCACAAGGATTTCCAGTAGTATGTCTGAAAATCTAAGCCAGGTATAAGATTTCAGGTATAGTAGTGGGAATGTCATGAAACAAAACCACACCTTGTGCAGCCCACTTCCCACTCTTGCATGCCTGCTGCTAGTGTGCGTTTTTCCATTCTCATTTTATGAACTACCTATTTGTTATTTTTATTAGGATTGGCACAGACTGGACATTGATTTATCAAACTCTGCATAAGCTTAAACTCCTCCATCCTGTGAAGTACACATTAACTGCACGCACAGTCAGCCTTTTAGAGCGGTGAATACAAGGGAATAGTTTGTTATTCAATAGAAGAAAAATATTGTCTGAAGTGTGAGCTCTGTGGCAACTGGATCTGGACTGGATCCTGATGGACAACATGTGAGTCACACATCAGGAGGAGGCCCCAGACCTAGCCCTCCCTGTGCTTCTTCATCGGTCTTGGTCCTGTCTTCTCCTTGCTTTTTCTCGGGTTCATGAGTGCCTTCTTCCTATTTTCCCCTCATTTTTACTGCTTTCTCCTTGCTTTAGCCCCTGATTTTAAGTGCCTCCTTTTTGCTTTTCCCTCATTGTCACTGATTCCTCCTTGCTTTTCCCCTGTTCTTTGAGTGCCATCGCCTTGTTTTCCCCTCACTGTCATTGGTTTCTCCTTGTTTTTCCCTGTATTTTGTGTATTCTCCTTATTTTCCTGTCATTTTTATTGCTTTCTCCATATTTTTACATTGTTGCTCCTCCTGCTTGGTACTTTTTTACTGCTTCCACCTAGCCCCGTCCGCCGTCTTTAGCACCCCTCCCTGCTCTCTGGACCTATGCAACGTGATTGAGAAGGCTCCATGCCAAATTCTCCCCCAGCTGCTGCATCATTCTTGCTCCTGTCTTTTACCTTGCTTTTACCCTAGTTTTATTTGGTCCCTCTCCATAAATCCCTCTAGTTTTCACTGCTTTCTCCTTACATTTTTGCAATTTTTTTGAGTGCCTTCATCTTGCTTTCCCTTCATTTTCATTGCTTTCTTCTTGTTTTCCCCCATTTTTGAGTGCCTTCTCTTTGCTTTGTCCTCATTGTCATTGCTTTCTACTTGTTTTTCCCCCATTACTGCTCCTGCTTGGTGTCTATTTCCAGGGCTCTGCCTAGGCCAGCCCATTGTCTCCAGCTCCCCCCTCCCATGACCTACTTAATGGAGGTTCTTGCTCCTGTCCTCCTTGCTTTGTTCCCAATTTATGGAGTGCCTCCTTCTTGCTTTCCCTTCATTTTCATTGCCTTCGCCTTGCTTACCCCAAATTTAAAATAAAAATAAAAAACATTTAGCAACTCCAGTGCGTTGAGACCCTCAGAGGTGATTTCACGCTCTTTATAAATCCTTATTTGATTGATTGAGTGGCAACAGAGAGAACTGTGTTACTGGACTTTGTTACTGACTGGAAACTGGCCAAGATGCCAAGGAATAGGCATTATAGAAGGAACACCTGGATTTGTATTGAGTATTTCATTCATTTTCCCCAAGCTTCACCTTTCCATAAGGCAGTCCAGCCAAAGATGTCTTCCAGAACAGTCCTGAGGATGGGTCAAAAGAACAGGGAAATGGCCCTTCCTCTTCTTAAAACTCTTGAAGGTGCAGTTGCCATGTGCAAAGTAAGACACCACAAAAGCCCATGGAGAATTATGAGATATAAAAGTATAAAGTAAGTGTTTGCACCAGCATTTGGGTGCTTCATTGTCACCAAAATAGTTCACATAATCCAGTTAAGTCACGGGCAGGGACGGTTCTTCAGGTAATGCGGAGGAGCATCACCCCACTGATCTGTGAGCAGTTGAAAAAGGAAATAGACATATTATAATTTGTGTCCCTTTGTGTCTCAGCTGGTTAGGGGCTAGATATCACAGGAACAGTGGTGACACTCTCTTAAGTGCCCATAAATGTTTGGTCGGCCATCTCGAGCTGTATTAACACAGCACTCAGACCAAGCACAACACTGCTGTAAAGCAGCATTTTGATTGGTCAGGGTAGTCTGGAAGCCTGGGTGGTTCCTGCTTCCCTCCTGCATCTTGGAGTGACGCACAGGACTGAGCGCAAAGGCTGGCTAAAGTAAGCTTGTTTCCTTTCTTTTTTCATTTGCCCCCCTCCTTTCTACACCACCCACTGCTCCACCACCCCTGTTAAGTAGCAGCCACCACTGGTCACAGGTTTGGATCAATGAGACCTCTGCTGTCCTGAGGTTTGAAATCATTTTTTGGGGTCAGAAGAGTAAATGCGCAATTGAACCATGTTTGCTGTGTAAATCTGTGTTCTCCCTCTTATAGTAATGATGAATTATGCTGTTGACAAGAGCGAGAAATCTACTGTACCATGAGGCATGGTATGCGCAGTGCTTGTGAACACAATCTAAAATAGATTTCTTTTTTTGGGATTTAACTTTCAAACATTATGAGTGTGGAGGAAGTGACTGTGCTCTATGCCCTGTAAACCTCTATGTTCATCATAAAACTATCTATGTATACCTGGGGATACTCCGCAGGGCCAGCACTGCTTTCAATAAATAAACCTGTTTGTCAGATGGTGCCCATGGCCCTCCTCTGGGTGTGTGCTGTGTATCAGCTGATGCACCTTTGGGCTATTGACTCCTCAGAAGGTAAACTTCAGCTTAGAGGAAAGAAATGTAAATATATGTAAATATATGCGTCTGCATAAGGCAGGACCTGACATCCGGTCTTAGTGGGCTAATTGTGATGCTCTCAGTACGTGTAGTAAGAACATGTATGTGGATCTTTACATACAATGCTTCCTACTAATCATAAGGCCCCATCAAGTCACATCAATTGACATTGAAGTGTGATACAAGTGGGATCAAAGTGAATAAAATGCACTTTACAGCAGTAGAGAACTGCATGTAAAGGTACTGAGAAAGGAAGCGTAATCTGAAATATACATAAAAAGCAAGATGCATATGTGAAAGAACAAAAGGGGTGTTACACTTCCTCAAGTCATAATCCGCACTGTAATAAAACAGAAAAGGAACATTGTGTAAGGTATCAGTCACTGAAATGGAGCGGGAAGGGAAAAGTGTACAAAAGCTGTAAAAAACACATGACCAACAGGTAGACATGGTTTATGCACAATATTGTGTGTAATGCACCGGGAGACTTGAACCAGCCTGGAAGAAAGTATGGGAGGATATGATGGGGTAGAAGAGAAAGAAGAGGAAAAGATATAATAACCAAGTGCATGTACCGCTGACAGATCAAGGGTCAATGAGTGCATGTACGACTGACAGATCAAGGGTCAATGAGTGCATGTACCACTGACAGATCAAGGGTCAATGAGTGCATGTGCCACTGACAGCTCAAGGGTCAATAAGTGCATGTGCCACTGACAGCTCAAGGGTCAATGAGTGCATGTGCCACTGACAGCTCAAGGGTCAATGAGTGCATGTGCCACTGACAATCTCAAGGGTCAATGAGTGCATGTGACACTGACAGCTCAAGGGTCAATGAGTGCATGTGCCACTGACAGCTAAAGGGTCAATGAGTGCATGTACCGCTGACAGCTCTAGGGTCAATGAGTGCATGTGCCACTGACAACTCAAGGGTCAATGAGTGCATGTGCCACTGACAGCTCAAGGTTCAATGAGTGCATGTGCCACGGACAGCTCAAGGGTCAATAAGTGCATGTACCACTGACAGCTCAAGGGTCAACGAGTGCATGTACCACTGACAGCTCAAGGGTCAACGAGTGCATGTACCACTGACAGCTCAAGGGTCAATAAGTGCATGTACCACTGACAGCTCAAGGGTCAATGAGTGCATGTGACACTGACAGCTCAAGGGTCAACGAGTGCATGTACCACTGACAGCTCAAGGGTCAATGAGTGCATGTACCACTGACAGCTGAAGAGTCAATGAGTGCATGTGCCACTGACAGCTCAAGGGTCAATAACTGCATGTACCACTGACAGCTCAAGGGTCAATAAGTGCATGTGCCACTGACAGCTCAAGGGTCAATGACTGCACGTACCACTGACAGCTCAAGGGTCAATGAGTGCATGTACGACAGACAGATAAAGGGTCAATGAGTGCATGTCCCGCTGACAGCTCAAGGTCCAATGAGTGCATGTACGACTGACAGATCAAGGTTCAATGAGTGCATGTACCGCTGACAGCTCAAGGGTCAATGAGTGCATGTGCCACTGACAGCTCAAGGGTCAATAAGTGCATGTACCACTGACAGCTCAAGGGTCAACGACTGCATGTACCACTGACAGCTCAAGGGTCAATGAGTGCATGTGCCACTGACAGCTCAAGGGTCAACGATTGCATGTGCCACTGACAGCTCAAGAGTCAACGAGTGCATGTGCCACTGACAGCTCAAGGGTCAATGAGTGCATGTGCCACTGACAGCTCAAGGGTCAACAATTGCATGTGCCACTGACAGCTCAAGGGTCAATGAGCGCATGTGCCACTGACAGCTCAAGGTTCAATGAGTGCATGTACGACTGACAGATCAAAGGTCAATGAGTGCATGTCCCGCTGACAGCTCAAGGGTCAATAAGTGCATGTACCACTGACAGCTCAAGGGTCAACGAGTGCATGTACCACTGACCGCTCAAGGGTCAATGAGTGCATGTGCCACTGACAGCTCAAGGGTCAACGATTGCATGTGCCACTGACAGCTCAAGGGTCAATGAGTGCATGTGCCACTGACAGCTCAAGGGTCAATGAGTGCATGTGCCACTGACAGCTCAAGGGTCAATGAGTGCATGTACGACAGACAGATCAAGGGTCAATGAGTGCATGTCCCGCTGACAGCTCCAGGTCCAATGAGTGCATGTACGACTGACAGATCAAGGTTCAATGAGTGCATGTAACGCTGACAGCTCAAGGGTCAATGAGTGCATGTGCCACTGACAGCTCAAGGGTCAATAAGTGCATGTACCACTGACAGCTCAAGGGTCAATGAGTGCATGTACCACTGACAGCTCAAGGGTCAATGAGTGCATGTGCCACTGACAGCTCAAGGGTCAATGAGTGCATGTGCCACTGACAGCTCAAGGGTCAACGATTGCATGTGCCACTGACAGCTCAAGGGTCAATGAGTGCATGTGCCACTGACAGCTTAAGGGTCAATGAGTGCATGTGCCACTGACAGCTCAAGGGTCAACGATTGCATGTGCCACTGACAGCTCAAGGGTCAATGAGCGCATGTGCCACTGACAGCTCAAGGTTCAATGAGTGCATGTACGACTGACAGATCAAAGGTCAATGAGTGCATGTCCCGCTGACAGCTCAAGGGTCAATAAGTGCATGTACCACTGACAGCTCAAGGGTCAACGAGTGCATGTACCACTGACCGCTCAAGGGTCAATGAGTGCATGTGCCACTGACAGCTCAAGGGTCAACGATTGCATGTGCCACTGACAGCTCAAGGGTCGATGAGTGCATGTGCCACTGACAGCTCAAGGGTCAATGAGTGCATGTGCCACTGACAGCTAAAGGGTCAATGAGTGCATGTACCACTGACAGCTCTAGGGTCTATGAGTGCATGTGCCACTGACATCTCAAGGGTCAATGAGTGCATTTGCCACTGACAGCTCAAGGTTCAATGAGTGCATGTGCCACTGACAGCTCAAGGGTCAACAAGTGCATGTACCACTGATGGTTCAAGGTTCAATGAGTGCATGTACCGCTGACAGCTCAAGGGTCAATGAGTGCATGTGCCACTGACAGCTCAAGGGTCAATAAGTGCATGTACCACTGACAGCTCAAGGGTCAACGACTGCATGTACCACTGACAGCTCAAGGGTCAATGAGTGCATGTGCCACTGACAGCTCAAGGGTCAACGATTGCATGTGCCACTGCAGCTCAAGAGTCAACGAGTGCATGTGCCACTGACAGCTCAAGGGTCAATGAGTGCATGTGCCACTGACAGCTCAAGGGTCAACAATTGCATGTGCCACTGACAGCTCAAGGGTCAATGAGCGCATGTGCCACTGACAGCTCAAGGTTCAATGAGTGCATGTACGACTGACAGATCAAAGGTCAATGAGTGCATGTCCCGCTGACAGCTCAAGGGTCAATAAGTGCATGTACCACTGACAGCTCAAGGGTCAACGAGTGCATGTACCACTGACCGCTCAAGGGTCAATGAGTGCATGTGCCACTGACAGCTCAAGGGTCAACGATTGCATGTGCCACTGACAGCTCAAGGGTCAATGAGTGCATGTGCCACTGACAGCTCAAGGGTCAATGAGTGCATGTGCCACTGACAGCTCAAGGGTCAATGAGTGCATGTACGACAGACAGATCAAGGGTCAATGAGTGCATGTCCCGCTGACAGCTCCAGGTCCAATGAGTGCATGTACGACTGACAGATCAAGGTTCAATGAGTGCATGTAACGCTGACAGCTCAAGGGTCAATGAGTGCATGTGCCACTGACAGCTCAAGGGTCAATAAGTGCATGTACCACTGACAGCTCAAGGGTCAATGAGTGCATGTACCACTGACAGCTCAAGGGTCAATGAGTGCATGTGCCACTGACAGCTCAAGGGTCAATGAGTGCATGTGCCACTGACAGCTCAAGGGTCAACGATTGCATGTGCCACTGACAGCTCAAGGGTCAATGAGTGCATGTGCCACTGACAGCTTAAGGGTCAATGAGTGCATGTGCCACTGACAGCTCAAGGGTCAATGAGCGCATGTGCCACTGACAGCTCAAGGTTCAATGAGTGCATGTACGACTGACAGATCAAAGGTCAATGAGTGCATGTCCCGCTGACAGCTCAAGGGTCAATAAGTGCATGTACCACTGACAGCTCAAGGGTCAACTAGTGCATGTACCACTGACCGCTCAAGGGTCAATGAGTGCATGTGCCACTGACAGCTCAAGGGTCAACGATTGCATGTGCCACTGACAGCTCAAGGGTCGATGAGTGCATGTGCCACTGACAGCTCAAGGGTCAATGAGTGCATGTGCCACTGACAGCTAAAGGGTCAATGAATGCATGTACCACTGACAGCTCTAGGGTCTATGAGTGCATGTGCCACTGACATCTCAAGGGTCAATGAGTGCATTTGCCACTGACAGCTCAAGGTTCAATGAGTGCATGTGCCACTGACAGCTCAAGGGTCAACAAGTGCATGTACCACTGACGGTTCAAGGGTCAATGAGTGCATGTGCCACTGACAGCTCAAGGGTCAACGATTGCATGTGCCACTGACAGCTCAAGGGTCAATGAGTGCATGTGCCACTGACAGATCAAGGGTCAATGAGTGCATGTACCACTGACAGCTCAAGGGTCAATGAGTCCATGTACCACTGTCAGCTCAAGGGTCAATGAGTGCATGTGCCACTGACAGCTCACAGGTCAATGAGTGCATGTATGACTGACAGATCAAGGGTCAATGAGTGCATTTGCCACTGACAGCTCAAGGGTCAATGAGTGCATGTACCGCTGACAGCTCAAGGGTCAATAAGTGCATGTACCGCTGACTGCTCAAGGGTCAATGAGTGCATGTGCCACTGACAGCTCAAGGGTCAACGATTGCATGTGCCACTGACAGCTCAAGGGTCAATGAGTGCATGTGCCACTGACAGCTTAAGGGTCAATGAGTGCATGTGCCACTGACAGCTCAAGGGTCAACGATTGCATGTGCCACTGACAGCTCAAGGGTCAATGAGCGCATGTGCCACTGACAGCTCAAGGTTCAATGAGTGCATGTACGACTGACAGATCAAAGGTCAATGAGTGCATGTCCCGCTGACAGCTCAAGGGTCAATAAGTGCATGTACCACTGACAGCTCAAGGGTCAACGAGTGCATGTACCACTGACCGCTCAAGGGTCAATGAGTGCATGTGCCACTGACAGCTCAAGGGTCAACGATTGCATGTGCCACTGACAGCTCAAGGGTCGATGAGTGCATGTGCCACTGACAGCTCAAGGGTCAATGAGTGCATGTGCCACTGACAGCTAAAGGGTCAATGAGTGCATGTACCACTGACAGCTCTAGGGTCTATGAGTGCATGTGCCACTGACATCTCAAGGGTCAATGAGTGCATTTGCCACTGACAGCTCAAGGTTCAATGAGTGCATGTGCCACTGACAGCTCAAGGGTCAACAAGTGCATGTACCACTGATGGTTCAAGGTTCAATGAGTGCATGTACCGCTGACAGCTCAAGGGTCAATGAGTGCATGTGCCACTGACAGCTCAAGGGTCAATAAGTGCATGTACCACTGACAGCTCAAGGGTCAACGACTGCATGTACCACTGACAGCTCAAGGGTCAATGAGTGCATGTGCCACTGACAGCTTAAGGGTCAATGAGTGCATGTGCCACTGACAGCTCAAGGGTCAATGAGCGCATGTGCCACTGACAGCTCAAGGTTCAATGAGTGCATGTACGACTGACAGATCAAAGGTCAATGAGTGCATGTCCCGCTGACAGCTCAAGGGTCAATAAGTGCATGTACCACTGACAGCTCAAGGGTCAACTAGTGCATGTACCACTGACCGCTCAAGGGTCAATGAGTGCATGTGCCACTGACAGCTCAAGGGTCAACGATTGCATGTGCCACTGACAGCTCAAGGGTCGATGAGTGCATGTGCCACTGACAGCTCAAGGGTCAATGAGTGCATGTGCCACTGACAGCTAAAGGGTCAATGAATGCATGTACCACTGACAGCTCTAGGGTCTATGAGTGCATGTGCCACTGACATCTCAAGGGTCAATGAGTGCATTTGCCACTGACAGCTCAAGGTTCAATGAGTGCATGTGCCACTGACAGCTCAAGGGTCAACAAGTGCATGTACCACTGACGGTTCAAGGGTCAATGAGTGCATGTGCCACTGACAGCTCAAGGGTCAACGATTGCATGTGCCACTGACAGCTCAAGGGTCAATGAGTGCATGTGCCACTGACAGATCAAGGGTCAATGAGTGCATGTACCACTGACAGCTCAAGGGTCAATGAGTCCATGTACCACTGTCAGCTCAAGGGTCAATGAGTGCATGTGCCACTGACAGCTCACAGGTCAATGAGTGCATGTATGACTGACAGATCAAGGGTCAATGAGTGCATTTGCCACTGACAGCTCAAGGGTCAATGAGTGCATGTACCGCTGACAGCTCAAGGGTCAATAAGTGCATGTACCGCTGACTGCTCAAGGGTCAATGAGTGCATGTGCCACTGACAATTCAAGGGTCAATGAGTGCATGTGCCACTGACAATTCAAGGGTCAATGAGTGCATGTGCCACTGACAGCTCAAGGGTCAATGAGTGCATGTGCCACTGACAACTCAATGGTCAATGAGTATATCTGCCACTGACAGCTCAAGGTTCAATGAGTGCATATGCCACTGACAGCTCAAGGGTCAATGAGTGCATGTGCCACTGACAGCTCAAGGGTCACAGAGTGCATGTACCACTGACAGCTCAATGGTCAACCAGTGCATGTACCACTGAAAGCTCAAGGGTCAATGAGTGCATTTACCACTGACAGATCAAGGGTCAATGAGTGCATGTGCCACTGACAGCTCAAGGTTCAATGAGTGCATGTACCACTGACAGATCAAGGGTCAATGAGTGCATGTGCCACTGACAGATCAAGGGTCAATGAGTGCATGTGCCACTGACAGCTCAAGGGTCAATGAGTGCATGAGCCACTGACATCTCAAGGTTCAGTGAGTGCATGTGCCACTGACAGCTCAAGGGACAATGAGTGCATGTACGACTGACAGCTCAAGGGTCAATGAGTGCATGTGCCACTGACAGCTCAAGGATCAATGAGTGCATGTTCCACTGACAGCTCAAGGGTCAATGAGTGCATGTGCCACTGACAGCTCAAGGGTCAATGAGAGCATGTGCCACTGACAGCTCAAGGGTCAATGAGTGCATGTACCACTTACAGCTGAAGAGTCAATGAGTGCATGTGCCACTGACAGCTCAAGGGTCAATGAGGGCATGTACCACTGACAGCTCAAGGGTCAACGAGTGCATGTACGACTGACAGCTCAAGGGTCAATGAGTGCATGTGCCACTGACAGCTCAAGGGTCTATGAGTACATGTGCCACTGACAGCTCAAGGGTCAATGAGTGTATGTGCCACTGACAGCTCAAGGGTCAATGAGTGCATGTACCACTGACAGCTGAAGACTCAATGAGTGCATGTGCCACTGACAGCTCAATGGTCAATGAGTGCATGTACCACTGACAGCTGACGAGTCAATGAGTGCATGTACCACTGACAGCTGAAGAGTCAATGAGTGCATGTCCCGCTGACAGCTCAAGGGTCAATGAGTGCATGTGCCACTGACAGCTAAAGGGTCAATGAGTGCATGTACCACTGACAGCTCTAGGGTCAATGAGTGCATGTGCCACTGACAACTCAAGGGTCACTCAGTGCATGTGCCACTGACAGCTCAAGGTTCAATGAGTGCATATGCCACTGACACCTCAAGTGTCAATGAGTGCATGTGCCACTGACAGCTCAAGGGTCAATGAGTGCATGTGACACTGACAGCTCAAGGGTCAATGAGTGCACGTGCCACTGACAGCTCAAGGGTCAATGAGTGCATGTACCACTGACAGCTCAAGGGTCAACGAGTGCATGTACCACTGACAGCTCAAGGGTCAATGAGTGCATGTGCCACTGACAGCTCAAGTGTCAACGATTGCATGTGCCACTGACAGCTCAAGGGTCAATGAGTGCATGTGCCACAGACAGCTCAAGGCTCAATGAGTGCATGTACCACTGACAGCTCAAGGGTCAATGAGTCCATGTACCACTGACAGCTCAAGGGTCAATGAGTGCATGTGCCACTGACAGCTCACAGGTCAATAAGTGCATGTATGACTGACAGATCAAGGGTCAATGAGTGAATGTGCCACTGACAGCTCAAGGGTCAATGAGTGCATGTACCACTGACAGCTCAAGGGTCAATGAGTGCATGTACCGCTGACTGCTCAAGGGTCAATGAGTGCATGTGCCACTGACAATTCAAGGGTCAATGAGTGCATGTGCCACTGACAGCTCAAGGGTCAATGAGTGCATGTGCCACTGACAACTCAATGGTCAATGAGTGTATCTGCCACTGACAGCTCAAGGTTCAATGAGTGCATATGCCACTGACAGCTCAAGGGTCAATGAGTGCATGTGCCACTGACAGCTCAAGGGTCACAGAGTGCATGTACCACTGACAGCTCAAGGGTCAACAAGTGCATGTACCACTGACAGCTCAAGGGTCAATGAGTGCATTTACCACTGACAGATCAAGGGTCAATGAGTGCATGTGCCACTGACAGCTCAAGGTTCAATGAGTGCATGTACCACTGATAGATCAAGGGTCAATGAGTGCATGTGCCACTGACAGATCAAGGGTCAATGAGTGCATGGCCCACTGACAGCTCAAGGGTCAATGAGTGCATGAGCCACTGACAGCTCAAGGTTCAGTGAGTGCATATGCCACTGACAGCTCAAGGGTCAATGAGTGCATGTACGACTGACAGCTCAAGGGTCAATGAGTGCATGTGCCACTGACAGCTCAAGGGTCAATGAGTGCATGTTCCACTGACAGCTCAAGGGTCAATGAGTGCATGTGCCACTGACAGCTCAAGGGTCAATGAGTGCATGTGCCACTGACAGCTCAAGGGTCAATGAGTGCATGTACCACTTACAGCTGAAGAGTCAATGAGTACATGTGCCACTGACAGCTCAAGGGTCAATGAGGGCATGTACCACTGACAGCTCAAGGGTCAACGAGTGCATGTACGACTGACAGCTCAAGGGTCAATGAGTGCATGTGCCACTGACAGCTCATGGGTCAATGAGTGCATGTGCCACTGACAGCTCAAGGGTCAATGAGTGCATGTACCACTGACAGGTCAAGGGTCAATGAGTGCATTTACCACTGACAGATCAAGGGTCAATGAGTGCATGTGCCACTGACAGCTCAAGGTTCAATGAGTGCATGTACCACTGATAGATCAAGGGTCAATGAGTGCATGGCCCACTGACAGCTCAAGGGTCAATGAGTGCATGAGCCACTGACAGCTCAAGGTTCAGTGAGTGCATATGCCACTGACAGCTCAAGGGTCAATGAGTGCATGTACGACTGACAGCTCAAGGGTCAATGAGTGCATGTGCCACTGACAGCTCAAGGGTCAATGAGTGCATGTTCCACTGACAGCTCAAGGGTCAATGAGTGCATGTGCCACTGACAGCTCAAGGGTCAATGAGTGCATGTGCCACTGACAGCTCAAGGTTCAATGAGTGCATGTGCCACTGACAGCTCAAGGTTCAATGAGTGCATGTGCCACTGACAGCTCAAGGGTCAACAAGTGCATGTACCACTGACGGTTCAAGGGTCAATGAGTGCATGTGCCACTGACAGCTCAAGGGTCAACGATTGCATGTGCCACTGACAGCTCAAGGGTCAATGAGTGCATGTGCCACTGACAGCTCAAGGGTCAATGAGTGCATGTACCACTGACAGCTCAAGGGTCAATGAGTCCATGTACCACTGTCAGCTCAAGGGTCAATGAGTGCATGTGCCACTGACAGCTCACAGGTCAATGAGTGCATGTATGACTGACAGATCAAGGGTCAATGAGTGCATGTGCCACTGACAGCTCAAGGGTCAATGAGTGCATGTACCGCTGACAGCTCAAGGGTCAATAAGTGCATGTACCGCTGACTGCTCAAGGGTCAATGAGTGCATGTGCCACTGACAATTCAAGGGTCAATGAGTGCATGTGCCACTGACAATTCAAGGGTCAATGAGTGCATATGCCACTGACAGCTCAAGGGTCAATGAGTGCATGTGCCACTGACAACTCAATGGTCAATGAGTATATCTGCCACTGACAGCTCAAGGTTCAATGAGTGCATATGCCACTGACAGCTCAAGGGTCAATGAGTGCATGTGCCACTGACAGCTCAAGGGTCACAGAGTGCATGTACCACTGACAGCTCAATGGTCAACCAGTGCATGTATCACTGAAAGCTCAAGGGTCAATGAGTGCATTTACCACTGACAGATCAAGGGTCAATGAGTGCATGTGCCACTGACAGCTCAATGTTCAATGAGTGCATGTACCACTGACAGATCAAGGGTCAATGAGTGCATGTGCCACTGACAGATCAAGGGTCAATGAGTGCATGTGCCACTGACAGCTCAAGGGTCAATGAGTGCATGAGCCACTGACATCTCAAGGTTCAGTGAGTGCATGTGCCACTGACAGCTCAAGGGACAATGAGTGCATGTACGACTGACAGCTCAAGGGTCAATGAGTGCATGTGCCACTGACAGCTCAAGGATCAATGAGTGCATGTTCCACTGACAGCTCAAGGGTCAATGAGTGCATGTGCCACTGACAGCTCAAGGGTCAATGAGAGCATGTGCCACTGACAGCTCAAGGGTCAATGAGTGCATGTACCACTTACAGCTGAAGAGTCAATGAGTGCATGTGCCACTGACAGCTCAAGGGTCAATGAGGGCATGTACCACTGACAGCTCAAGGGTCAACGAGTGCATGTACGACTGACAGCTCAAGGGTCAATGAGTGCATGTGCCACTGACAGCTCAAGGGTCTATGAGTACATGTGCCACTGACAGCTCAAGGGTCAATGAGTGTATGTGCCACTGACAGCTCAAGGGTCAATGAGTGCATGTACCACTGACAGCTGAAGACTCAATGAGTGCATGTGCCACTGACAGCTCAATGGTCAATGAGTGCATGTACCACTGACAGCTGACGAGTCAATGAGTGCATGTACCACTGACAGCTGAAGAGTCAATGAGTGCATGTCCCGCTGACAGCTCAAGGGTCAATGAGTGCATGTACCACTGACAGCTCAAGGGTCAATGAGTGCATGTACCACTGACAGCTCTAGGGTCAATGAGTGCATGTGCCACTGACAACTCAAGGGTCACTCAGTGCATGTGCCACTGACAGCTCAAGGTTCAATGAGTGCATGTGCCACTGACACCTCAAGTGTCAATGAGTGCATGTGCCACTGACAGCTCAAGGGTCAATGAGTGCATGTGACACTGACAGCTCAAGGGTCAATGAGTGCACGTGCCACTGACAGCTCAAGGGTCAATGAGTGCATGTACCACTGACAGCTCAAGGGTCAACGAGTGCATGTACCACTGACAGCTCAAGGGTCAATGAGTGCATGTGCCACTGACAGCTCAAGTGTCAACGATTGCATGTGCCACTGACAGCTCAAGGGTCAATGAGTGCATGTGCCACAGACAGCTCAAGGCTCAATGAGTGCATGTACCACTGACAGCTCAAGGGTCAATGAGTCCATGTACCACTGACAGCTCAAGGGTCAATGAGTGCATGTGCCACTGACAGCTCACAGGTCAATCAGTGCATGTATGACTGACAGATCAAGGGTCAATGAGTGAATGTGCCACTGACAGCTCAAGGGTCAATGAGTGCATGTACCACTGACAGCTCAAGGGTCAATGAGTGCATGTACCGCTGACTGCTCAAGGGTCAATGAGTGCATGTGCCACTGACAATTCAAGGGTCAATGAGTGCATGTGCCACTGACAGCTCAAGGGTCAATGAGTGCATGTGCCACTGACAACTCAATGGTCAATGAGTGTATCTGCCACTGACAGCTCAAGGTTCAATGAGTGCATATGCCACTGACAGCTCAAGGGTCAATGAGTGCATGTGCCACTGACAGCTCAAGGGTCACAGAGTGCATGTACCACTGACAGCTCAAGGGTCAACAAGTGCATGTACCACTGACAGCTCAAGGGTCAATGAGTGCATTTACCACTGACAGATCAAGGGTCAATGAGTGCATGTGCCACTGACAGCTCAAGGTTCAATGAGTGCATGTACCACTGATAGATCAAGGGTCAATGAGTGCATGTGCCACTGACAGATCAAGGGTCAATGAGTGCATGGCCCACTGACAGCTCAAGGGTCAATGAGTGCATGAGCCACTGACAGCTCAAGGTTCAGTGAGTGCATATGCCACTGACAGCTCAAGGGTCAATGAGTGCATGTACGACTGACAGCTCAAGGGTCAATGAGTGCATGTGCCACTGACAGCTCAAGGGTCAATGAGTGCATGTTCCACTGACAGCTCAAGGGTCAATGAGTGCATGTGCCACTGACAGCTCAAGGGTCAATGAGTGCATGTGCCACTGACAGCTCAAGGGTCAATGAGTGCATGTACCACTTACAGCTGAAGAGTCAATGAGTACATGTGCCACTGACAGCTCAAGGGTCAATGAGGGCATGTACCACTGACAGCTCAAGGGTCAACGAGTGCATGTACGACTGACAGCTCAAGGGTCAATGAGTGCATGTGCCACTGACAGCTCATGGGTCAATGAGTGCATGTGCCACTGACAGCTCAAGGGTCAATGAGTGCATGTGCCACTGACAGCTCAAGGGTCAATGAGTGCATGTACCACTGACAGCTGAAGAGTCAATGAGTGCATGTGCCACTGACAGCTCAATGGTCAATGAGTGCATGTACCACTGACAGCTGAAGAGTCAATGAGTGCATGTGCCACTGACAGCTCAATGGTCAATGAGTGCATGTACCACTGACAGCTGACGAGTCAATGAGTGCATGTACCACTGACAGCTGAAGAGTCAATGAGTGCATGTGTCACTGACAGATCAAGGGTCAATGAGTGCATGTGCCACTGACAGCTCAAGAGTCAATGAGTGCATGTGCCACTGACAGCTCAAGGGTCAATGAGTGCATGTGCCAATGATAGCTCAAGGGTCAATGAGTGCATGTGCCAATGATAGCTCTAGGGTCAATGAGTGCATGTACCACTGACAGCTGAAGAGTCAATGAGTGCATGTGCCAATGATAGCTCTAGGGTCAATGAGTGCATGTGCCACTGACAGCTCAAGAGTCAATGAGTGCATGTGTCACTGACAGATCAAGGGTCAATGAGTGCATGTGCCACTGACAGCTCAAGAGTCAATGAGTGCATGTGCCAATGATAGCTCAAGGGGCAATGAGTGCATGTACCACTGACAGATCAAGGGTCAAAGAGTGCATGTGCCACTGACAGCTCAAGGGTCAAAGAGTGCATGTGCCACTGACAGATCAAGGGTCAATGAGTGCATGTACGACTGACAGATCAATGGTCAATGAGTGCATGTACCACTGACAGCTCAAGGGTCAATGAGTGCATGTACCACTGACAGCTCAAGGGTCAATGACTGCATGTACCACTGACAGATCAAGGGTCAAAGAGTGCATGTACGACTGACAGATCAAGGGTCAATGAGTGCATGTGCCACTGACAGTACAAGGGTCAATGAGTGCATGTGCCACTGACAGCTCAAGGGTCAATGAGTGCATGTGCCATTGACAGCTCAAGGGTCAATGAGTGCATGTGGCACTGACAATCTCAAGGGTCAATGAGTGCATGTGACACTGACAGCTCAAGGGTCAATGAGTGCATGTGCCACTGACAGCTAAAGGGTCAATGAGTGCATGTACCACTGACAGCTCTAGGGTCAATGAGTGCATGTACCACTGACAGCTCAAGGGTCAATGAGTGCATGTGCCACTGACAGCTCAAGGGTCAATGAGTGCATGTGCCACTGACAGCTCAAGGGTCAACGATTGCATGTGCCACTGACAGCTCAAGGGTCAATGAGTGCATGTGCCACTGACAGCTCAAGGGTCACAGAGTGCATGTACCACTGACAGCTCAAGGGTCAACAAGTGCATGTACCACTGACAGCTCAAGGGTCAATGAGTGCATTTACCACTGACAGATCAAGGGTCAATGAGTGCATGTGCCACTGACAGCTCAAGGTTCAATGAGTGCATGTACCACTGATAGATCAAGGGTCAATGAGTGCATGTGCCACTGACAGATCAAGGGTCAATGAGTGCATGGCCCACTGACAGCTCAAGGGTCAATGAGTGCATGAGCCACTGACAGCTCAAGGTTCAGTGAGTGCATGTGCCACTGACAGCTCAAGGGTCAATGAGTGCATGTACGACTGACAGCTCAAGGGTCAATGAGTGCATGTGCCACTGACAGCTCAAGGGTCAATGAGTGCATGTTCCACTGACAGCTCAAGGGTCAATGAGTGCATGTGCCACTGACAGCTCAAGGGTCAATGAGTGCATGTGCCACTGACAGCTCAAGGGTCAATGAGTGCATGTACCACTTACAGCTGAAGAGTCAACGAGTACATGTGCCACTGACAGCTCAAGGGTCAATGAGGGCATGTACCACTGACAGCTCAAGGGTCAACGAGTGCATGTACGACTGACAGCTCAAGGGTCAATGAGTGCATGTGCCACTGACAGCTCATGGGTCAATGAGTGCATGTGCCACTGACAGCTCAAGGGTCAATGAGTGCATGTGCCACTGACAGCTCAAGGGTCAATGAGTGCATGTACCACTGACAGCTGAAGAGTCAATGAGTGCATGTGCCACTGACAGCTCAATGGTCAATGAGTGCATGTACCACTGACAGCTGACGAGTCAATGAGTGCATGTACCACTGACAGCTGAAGAGTCAATGAGTGCATGTGTCACTGACAGATCAAGGGTCAATGAGTGCATGTGCCACTGACAGCTCAAGAGTCAATGAGTGCATGTGCCACTGACAGCTCAAGGGTCAATGAGTGCATGTGCCAATGATAGCTCAAGGGTCAATGAGTGCTTGTACCACTGACAGCTGAAGAGTCAATGAGTGCATGTACCACTGACAGCTCAAGAGTCAATGAGTGCATGTGCCAATGATAGCTCTAGGGTCAATGAGTGCATGTACCACTGACAGCTGAAGAGTCAATGAGTGCATGTGTCACTGACAGATCAAGGGTCAATGAGTGCATGTGCCACTGACAGCTCAAGAGTCAATGAGTGCATGTGCCAATGATAGCTCAAGGGGCAATGAGTGCATGTACCACTGACAGATCAAGGGTCAAACAGTGCATGTGCCACTGACAGCTCAAGGGTCAAAGAGTGCATGTGCCACTGACAGATCAAGGGTCAATGAGTGCATGTACGACTGACAGATCAATGGTCAATGAGTGCATGTACCACTGACAGCTCAAGGGTCAATGAGTGCATGTACCACTGACAGCTCAAGGGTCAATGACTGCATGTACCACTGACAGATCAAGGGTCAAAGAGTGCATGTACGACTGACAGATCAAGGGTCAATGAGTGCATGTGCCACTGACAGTACAAGGGTCAATGAGTGCATGTGCCACTGACAGCTCAAGGGTCAATGAGTGCATGTGCCACTGACAGCTCAAGGGTCAATGAGTGCATGTGCCACTGACAATCTCAAGGGTCAATGAGTGCATGTGACACTGACAGCTCAAGGGTCAATGAGTGCATGTGCCACTGACAGCTAAAGGGTCAATGAGTGCATGTACCACTGACAGCTCTAGGGTCAATGAGTGCATGTACCACTGACAGCTCAAGGGTCAATGAGTGCATGTGCCACTGACAGCTCAAGGGTCAATGAGTGCATGTGCCACTGACAGCTCAAGGGTCAACGATTGCATGTGCCACTGACAGCTCAAGGGTCAATGAGTGCATGTGCCACTGACAGCTCAAGGGTCACAGAGTGCATGTACCACTGACAGCTCAAGGGTCAACAAGTGCATGTACCACTGACAGCTCAAGGGTCAATGAGTGCATTTACCACTGACAGATCAAGGGTCAATGAGTGCATGTGCCACTGACAGCTCAAGGTTCAATGAGTGCATGTACCACTGATAGATCAAGGGTCAATGAGTGCATGTGCCTGTTGGACTTGGCCCGCAGGGCTGGTTCACCCCTGAACTTTTTGCCTTATGTGTGACCCTGTGTCAGTGATTTTTGGGTCTCTGCGCACTTTCCCCTGGGTCCCAGAGTGAAAGTGCGTGCGTGTAGTATGGCTGGCCTGCCCTCCCATAGGAATGCATGGGGAATGTGTGTGCCCTGGTAGTTCCTGATGTGTGGGGAGTGCAGGCTCGAGTTTAGTATGTGTAAACTCGTGAGAGTGAATGCTGCGAGATGGTGTCTGCGGCATGTATGTGTCTAGAAGGGAAGTGTTACTTCTGGACATTGAGATATGTGTGCATGTGCTGTGAGGGTGATGGAGCGTGATTGGCTGGAGCTGGCTGGCATGCCAGGCTCCAGGAAGTCTGGATGGGTCTGCCCGGTGGTGAGTGGGAGATTAGCATGAGTGATGTGTGGGAGGAGTGTACCTGTGTCCTGGATGGGCTGGGTTTTCCCCACACAATGCTGGCTCCGCCCCCCTGTGGTGTGTCTAATGACCCAAGCCCTGCCAGTGAATAGAGAGGGTGGTTGAGGTAAACAGAGTACTCAAGAACCAGCTGCGACTGGCTCCGCCCCCACTCTACACCCTTGAACAAAGGATTTCTCTGTATAAATATGGGGCTGTGTCCCCACAGAAGTTGTTCTCTTCTAGGATCCTTGCCAGAGGGGGCTGCTGCTGCTGCTGGGGCCAGGAGGACCGCCACTTGGATTGTCTCCCTGCCTGGAGACCCAGTGTGCTGGCTCTCCCTGCCTTGCCCCTCTGCCTGCCTCCAGACCCTGCTGGAGCAGTTGCTGTGCCTGGAAGCGCTTCTACTTGATTTATAGCGCTAGGAGCGCTTTCCCTGAGCCCTAGCGCTTTGCTTTTATCTCTGGCGCTTGAGAGCGCTGTGCTTAGCCCCTAAGCGCTTGGGAGCGCTTATTTGCTTGCTAGCGCTTCGAGCGCTTTATTTTATGCTTATAGCGCTGAGAGCGCTTCTTGGTCCACGCAGGTGCCACCCTGCTCATTTGCCGCTTTTTGTGCCCGTTTTCATGATCTAATCACGGAGGGAGCCCACCCCTCGTGAAAGTCCAGAGATCACCGCCGCAGCACCGGGCCGAGACGCAGGAGCCGCCCGCGTCATCGTCAGGCCGCGCTGGGATTGGCCCAGCCGGCCGAGCCTCCCGCCGCGTCATCGGGGGAGGAGAGGAGAACCAGTAAACGAGGCTCCCCGAGTGGAGAGGAGCCCGGCGGCGGAAGGTGCAGGCGGGGCTCCGTGGTGCCCGAGGAGCCCGCGCCGCCCAGGAGAAGAGAAGCCGGCCGTGTTTCCCGCCTCCCGCAGCACCAGTGAGGATCCGGTGAGTGCGGGGGGGGCGGGTTCTTTGTTGTTCTGCGAGCGGCCCCGTTGGGAGAGGGCCGCTCCAACGAGAGGGGCCAGTTCTTTGTTCGCGAGCCCCGAGGCTCGAGGGGCCTATGTCGAGTTAAGAGCCCCGAGGCTCTGAGGGGCCATTCCGTTCGTGAGCCTTGCGAGGCTCCCCGCCCAAGATTGTTGCCTGAGCCCACGAGAGGCTCGAGAGCGCCCCCATTGGTGTCTGAGCCCACGAGAGGCTCGAGGCGCCCTAGTTGGGATGCGAGGCCCACGGGGGCACCTGTGTTGTTGAGCCCGGAGAGGCTCCAGAGACGGCCGAATTTGGTACTTGAGCCTGAAAGGCTCCTGGGGGCAATCTGCGTATCTCGAGCCCGAGAGGCTCTTGCCCCCACAGTCGTTTGAAGAGCCCCGAGAGGCTCAAGGGGACATATTCGTTTTGAGAGCCTGAGAGAGGCTCAGGGCGCCATTCCTTGTCCAGGAGCCCAGAGAGGCCCCGCAGTGCCACAGTGGTGGTTCTTGAGCCAGAGAGGCTCCAACATTGCCCAAACTTTCCCTGCACCAGTTGCCCAGCACTTTGTGGGCAACTGCCACGTTTAGGACCCTGACACTTGGGACACAGGGCGTCCTAGCCCCAACAAGGCCAGAGGGCCTAGGGACAGTCACAGGTGGTGACTTACGTGAGTTTGGCGCAATTGTACTTTCTATACACCTCTGAATGGGTAGTTTATTCATCATGTGTTCTCTTGTGCTGCACCTCTGAAGGTGTTTTTATGCGTCATGTGCTTTGCTTTTACACCGCTGAATGTAGGTTCTGCATCATGTGTTTCCTTCCCCTGCACCTCTGAATGTGTTTTTATGCGTCATGTGCCTTTACACCTCTGAATGAATGTTATGCATTGCATCATGTGTTTTCCTCTTACACCCCTACAGGTATTGTAATACATAGGTGGTTGTTTTCTCCCTAGTACAGGTGGTGCTAGTGAGGTCCTGTTACCAGTGATTACTGGTTGTGTGCTCTATTTTCATATTGTGTGCTACAGTGATTTTTATTTCTACAAAGTTCTAAAAGTGCTGATACCCCTGACAGTGGTCCAGGTGGCCCTGTCCTGTACAATATCCCCTGTAAATTCCGCCCGTGCCTGTTGGCACAGTGTAACAAGATGTGTGTTTTATCTGATGTTTATTTATTATAATACAAAGGCTATTTTTATATAACCTTGTGTGGAGTTTCCTTTGTGGTGGGCCTTTGGTTGGTTGTTGCTGGGGTGCGTGCGCAAATACTTAACCTACATCGCCTCCAAGTTTAGCCTTGCTGCTCGCGCCACGTTACCTAGAGGGTGAGTAGGGGTTATCTTGGCGTGTAACTCCCTTGCCCTGACTTGGGTGTGGTGGTCTCTGACTGACTTTGGCGAAAGCCCTGGCCAGCCGGGGATCCCATTTCCAACATTGGCGGCAAGCGGTGGGATAAGGATTTGTGTTTGCCTTGTACCTTAGTAGCGGCTGGCTGCACCACAAAACTCTGCATTTTAGATAACCACATTTTGGGGATTATTGTTTTTGGTGAAATTCCATTTTTTCTGCTCCTGAAGAGTGTCATTTATAATTGTGTTCAGTGCATTTGTCCCCCGCCCTGCTTCCAGAGTTTGGTACCTGTGTCGCTTTTGGTCAGGTTGAGAAGTCAGGGGTGGTAGAAACTGCCTTACCGATCCGAGGGGAGGGTGTGTGTGGATGAATGGTGTGTTTCCCTGGACGCATGAGTGAGTTCTTTTTTTAAGGAGAGTGTGGAAGTTTTGGAATTGTGTACTCCTACTTCAGATTGCTAGATCCCTTGTGTTGCACGTGTCTGTGAACATCCTGTCAAGATGGAATCTCCTTTTAACCTTTGTGGCCTGTTTAAGTACAGTGTGCATGAGTTGGTACGGTTATGTAAGGAGAGAGACATCCCAGTGAGTGAGTCAGACACCCAGTCCAAGCTTAGGGATAACATGATCCTGTGGCAGAAGAGTGACTGGGAGCGTGAGCACAGTGAGAGGGAGAGGGCCCGGGCCGCACACCATGAGGGTGGTGGGTCTGAGGGGAGCCCTGAAGAGTCTGATGTGGAGAGTGAGTTTGACAGTGGGTGGGCGCCAGCAGAGAGCGAGTACCCCCTAGATAGGGAGTCCCTTGCTGGGTCCAGTGTCAGATGTAGCACCCCATCCCTTTCCCTGTCCCCAGAGGTGTGGTTGGATAGGAGAGAAGAGAGGGAGCACCAGCTGGCCATGGAGAAGCTCCGGTTAGAGTATGCCAGAGAGATGGCGCAGCTGGGTGTGAATGAGCGGACTGCAGAGGCTGAGAGGGCCTTGGCCAGGGAGAAGATAGCCCTAGAGTGTAGGTTATCCCCTGAGCGCAGTCTTAATTTTCTGGATCCCCCAGGGAGGGTTGGGTCCAGTGGTGGCAGCTATTTAAATTCCAGTGTAGGAAGTCCCAGTCCACGTCCCCCACATAGGATACCTTGTTCCCAAGATGAGGAGTACAGGTTGAAATTCAGGGGCAGTAGGAAACTGCCTCACCAGTCTTGGGCGGATTTTTCAGATGTATGTGATGAGGCACTGGCTGAGTGGCTGATGAGTATCAAGGAAGAGAACTATGATGAACTATTCAGGCTGATTGTCAGAGAGCAGATGCTCAGTAGTTGTTGTCCTGAGTTGCGCCAACACCTGTTGGCAGGTGAATTTTCTGATCTAAGACTATTTACAGAAGAAGCAGACCGCTGGGAGAGTGCCAGAGGTTCTGTAGAGTCATTAGAGAGCGAGTCCAACAGTAGTGGTACAGGGAGCTTCCAGCCCAGCGTGGTGGAAGAGGCTCAGTGTAGCCCAGCTAGGTCCCAGTATAGTGAGAAGGGTGGAGGGGCTGACTACCTGGCTCCGTGGAGCAGGAGTCAGTGGGTGGCTGAGAGCCCCCCGAGGCCCGAAGCCCTGTCTCAGAACTTGGGTGGTTTCTTGAGGGAACACCAGGTTAGGGACCTAGGCTGTCCTGTTAGTACACTTGAGGGGGATCTCCTAGTGTCTAGGGAACCGGGAGCGTCTGTAACTAGAGCTCCAGGGGTTCCAGTGTCCGGCAGTGCTACTCCAGGAGGGAGTGCACAGAAGTCCGAAGTGAGGAGTGATTGGGGGATGAGTTTCCCAGTGGGTGCACCAGTGGACCAGAGACTAGCCAGTTGGGCTAGATCTTCTTGGAGGGACCCGGGTGGCACCACTTCTGGTCGGGGGGATCGTCCCGCACTGTCAGGTGGACAGAGGGCGGGAGATCTGCGCCAGACAGACAGTCACACAACAGATGTGTCAGTTGTTAACCTCAGGGGGATTGCGTGTGAATCCCCAGAAGTCCTGGAGTGCCAGGCAATTGTTCCACCAAAGGTTTTAGACCGGGGGTTGGATGGCCAGGTTCAGGATCAGCCTGACCTGAAGGGTAGGACGACTGTAACCAGTGTCCTGACCGGTTCTTCTTCCAGAGGAACTTCTCCAGGTGGGAGAGGGCAGACCTCTGGAAGGGGGTGCAGAGGGTGGGAGAGGCCACCTCTGACCCCGGTGCAACCTGAGGGGTTAAACCCTGGGTTGGAATGGCGTTCTAGGTGTCCCCCTCGCACGGGGAGGAGGAACCCTAAAAGAAGAGGTAAGGGGAGGAGAGCCTTCCCTGAGACTCCTGGTCCACCTGAGGTTGTAGACCCTAGGCTGGAGAACCAGTGGCAGTCTGGCCCTGTCTGGCAGACAGGAAGAGTGGAGAGTGGCTACTATGGGCCTGGGGTTACTACCCCCCACTTCGTGAGTAGGCAGGAACCAGTGGCACCTGGGTGGCCTAGGGCCTGGTCCTGGCCGCAAACAGCTGAGGAGTACCAGTGGGGTAGCCCAGCTGGTCCTTACGGTAGCTTTAGAAGGAACCCTAGGGGTTCACCGTGGCATAGAACAGGAGGGTGTCCCGGCAGTGGCGGGCCTGCGTCCGTGTTCTATCGCCCCAAGCAGGGAAGTCCATCACGGTGGTGATTGTTCTCCCCTGCGTTTTGGCTGGAAGGGGGTTGTGTTGGACTTGGCCCGCAGGGCTGGTTCACCCCTGAACTTTTTGCCTTATGTGTGACCCTGTGTCAGTGATTTTTGGGTCTCTGCGCACTTTCCCCTGGGTCCCAGAGTGAAAGTGCGTGCGTGTAGTATGGCTGGCCTGCCCTCCCATAGGAATGCATGGGGAATGTGTGTGCCCTGGTAGTTCCTGATGTGTGGGGAGTGCAGGCTCGAGTTTAGTATGTGTAAACTCGTGAGAGTGAATGCTGCGAGATGGTGTCTGCGGCATGTATGTGTCTAGAAGGGAAGTGTTACTTCTGGACATTGAGATATGTGTGCATGTGCTGTGAGGGTGATGGAGCGTGATTGGCTGGAGCTGGCTGGCATGCCAGGCTCCAGGAAGTCTGGATGGGTCTGCCCGGTGGTGAGTGGGAGATTAGCATGAGTGATGTGTGGGAGGAGTGTACCTGTGTCCTGGATGGGCTGGGTTTTCCCCACACAATGCTGGCTCCGCCCCCCTGTGGTGTGTCTAATGACCCAAGCCCTGCCAGTGAATAGAGAGGGTGGTTGAGGTAAACAGAGTACTCAAGAACCAGCTGCGACTGGCTCCGCCCCCACTCTACACCCTTGAACAAAGGATTTCTCTGTATAAATATGGGGCTGTGTCCCCACAGAAGTTGTTCTCTTCTAGGATCCTTGCCAGAGGGGGCTGCTGCTGCTGCTGGGGCCAGGAGGACCGCCACTTGGATTGTCTCCCTGCCTGGAGACCCAGTGTGCTGGCTCTGGCCCTGCCTTGCCCCTCTGCCTGCCTCCAGACCCTGCTGGAGCAGTTGCTGTGCCTGGAAGCGCTTCTACTTGATTTATAGCGCTAGGAGCGCTTTCCCTGAGCCCTAGCGCTTTGCTTTTATCTCTGGCGCTTGAGAGCGCTGTGCTTAGCCCCTAAGCGCTTGGGAGCGCTTATTTGCTTGCTAGCGCTTCGAGCGCTTTATTTTATGCTTATAGCGCTGAGAGCGCTTCTTGGTCCACGCAGGTGCCACCCTGCTCATTTGCCGCTTTTTGTGCCCGTTTTCATGATCTAATCACGGAGGGAGCCCACCCCTCGTGAAAGTCCAGAGATCACCGCCGCAGCACCGGGCCGAGACGCAGGAGCCGCCCGCGTCATCGTCAGGCCGCGCTGGGATTGGCCCAGCCGGCCGAGCCTCCCGCCGCGTCATCGGGGGAGGAGAGGAGAACCAGTAAACGAGGCTCCCCGAGTGGAGAGGAGCCCGGCGGCGGAAGGTGCAGGCGGGGCTCCGTGGTGCCCGAGGAGCCCGCGCCGCCCAGGAGAAGAGAAGCCGGCCGTGTTTCCCGCCTCCCGCAGCACCAGTGAGGATCCGGTGAGTGCGGGGGGGGCGGGTTCTTTGTTGTTCTGCGAGCGGCCCCGTTGGGAGAGGGCCGCTCCAACGAGAGGGGCCAGTTCTTTGTTCGCGAGCCCCGAGGCTCGAGGGGCCTATGTCGAGTTAAGAGCCCCGAGGCTCTGAGGGGCCATTCCGTTCGTGAGCCTTGCGAGGCTCCCCGCCCAAGATTGTTGCCTGAGCCCACGAGAGGCTCGAGAGCGCCCCCATTGGTGTCTGAGCCCACGAGAGGCTCGAGGCGCCCTAGTTGGGATGCGAGGCCCACGGGGGCACCTGTGTTGTTGAGCCCGGAGAGGCTCCAGAGACGGCCGAATTTGGTACTTGAGCCTGAAAGGCTCCTGGGGGCAATCTGCGTATCTCGAGCCCGAGAGGCTCTTGCCCCCACAGTCGTTTGAAGAGCCCCGAGAGGCTCAAGGGGGCATATTCGTTTTGAGAGCCTGAGAGAGGCTCAGGGCGCCATTCCTTGTCCAGGAGCCCAGAGAGGCCCCGCAGTGCCACAGTGGTGGTTCTTGAGCCAGAGAGGCTCCAACATTGCCCAAACTTTCCCTGCACCAGTTGCCCAGCACTTTGTGGGCAACTGCCACGTTTAGGACCCTGACACTTGGGACACAGGGCGTCCTAGCCCCAACAAGGCCAGAGGGCCTAGGGACAGTCACAGGTGGTGACTTACGTGAGTTTGGCGCAATTGTACTTTCTATACACCTCTGAATGGGTAGTTTATTCATCATGTGTTCTCTTGTGCTGCACCTCTGAAGGTGTTTTTATGCGTCATGTGCTTTGCTTTTACACCGCTGAATGTAGGTTCTGCATCATGTGTTTCCTTCCCCTGCACCTCTGAATGTGTTTTTATGCGTCATGTGCCTTTACACCTCTGAATGAATGTTATGCATTGCATCATGTGTTTTCCTCTTACACCCCTACAGGTATTGTAATACATAGGTGGTTGTTTTCTCCCTAGTACAGGTGGTGCTAGTGAGGTCCTGTTACCAGTGATTACTGGTTGTGTGCTCTATTTTCATATTGTGTGCTACAGTGATTTTTATTTCTACAAAGTTCTAAAAGTGCTGATACCCCTGACAGTGGTCCAGGTGGCCCTGTCCTGTACAATATCCCCTGTAAATTCCGCCCGTGCCTGTTGGCACAGTGTAACAAGATGTGTGTTTTATCTGATGTTTATTTATTATAATACAAAGGCTATTTTTATATAACCTTGTGTGGAGTTTCCTTTGTGGTGGGCCTTTGGTTGGTTGTTGCTGGGGTGCGTGCGCAAATACTTAACCTACATCGCCTCCAAGTTTAGCCTTGCTGCTCGCGCCACGTTACCTAGAGGGTGAGTAGGGGTTATCTTGGCGTGTAACTCCCTTGCCCTGACTTGGGTGTGGTGGTCTCTGACTGACTTTGGCGAAAGCCCTGGCCAGCCGGGGATCCCATTTCCAACAGTGCCACTGACAGATCAAGGGTCAATGAGTGCATGGCCCACTGACAGCTCAAGGGTCAATGAGTGCATGAGCCACTGACAGCTCAAGGTTCAGTGAGTGCATGTGCCACTGACAGCTCAAGGGTCAATGAGTGCATGTACGACTGACAGCTCAAGGGTCAATGAGTGCATGTGCCACTGACAGCTCAAGGGTCAATGAGTGCATGTTCCACTGACAGCTCAAGGGTCAATGAGTGCATGTGCCACTGACAGCTCAAGGGTCAATGAGTGCATGTGCCACTGACAGCTCAAGGGTCAATGAGTGCATGTACCACTTACAGCTGAAGAGTCAATGAGTACATGTGCCACTGACAGCTCAAGGGTCAATGAGGGCATGTACCACTGACAGCTCAAGGGTCAACGAGTGCATGTACGACTGACAGCTCAAGGGTCAATGAGTGCATGTGCCACTGACAGCTCATGGGTCAATGAGTGCATGTGCCACTGACAGCTCAAGGGTCAATGAGTGCATGTGCCACTGACAGCTCAAGGGTCAATGAGTGCATGTACCACTGACAGCTGAAGAGTCAATGAGTGCATGTGCCACTGACAGCTCAATGGTCAATGAGTGCATGTACCACTGACAGCTGACGAGTCAATGAGTGCATGTACCACTGACAGCTGAAGAGTCAATGAGTGCATGTGTCACTGACAGATCAAGGGTCAATGAGTGCATGTGCCACTGACAGCTCAAGAGTCAATGAGTGCATGTGCCAATGATAGCTCAAGGGTCAATGAGTGCATGTACCACTGACAGATCAAGGGTCAAAGAGTGCATGTACGACTGACAGATCAAGGGTCAATGAGTGCATGTACCACTGACAGCTCAAGGGTCAATGAGTGCATGTACCACTGACAGCTCAAGGGTCAATGAGTGCATGTACCACTGACAGCTCAAGGGTCAATGAGTGCATGTACCACTGACAGATCAAGGGTCAAAGAGTGCATGTACCACAGACAGCTCAAGGGTCAATGAGTGCATGTGCCACTGACAGCTCAAGGGTCACTGAGTGCATGTACCACTGACAGCTCAAGGGTCAATGAGTGCATGTGCCACTGACAGCTCAAGGGTCACAGAGTGCATGTACCACTGACAGCTCAAGGGTCAATGAGTGCATGTGCCACTGACAGCTCAAGGGTCAATGAGTGCATGTGCCACTGACAGCTCAAGGGTCAATGAGTGCATGTTCCACTGACAGCTCAAGGGTCAATGAGTGCATGTACCACTGACAGCTCAAGGGTCAATGAGTGCATGTACCACTGACAGCTCAAGGGTCAATGACTGCATGTACCACTGACAGATCAAGGGTCAAAGAGTGCATGTACGACTGACAGATCAAGGGTCAATGAGTGCATGTGCCACTGACAGTTCAAGGGTCAATGAGTGCATGTGCCACTGACAGTTCAAGGGTCAATGAGTGCATGTGCCACTGACAGCTCAAGGGTCAATGAGTGCATGTACCACTGACAGCTCAAGGGTCAATGACTGCATGTACCACTGACAGATCAAGGGTCAAAGAGTGCATGTACGACTGACAGATCAAGGGTCAATGAGTGCATGTGCCACTGACAGTTCAAGGGTCAATGAGTGCATGTGCCACTGACAGCTCAAGGGTCAATGAGTGCATGTACGAGCTGACAGCTCAAGGGTCAATGAGTGCATGTACGACTGACAGATCAAGGGTCAATGAGTGCATGTACCACTGACAGCTCAAGGGTCAATGAGTGCATGTGCCACTGACAGCTCAAGGGTGAATGAGTGCATGTGCCACTGACAGCTCAAGGGTCAATGAGTGCATGTGCCACTGACAATCTCAAGGGTCAATGAGTGCATGTGACACTGACAGCTCAAGTGTCAATGAGTGCATGTGCCACTGACATCTAAAGGGTCAATGAGTGCATGTACCGCTGACAGCTCTAGGGTCAATGAGTGCATGTACCACTGACAGCTCAAGGGTCAATGAGTGCATGTGCCACTGACAGCTCAAGGGTCAATGAGTGCATGTGCCACTGACAACTCAAGGGTCAACGATTGCATGTGCCACTGACAGCTCAAGGGTCAATGAGTGCATGTGCCACTGACAGCTCAAGGGTCAATGAGTGCATGTGCCACTGACAGCTCAAGGGTCAATGAACGCATGTGCCACTGACAGCTCAAGTTTCAATGAGTGCATGTACGACTGACAGATCAAAGGTCAATGAGTGCATGTCCCGCTGACAGCTCAAGGGTCAATAAGTGCATGTACCACTGACAGCTCAAGGGTCATCGATTGCATGTGCCACTGACAGCTCAAGGGTCAATGAGTGCATGTGCCACTGACAGCTCAAGGGTCAATGAGTGCATGTGCCACTGACAATCTCAAGGGTCAATGAGTGCATGTGACACTGACATCTCAAGGGTCAATGAGTGCATGTGCCACTGACAGCTAAAGGGTCAATGAGTGCATGTACCACTGACAGCTCTAGGGTCAATGAGTGCATGTACCACTGACAGCTCAAGGGTCAATGAGTGCATGTGCCACTGACAGCTCAAGGGTCAATGAGTGCATGTGCCACTGACAGCTCAAGGGTCAACGATTGCATGTGCCACTGACAGCTCAAGGGTCAATGAGTGCATGTGCCACTGACAGCTCAAGGGTCAATGAGTGCATGTGCCACTGACAGCTCAAGGGTCATCGATTGCATGTGCCACTGACAGCTCAAGGGTCAATGAGCGCATGTGCCACTGACAGCTCAAGGTTCAATGAGTGCATGTACGACTGACAGATCAAAGGTCAATGAGTGCATGTCCCGCTGACAGCTCAAGGGTCAATAAGTGCATGTACCACTGACAGCTCAAGGGTCAACGAGTGCATGTACCACTGACCGCTCAAGGGTCAATGAGTGCATGTGCCACTGACAACTCAAGGGTCAACGATTGCATGTGCCACTGACAGCTCAAGGGTCAATGAGTGCATGTGCCACTGACAGCTCAAGGGTCAATGAGTGCATGTGCCACTGACAGCTAAAGGGTCAATGAGTGCATGTACCACTGACAGCTCTAGGGTCAATGAGTGCATGTGCCACTGACAACTCAAGGGTCAATGAGTGCATGTGCCACTGACAGCTCAAGGTTCAATGAGTGCATGTGCCACTGACAGCTCAAGGGTCAACGATTGCATGTGCCACTGACAGCTCAAGGGTCAATGAGTGCATGTGCCACTGACAGCTCAAGGGTCAATGAGTGCATGTACCACTGACAGCTCAAGGGTCAATGAGTCCATGTACCACTGACAGCTCAAGGGTCAATGAGTGCATGTGCCACTGACAGCTCACAGGTCAATGAGTGCATGTATGACTGACAGATCAAGGGTCAATGAGTGCATGTGCCACTGACAGCTCAAGGGTCAATGAGTGCATGTACCGCTGACAGCTCAAGGGTCAATGAGTGCATGTACCGCTGACTGCTCAAGGGTCAATGAGTGCATGTGCCACTGACAATTCAAGGGTCAATGAGTGCATGTGCCACTGACAGCTCAAGGGTCAATGAGTGCATGTGCCACTGACAACTCAATGGTCAATGAGTGCATCTGCCACTGACAGCTCAAGGTTCAATGAGTGCATATGCCACTGACAGCTCAAGGGTCAATGAGTGCATGTGCCACTGACAGCTCAAGGGTCACAGAGTGCATGTACCACTGACAGCTCAATGGTCAACAAGTGCATGTACCACTGACAGCTCAAGGGTCAATGAGTGCATTTACAACTGACAGATCAAGGGTCAATGAGTGCATGTGCCACTGACAGCTCAAGGGTCAATGAGTGCATGAGCCACTAACAGCTCAAGGTTCAGTGAGTGCATGTGCCACTGACAGCTCAAGGGTCAATGAGTGCATGTGCCACTGACAGCTCAAGGGTCACTGAGTGCATGTACCACTGACAGCTCAAGGGTCAATGAGTGCATGTGCCACTGACAGCTCAAGGGTCACAGAGTGCATGTACCACTGACAGCTCAAGGGTCAATGAGTGCATGTGCCACTGACAGCTCAAGGGTCAATGAGTGCATGTGCCACTGACAGCTCAAGGGTCAATGAGTGCATGTACCACTGACAGCTCAAGGGTCAATGAGTGCATGTACCACTGACAGCTCAAGGGTCAATGAGTGCATGTACCACTGACAGCTCAAGGGTCAATGACTGCATGTACCACTGACAGATCAAGGGTCAAAGAGTGCATGTACGACTGACAGATCAAGGGTCAATGAGTGCATGTGCCACTGACAGTTCAAGGGTCAATGAGTGCATGTGCCACTGACAGTTCAAGGGTCAATGAGTGCATGTGCCACTGACAGCTCAAGGGTCAATGAGTGCATGTACCACTGACAGCTCAAGGGTCAATGACTGCATGTACCACTGACAGATCAAGGGTCAAAGAGTGCATGTACGACTGACAGATCAAGGGTCAATGAGTGCATGTGCCACTGACAGTTCAAGGGTCAATGAGTGCATGTGCCACTGACAGCTCAAGGGTCAATGAGTGCATGTACGAGCTGACAGCTCAAGGGTCAATGAGTGCATGTACGACTGACAGATCAAGGGTCAATGAGTGCATGTACCACTGACAGCTCAAGGGTCAATGAGTGCATGTGCCACTGACAGCTCAAGGGTGAATGAGTGCATGTGCCACTGACAGCTCAAGGGTCAATGAGTGCATGTGCCACTGACAATCTCAAGGGTCAATGAGTGCATGTGACACTGACAGCTCAAGTGTCAATGAGTGCATGTGCCACTGACAGCTAAAGGGTCAATGAGTGCATGTACCGCTGACAGCTCTAGGGTCAATGAGTGCATGTACCACTGACAGCTCAAGGGTCAATGAGTGCATGTGCCACTGACAGCTCAAGGGTCAATGAGTGCATGTGCCACTGACAACTCAAGGGTCAACGATTGCATGTGCCACTGACAGCTCAAGGGTCAATGAGTGCATGTGCCACTGACAGCTCAAGGGTCAATGAGTGCATGTGCCACTGACAGCTCAAGGGTCAATGAGCGCATGTGCCACTGACAGCTCAAGTTTCAATGAGTGCATGTACGACTGACAGATCAAAGGTCAATGAGTGCATGTCCCGCTGACAGCTCAAGGGTCAATAAGTGCATGTACCACTGACAGCTCAAGGGTCATCGATTGCATGTGCCACTGACATCTCAAGGGTCAATGAGTGCATGTGCCACTGACAGCTCAAGGGTCAATGAGTGCATGTGCCACTGACAATCTCAAGGGTCAATGAGTGCATGTGACACTGACATCTCAAGGGTCAATGAGTGCATGTGCCACTGACAGCTAAAGGGTCAATGAGTGCATGTACCACTGACAGCTCTAGGGTCAATGAGTGCATGTACCACTGACAGCTCAAGGGTCAATGAGTGCATGTGCCACTGACAGCTCAAGGGTCAATGAGTGCATGTGCCACTGACAGCTCAAGGGTCAACGATTGCATGTGCCACTGACAGCTCAAGGGTCAATGAGTGCATGTGCCACTGACAGCTCAAGGGTCAATGAGTGCATGTGCCACTGACAGCTCAAGGGTCATCGATTGCATGTGCCACTGACAGCTCAAGGGTCAATGAGCGCATGTGCCACTGACAGCTCAAGGTTCAATGAGTGCATGTATGACTGACAGATCAAAGGTCAATGAGTGCATGTCCCGCTGACAGCTCAAGGGTCAATAAGTGCATGTACCACTGACAGCTCAAGGGTCAACGAGTGCATGTACCACTGACCGCTCAAGGGTCAATGAGTGCATGTGCCACTGACATCTCAAGGGTCAACGATTGCATGTGCCACTGACAGCTCAAGGGTCAATGAGTGCATGTGCCACTGACAGCTCAAGGGTCAATGAGTGCATGTGCCACTGACAGCTAAAGGGTCAATGAGTGCATGTACCACTGACAGCTCTAGGGTCAATGAGTGCATGTGCCACTGACAACTCAAGGGTCAATGAGTGCATGTGCCACTGACAGCTCAAGGTTCAATGAGTGCATGTGCCACTGACAGCTCAAGGGTCAACGATTGCATGTGCCACTGACAGCTCAAGGGTCAATGAGTGCATGTGCCACTGACAGCTCAAGGGTCAATGAGTGCATGTACCACTGACAGCTCAAGGGTCAATGAGTCCATGTACCACTGACAGCTCAAGGGTCAATGAGTGCATGTGCCACTGACAGCTCACAGGTCAATGAGTGCATGTATGACTGACAGATCAAGGGTCAATGAGTGCATGTGCCACTGACAGCTCAAGGGTCAATGAGTGCATGTACCGCTGACAGCTCAAGGGTCAATGAGTGCATGTACCGCTGACTGCTCAAGGGTCAATGAGTGCATGTGCCACTGACAATTCAAGGGTCAATGAGTGCATGTGCCACTGACAGCTCAAGGGTCAATGAGTGCATGTGCCACTGACAACTCAATGGTCAATGAGTGCATCTGCCACTGACAGCTCAAGGTTCAATGAGTGCATATGCCACTGACAGCTCAAGGGTCAATGAGTGCATGTGCCACTGACAGCTCAAGGGTCACAGAGTGCATGTACCACTGACAGCTCAATGGTCAACAAGTGCATGTACCACTGACAGCTCAAGGGTCAATGAGTGCATTTACCACTGACAGATCAAGGGTCAATGAGTGCATGTGCCACTGACAGCTCAAGGTTCAATGAGTGCATGTACCACTGACAGATCAAGGGTCAATGAGTGCATGTGCCACTGACAGATCAAGGGTCAATGAGTGCATGTGCCACTGACAGCTCAAGGGTCAATGAGTGCATGAGCCACTGACAGCTCAAGGTTCAGTGAGTGCATGTGCCACTGACAGCTCAAGGGTCAATGAGTGCATGTATGACTGACAGCTCAAGGGTCAATGAGTGCATGTGCCACTGACAGCTCAAGGGTCAATGAGTGCATGTTCCACTGACAGCTCAAGGGTCAATGAGTGCATGTGCCACTGACAGCTCAAGGGTCAATGAGAGCATGTGCCACTGACAGCTCAAGGGTCAATGAGTGCATGTACCACTTACAGCTGAAGAGTCAATGAGTGCATGTGCCACTGACAGCTCAAGGGTCAATGAGGGCATGTACCACTGACAGCTCAAGGGTCAACGAGTGCATGTACGACTGACAGCTCAAGGGTCAATGAGTGCATGTGCCACTGACAGCTCAAGGGTCTATGAGTGCATGTGCCACTGACAGCTCAAGGGTCAATGAGTGCATGTACCACTGACAGCTCAAGGGTCAATGAGTGCATGTACCACTGACAGCTCAAGGGTCAATGAGTGCATGTGCCACTGACAGCTCAAGGGTCTATGAGTGCATGTGCCACTGACAGCTCAAGGGTCTATGAGTGCATGTACGACTGACAGCTCAAGGGTCAATGAGTGCATGTACCACTGACAGGTGAAGAGTCAATGAGTGCATGTGCCACTGACAGCTCAATGGTCAATGAGTGCATGTACCACTGACAGCTGACGAGTCAATGAGTGCATGTACCACTGACAGCTGAAGAGTCAATGAGTGCATGTGCCACTGACAGATCAAGGGTCAATGAGTGCATGTGCCACTGACAGCTCAAGGGTCAATGAGTGCATGTGCCACTGACAGCTAAAGGGTCAATGAGTGCATGTACCACTGACAGCTCTAGGGTCAATGAGTGCATGTGCCACTGACAACTCAAGGGTCAATCAGTGCATGTGCCACTGACAGCTCAAGGTTCAATGAGTGCATGTACCACTTACAGCTCAAGGGTCAACGAGTGCATGTACCACTGACAGCTCAAGGGTCAATGAGTGCATGTGCCACTGACAGCTCAAGGGTCAACGATTGCATGTGCCACTGACAGCTCAAGGGTCAATGAGTGCATGTGCCACTGACAGCTCAAGGGTCAATGAGTGCATGTACCACTGACAGCTCAAGGGTCAATAAGTCCATGTACCACTGACAGCTCAAGGGTCAATGAGTGCATGTGCCACTGACAGCTCACAGGTCAATGAGTGCATGTATGACTGACAGATCAAGGGTCAATGAGTGCATGTGCCACTGACAGCTCAAGGGTCAATGAGTGCATGTACCACTGACAGCTCAAGGGTCAATGAGTGCATGTACCGCTGACTGTTCAAGGGTCAATGGGTGCATGTGCCACTGACAATTCAAGGGTCAATGAGTGCATGTGCCACTGACAGCTCAAGGGTCAATGAGTGCATGTGCCACTGACAACTCAATGGTCAATGAGTGTATCTGCCACTGACAGCTCAAGGTTCAATGAGTGCATATGCCACTGACAGCTCAAGGGTCAATGAGTGCATGTGCCACTGACAGCTCAAGGGTCACAGAGTGCATGTACCACTGACAGCTCAAGGGTCAACAAGTGCATGTAACACTGACAGCTCAAGGGTCAATGAGTGCATTTACCACTGACAGATCAAGGGTCAATGAGTGCATGTGCCACTGACAGCTCAAGGTTCAATGAGTGCATGTACCACTGATAGATCAAGGGTCAATGAGTGCATGTGCCACTGACAGATCAAGGGTCAATGAGTGCATGAGCCACTGACAGCTCAAGGTTCAGTGAGTGCATGTGCCACTGACAGCTCAAGGGTCAATGAGTGCATTTACCACTGACAGATCAAGGGTCAATGAGTGCATGTGCCACTGACAGCTCAAAGTTCAATGAGTGCATGTACCACTGATAGATCAAGGGTCAATGAGTGCATGTGCCACTGACAGATCAAGGGTCAATGAGTGCATGGCCCACTGACAGCTCAAGGGTCAATAAGTGCATGTACCGCTGACTGCTCAAGGGTCAATGAGTGCATGTGCCACTGACAATTCAAGGATCAATGAGTGCATGTGCCACTGACAGCTCAAGTGTCAATGAGTGCATGTGCCACTGACAGATCAAGGGTCAATGAGTGCATGGCCCACTGACAGCTCAAGGGTCAATAAGTGCATGTGCCACTGACAGCTCAAGGTTCAATGAGTGCATGTACCACTGATAGATCAAGGGTCAATGAGTGCATGTGCCACTGACAGATCAAGGGTCAATGAGTGCATGGCCCACTGACAGCTCAAGGGTCAATGAGTGCATGAGCCACTGACAGCTCAAGGTTCAGTGAGTGCATGTGCCACTGACAGCTCAAGGGTCAATGAGTGCATTTACCACTGACAGATCAAGGGTCAATGAGTGCATGTGCCACTGACAGCTCAAGGTTCAATGAGTGCATGTACCACTGATAGATCAAGGGTCAATGAGTGCATGTGCCACTGGCAGATCAAGGGTCAATGAGTGCATGGCCCACTGACAGCTCAAGGGTCAATGAGTGCATGTACCACTGACAGCTCAAGGGTAAATGAGTGCATGTGCCACTGACATCTCAAGGGTCAATGAGTGCATTTGCCACTGAGAGCTCAAGGGTCAACAAGTGCATGTACCACTGACAGTTCAAGGGTCAATGAGTGCATGTGCCACTGACAGCTCAAGGGTCAACGATTGCATGTGCCACTGACAGCTCAAGGGTCAATGAGTGCATGTACCACTGACAGCTCAAGGGTCAATGAGTGCATGTGCCACTGACAGCTCAAGTGTCAATGAGTGCATGTACCACTGACAGCTCAAGGGTCAATGAGTGCATGTGCCACTGACAGCTCAAGTGTCAATGAGTGCATGTGCCACTGACAGCTCAAGTGTCAATGAGTGCATGTGCCACTGACAGCTCAAGGGTCAATGAGTGCATGTACCACTGACAGCTCAAGGGTCAATGACTGCATGTACCACTGACAGATCAAGGGTCAAAGAGTGCATGTACGACTGACAGATCAAGGGTCAATGAGTGCATGTGCCACTGACAGTTCAAGGGTCAATGAGTGCATGTGCCACTGACAGCTCAAGGGTCATTGAGTGCATGTATATGGATCTTTACATACAATGCTTCCTACTAATCATAAGGCCCCATCAAGTCACATCAATTGACATTGAAGTGTGATACAAGTGGGATCAAAGTGAATAAAATGCATTTTACAGCAGTCGAGAACTGCATGTAAAGGTACTGAGAAAGGAAGCGTAATCTGAAATATACGTAAAAAGCAAGATGCATATGTGAAAGAACAAAAGGGGTGTTACACTTCCTCAAGTCATAATCCGCACTGTAATAAAACAGAAAAGGAACATTGTGTAAGGTATCAGTCACTGAAATGGAGCGGGAAGGGAAAAGTGTACAAAAGCTGTAAAAACACATGACCAACAGGTAGACATGGTTCATGCACAATATTGTGTGTGATGCACCGGGAGACTTGAACCAACCTGGAAGAAAGTATGGGAGGATATGATGGGGTAGCAGAGAAAGAACATGAAAAAATATAATAACCAAGTGCATGTACCGCTGACAGCTCAAGGGTCAATGAGTGCATGTACGACTGACAGATCAAGGGTCAATGAGTGCATGTACCACTGACAGCTCAAGGGTCAATGAGTGCATGTACCACTGACAGCTCAAGGCTGAATGAGTGCATGTGCCACTGACAGCTCAAGGGTGAATGAGTGCATGTGCCACTGACAGCTCAAGGGTCAATGAGTGCATGTGCCACTGACAGCTGACGAGTCAATGAGTGCCTGTGACACTGACAGCTCAAGGGTCAATGAGTGCATGTACCACTGACAGCTGACGAGTCAATGAGTGCATGTACCACTGACAGCTGAAGAGTCAATGAGTGCATGTACCACTGACAGCTGAAGAGTCAATGAGTGCATGTGCCACTGACAGATCAAGGGTCAATGAGTGCATGTGCCACTGACAGCTCAAGAGTGAATGAGTGCATGTGCCACTGACAGCTCAAGGGTCAATGAGTGCATGTGCCACTGACAGCTAAAGGGTCAATGAGTGCATGAACCGCTGACAGCTCTAGGGTCAATGAGTGCATGTACCACTGACAGCTCAAGGGTCAATGAGTGCATGTGCCACTGACAGCTCAAGGGTCAATGAGTGCATGTGCCACTGACAACTCAAGGGTCAACGATTGCATGTGCCACTGACAGCTCAAGGGTCAATGAGTGCATGTGCCACTGACAGCTCAAGGGTCAATGAGTGCATGTGCCACTGACAGCTCAAGGGTCAATGAGCGCATGTGCCACTGACAGCTCAAGGTTCAATGAGTGCATGTACGACTGACAGATCAAAGGTCAATGAGTGCATGTCCCGCTGACAGCTCAAGGGTCAATAAGTGCATGTACCACTGACAGCTCAAGGGTCATCGATTGCATGTGCCACTGACAGCTCAAGGGTCAATGAGTGCATGTGCCACTGACAGCTCAAGGGTCAATGAGTGCATGTGCCACTGACAATCTCAAGGGTCAATGAGTGCATGTGACACTGACAGCTCAAGGGTCAATGAGTGCATGTGCCACTGACAGCTAAAGGGTCAATGAGTGCATGTACCACTGACAGCTCTAGGGTCAATGAGTGCATGTACCACTGACAGCTCAAGGGTCAATGAGTGCATGTGCCACTGACAGCTCAAGGGTCAATGAGTGCATGTGCCACTGACAGCTCAAGGGTCAACGATTGCATGTGCCACTGACAGCTCAAGGGTCAATGAGTGCATGTGCCACTGACAGCTCAAGGGTCATCGATTGCATGTGCCACTGACAGCTCAATGGTCAATGAGCGCATGTGCCACTGACAGCTCAAGGTTCAATGAGTGCATGTACGACTGACAGATCAAAGGTCAATGAGTGCATGTCCCGCTGACAGCTCAAGGGTCAATAAGTGCATGTACCACTGACAGCTCAAGGGTCAACGAGTGCATGTACCACTGACCCCTCAAGGGTCAATGAGTGCATGTGCCACTGACATCTCAAGGGTCAACGATTGCATGTGCCACTGACAGCTCAAGGGTCAATGAGTGCATGTACCACTGACAGCTCAAGGGTCAATGAGTGCATGTACCACTGACAGCTCAAGGCTGAATGAGTGCATGTGCCACTGACAGCTCAAGGGTGAATGAGTGCATGTGCCACTGACAGCTCAAGGGTCAATGAGTGCATGTGCCACTGACAGCTGACGAGTCAATGAGTGCCTGTGACACTGACAGCTCAAGGGTCAATGAGTGCATGTACCACTGACAGCTGACGAGTCAATGAGTGCATGTACCACTGACAGCTGAAGAGTCAATGAGTGCATGTACCACTGACAGCTGAAGAGTCAATGAGTGCATGTGCCACTGACAGATCAAGGGTCAATGAGTGCATGTGCCACTGACAGCTCAAGAGTGAATGAGTGCATGTGCCACTGACAGCTCAAGGGTCAATGAGTGCATGTGCCACTGACAGCTAAAGGGTCAATGAGTGCATGAACCGCTGACAGCTCTAGGGTCAATGAGTGCATGTACCACTGACAGCTCAAGGGTCAATGAGTGCATGTGCCACTGACAGCTCAAGGGTCAATGAGTGCATGTGCCACTGACAACTCAAGGGTCAACGATTGCATGTGCCACTGACAGCTCAAGGGTCAATGAGTGCATGTGCCACTGACAGCTCAAGGGTCAATGAGTGCATGTGCCACTGACAGCTCAAGGGTCAATGAGCGCATGTGCCACTGACAGCTCAAGGTTCAATGAGTGCATGTACGACTGACAGATCAAAGGTCAATGAGTGCATGTCCCGCTGACAGCTCAAGGGTCAATAAGTGCATGTACCACTGACAGCTCAAGGGTCATCGATTGCATGTGCCACTGACAGCTCAAGGGTCAATGAGTGCATGTGCCACTGACAGCTCAAGGGTCAATGAGTGCATGTGCCACTGACAATCTCAAGGGTCAATGAGTGCATGTGACACTGACAGCTCAAGGGTCAATGAGTGCATGTGCCACTGACAGCTAAAGGGTCAATGAGTGCATGTACCACTGACAGCTCTAGGGTCAATGAGTGCATGTACCACTGACAGCTCAAGGGTCAATGAGTGCATGTGCCACTGACAGCTCAAGGGTCAATGAGTGCATGTGCCACTGACAGCTCAAGGGTCAACGATTGCATGTGCCACTGACAGCTCAAGGGTCAATGAGTGCATGTGCCACTGACAGCTCAAGGGTCAATGAGTGCATGTGCCACTGACAGCTCAAGGGTCATCGATTGCATGTGCCACTGACAGCTCAAGGGTCAATGAGCGCATGTGCCACTGACAGCTCAAGGTTCAATGAGTGCATGTACGACTGACAGATCAAAGGTCAATGAGTGCATGTCCCGCTGACAGCTCAAGGGTCAATAAGTGCATGTACCACTGACAGCTCAAGGGTCAACGAGTGCATGTACCACTGACCGCTCAAGGGTCAATGAGTGCATGTGCCACTGACATCTCAAGGGTCAACGATTGCATGTGCCACTGACAGCTCAAGGGTCAATGAGTGCATGTGCCACTGACAGCTCAAGGGTCAATGAGTGCATGTGCCACTGACAGCTAAAGGGTCAATGAGTGCATGTACCACTGACAGCTCTAGGGTCAATGAGTGCATGTGCCACTGACAACTCAAGGGTCAATGAGTGCATGTGCCACTGACAACTCAAGGTTCAATGAGTGCATGTGCCACTGACAGCTCAAGGGTCAACGATTGCATGTGCCACTGACAGCTCAAGGGTCAATGAGTGCATGCGCCACTGACAGCTCAAGGGTCAATGTGCCACTGACAGCTCAAGGGTCAATGAGTGCATGTACCACTGACTGCTCAAGGGTCAATGAGTCCATGTACCACTGACAGCTCAAGGGTCAATGAGTGCATGTGCCACTTCCAGCTCACAGGTCAATGAGTGCATGTATGACTGACAGATCAAGGATCAATGAGTGCATGTGCCACTGACAGCTCAAGGGTCAATGAGTGCATGTACCGCTGACAGCTCAAGGGTCAATGAGTGCATGTACCGCTGACTGCTCAAGGGTCAATGAGTGCACGTGCCACTGACAATTCAAGGGTCAATGAGTGCATGTGCCACTGACAGCTCAAGGGTCAATGAGTGCATGTGCCACTGACAACTCAATGGTCAATGAGTGCATCTGCCACTGACAGCTCAAGGTTCAATGAGTGCATATGCCACTGACAGCTCAAGGGTCAATGAGTGCATGTGCCACTGACAGCTCAAGGGTCACAGAGTGCATGTACCACTGACAGCTCAATGGTCAACAAGTGCATGTACCACTGACAGCTCAAGGGTCAATGAGTGCATTTACCACTGACAGATCAAGGGTCAATGAGTGCATGTGCCACTGACAGCTCAAGGTTCAATGAGTGCATGTACCACTGACAGATCAAGGGTCCAAGAGTGCATGTGCCACTGACAGATCAAGGGTCAATGAGTGCATGTGCCACTGACAGCTCAAGGGTCAATGAGTGCATGAGCCACTGACAGCTCAAGGTTCAGTGAGTGCATGTGCCACTGACAGCTCAAGGGTCAATGAGTGCATGTACGACTGACAGCTCAAGGGTCAATGAGTGCATGTGCCACTGACAGCTCAAGGGTCAATGAGTGCATGTTCCACTGACAGCTCAAGGGTCAATGAGTGCATGTGCCACTGACAGCTCAAGGGTCAATGAGAGCATGTGCCACTGACAGCTCAAGGGTCAATGAGTGCATGTACCACTTACAGCTGAAGAGTCAATGAGTGCATGTGCCACTGACAGCTCAAGGGTCAATGAGGGCATGTACCACTGACAGCTCAAGGGTCAACGAGTGCATGTACCACTGACAGCTCAAGGGTCAATGAGTGCATGTGCCACTGACAGCTCAAGGGTCTATGAGTGCATGTGCCACTGACAGCTCAAGGGTCAATGAGTGCATGTACCACTGACAGCTGAAGAGTCAATGAGTGCATGTGCCACTGACAGCTCAATGGTCAATGAGTGCATGTACCACTGACAGCTGACGAGTCAATGAGTGCATGTACCACTGACAGCTGAAGAGTCAATGAGTGCATGTGCCACTGACAGATCAAGGGTCAATGAGTGCATGTGCCACTGACAGCTCAAGGGTCAATGAGTGCATGTGCCACTGACAGCTAAAGGGTCAATGAGTGCATGTACCACTGACAGCTCTAGGGTCAATGAGTGCATGTGCCACTGACAACTCAAGGGTCAATCAGTGCATGTGCCACTGACAGTTCAAGGTTCAATGAGTGCATGCACCACTTACAGCTCAAGGGTCAACGAGTGCATGTACCACTGACAGCTCAAGGGTCAATGAGTGCATGTGCCACTGACAGCTCAAGGGTCAACGATTGCATGTGCCACTGACAGCTCAAGGGTCAATGAGTGCATGTGCCACTGACAGCTCAAGGTTCAATGAGTGCATGTACCACTGATATATCAAGGGTCAATGAGTGCATGTGCCACTGACAGCTCAAGGGTCAATGAGTGCATGTACCACTGACAGCTCAAGGGTCAATGAGTGCATGTACCGCTGACTGTTCAAGGGTCAATGAGTGCATGTGCCACTGACAATTCAAGGGTCAATGAGTGCATGTGCCACTGACAGCTCAAGGGTCAATGAGTGCATGTGCCACTGACAACTCAATGGTCAATGAGTGTATCTGCCACTGACAGCTCAAGGTTCAATGAGTGCATATGCCACTGACAGCTCAAGGGTCAATGAGTGCATGTGCCACTGACAGCTCAAGGGTCACAGAGTGCATGTACCACTGACAGCTCAAGGGTCAACAAGTGCATGTACCACTGACAGCTCAATGGTCAATGAGTGCATTTACCACTGACAGATCAAGGGTCAATGAGTGCATGTGCCACTGACAGCTCAAGGTTCAATGAGTGCATGTACCACTGATATATCAAGGGTCAATGAGTACATGTGCCACTGACAGATCAAGGGTCAATGAGTGCATGGCCCACTGACAGCTCAAGGGTCAATGAGTGCATGAGCCACTGACAGCTCAAGGTTCAGTGAGTGCATGTGCCACTGACAGCTCAAGGGTCAATGAGTGCATTTACCACTGACAGATCAAGGGTCAATGAGTGCATGTGCCACTGACAGCTCAAGGTTCAATGAGTGCATGTACCACTGATAGATCAAGGGTCAATGAGTGCATGTGCCACTGACAGATCAAGGGTCAATGAGTGCATGGCCCACTGACAGCTCAAGGGTCAATAAGTGCATGTGCCACTGACAGCTCAAGGGTCAATGAGTGCACGTGCCACTGACAATTCAAGGGTCAATGAGTGCATGTGCCACTGACAGCTCAAGTGTCAATGAGTGCATGTGCCACTGACAGATCAAGGGTCAATGAGTGCATGGCCCACTGACAGCTCAAGGGTCAATAAGTGCATGTGCCACTGACAGCTCAAGGTTCAATGAGTGCATGTACCACTGATAGATCAAGGGTCAATGAGTGCATGTGCCACTGACAGATCAAGGGTCAATGAGTGCATGGCCCACTGACAGCTCAAGGGTCAATGAGTGCATGAGCCACTGACAGCTCAAGGTTCAGTGAGTGCATGTACCACTGACAGATCAATGGTCAATGAGTGCATGTGCCACTGACAGCTCAAGGGTCAATGAGTGCATGTACCACTGATAGATCAAGGGTCAATGAGTGCATGTGCCACTGGCAGATCAAGGGTCAATGAGTGCATGGCCCACTGACAGCTCAAGGGTCAATGAGTGCATGTACCACTGACAGCTCTAGGGTCAATGAGTGCATGTGCCACTGACATATCAAGGGTCAATGAGTGCATTTGCCACTGACAGCTCAAGGGTCAACAAGTGCATGTACCACTGACAGTTCAAGGGTCAATGAGTGCATGTGCCACTGACAGCTCAAGGGTCAACGATTGCATGTGCCACTGACAGCTCAAGGGTCAATGAGTGCATGTGCCACTGACAGCTCAAGGGTCAATGAGTGCATGTACCACTGACAGCTCAAGGGTCAATGAGTCCATGTACCACTGACAGCTCAAGGGTCAATGAGTGCATGTGCCACTGACAGCTCACAGGTCAATGAGTGCATGTATGACTGACAGATCAAGGGTCAATGAGTGCATGTGCCACTAACAGCTCAAGGGTCAATGAGTGCATGTACCGCTGACAGCTCAAGGGTCAATAAGTGCATGTACCGCTGACTGCTCAAGGGTCAATGAGTGCATGTGCCACTGACAATTCAAGGGTCAATGAGTGCATGTGCCACTGACAGCTCAAGTGTCAATGAGTGCATGTGCCACTGACAACTCAATGGTCAATTAGTATATCTGCCACTGACAGCTCAAGGTTCAATGAGTGCATATGCCACTGACAGCTCAAGGGTCAATGAGTGCATGTGCCACTGACAGCTCAAGGGTCACAGAGTGCATGTACCACTGACAGCTCAATGGTCAACAAGTGCATGTACCACTGACAGCTCAAGGGTCAATGAGTGCATTTACCACTGACAGATCAAGGGTCAATGAGTGCATGTGCCACTGACAGCTCAAGGTTCAATGAGTGCATGTACCACTGACAGATCAAGGGTCAATGAGTGCATGTGCCACTGACAGATCAAGGGTCAATGAGTGCATGTGCCACTGACAGCTCAAGGGTCAATGAGTGCATGAGCCACTGACAGCTCAAGGTTCAGTGAGTGCATGTGCCACTGACAGCTCAAGGGTCAATGAGTGCATGTACGACTGACAGCTCAAGGGTCAATGAGTGCATGTGCCACTGACAGCTCAAGGGTCAATGAGTGCATGTTCCACTGACAGCTCAAGGGTCAATGAGTGCATGTGCCACTGACAGCTCAAGGGTCAATGAGAGCATGTGCCACTGACAGCTCAAGGGTCAATGAGTGCATGTACCACTTACAGCTGAAGAGTCAATGAGTGCATGTACCACTGACAGCTCAAGGGTCAATGAGTGCATTTACCACTGACAGATCAAGGGTCAATGAGTGCATGTGCCACTGACAGCTCAAGGGTCAATGAGTGCATGTACCGCTGACAGCTCAAGGGTCAATGAGTGCATGTACCGCTGACTGCTCAAGGGTCAATGAGTGCACGTGCCACTGACAATTCAAGGGTCAATGAGTGCATGTGCCACTGACAGCTCAAGGGTCAATGAGTGCATGTGCCACTGACAACTCAAAGGTCAATGAGTGCATCTGCCACTGACAGCTCAAGGTTCAATGAGTGCATATGCCACTGACAGCTCAAGGGTCAATGAGTGCATGTGCCACTGACAGCTCAAGGGTCACAGAGTGCATGTACCACTGACAGCTCAATGGTCAACAAGTGCATGTACCACTGACAGCTCAAGGGTCAATGAGTGCATTTACCACTGACAGATCAAGGGTCAATGAGTGCATGTGCCACTGACAGCTCAAGGTTCAATGAGTGCATGTACCACTGACAGATCAAGGGTCCAAGAGTGCATGTGCCACTGACAGATCAAGGGTCAATGAGTGCATGTGCCACTGACAGCTCAAGGGTCAATGAGTGCATGAGCCACTGACAGCTCAAGGTTCAGTGAGTGCATGTGCCACTGACAGCTCAAGGGTCAATGAGTGCATGTACGACTGACAGCTCAAGGGTCAATGAGTGCATGTGCCACTGACAGCTCAAGGGTCAATGAGTGCATGTTCCACTGACAGCTCAAGGGTCAATGAGTGCATGTGCCACTGACAGCTCAAGGGTCAATGAGAGCATGTGCCACTGACAGCTCAAGGGTCAATGAGTGCATGTACCACTTACAGCTGAAGAGTCAATGAGTGCATGTGCCACTGACAGCTCAAGGGTCAATGAGGGCATGTACCACTGACAGCTCAAGGGTCAACGAGTGCATGTACCACTGACAGCTCAAGGGTCAATGAGTGCATGTGCCACTGACAGCTCAAGGGTCTATGAGTGCATGTGCCACTGACAGCTCAAGGGTCAATGAGTGCATGTACCACTGACAGCTGAAGAGTCAATGAGTGCATGTGCCACTGACAGCTCAATGGTCAATGAGTGCATGTACCACTGACAGCTGACGAGTCAATGAGTGCATGTACCACTGACAGCTGAAGAGTCAATGAGTGCATGTGCCACTGACAGATCAAGGGTCAATGAGTGCATGTGCCACTGACAGCTCAAGGGTCAATGAGTGCATGTGCCACTGACAGCTAAAGGGTCAATGAGTGCATGTACCACTGACAGCTCTAGGGTCAATGAGTGCATGTGCCACTGACAACTCAAGGGTCAATCAGTGCATGTGCCACTGACAGCTCAAGGTTCAATGAGTGCATGTACCACTTACAGCTCAAGGGTCAACGAGTGCATGTACCACTGACAGCTCAAGGGTCAATGAGTGCATGTGCCACTGACAGCTCAAGGGTCAACGATTGCATGTGCCACTGACAGCTCAAGGGTCAATGAGTGCATCTGCCACTGACAGCTCAAGGGTCAATGAGTGCATGTACCACTGACAGCTCAAGGGTCAATGAGTCCATGTACCACTGACGGCTCAAGGGTCAATGAGTGCATGTGCCACTGACAGCTCACAGGTCAATGAGTGCATGTATGACTGACAGATCAAGGGTCAATGAGTGCATGTGCCACTGACAGCTCAAGGGTCAATGAGTGCATGTACCACTGACAGCTCAAGGGTCAATGAGTGCATGTACCGCTGACTGTTCAAGGGTCAATGAGTGCATGTGCCACTGACAATTCAAGGGTCAATGAGTGCATGTGCCACTGACAGCTCAAGGGTCAATGAGTGCATGTGCCACTGACAACTCAATGGTCAATGAGTGTATCTGCCACTGACAGCTCAAGGTTCAATGAGTGCATATGCCACTGACAGCTCAAGGGTCAATGAGTGCATGTGCCACTGACAGCTCAAGGGTCACAGAGTGCATGTACCACTGACAGCTCAAGGGTCAACAAGTGCATGTACCACTGACAGCTCAATGGTCAATGAGTGCATTTACCACTGACAGATCAAGGGTCAATGAGTGCATGTGCCACTGACAGCTCAAGGTTCAATGAGTGCATGTACCACTGATATATCAAGGGTCAATGAGTGCATGTGCCACTGACAGATCAAGGGTCAATGAGTGCATGGCCCACTGACAGCTCAAGGGTCAATGAGTGCATGAGCCACTGACAGCTCAAGGTTCAGTGAGTGCATGTGCCACTGACAGCTCAAGGGTCAATGAGTGCATTTACCACTGACAGATCAAGGGTCAATGAGTGCATGTGCCACTGACAGCTCAAGGTTCAATGAGTGCATGTACCACTGATAGATCAAGGGTCAATGAGTGCATGTGCCACTGACAGATCAAGGGTCAATGAGTGCATGGCCCACTGACAGCTCAAGGGTCAATAAGTGCATGTACCGCTGACTGCTCAAGGGTCAATGAGTGCATGTGCCACTGACAGCTCAAGGGTCAATGAGTGCACGTGCCACTGACAATTCAAGGGTCAATGAGTGCATGTGCCACTGACAGCTCAAGTGTCAATGAGTGCATGTGCCACTGACAGATCAAGGGTCAATGAGTGCATGGCCCACTGACAGCTCAAGGGTCAATAAGTGCATGTGCCACTGACAGCTCAAGGTTCAATGAGTGCATGTACCACTGATAGATCAAGGGTCAATGAGTGCATGTGCCACTGACAGATCAAGGGTCAATGAGTGCATGGCCCACTGACAGCTCAAGGGTCAATGAGTGCATGAGCCACTGACAGCTCAAGGTTCAGTGAGTGCATGTACCACTGACAGATCAATGGTCAATGAGTGCATGTGCCACTGACAGCTCAAGGGTCAATGAGTGCATGTACCACTGATAGATCAAGGGTCAATGAGTGCATGTGCCACTGGCAGATCAAGGGTCAATGAGTGCATGGCCCACTGACAGCTCAAGGGTCAATGAGTGCATGTACCACTGACAGCTCTAGGGTCAATGAGTGCATGTGCCACTGACATATCAAGGGTCAATGAGTGCATTTGCCACTGACAGCTCAAGGGTCAACAAGTGCATGTACCACTGACAGTTCAAGGTTTAATGAGTGCATGTGCCACTGACAGCTCAAGGGTCAACGATTGCATGTGCCACTGACAGCTCAAGGGTCAATGAGTGCATGTGCCACTGACAGCTCAAGGGTCAATGAGTGCATGTACCACTGACAGCTCAAGGGTCAATGAGTCCATGTACCACTGACAGCTCAAGGGTCAATGAGTGCATGTGCCACTGACAGCTCACAGGTCAATGAGTGCATGTATGACTGACAGATCAAGGGTCAATGAGTGCATGTGCCACTAACAGCTCAAGGGTCAATGAGTGCATGTACCGCTGACAGCTCAAGGGTCAATAAGTGCATGTACCGCTGACTGCTCAAGGGTCAATGAGTGCATGTGCCACTGACAATTCAAGGGTCAATGAGTGCATGTGCCACTGACAGCTCAAGTGTCAATGAGTGCATGTGCCACTGACAACTCAATGGTCAATTAGTATATCTGCCACTGACAGCTCAAGGTTCAATGAGTGCATATGCCACTGACAGCTCAAGGGTCAATGAGTGCATGTGCCACTGACAGCTCAAGGGTCACAGAGTGCATGTACCACTGACAGCTCAATGGTCAACAAGTGCATGTACCACTGACAGATCAAGGGTCAATGAGTGCATGTGCCACTGACAGATCAAGGGGCAATGAGTGCATGTGCCACTGACAGCTCAAGGGTCAATGAGTGCATGAGCCACTGACAGCTCAAGGTTCAGTGAGTGCATGTGCCACTGACAGCTCAAGGGTCAATGAGTGCATGTACGACTGACAGCTCAAGGGTCAATGAGTGCATGTGCCACTGACAGCTCAAGGGTCAATGAGTGCATGTACCACTGACAGCTCAAGGGTCAATGAGTGCATGTACCGCTGACTGTTCAAGGGTCAATGAGTGCATGTGCCACTGACAATTCAAGGGTCAATGAGTGCATGTGCCACTGACAGCTCAAGGGTCAATGAGTGCATGTGCCACTGACAACTCAATGGTCAATGAGTGTATCTGCCACTGACAGCTCAAGGTTCAATGAGTGCATATGCCACTGACAGCTCAAGGGTCAATGAGTGCATGTGCCACTGACAGCTCAAGGGTCACAGAGTGCATGTACCACTGACAGCTCAAGGGTCAACAAGTGCATGTACCACTGACAGCTCAATGGTCAATGAGTGCATTTACCACTGACAGATCAAGGGTCAATGAGTGCATGTGCCACTGACAGCTCAAGGTTCAATGAGTGCATGTACCACTGATATATCAAGGGTCAATGAGTGCATGTGCCACTGACAGATCAAGGGTCAATGAGTGCATGGCCCACTGACAGCTCAAGGGTCAATGAGTGCATGAGCCACTGACAGCTCAAGGTTCAGTGAGTGCATGTGCCACTGACAGCTCAAGGGTCAATGAGTGCATTTACCACTGACAGATCAAGGGTCAATGAGTGCATGTGCCACTGACAGCTCAAGGTTCAATGAGTGCATGTACCACTGATAGATCAAGGGTCAATGAGTGCATGTGCCACTGACAGATCAAGGGTCAATGAGTGCATGGCCCACTGACAGCTCAAGGGTCAATAAGTGCATGTACCGCTGACTGCTCAAGGGTCAATGAGTGCATGTGCCACTGACAGCTCAAGGGTCAATGAGTGCACGTGCCACTGACAATTCAAGGGTCAATGAGTGCATGTGCCACTCACAGCTCAAGTGTCAATGAGTGCATGTGCCACTGACAGATCAAGGGTCAATGAGTGCATGGCCCACTGACAGCTCAAGGGTCAATAAGTGCATGTGCCACTGACAGCTCAAGGGTCAATGAGTGCATGTACCACTGATAGATCAAGGGTCAATGAGTGCATGTGCCACTGGCAGATCAAGGGTCAATGAGTGCATGGCCCACTGACAGCTCAAGGGTCAATGAGTGCATGTACCACTGACAGCTCTAGGGTCAATGAGTGCATGTGCCACTGACATATCAAGGGTCAATGAGTGCATTTGCCACTGACAGCTCAAGGGTCAACAAGTGCATGTACCACTGACAGTTCAAGGGTCAATGAGTGCATGTGCCACTGACAGCTCAAGGGTCAACGATTGCATGTGCCACTGACAGCTCAAGGGTCAATGAGTGCATGTGCCACTGACAGCTCAAGGGTCAATGAGTGCATGTACCACTGACAGCTCAAGGGTCAATGAGTCCATGTACCACTGACAGCTCAAGGGTCAATGAGTGCATGTGCCACTGACAGCTCACAGGTCAATGAGTGCATGTATGACTGACAGATCAAGGGTCAATGAGTGCATGTGCCACTAACAGCTCAAGGGTCAATGAGTGCATGTACCGCTGACAGCTCAAGGGTCAATAAGTGCATGTACCGCTGACTGCTCAAGGGTCAATGAGTGCATGTGCCACTGACAATTCAAGGGTCAATGAGTGCATGTGCCACTGACAGCTCAAGTGTCAATGAGTGCATGTGCCACTGACAACTCAATGGTCAATTAGTATATCTGCCACTGACAGCTCAAGGTTCAATGAGTGCATATGCCACTGACAGCTCAAGGGTCAATGAGTGCATGTGCCACTGACAGCTCAAGGGTCACAGAGTGCATGTACCACTGACAGCTCAATGGTCAACAAGTGCATGTACCACTGACAGATCAAGGGTCAATGAGTGCATGTGCCACTGACAGATCAAGGGGCAATGAGTGCATGTGCCACTGACAGCTCAAGGGTCAATGAGTGCATGAGCCACTGACAGCTCAAGGTTCAGTGAGTGCATGTGCCACTGACAGCTCAAGGGTCAATGAGTGCATGTACGACTGACAGCTCAAGGGTCAATGAGTGCATGTGCCACTGACAGCTCAAGGGTCAATGAGTGCATGTTCCACTGACAGCTCAAGGGTCAATGAGTGCATGTGCCACTGACAGCTCAAGGGTCAATGAGAGCATGTGCCACTGACAGCTCAAGGGTCAATGAGTGCATGTACCACTTACAGCTGAAGAGTCAATGAGTGCATGTACCACTGACAGCTCAAGGGTCAATGAGTGCATTTACCACTGACAGATCAAGGGTCAATGAGTGCATGTGCCACTGACAGCTCAAGGGTCAATGAGTGCATGTACCACTGACAGATCAAGGGTCAATGAGTGCATGTGCCACTGACAGATCAAGGGTCAATGAGTGCATGTGCCACTGACAGCTCAAGGGTCAATGAGTGCATGAGCCACTGACAGCTCAAGGTTCAGTGAGTGCATGTGCCACTGACAGCTCAAGGGTCAATGAGTGCATGTACGACTGACAGCTCAAGGGTCAATGAGTGCATGTGCCACTGACAGCTCAAGGGTCAATGAGTGCAAGATTACTAGCCACGAAAAAGGAAGATTGGGATGCCATCTCAGCCTGTAAACAGAAACAAGACGAAGACATTAGTGATTTTTATTCCAGATTTGAGAAATGTTTCATTATTAATAGCGGTCTGAAAACAAGTAGTGAGTCGTATCCACATCTTTTTGTTACCAAACTAGTTGAGAATTCTTTACCACAAGTTAAAAATCGAGTATTGAAAGTCGAGAGTACATGGCAAGCTAATACCCCGTCCCAAATGCTCCAGATGTTACAGTATCACCAGAACCGAATTAGGGAAGAACAAGAACACGAAAGGAGACGTATGAAAGATACGAAAATGAAAGTACTAGTTGCACAGTCTGTTCCAGCAGATAGTCAGAAGAGGGGTACGAATCAAACTAGTCATTCTGCAGCTCCCGTTAAAGGGACATGCAATTACTGTAAACAGCCAGGTCATTATATAAACGAATGTGCAGTTCTGAAACACAACATAGCTACAGGTAAGACGAAAGAGAGACCGCGTCCTCCTAGACAGGAACATGTTCCGCAAAATTCGCAGCAACCACCGCAGAACGCACAACAGACAGTTACAGTACCGCAGCCTATAGCTGCCACACAACACGTTACACAACAGATGTACCAGTACGCACAGTCAGATTATCCAGAATATCTGCAGTATTCATGAAACAGCCTAGAGAGGGAGGTTGGCTTGCCTCTCATCGAGATTCCTGTAGATCAAGAGGGTCCCTATGTACACAGTCAAGTATTAGGGAAAGACAGAAAGTTTCTGATTGATACAGGGGCAAGTAGGACTACCATCAGTCATGACGAGGTTCCAGGGGCTCCACTCTCAGGCTCAAGAAATGTTTCCCTGGGATTTTCAGGAAAGCCGATTGTTAATGAAATATCGAAACCAGTTTCCCTAGAAGTTGGTCCATTGTCCCGAACTACAGACTTGTTACTTACGAAATCATGTCCTGAAAATTTACTAGGTATTAAAACATTGAAAGAATTAGGAGCTGTCATTTGCTGTTCTCCGGAAGGAGTGAGATTGTTTTTACGTGATTTCAAAGGTCATTATGTGTTACGTGATTTTGATCCAAGATTACTGAATGTACCACAGCATTTATGGGCGCAAGGTCCAACTGATGTAGGTTGTATGCACATTACACCATATCGTGTTACTCTGAAGCAAGGTGTTGTATTACCACGAATCCGACAGTACAAATTGCCACCTGAGGCTGTAGCAGCCTTATCGAAAATCATTGACGAGCTCATTGCTCAAGGAGTAGTTGTAGAAACTGACTCCAATGTATGTAATTCTCCTATCATTCCGATTCTTAAACGTACTGATCCAAATGCACCTCCAGTTTATCGATTAGTGATTGACCTTCGAGAACTTAATAAATGTATCATACCCCAGTACCCAGTGGTTCCAGATATCTCTTCCCTATTGACTGCCATTGATTCCGAAGCTACGTTCTTTACTGTTATTGATCTCAAGAACGCATTCTTTAGTGTCCCCATTCATCCAGACAGCCAGTTCCTTTTCGGATTCAGTTTAAATGGAAGAAGCTATAAATTCACACGTGCTCCTCAAGGTTTCACAGAAAGTCCTAGTATTTACAGTCAAGCACTTAAAAGACAACTAGACAGTATTCACATGCCAACTGACACTGCCCTGCTCCAGTATGTCGATGATCTATTGATCACAGCCCGTACAGAACGTGACTGCGAACGAGCGTCACTGACAGTCTTGTATTTTCTGGCAGAGATGGGGCACAAGGTGTACCCTTCGAAACTGCAATTCTGTGTCCAGCAAGTGGTATACCTTGGACACTTGCTGTCCAAGAGGGGTAGACAGTTGACACCTGACCGTATCCAGTTAATAGCACATCTTCCACAGCCCAAGACACAGAAGGAGGTACGAGCTTTTATCGGCCTCACTTCTTACTGTAGACAATGGATTCCTCAGTACGCATATCTAGCCAAACCACTGATACAATTGACAACACAGGAGGCAGCCACATCGACTGTCCTCCCTTGGACCCAGGAACATACACTCGTTTTCAATGAGTTAAAGAAAGCTTTATGTAATGCACCTGTATTAGCGACACCAAACTACAGTAAGCCTTTTACACTTTTTGTCACTGAACGTGATGGTACAGCATTATCTGTTCTCACGCAAGATCAAGCAGGACAACACAAGCCTTGTGCTTATTTTTCTAGCACATTAGATCCAGTAGCCCAGGCTCTGCCTGTGTGCCTTAAGTCAGTTGCAGCCACAGCTCTAGCTATCAGACAAAGTGATTCCATAGTGTTAGGACACTCACTGACAGTTCAAGTTCCACACTCCGTGGAAGTTCTTTTAAACCGAACACAGACTCAACACTTGACAATTGCACGTTTAACAGGATATGAACTGACACTGTTTCAGCCACACATAGAAATCAGACGCTGCAACATTTTAAATCCTGCTACACTGTTACCTTCGATTACATCAAACCCTGCCACACATGACTGTGTGGAAGTTATTAACACCATGACAAAGCCAAGACAAGACTTGACGGATATTGCATTACCTGATCCAGACCTGACACTTTACGTGGATGGTTCATGTATGAGAACAAGTACAGGAGAGTTAGTAGCCGCGTATGCAGTGACTACTGAAACTGAAGTTATAGAAACACATCGTATTGATACCCTGTCTGCTCAAGCAGCAGAGCTCATCGCTCTGACCCAAGCCTGCATACGAGCCAAGAACCTGAAAGTAAACATATATACAGATTCACGTTATGCATTCGGAGTCGTTCACGACTTTGGAGTACTCTGGCAAGAAAGAGGTTTCATGACCTCTCAAGGAGCCAAGATTCAGCATGGTCCCCTCATTCAAGCCCTGTTAGAAGCAATACATTTACCGACAGCCATTGCCGTTATGAAGTGCAAAGCACATACGAAAGCCACTGACACCATTTCCCAAGGTAACGATCTAGCCGATCGAACAGCCAAGCTTACAGCTCAGACTCCAGACATTCCAGTTAACACGACAAAGATAGATGTTCCAGTTCAGACGACTTGTATGACAGTTAAGGACCCTACACAAGATGTACTAGACATACAGACACATGCTACCCCAGACAAAATCAAGAAATGGTCTGAACAAGGAGGGGTCCAGACAGATCAGGGATGGTTGACGAAGGGAAAAGCCACATGGTTTCTCCCCGACTCTATGGTTCAAGTCATTATTAATACAGCACATAGTCCAGCACATTTAGGAGAAAAAGCTATGTTAGACAGCATCCAGAACCTTTGGTTTAACAAGCATTTACGAGCAGCAGCTAAGCAGAAAGTGCGTACCTGCATGATCTGTTGTCAGTTCAATCCAGGTAAAGGTGTTCCGGTGGAACAAGGTGGATTCCATCCTCCTGACCACCCTTTTGAAGTCCTCCAGATGGATCGATGTCGAGGTTTCAAGTATGTCCTCGTAGTTGTATGCGCTTTGTCCAGATGGACAGAAGCATATCCAGTCCCAGATTACACTGCCGCGACCACTGCCAAGCAGTTGGTTCGTGAGTTTTTCCCACGCTATGGTTTGCCCAGGGTCGTGTATTCAGACAACGGCCAGCCGTTCTCATCCGAACTCATGAAACAAGTATCGCTTCTGTTAGGGTACCAGTGGAAGTTCCACTGCGTACGACACCCCGAGGCAGCTGGCCTCGTAGAGAGACATAATCAGACTCTGAAAATACGTATTGCGAAGGTATGTGCCGAGAAAGGTGTAGATTGGATGGTAGCCCTGCCAGTCGCCCTTTTTTATATGAGAATGGTCGCTCACTCCCGATCAGGTCTGTCATCTTTTGAAGTTGTATTTGGCCGTCCCCCAAACATGTGGGGTACACCTATGCCACGTAAAATTACCGATGTTGACAGTAATATGCTGACAGATTACCTAGCTTCCTTGATGTCTGCACTACTCTCTTGTCGTTCACAGGTCGCGGCTGCCTTTCCAGACAACACCCAGGTGAAACCGCACGAGGTCATTCCAGGCGACCTCGTCCTTGTAAGGAATTTTGATCGTTCAAGCCCGCTGGAGCCCCGCTGGAAAGAGCCGAAACTTGTTCTGATGACCACAAGGACCGCTGTGAAACTGGAGGGCCGGAAGGGCTGGCTACACTCCAGCCACATCAAGCGTTTTCATGGACTCCGTCCAAAGACTTTTCTCAAGGACTGCCCCGATACTGACTCTAAACTTCCCCTGTTAGAGAAAACTCCGCAGCAGGAGTATAAACTCAAGTTACGGTCTAGCAAGTCAGACAGTTTAATTGTTTAAGTCCCTCTCGGGTGAAGCGGTTAGACAGGTTCCTGACATGTATGAGATAGACCCCCATAGTGAGAGAGTTAGACGAAACTCCAAGAAAATACGTTATTGTAAGAATCTGCGTAGCAGATGTATTATTACGTTATTGTTTATGTTATTTCTGAGTCTTACGATCACATGTATAAGTTATGTTTTACATGTATTTTTTCCTCCTCTTGATTCGCATGTACATCTTTCCTCTAATGATACAGTAGAGCACACTTTTAGTGAACTACCCCCTCACGAGTTATCTTACCGACTTGCAATGCGCAACAATACTTTTATACGTATGTTACACTATTCACACCAGACCAGCAATGCCACTAATTGTTGGGTGTGTGGTCGACTCCCCCCCTTCCAGACACCGAAGGGAGCTCTGCCACTCTTTCCCTATCCATTTTCACACAATGGTTCGTGTGGAGCATGGTTTACGATAACATCATCCTCAGACGATAAGTCCCTTTTGAATAGAACATGTTTCCCAGACAAGGAAGGTCTTTCCCATAGGACAGGGTTAGATCTAGAAAATGAAGTATATGATCTAGGTAATTTCTCCTCGAATTTCATGATTTTGAATGTTCAGTCCGAGACTACTCCAGACTTACCTGCTATAACAGTTTTACCAGTGAAAGGCAAATTATGTGTTAGAAAGAATGGTTCAGTACATCTAGGACACAGTGATTGTACTACTGTGGTCGAGTTTAGTGACAGTGGGAAATCTACTTTCAAAGCCTCACGTCATTCGTATTTTGTGTGTGGTCAGACCGCATATGTACGTCTGCCCCTAGATTGGGATGGAACATGTTACATTGCCTTCCTACTGCCACCAGTTTTTCTAGCCCCATCCGATTATCACAGAAATACACATCTAGTACACGTCAGACCTAGAAGGGAGATCGAGTCCCCAATTGTCGATCAAACTGAAACTGCATTAGAACAGTATACAGACTTCAATAAAGGTTTCTTTTTCTTCATAGGACCTATCCAGAATAGTAAATTAATACGTAGGTTAACCAGAACCCTTGAAGCAGTAGTGAATGAGACTACTTCCGCTCTAGGTAACTTAACAGAAGAGCAATCTGCTATGAGTTTGTCGTTCTTCAGAACCGCCTTGTTCTTGACGTCATACTGGCCGATAGGGGCGGAGCTTGTAGAGTCATCGGATCTAGTTGTTGCATTTTCATTCCTAATAACGCACCGTCTGTATATTCAGCAATAACAAGACTTCATAAAATAGCCCATCAGCTACACCAGAATCCAGGCACCTGGACATGGTCCGGTTGGCTCTGGAGTATAATATCTGCCTGGGGATGGAAAGTACTGTCATTCCTAGGAGTAGTAGTAATGATCATATTCAGTTGTTGTCTCTGTTTACAATGTGGCCCTGCGATTTGCGGCTTGTGCGCTACCTCTTGTATTCCAAGTCCAAAATCCCATTCCCAGAAGATTAAAGACGAGCAAATGATGCTGTATGAACAGATAGATGGTATCATGAATATTGATGTTTCCTGAAGGAAACGTAGGGAACAAGGAGGGAATGAGGAAAATTGAATTTTGCCCTGTCATGTGTCCCTACGTGTTCCCCATCGTATGTTATATGTGCATGATCGATATGCATATTTACCCCCTTGCCCGAATAAAGACGCAATTACAGTTGATTCACTACTTCTCACCCCTGAGGCGAAAAGCCGGGGGCTCTCTTCGCTGTCCCTTTATTTTCTGACAAATAACTGATGATATAGAATTGTTAGCAGCATTATTTTAAAAAATTGTGTATATATTTTAGCCAGCTCGTTTTTACCTGCTAACACACACGATCTCCTCGTGGCAAGATTGACATTGGCCCGAGGCCCCCCGAGGACTTTCCCTGACCGGTGCAGCCGATTTTAGGGCTGACGCCGGCAGGTTACAACGGTCGCCATCTTGGGGAGGAAGGAAGGAAGAGGTAGCGGTCCAGTTGTTAGGACGCTCCTATTCCTCTCCCAACAGGATATAAGGATGACAACTTCCCGTCCGCGCAGCGGGCGGGCGCAGCGGGCGCGCCGGCGGTGCGCCGTCCGCGGCAGTCCGGGGCACGGGGCCATAACCCCTGCCCATTCTACCCAGATTGCCATAACAAACAGGACACATATTAGGTACACTGCCAATGATTTGCTTGCCATACGCCCCAATATTAACGAGAGCTGCTGTCACACTATGTCTGTAGACTCTCCCACGATGCATTGCGCGTCCTGCCATTTCACCATTAAGAAAGGAAAGGATGGTAAGCCAATAGGGAAGACCTTGAAAATGTCACTACTTAATTGTAGATCCCTCAAAAAACACAGATCAGAGATACATGACATGGTGTTAGATGGGGATCTCGATGTACTCTTTTTAACCGAGACATGGCTTGACACAGCCTCGACTCCAGAAACCTTAGAGGCAGTCCCGGTAGGATATAGCCTGCTCAGAATCGATAGAGAAAAACAGATAGGAGGAGGACTAGCTATAGTGCATAAGAGCGACCTACACTGTACCTTAGAGAAAGCTACTCTACCGAACAGTGAGAGTGGGTTTTTTTCGATAAAGATCAGTCCCAAAAGTAGCATCAATGGACTTCTAATATATAGGCCGCCGGGTAAATCTTCTCAATTTGCCACTCAGCTGACTGAACTAATAAAGCAACATGCTCTTCGACATAAGAAATTTCTCATCCTGGGAGACCTTAATTTTCATTTTGAAGATCTTAAATGTAAAGAGGCACAGGCCGTGGTAGAAGCCTTGAATTCTTTGTCACTAACACTTCAATCACTATCTCCATCTCATCAACTCGGCCATCTCCTAGACCCTGTGTTTGCTAACTGGGAAGATCTCAAAATGAATATCCCGTTACAGATCACATGGTCTGATCATTTTGTCATCCCCTTTGAGGTGCAAAATGTTCTACTGGAATGTAGCACGATTAATTCTAATGTGCTCAATTCTAAACCCGTGAAACGCAGAGATTGGAAGAGCTTTTCAGAAGAAAAGTTTAAATCTGCTCTTGGGAGAGAACCTCCCCCCTCCAGCGATACCCTACTTAAGGCATGGGAAGACTATGAAAAATGGATGTCCAGGGCTCTGGACACAGTAGCACCATGGACATTTAAATCCCCTGTCAGAAAGACTCAAACGGCTCCATGGTTCTCCAAAGAACTCAAGGAAGCTAAGGCCAAATGTAAAAACATTGAACGAGGATGGAGAAAAAACTATGATCCAGAGGACAAATTAAAATATAAAAATGAATTAAAAATTTATCATAAACTTATTAGAGTAGCTAAAGGTGTGTATTTCAAAGAACGTATTGAAAAAGCTAAAAATCCTACTAAGGAACTTTTCTCAATATATAAAGAGCTCACGGTCTCCACCAGACTTGAGGCTCGAGACACATACTCTAATGAGTTATGTGAGGAGATTGCAGATTTCTTTGTGAAAAAAGTAGACTTAATACATGCTACTTTCACAAACAGCCCACATGACCATCATTTAATAGTGAGAAAGGTTCCCGATACCAAGCCCCAGTTGACAACCTTCTCAGTCCCTAAGAGATCTGACCTGCTCTCGATTATGAGAGGAATACATTCTGGATCCCCTCTGGATGTAATCTCCCCTAATCGATGTACGGGAGTTCTTGATGGCATGATCGAGCAGATTGAACAGCTTATCGCTCTCTCTCTCCAGGAGTGCCATGTGCTGGAGGCCTGGAAAACCGCACAGGTTATACCCCTGAAAAAGAAAGCGAATATTCAGATCTCTCAACTGCAAAACCTCCGTCCGATATCTCTTCTCCCCTATTGTGGGAAAGTTGTGGAGAAGGTTGTGAATAAGCAACTTATGCAATTCATCGAAGAGAACTCCTGCCTCCACTCAACCCAGTCAGGTTTTAGAGCAGGATATTAAACTGAATCTGCAGTTCTGTTTTCCACAGAACGCTTGAGACAACTTGTTGATGGAGGGCAGACAGCAGCGTTGGTGTTATTAGATCTCAGTGCAGCATTTGACACCGTGCTGCACTCAACGCTGCTGTCACGCCTCTCAGACATGGGGATTGTGGGCCCAGCCTTGGAATGGATAAGATCCTTCCTGGAAAACAGGAGTTTTCAGGTACATTGCCCTCCCTATAAGTCATCCCCTCGCAAGTTAAGGCATGGGGTTCCACAGGGCTCAAGTCTGAGCCCCACGCTGTTTAATATTTATATGGAGCCCTTGGCACATATTGTGGAATCCTATGGTGTGGATATCGTCACTTACGCTGACGATACCCAATTAATAATTCAACTTGCCAATAATCAGCCTGAGGAAGCCATTAATTTTTCCAACTGTATGCGGGCAGTGGCTGGATGGATGAACAACAACTGCCTTCGCCTTAATGGCGAAAAAACTGAGTTGCTAGTGATCGGTAAATCGCCCTCTACCTGGTCGCAGGACTGGTGGCCGACGGATTTAGGGCCAATCCCCCGCCCAGCAGAGGCTGTAAGAAACTTGGGAATCATGATTGATGCGGAGTTGTCCTTCAAGCAACAAATCAGCAAAATCACTGGAAAATGCTTTGGAATTCTAAAAACCCTCCGCAAAGTTCTCGACCTGCTCCCTTTTGGTGCCAGGAAGAAACTTATCCACGCCCTAGTCACGCCGCATCTGGACTATGGCAATGCCCTTCTCCTTGGCCTGAGCAATAAAGGCATTCAACAACTTCAGTGTGTCCAAAATGCCGCCGCCCGCTTGGTACTGAACCTTCCACGTAGGCATCCGGTACAACGGCATTGCGTAAACTCCATTGGCTCCCCATTGTGGAGCGTATCAAATTTAAGGCACTATGCATGGCTCATCGTATTGCCCAGGGAAAAGGCCCTAACTACCTGCAAAGACTCCTTATCACCCATCGCCCTACTCGAAATCTTAGATCCGCTGGAGTGATGTTATTCAAACTCCCCCGTGTTCACAGGTCCAGAATGGGAGGTAGCTCCTTCCGCTTCTTGGCTAGCAAGCACTGGAATGGCCTCCCCCTGAACCTTCGGATGGAGCCCTCCGAAACAAGATTCAGAAAAAATCTAAAAACTCATCTCTTTCCCAAGTAAATGTACCCTGACACTTCTGGGATTTAGTGCATCTTGGTTTTAGCTTCCTCTGGGAGCAGTAGTTTTTCAGCGCGGGGACACACCGTCATAGGTGTAACCAGGCGCTTAATAAATGGTCTTATTATTATTTTTTTATTCCAACGTTAGTATGCCAGTTATCCAGTCCTCCTGAAAGCAACGTGAATTAGGCTTCTAGGCCTATGTTGCCAACGTCTTTACATTGTGCACGTTAATTCATCGAGTTGTCCCCGTTTCTAGGCCTCACAGGGCCCGGACACCAGATTCAAGCTCAAGTCTCCTGAAACCACTCCGAGGAGCGATGCAGCCCCTCCCGCATCCCTGACCCTTCACTTACTTCCTGCCAAGCAGCGCGGTGCCCGGCCTGGCCTGCCTGCCTGTCTGCCAAGAATATGTTATGCCTATAGTTATCAGTTCAGCTCCCCGGTTTCACATTCCTAGCTAACGAACCACATAAACATCTTCATCTATAAGTCTAGTCTTCCTGTCTCCATGCAAGAGAATTACTGAATTAGTATCCATAGAAGATTCATAGCACACGCAATGCATGTAGAATATATGCATGCACCAGCCTTAGTGACAAGTAGCCTTTGCCCTGATGACTTTTAGATTCTATCAACATGTACTCCAAACACGAGATATCAGATATGCTATAGGTACATGTCGTCCTGACATCCCAGACTTTAGTCTCCTCTTCTAGTGCCAGAAGTCAGAGCCCCCAGCTCTCCCCAGTTACACGTCATGGCCCGTTTGCGCGCACCAGTAGGTTAAAGGTTCCAGCTGCCCAGGTAGCCCCCTCCATGTGTCCACCCATTTATGACACTTCTGTGATGCTTACATCACATGTCTCCGTGCACGCCCTGTGCACGCCTTCTTTTCACGTCCATATGTTCTTATCTTCCGTTTGTCACTTGTTACGCCTACTGTATTCAATGCAATTATACTGTTTTACTATATATACTGTATGATGTTAATATGATATTAGGCTTCCCTCCTTTTTCCTGAGATTGTCCCTTCCTGAACCTTAGCAGGTGATGGAACCCGATGGTCCATTGGCTCGAGCCATCTGATTAAAGCCCGTATGACTCAGATACCACGGATTCTGCCTCTTATTTATTGAGCTATCCTTTTCAGTTAATGCATAGAAAAATAGTACCGGTAATTAATTATTTATTTACCACAGTACAAAAAGAGGCAAGAGGGTTGAAGAAAGAGGCAAGAGAAAAGTAGACAAAGGCAACAGAAGTGCAGAAAGAGGCAAGAGAAGTTTAGAAAGAAGCAAGAGAAGCGCAGAACAGGCAAGAGAAGTGTATAAAGAGGCAAGATGCACAGAAAAAGGTAAGAGAAGTGCAGAAAGAGGCAAGAGAATCGCAGAAAGAACCAACAGAGGTAAAGACAGAGACAAGAGAAGTGCAGAAAGAAGCGTCAGAGATACAGATAGAGGCAAGATAACTAAAGAAAGTGGCAAGAGAGGTGTAGAAGGAGACACAAGAGGTGCAGAAAGATGGAAGAGGGGTACAGAAAGACACAAGAGGGGTGCAGAAATAAGAAAGAGAGGTGCAGAAAGAGGCAAGAGAAGTCCATAAACAAACAGCAGAAATGTAGAAAGAGGCAAGAGAGGTGCAGAAAGTGGGAGGAGGGGTGCAGAAAGAGGGAAGAGGGGTGCAGCAAGGAGCAAGAGGGGTGCAGAAAGAGGTAAGAGAACTTCAGAAAGAGGCAAGAAAGTTGCACAAACAGTCCACAAGGTACAGCAAGATGGAACATGTGTGCGGACAGAGGCAAGAGAGGTACAGAAATAGGGAACGCGGACACAGAAAGAGGCAAGAGGGGTAAATAAATTTGAATGATAGGTGCCAAAAAAGCAAGAGGAGTACAGTAAGAACCAACCGAGGGACAGAAAAAAGACAGAGGAGTGCAGCAAATGCAAGAGAAGTTAGAAAATAAGCAACAGAGTTACAGAAAGAAACAACATAACTGCAAAAAGAGGGAGTAGGGATGCCCAAAGAGGAAAGAGAGATACATAAAGAGGGAAGATGGGTACTGAAAGAGGCAAGAGGGGTGCAGAAAGAATTACAAGAGATATAGAAAGAAGCAAGAGAATTGCAGAAAGAAGCAACAGCGGTGCAGGAAAAGGCAACAGAGGTGCAGAAAGAGGGAAGAGAGAGGCAGAAAGAGGCAAGAGAGATATAGAAACAGACACGAGAGGTGCTGAAAGAAGCAAGAGAGGTGTAGAAAGAAGCAAGAGAAGTGACGAAAAATGCAAGAGAATTACAGAAACAGGCAAAATAATTGTAGAAAGAGGCAAGAGAAGTGCTGATAGAAGCAACAGAGGTACAGAAAGAAGCAAGAGAAGTGATGAAACATACAAGAGAGTGGCAGACAGAAACAAGAAAGGTACAGAAAAAGGAAGTGATATGTACAGAAAGAGGCAAGTGAGATGCACAAAGAGGCAAGACAGGTGCAGAAAGAGTCAAGAGAAGTACAGAAAGAGGCAAGAGAAATACAGAATTAGGGAAGAGTGGTGCAGAAAGAGGCAAGAGAGGCACAGAAAAAAGCAAGAGACATGTAGGAGGAACCACCAGAGGAACAGAAAGAGGCAAGAGGGATACATAAATGACCAAGCAAAGTGTAGAAAGAACCAACAGATGAGCAGAAAGAGGCAAGATAGGTGCAGAAATAGGGAAGAGAAGTACATGAAGAAGCAACAGAGGTGTAGAAAGAAGTAAGAAAAGTGATGAAAGAGACAAGAGAGTTGCAGAAACAGGCAAAGAAAGTGTAGAAAGAGGCAAGAGAAGTGCTGAAAGAAGCAACAGAGGTGCAGAAAGAAACAAGAAAGGTGTAGAAAAAAGGTAGAACATTGCATAAAGAGGCAACGCTGGAGCAGAAAAAGACAGGATATGTGCAGAAAGAGGCAAGTGAGGTGCAGACAGGGGCAAGAGGAGTGCAGAAAAAGGGGAAAGATTTGCATAAAGAGGGAAGGGGTACAGAAAGAGGCAAGGGAGAATAGAAGGAAGCAACGGAGGTGCAGAAAGAGGCAAGCAAAGTGCGGACAGATTAACAGTGGTGCAGAAAGAGGCAAGAGAAGTGCAGAAAGAGGCAAGAGAAGTGCAGAAAGAGGCAAGAGAGATGCAGAAAGAGGGAAGAGGGATGCAAAAAGAGGCAAGAGGGGTACAGACAAAATCAAGATACATGTAGAAAGAAGAAGTGCAGAAAGTACAACCAGAGGTGCAGATTGAGGCAAGAGGGGTGCAGAAAGAGGCAAGAAAGTACAGAAAGAACAAACAGAGGAGCACAAAGAGGCAAGAGAGGTGCAGAAAGAGGAAAGATGGGTACAGGAAGAGGCAAGAGGGATGCATGAAGAAGCAACAGAGGTGCAATAAGAAGCAAGAGAAGTGATGAAAGAGACAAGAGAGTTGCAGAAACAGGCAAAATAAGTATACAAAGAGGCAAGAAAGTGCTGAAAGAAGCAACAGAGGTGCAGAAAGAAGCAAAATAAGTGATGAAACAGACAAGAGATGTACAGAAAGAAACAAGAAAGGTGCAAAAGAAAGAAAGATATAGGTGCAAAAAGAGGCAAGTAAGATGCAGGAAGAGGCAAGACAGGTACAGAAAGAGGCAAGAGAGGTGCAGAAAGTGCAGAAAGAGGGAAGAGACATGAAGAAAGAGAGAACACAGGTATAGAAAGAGGCAAGAGGGGTGAAGAAAGAAGCAACAGAGGTGCAGAAGAGGCAAGAAAAGTAAGAAAGTGGCATGAGGGGTTTAAAATAGGCAGGAGAGATGGGTGCATAAAGAAGCAACCGAGGTACAGAAAGAAGCAAGAGAATTGATGAAACAGACAAGAGATGCACAGAACGAAAAATGAAAGGTGCTGAAGAAAGGAAGAGATAGGTCTAGAAAGAGGCAAGTGAGATGCAGAAAGAGAGAAGAGAAGTGCAGAAAGAGGGACCAGGGGTATAGAAAGATGCAAGACGGTGCTGAAACAGGCAGGAGATATGCGGGAAGAGGGAACATGGGTGCAGAAAGAAGCAATACAGGTGCAGAATGAGGTAAGAGAAGTGCAAAGAAAGGCAGGAGAGGTGGAGAAACGGGCAGGAGATGTGCAGAAAGAAGGAACAGGGTGAAGAAAGAGGTAAGAGAGTTACAGAAAGATGGAAGAGGTGTGCTGAATGAGGCAAAAGGGTGCAGGAAGAAGCAACAAATATGCAAAAAGAAGCAAGAGTGTTGCAGAAACAGAAAAAATAAGTGCAGAAAGAAGCAATAGAAGTGCTGAAACAGACAATAGAGTTGCAGAAAGAAACAAGAAAGGTGCAGAAAAAAGGAAGGGAAGTGCCGCAAGAGGCAAGTGAGATACAGAAAGAGGCAAGACAGGTGCAGAAAGAGGCAAGAGAGGTGTAGAAAGAGGCAAGTGATGTGCAGAAAGAGGCAAGAGGGGTGAAGAGAAATGCAAAAAGACGGAGGAGATGTGCAGAAAGAGGGGACTCGGTGTAGAAAGATTTAAGAGGGGTGCAGTAAGAAGCACACAGGTGCAGAAAGAAGCAAGAGAGGTGAAAAAACAGGCAGTAGAGGTGCAGCAAAAGGGATCAGGGATGCAGAAAGAGGAAAGAGAGGTACAGAAAGACATACGAGTGGTGCAGAAAGAGGCAAGAGGGGTCTTGAAAGGCAACAACGGTGCAGAAAGAAGCAAGAGAAGTGATAAAAGAGACAAGAGAGTTGCAGAAAGAGGCAAGAGAAGTGCTAAATGAAGCAACAGAGTTGCGGAAAGAAGAACGAGAAGTGATGAAACAGACAAGAGAGTTGCAGAAAGGAACAAGAAAGGTGAAGAAACAAAGGAAGAGATGTGTACAGAAAGAGGTAAATGTATGCAGAAAGAGGAAACACAGGTGCAGAATGAGGCAAGAGAGGCACAATGAGGCAAGTGAGGTACAGAAAGAGGCAAGATGGGTGCAGAAAGAGGGAAGAGACATGCAGAAAGAGGGAAGAAACATGCATAAAGAGGGAACAGGGGTAAAGAAAGAGGCAAGAGACATGCAGAAAGAAGTAACAGAGGTGCAGAAAAAGGCAGAGAAGTACAGAAAGAGGCACTAGATGTACACAAACAGGCAGGAGAGGTGAAGAAAGAGGTAACAAGGGTGCAGAAAGAAGCAACACGTGCAGAAAGAGCCAAGAGAGTGCAGAAAGAACCAACTGAGGTGTAGAAACAGACAGAACAGGTTTAGAAAGAGGGAACAGGGGTACAGAAAGAGGCATGAGAGGTACAGAAAGAAGCAACAGGGGTGCAGAAAGAAGCACCAGAGGATCAGAAATTGGCAACAGAAGTGCAGAAGAAAGAAGGGAAGTGAAAGAGATGTGCGGAAAGAGGCAAGAGACGTGCAGAAAAAGGAAGAAAGGTGCACAAAGAAGCAAGAGAAATGCAGAAAGAGGCAAGAGAGGCACAGAAAGAAGCAAGAGTAGTTTGTGCACCATTAGTACCAATTTAACACCCACATTTAGCAATAAGTAACAGTTGACCATTCCAGGTTTGCAAATGCCCTTCCACCACGCTGTAACACGTGTCACTGCATTTTTGGTAACATTTGAGCCGTTTGAGCTAGAAACAAGGGGCCTCATTTATGAAAAGTGACGCATCGCTGCGTGAAAACAGCGATGCGTCACTTTTCACTGCGCCCTCCTTGCAACACCAATGATGCGTCATATTTACAGTATGACGCATCATTGCGCAAGGAGTTATAGATACGTCAGTATTTCTGACGTATATGTATGGCGCAAAAGTGACGCATTGCTGGAGTGTGACACAAAAGTGACGCAACTCCAGCAATGTATCCTTTCATATGGGGCAAGCCCCATGTGAAAGGGTCAGCGTCAGTCTTACGCCTGCTGTGAGGCAGGCATAAGAAATTTACGCATTTCTCTCCTAGAAATGGCGCAGTGAAATCACATAGATTTCACTGTGTCACTTCTACTACCCTTTCTTGCATCAATACGCCCCCCCTTAGATACATTATACCTGGCGCAGGTATAATGTGGCGCAGGGGTTTACAAAGTGATGCATCTACCTAGATGTGTCACTTTGTAAATATGGCGCAACAAGGTGCATTTTTTACGCCACTGGTGCATCACAAAAAGTGATGCACCAGCGGCGTAAAAGTGACGCACAGCTTCATAAATGAGGCCCAAGGTTTTTTTTTTGTTCAAATCCTCAGAATATGGAGACGATAATGTAATATGTGGCAAATGCAGAAAATGTCTAATTATTTGAAAATCGGTGCAGCGAAACAGTTGCATTTTCGAGTGACCCTGCTCATACCTCTGACTCGGTCCAGAAGTGCTCCACAGTGGTTCCTTCTTTTTTGTCTCATTGAGTTTATAGTTTAGCCTCTATGGAAACGAGGAAAATTAAACCTAAGGTTACCACTCCACAACACAGACTAGCCTACCACATAATTACTTTCACTAAAACATAATCTCACTCTACATAATCCTTATACACTAAATACCACATACTTTCGATCCACATAATTCCACTGCACAACATACCGCATAATTCCACTACACACAACGTATATCCACTCCCCTCCCAAAAACATTAGTAAAACTGTTTTATATTCATAATGCCAATAGCTGTAACTTGCAACATGCGTGACCTATTACATTCCAAAAATCTTTAACTAGTATTCATGTTTGCAGTGTGGTGCAGAAAGGAGGCTAGACCTCCAACCAGTACACAGGAATTCCACTGGTTAGGACTTACAGGAGATACCAGGAAGGCTTCTCGGCCCCCAATGTCCCTCAGGAGTAAAGAGAGCTTCATCCCCCAAACAGTAGAGTGCCAGGAGGTGTGTTTCCAGAGTGGTGGAGAAAATGAGGTTTGGCCTCCGAAAACGTTCTAGCAATCCCACTGTATGGGTCTTACTGGAGTTAAGAGGAGGGGTAGTTGTTCCTCAAGGACACCCTTTGGGGCCAACTACCCCTTATAATAGCTCCAGTAAGTTCCACATAGCAGGATTGCTGAGCTCTGATACCGCCTTTTTCCATCTCTCTGCAAACGTCCATCTCTCTGCAAACGTGCCTCCTGGCATGCTCTTGATGGGGTATAAAGTCCTCTTTGCTGCTGGGGGCCCATAGGGGCCCACTAGCCTACCTGGTACCTCCAATAAGCCCCACACAGTGGGATTGCTGAGATGTGGACACAGGCTGAACCCCCTTTTTACACCACTCTGCAAATACAGCTCCTGGTGCATTGCTGCTCGGGGATGAAGTCTACTTTACTCCTGAGGCCCTCGGGACACAAGGGGACCTCCTTGCCCCACCAGCAGTGCGCCAAGAGGCCAGTGTGCAGAATGGTATAAAAAAGGGGAATAGCCTCATACCACCTCTCAGCAATCTCACTGTGTGGGGCTTACTGAAGGTAACAGGTAGACTAGTTAACCCTTAAGGACCCTCACCATCTAAGAGGACTTCATACCTGAACCCAGATCACCCAAGAGTTGCATTTGAAGAGCCTTGAAGAGAGGGGGTGGGGCCTCCGGGAGCTGCATCCTCCTTTTCTTTTCCTAATTTAAAGAGGAGGGCTGTGTGGCCCCTTCCCTTTATCCGTTTTGCACCCTGGGGACCCCATTCCCCAGTGCCTGTCTCATATTTTCTTAATTTAAAATAAAATGGGAGGCGGGCCACGTGGGTCCCGTCTCAAGGCCGATTTCTGCCCCAGAGACCCAATCCCCTGAGGCTGAGCCATTTTTAATTGTTCATTTGAGGAAGGGGGCGGTGTGGCCTCCTCCTCCCCCAGGCTATTTTTGGCCCTAGGGACCCCATCCTCTGGGGCCAAGTCATTTCTTTTTTTTTAAAGAAATGGAGGGGTGACTTTTGGTCCCAGGGACCCTATCACCCAGGGACCGGCCTCTTTGTTGGGGACTGCTGGGGGATCCCCAATGCCCCCATGGTCCCTGCCAGCTCCATGCCTCCTGCAGTAGCTGGCATTGCTTTTGGACAAGGGGAGCTGCTGACATGCAGCTCCCCTTCTCCAAAAGCAATTTGTTTTGCTTCATGGAAGAGAGAGCAGGCTTCCTGCTCTCGCTTCCACGAAGCAAAGCAGGAGTTTGCAATGACAGGGTTGGAGCAGTGCTCCCGCCCTGTCATTGTAAACTGCAATGTCCTGAGTGTAGGCATCCCAGGACATTGCTGGAGCCAGCCCTGGGGGGTGGCCATCCCCAGAGCCATCTAGGGCCACAGGAGGTGGGTTGTGGTGCCCCTTCATCTTATTTAAAGAACCAGGGAAGTGGTGGTCCCCGTAGCCGGGGGGGCCACAACAGACCCCTCATTTTAACAATTAGTGCCCCAGGGAGGTGGTAGTTTCTGTGGGTGTGTGAGGGGAACAAGTGCCCACACTATAATTTTAAAACAAGCTCCAGGGAGATTTACACACTTGTCACTTCGGCCATGCCCCCTCCATACACTGCTGTGCAAACGTGCCCCTGGTGTGTTGTAAATTGGGGGATTAAGTCCCCGTTAGTCCTGAGTGTCCCTAGGGCCAACTAGCCCACCAGGTACCTTCACTAAGTGCAACAGAGTTGCACTGCGGAGAGGTGTAAAAAGGGGCGTGGTCTCAGACCACCTCTCTGCAACGTAGCTCTGTGGTGCTTACTGGAGGTACCTGGCGAGCTAGTTGGGGCCCAGGGACCCTCGGGATTCAAGAGAACTTAATCCCCCAATGTAAAACGCATCACTTGGTGCATTTGCACACTGATCACATCAGGCCCTACCCCCTCCCTTCACCACTGTGCAAATGGGCCCTCTGGAGCATTGTAAGTTGGGGTATTAAGTCCCCTTGAATCCTGAGGGTCACTTGGGTCAAACTAGGCCACCAGGTACCTCCATTAGGCACCACAGAGCTGTGTTGCAGAGAGGTGTAAAAAGAGGCCTTGCCTTAGACCACCTCTCTGCAACACAGCTCTGTGGCGCTTACTGGAGGGACCTGTTGGGCTAGTTGGCCCCCAGGGACCCACGGGATTCAAGGGGAATTAATACTCCAACGTAAAATCCACAAGGGGGCATGCTTGCACAATGGTGAAGTGAGGGGTCAGGCCTGATGTGACATGTGTGTACTTATCCAATCACTCCGCCAAAACCCAGGCACTTATAAATTCACCATGCACTCTCCTTGCAGTACTCTAATCATCCAGTCAGTACCCATCTACTTATGCAATGGCCCAGGCACTAACACATGCCCTGCTACAATCCCCTGAGCACTACTGATACAGTCCAGCCATTTGCTTGTCACAACCCATGCAGTCGTCCAATCACCCAGCCAGTTCCATGTCCTTATCTAATCACCCCACCAAAACGCAAGCACTTATAAATTCACCATGCACTCTCCTTGCAGTCCTTTAATCATCCATTCAATACCCATGTACTCATGCAATGGCCCAGCCACTAATACTTGCACTGCTACAATCGCATGAGCACTGCTGATGTATTCCAGCTATCTCCTTGTCACTACCCATGCACTCCTCCAATCACCGGTTAATCAACTGGGCCTCATTATCATAGCTCTAGCCAGTGGTCCGTGGAGGGTGGCAGAGGTAGCCCTGCTTCTCCCACAGATAACTCCCAACCCATCAGAGCCTGAATCAGCCCAGAAGCATTGTTCGGAAAGCATTGAGTAGTGTTTGATCCCTGGGGGACAGCTGAGCCGCCCGTACTAGCTGCCAGAGAGGAACGTCAAGGCGGAGCCAGAGCACAGTCAGGCCCAAGGCAGATGGAGAAAGGAGTCGGAGGTGCAGAGCTGGCACCCTACCATGGAGAACGGGACATAAAGAACAGGGCAGCGCAGCACCGAGGGATATGACCTTGCTGCTGGTGAGTGGGGGGCTCCCTGTAGTGGCGACATAAGTGCGGTGCACGGCCGAGATGGAGGAGGGGACAGGCCGGGTCCCACATGGAGTGGGATACAATCTTGCAAGCTGAGCTTGATAGCTGATCTCCATTGCATGCATAGTGGGCCTAGCTCTTGAATTTCTCACACTTGAGCTAGCATAAGGACACTGGGGGAAGGGGTGGCTACCGTAGGCCATTGGATCTGATGCCTGGAAGATGGTAGTCCTGTGTGAATAGCAGGAGGTAGCACCAAACACCATCGAAGGTGTAAAGATACCGCATTCAATGCCACTCCGGGATCAGATTACAGAGAGTGGGGCCTCTGGCTGCATGGGGTAGTTAGAGACCGGAGCAGAGCACCTATCTATCCCATGCGAGCAGGTGTAAGAGCACCGGTACAGAGGTGGAAGGTCTGATGCAGCAGTGCATAGAGCTTCTTCACCGTGCACTGTCTCCCTTCCAAGAGATGGTTGCTGGGGGAGTAGAGAGAAGTGGCCCCGCAGCAGCAGCTGGCATTTGGGGTGTTGGGCCTCCCTTTTCCCTCTGAGCCATTGTGTTCAATTTCGGGCCAGGCGCCTGACACTATAAAGGAGAGACAGTGGGGTAGTGCCTATTTACCCATTCCGAGTAAATTTAGGGTCCGGCACGAGATGAAGCCTCACTCCCCCACACAAGGGCTTGCAGCCAAGGTGACCGGTGGAATGCGCCAGTGAAACATAGTCAGTGCCACGGTCCTAGCAGACAGCGGACTGCTATGGTTCAGGGATTCCTACGGGACCAGTTGAGTGACATGGATATTGTAATAAGGGGTCATCTCAAATGGCTTCCAACAAGGCAAAGAAAGAACTCTCAGTAATGGACCTTCTCCTTAAACCTGGTACCACTGGGGCTGAAGCAGCCCAAGCATCGACTCAGCGCTGAGTCAGAGCAGGGAGGCATGGAGGGCCCGTTAACCCGTTCCTTCCTGGAAATTCTTTTCACCTAGCTGAAGGGAGAGTTTTACTCCATGAATGTAAATGTGTTTGTATTTATATAGCTCACTTCTACCCAGAGGTCTCGTAGCGCTGTATTCATACTGCTGTGGAACCCATCCTGGCTTTCCTGTTAAATGTCCACTCCTGGACACCCCCAAGGTGAAGCCAGGCATCCAAGCGCTGCTGGGGCCGTTGTGGAGATTAAGCAAGCTATTGCCCAGAGTCACAGAGTGGGACCCAGGATTAGACTAGGCACCGAGGCGAGAATTATCAGGTCCGGGGAAATTGAGTCCAAGAACCGCCGAGGCGGGAATTGAACCCTGGTCCCGGGCCAGACCTCTGCATCAGGGTCTGCCGCTCTAACCATTGAGCCACACTTCTCAATGAGAAAGCTTGAAGAAGGAGATTGCCATGGAACTATGAGACATGAGAAGAGATATGGATTCAGTGGGCAAAAGGGTCGACACCTAAGAGATGCAGGCCACAATGAAGAGATTGTATAGCTCCAACAAGAGGAACTCTACCTTCAAGACCGGCAACTGGATCTCCAGGCCCATGCTTAGGACCTTGAGAACCGCTCTCAGTGGAACAATATAAGAATTTGTGAGGTCCCTTAGGGGGCAGAACGGCAGGATACCTAGGCATACGTGGCAAAGCTCTTCCGCTTCATACCAGGTGCACCTTCGGACCAACGAATTAAGCTGGATAGGCCCTATTGTGTTGGCCCTAGGAGACCGTCGACGGTCCCTCCACTGGACTTTCTCACTTGCGTCCACAATTTTCAACTAAAAGAACAAATCCTCTGAAAGGCCCGGGACAAAAACCTGATAGACTGCAGCTCTGCCAGACCCCTCCTATACCAGGACATACCTGCTTCTACCTTGCAATAGAGGAGAGAGTTTAGGCCAGTAACTATCTGTCTGTGTTCCAAAGAAATCCAGATAATCTTCAAGTGGGAAGGCATGCTGCGGCAAATCTATTCCCTGCAGGAAGCCCTAAAGCTGCTTGGTTTGCCCAATGAAGTAGCGAGGGACTCAGCCCATGATGATTCTGAGAGACGTCCTCATGAGCCAGGCTCCAACCGACAAAAAGAACCCGGGGGGGAAAAACCCGCCGAGGAACCGGAAAAAACACCTCCAGCGAAAAACAAAAAAGTAAAAGGAAGACGTTGAACACGGAGGAGAATCTAGTTATCAACATTTCCTCTACAAGCTTGTCTGATGAAGAAACACGCATCCTGCAGAAAGGACAATCGTTTGTTCCCACCACGGGCACAAACACATTGGAACTCGAAGTGAGTGCATTCAAATTGATACGCAACATGCGTCTGAAACACTATCTTCTTAACATCTGCCCCATTACCATACAGGAGGAAGACATGCTCAGAGGTCTACGACCACACAGCACGTTCATGGCACCATTAAGCCACAAAATTATCGATGCCTTCGAAAATCTAGTCAGACAAGACATTCTTAAACTTCCATTTATACAATCAGTAAAGCGGGGGAATCTTACCCGCAAAGAGAAAAACATACTGCAGAAAATCGCGGACAACCCTAACATCATCTGTCAAAACGCAGATAAAGGAGGGGCTCTGGTAGTCATGGACACCAACTTCTATGAGGATAAAATCACAGCTCACGTTGGAGATACAGACACATATGACACTCTTCCTGGAGATCCGACCAAGGAATACACTAATGATTTAATCATCATAATTAACAAGGCGTTTGATAACGGCACGATCAATGAGAAAACAAAAAGATATCTCACACCAAACAATCCAAGACCTCCTGTCTTATACATGTTACCGAAACTACATAAACACCCAACAAATCCTCCATGTAGACCTATAGTGTCTACAAGAAACAGCATCCACGAAAACGTGGGAAAATTCCTGGACAAATATCTTCAACCATTCGTCACCTCAGCTGACTCTTTTGTCAAAGACACGACGGATTTCATATTGAAACTGGAACCAGTCATGAACACACTTAAAGATTCCCATCTGATCATGTGCACTGTGGACGTCAGTTCCCTTTACACTTCAATCCCCCACGACGGGGGAATTGACGCTATTGAAAGAACTTTGGCCCAATCCGACATTGACCATGACTTGAAAATATTCCTCATGGAATTGACCTTGTTCACGCTATATCATAGCTACTTCACCGTCTCTGACAAATGGTTCCTACAGCTCAACGGTACGGCTATGGGAAATTCGGCTGCTCCTTGCTACGCCAATATCTTCATGCGAAATTTTGAAGAAAATCACATTCTCTCCCAAGATCTTTGGCAAGAAAATGGCCGCTTATACCTGAGCGACATATTCTTACTCTGGGCAGGTACCAACGAGACTCTCACCACCTTCCTTAACACCTGGAACCAGGTTACACAACGAATTCAATTTACTTGGGAACATAGTTCATCTTGCGTCCACTTTTTGGACGTCAAAATACTGAGAGAATTGGGAGACTGGTCCACCACTGTCTTCCGAAAGCCTACTGACAGAAACTCTACCCTACATTATCATAGCTTCCACCGGATGGGACTCAAAGACAACTTACCATACGCTCAGATATTGAGGGTGAAAAGAATCGTTTCCAGACCTGATGAGAGCAGAGCACAGATCAAAACTGTTCTTGACCGTTTACGAGCACGAGGATACCCCACTCCTATTTTGGATTTGGCGATCCAGAGAAGTGAGAAACACAGTAGAGCTTCCCTGCTACAACCAAAACGGAAGACTCCCACCGACCGTTTAGTGGTAGTCTCTAAGTTTTCGAGAGCTTCTTCACAATTTCAAAAGATCATTCGCAAACATTGGTCCATCTTGAAACAGGAATCAGATTTTAATGGCCTATTTTCAGAACCCCCTATCTTCGCCTTCACCAGGGGCAAAAATTTGAAAGAGATTCTGAGCAAAACCAGTGGTGCTAAATCCGCACTTACTTACAGTGGCTTCAAACCATGCTACAATTGCAGCAATTGCCATAACAGCATACAAGGCAACATAATGAACCATCCTATGAAAGGCTTCCCCATCAAATTGAATGTGAACGCAACATGCAACAGCAAGAATGTGATTTATGTTTTAAAATGCCCATGTGGCAAATGCTATGTTGGCCATACAGAGAGAATGATTCGCACGAGAATCTTGGAACACAAGAGTAACATTCGCACTGAAAATCAGAAATCGAGTGTGGCTACCCATTTCTTGGATAATAGACATACAGTGGCTCAGCTTAAATTCCAAGTACTGGAACAAGTTCCCATCACAAACAATAATAAGAACCATCTACTCAAGAGAGAGAATTTCTGGATCCGTTACCTTTCCACGATGGCCCCGTCGGGTCTTAATGATCGTATTGAATTTTTGTGTTATTTGTGATCTGTCATTTAACAGTAATTTTTCATGTTGAACTATGATATGTCTGTTCACATCACCTTTTTCTGTTATGTTTTTCACTGGGTTGCACCTTCCAAGATGGCGCTCACATGACATTCACCACTTGGTTGTTTAGTCCTACCACTATCTTTACTTTTGGCATATCCTGATTCCCTGGCCTTCCATCGCGTGTTCACCTCTTGGAACTCTCCGGAGTCCCACTGTTATCTTCACACTAGTAAGTACCCACGACCGGGGACGATGTCTGTTGCTGCATGATCGGTGGCGGGAACTTGGTTAATGAGGATTTACCCGACCTATTTCACCCGCTTGATTCAATTGGTTACAGGCTATCTTGTTTGATTACCGGTTACCTTTCGGTTTCTGTGGAGCTATGTGTTGCGATTTTTTGGTTACCGTGGGTACCTTCCTTTACAGCGTTACACACGCCAGTTTCTTTTTCTTTTTCTTCTATCCGTTCACCACGTTGAGCACTGTTCGTCTCCAAGTACACACTCACTGTTATTGATCACAAGCTTGGTCTTTGCCGATATGTTACATGGATATTACATTGGGTCCTTATGTTTTTTGTTTTTTATTTGTAGAGTAATTCCCCTGACGACGGGCCATGCCCGAAATGCATTGGGTAGTGTGATTTGATAACACACCTGAACATACATGTGGATTACAAAAGATTGATGTGTATTATCTACACAAATATCCGGTCATGGATATGAATAAACCATATGTTTGAACATTCTTTTATTTGGACTACAAGTTGTTGTATAATTGGAACAGCGAATCAGACCACTGGTCTATCTAAAGTAGTGCGTTGGGTTGTTCTCTCCCTAGGCGGGAGAGCTTCTTATACAATGTTTATTGATACACTGCAAGGCTAGACAGTGTTTTCCACCCTTCAGCACACGAAAACCCATTACAATCCTTTATTGGTTGGATTACCCCAGCTGTGCGAGATCCACCTTCGTGTACAGACGTCCTCTTGAGACAGAGAAGTGAAAGAGAGTCAAGAGATACCCATTATTTGCTTCCCGATCTGGGGACAATGGGCAAAGAACGACAGGCTCTCATTGCTACTTTGGAGGGAGACTCTGAGGCTGCAGATTGAATCCTGGATCCCAATGCTGTACAGGGACAGGCGGGCGACTGAGGGGCAATCTCCAAGTCACTGCAAACAGGGGCCCGGGTTGGGCGGGTGGCATTTTTGGGTCCTGTTGACATCTTACACCTACGACTATCAAACAATCTGTTACTTTCTGTATAGTTTTGTTTTTCTTGTTAATAGTTTTAGGACAACGGGGCTCCTTCCTCCCCCATATAATAGTGTAAATATCACTGGAAATCTGGCAGTGGGGAAATACAGGACACTCAGAGTCAGAATTTACATGAAAGTTGCCGGGTCTAGCTGGGCCTCAACCATGCAGTAGTCCTCAGAATATTTGGCAATCTCCTCCTTTGGCTGCCTCTTTTAAAGTGGTCTCACTCAATTTAAAAGCGGCAGGCTAATCAAATGGTGGGCAGTTCTGTCATTTTTGGAAAACACGGATGCCCACATATGTCTTCTCCAAGAAACACACCTACTGAGTAAAGATTTCCATAGATTGTGGGCCAGAGTTTTTCCCCATAAATTGTCTTCCTCTCAGTCCTCCAAGACAAGAGGGGAGGCCCTTCTTGTCTGAACCAAGTTCCTAGGCAAAATAGGCCCCAAGCAGTCTGAGATTAAGGGACAACTTTTAGCATGTACATTCACAGTGGGGTAACCACGCCAAATACCTTGAAGGAAGTCAGCTCCGCCATATCCAAGCTAAACCCGCAAAAATCCCCAGGACCGGATGAATTTCCCTCCCTTTTGTAAGACCTTTTGTTCCATGGTAGCTCCACTACTGGTGAGGGTATTCAACGTGATTGGTCCATTTCACCCCATGCCACCCATGATGTTAGACGCACTTGTTACTGTAATACCAAAGCCAGGGAAGGATAAAAGCCAATGTGCATCATACCTTCCCATCTCTGTTTTAAACATTGAACTTAAAATCTTCACAGGTTTCTTAGCTCAAAGGCTCTCCTCCCACCTGCCAGGGCTGATAGATCATGACCAGTCGGGCTTCATCCCAGGCCGTTAGTGTTCTGACAATACTAAGCGCCTTCTGCACTTAATAGAAAAATCGGAATGATTTGAGGCTGAGCAGATGATATTATCAGTAGATGCAGAGAAAGCATTTCACAAATGCATTGGCCCTATCTCAAAGCCACCCCAGAACACTTTGGCCAGCTGCAGCGTTTTGTTGATTGGGTGTTGGGAAGTGTGAGGATGCGCAGACTGTGGATGAACCTACGGGACAGTTTCCACCCTTTCTATCCCCGTCTCCCCTTCTGTATTTGCAGACCGGACAGGCAGAGGACTGGCCCTTTAAGATTCCGGACGATGTGTACCAGGTGACGGAGTCACATGCTATGGGAGGCGGCTTCAATACGGAAGACATGAGAGGAGGACGGCGTTCACTCGGACCAAGACACACCACGAGCCAAGAAGAAACTCTGGTGAGGACGTTCCTGGTATCGCCGTGGGACCATGCAGGAACCGGAGCAGAGGTCGCGAAGGACTCGACAACCCCGGAGGAGTCCTGCTACGCTGGAGAAGCTCCAGGAGGAACAGACGGGCAGCCAGACCCTACCTGGCAACGCGAGCACTCCAGCCCTGCACAAGGTAAGGGGGCGTTTACAGCTTGCCTGGGACCGCGCAACTGAAGAGGGGCAGGGAGGGGGTGAAAAGGGGCAAAGCCTGTAGTCAGTGTAAAGGCACAGCCGTATAGGACCGTCCGGCTGCACATATCCACCCAGCTGCCTCAGATGTTTTCAGTGAAGCCTTTTTATCCCTGTCTGTTTCTTCCTGCGAACTGGCTGGAGATGGGTACAGAGGTGATTAGACCCTCTCTCTCCAAATTTTCCAAATGTCTTCAGCAATATCCCCCCCCCCCATTGTAAGAACTTTTGTTAGCGGTTATATTAAACCTCGTCGGGATCCAGCTGGGTCAGGGAGGTGCACTAGGTCACTCCACCATGCTGCTTGTTCTGACTCTGCCAAAGCTGGTCCGGTACTTTTTGACCTTTCATGGAACAACATAACGATATGTTCCTCTAAAAACCATTTCTTCACATTTAGAGACGTGAGAGGTCTCTTTTCACCTGAGCACTGTGGTCCTGATGAAAGCCCCACTGACCTTCTGGCAACTTCAGGGCTGAAACATGTCGACCTACACCACGAATTTAGTGTGAAAGTGTCATAATCGCTCTTGTTCACCTACATTAATTTTAAACTTGCCTCCAGAGACCAGAACCATTAAAATATATGTCTGGAAGAGAGAGCTACTTTTACTACTATTCACTATATCACGTCACAATCACAATTTCTGATCACTACTGTTTTTAACTGAGGGTATTGCCTCCCGGTTGGAGGTTGCATAAACCATTAAACCCTATGATTATGCAAACACGTGTGAGGGATAGTGGAGAACCAAGATATACCGCTTAACATCGTAATCTACCAACACGTGCATGAGGGTTTTTTATTGGGACTAGTAAGAACCATTCCCGCATACCCAAAGTTATGCAGGACAAGTGATCCTTCTTTTCTGATCAGAATTATTATCAATATAGGAAACTGAATGGATCACGTTTTCCTTCCTTCCCCCAATATTGATTTTGAATTGATGAATTTACCTCAAAATCCAGTTCTCTCTTGGAAATTACCTTGATTGTGGGTTGGGGTGGTGGGAACTGCTTACCCATTGCGTATAGCTGCTGTCTGGAATAGCTTAACTTGCTATGTGCATGAAAACCATCCATTCCCTGATGCTTTGGACGGCTTCCAACAGCATGGCTGGCACTCTGGGAAGTTGTTGCACAGGCGACTTGCCTCAGGCACACCTTTGGCACTCCAGCAGTGCACCCACTGAGAGTGGTCACTTCAACCTCCTAATTATAAGGTAGACCAGCAACTTTAAGCCGGGCTAGCCAAAATGGTGGTCTGCTCTAAAAGGAGGGAATATCCACAGTACAAAACACGCAGATAAAATAAGAGATTTGCCCCATAAACATTTTAAAAGTTTTTAAACAACCAGCATACTGTCATTGTTCTTTGCAACATAGTCACACTTGGTGTATAATATATTTTGCTACTTTTGAATATAAGTTTTTTTTTTTATTTTTTTATTTATTGGTATTTCAAGAGAATCAACATAGGACATACAATGTCCAACATTTTGGCATTTCTGCCCCATACAACTGAACTGCATTACAACACTCCATATCCAATAGAATATTTCATTACAGACATATTACGTCACAGCTAAAACAATCTACTTCGGATTTACTCCAACTGTTCATCCAATCCTGATAGATAATCCACTAGGTAATGCCAATAGTCCTTAGGTCGTGCTCGTGGTGGCAACTCCTCCTCATACAGTTTGAAAGTGTCCTTACAATATACCATATCACTTACCCATTGCTTTGTTCGTGGCGCTTTCTTACCCCCCCAACATAGTGCTATATTTCGTTTAGCCAATAGCAGTGCCAGTACACAGAATTTACGTTTTCTCGCTTTAACATTCTGTAGGAGACTTAGTAGGCATGTCCGTATATTACATTGTATCACAATTCCTACCATCTTACTCAGCATATCTGTAACCTCTAGCCAAAATTGGGCCACCTCCCTCCAATACCATGCCATATGTACGAAATCCGCATCATCCATCCCGCATCGTTGACATCGAGAGTCCTCACGCAGACCATATTTGTGTAGTCGTTGAGGCGTGTGGTATGTGTGATGTAAGTATCTAATGTGTATAAGCTTTAGGTTTCCGTTTGGTGGTAGTATTCCAGTAATCGTGACTGCTGCACTCCATTCTTCCTCTGTCAGAGATGTTTCCAAACACAAATTCCATTTCTGAACCGCCTTAATCGCGGTGTCTCCTATTTCAGCTTGCAATGAAGTGTACAGTCTAGCTACTAGGTGTCTAGGGTTAGATGAAGTGATAATCAACTGCAGCGTCAGTAGAGTGTCAGGTTCTTCTGGATAAGTGGGGTAGTGTGCTCTTAGTGCACACTGTAGTCTATGGTGCGTAAATTTAAAAAATAGCAATGATCGATTTTGTATATAATCCAGTTCTTCTAATTTTTTAACTGTACCCTCATGATACAGATCTCCTATTGTGTCAAAACCCACTTGTTTAAGTAAGTCCATTCCCACTGCCTATTGTGTGACTGAGAGAGCTGAGTGATGATGGAGTGGCATTTCTGGTGTGTATATCGGTTGCTTACCCACTTTTTTTGCTATTAACTGCCATGCTGTCGATGTAGCATCTACTGTATTAATATCTTTTTTATGTAAAGCTGGCCGTACGTGCGACAGCACTGCATCCAGTGCTATAGGGAGGGCGTCACCTTCTTCCACCGCTACATGTGTGATGAAGGGAATGGGGTGAAACCAGTAATGCGCATATTGTGCTTGCGCACACAAGTAATACAGTAACTTTAAATAGCCCTTTTGCGTACGGCAATGTTAGAGTGTGGAGGTCTATTCTAGCCATCTTACCCGCCCAAATCAACTTTAAGGTTACCGATCTCATCGCCTGGAACACTGGTTTCGGTGGTTTTATCGGAATATTATTGAATAGATAGAGCAGTTTCGGTAAAAGCACCATTTTTACTATGGCTATCCTGTCTGCCATAGATAATGGCAATTGTATCCACCGATCTATTTTCTGCTCCAGCCCATCCAACACTCTGCCGTAATTCGTGCGAATCACCTCCTCGGGGTCTCTGTGGAACGAGACTCCCAGGTAACGCACTGAGTCTGTTTGCCAGTCTAGGGGGTAATCTAGTTGGAAGGGAAGAGTGCTATCAGTGAGGGGTATGATCGTGGATTTCGTCCAGTTAATGTTAAGCCCAGAGTGATATCCAAATTTTACGAATTCCATCAGTAGCGGATTTAAATTTTCTTTTGGGTCTCTTACATATAATAGCACATCATCCGCATAAAGCGAGATGTGAAGCGGCCTTTGGGGGAACTGCAGTGCCGAGTGTTTATATTCCTGTCTTATTTTACATGCTAGTGGTTCTATTGCTATGGCAAACAACAGGGGCGATAGTGGGCACCCCTGCCGTGTGCCTCTTCCTATCTTTATTGGTTCTGAGACATATTTGTTGACTCTGATCCGTGCTATAGGATTAGTATAGAGGAGCGCTATCCATTGCAGGAACATTGGTGGGAAACCCATTCTACACAATATTGTGTGCAGGTATGTCCAAGCAATAGTGTCAAACGCTTTTGCAGCGTCTAACAGTACCGCTGCTGCTTTCGTCTCTGGAGACAAGTAGTGTGACAGTGCAAACAGGGTTCTCGTGTTGTGGGATGTCGATGTAGTGGGGATAAACCCTGATTGATCCGGAAGGATTAGTCTCGTCATTAAAATGTGCAGTCTCGTCGCCAGGATTTTAGACAGTATTTTGGTGTCAACATTTATAAGAGATAGTGGCCGGTAAGAGTCACACATCTTAGGGTCTTTGTCCGGCTTCAATAGTGCTATAATCATAGCCTCCCGCAGGGAGGCCGGCAGCACACCCTTCTCATGTGCGTCACCCAGCATAGCTACCACATGGGGGGCCAGCAAATCCACAAATGCTTTATAAAATTCCCCCGTGAATCCGTCTGGACCCGGCGCCTTGCCATTTGGCAGTGCCTGTATTATCTCTGTCACCTCTTCTACTGTCACCGGTTGGGAGGGGTATTGCCTCTGGGTATCCGATAACCATACCAGTGCTATCATGTCACAGTATTTATCTATTTCATCCGCCGGGGCGGTCATGTCGGTTTCGTATAGTTTTCCAAATGTATGTTGGAATGCCTCCAGTATACCTTTCGTGTCATGTCTCCGCACCCCATATTTGTCACCCACCGCCTCTACCACTGGTGGTGGTTTCTGCACACATATTTTAGCTGCTAGTGTAGCTCCCGGTCTCCCCGCCTCTCCATATCGTCTTGCTACCTGTCGTTTGTGCACGTAATTTAGTTCCGCTTCTGCCTGCTTTTGATATTCTGATAGCTCGAGTCTAATTTTACTCAGAATAGCTGGATCTTGTTTCTCAGTATATTCTAACTCCAGCTTCCTAATGTCAGTTTGTTTTTTCTCCAACTGCCGTCTTAAGTCTTTTAATATACCCGCATTAGTGCTAATACAGACCCCTCTGATTGGGGCCTTAAAGGCCTCCCACAGTAGTCCTGCGTCTTCCGTTGTGGCCTCATTAAGCTCAAAATATTCCGTTATTGCTTTACTGATCGTGTCACGATAACATTCGTCCTGTAGGGCTTTCTCATTGAAGCGCGAGCTGAACGGGGGGGGCATATAGTTAGGCAATATAAGCGTGAGCAGCACCGGATTATGATCGGATAGTGTCCTTGGAAGGTGGTCGATCTCCTCCATCCATTGACCTCCGGCGACCCAATCCAGTAATATATCCGTGACCAGCTGTTAAAGGCCGCTGTTGTGTGTGTAGCCTCTTGTTTGTTTGGATTTTTCATTCGCCATAAATCCACTAGGTGCCTATCCAGCATTATGTCTTATAGTGTGTGCAAATCTCTTTTGTGTGTCTCTGTCGATGTTTTTGATCTGTGAACATCGTCATTCAGTGCCATGTTAAAGTCCCCACCCCAAACACCGGTATATCTGGCAGTTCGGACAGCCTCGTCCAGATAGTGCTATAAAACTGTGGGTCGTCTATATTTGGAGCGTAAATGTTTAGGAGGTTAACTCTATGTCCCCTTAGTATGCCCGTGACAATGACATATCTCCCTTCACTGTCTGTATCTATTTGTTCCATTTTGAACTGTAACCCGCGACGTATCAATATGAGTACTCCCCTCGAGTACGACGAGTAGGCAGCACTATATGAACCTTCCGCCCACCTATGACCAATGCGTGTTTGTGCATGCGGATCAATGTGCGTCTCTTGGAGATATGCTATGTCAACATGCAAGCGTGTTAGGTATGCAAGTACTTGCCTAATTTTCTTGGGGTTGTTTAAGCCACGTACATTCCAGGTCAACAGTCGTAATCTACTTACACGCCTATCCTCCATTATATCGTAACAGCAATATTAGCAGTTGCAAAATGTTGGCAACAGTCTTGGTCATAATATGTGACATCATTAGTCTATATAGTGTAGTGAACATCTTACGTCTCCCATGGATTTTGGCAGTGTTTCTCAAATACAGTTCTATAACCCAACTTTCCCCAACTCTTCCCCACCTCCCCCCGCCCACTTCAGCACCCCAATCATGCCAAAGACATACCCTAGTTGTAACATCAACCAACATCGTACTATTGTGAGGGGACACCCCGTGTGGGGGTCCGCTTGGGTCACACAACTGCATCCAACATAGTGGATGTGGCCAGAGTACCGTGTATAGTGCAGGTGCATCAGTTTACACTGTCAGATTTGTCCCATACCCGTGGGTGCCCACAGCACCAGTGCATTGTACTCCCCACCTCCATACCTCATTTGAGAAACAGCTCAGACTAGAAATTACCAGCGTGATAGTCTCCCATTGAGCCAACCTGGGTACTTGATCAACGCGTTCGACATTTGTACATTACACAGTTATGGTGTGACCAATTGCGCATCACAGCAATGGGCATTCTACGTTACCATTCTACTCCAGTGTTCCTCTCACAGTCCTTGTGCTGTGCAACCTTGCTCCGTCACACCACAGCGGCCATTGTCCATGGCCCACCCATCAGGCTACAATCCAGTATTATCTTGTGCAGCCTTGGTTGCACACAGTGTTGGTTATCCAATGTTCATCGCATCCGTGGGATGCCTTTCGTGTAATTCCCTGCCTCGCACATGACATATTAGTTATTTTCACCCATTGCACGCATCACATCGTAAGGAAGGCCCTTGACTCAGTCCGACGTATGGTTCTGCTGCCTCTGTTCCCTTCTCCGTTGTCCCAACCGTTTAATTTAGTCATTCGCTTCCTTGGGAGTTTGACATATTACAGATTTACCATCTCTGGTTATTTTCAACCTGGCTGGGTATAGCATCGCATATGTTATCTCCATTTCTCTCAGTTTCTGTTTTGCCGATGTGAATTCTTTCCGAGCCATCTGTACATTGATGGTGAAGTCTGGGTAGAATTGTAGCTTATTACCCTGATGTTCAATCTCCTGTTTTTCCCTCGCCATCCTCAGTATTACATCCCGATCTCTATAGTTGAGCAGACGTGCCACTATTTTGCGTGAAGGGGCTCCCGGCTTCGGTCTCGGCGCTAGTGTTCTGTGCGCACGCTCGATGATAAACACAGTGGACAGCTGGTCAGTACCAAAGATCGTTTTCAGCAGATCCTCCACATAGGTCTCCATCTTCCCAGTGTTGGTTGACTCTGGAACCCCCGCTATGCGTATATTATTTCTTCGGGACCTCGCCTCCAACTCCTCAGACTTGTTTTTAATGACCTCCAGCACTCTGTCCATCTCTGTGCATTTCTGCGTCTTTGCGTGTGATTCATCTTCCACAGCTGACAATCTTGTCTCAGCTTCTTCTAGCCGCTCCCCTTGCTTGTCTAGCTTCGCAGCCATGTTATCGACTCTCTGTGTGATGGAGTCTAGTTTACTATGCACGTCCTGTAAACTTTTGTGAATGGCTCTCAGTGTTGTTTCCATAGTGCGTTGTGCCTCTGCGTCCGCGTCCATGTCCACATCTGCCGGCGCCATGGCCCCTTTCGTATCTTTTTTATTGTCAAAGGGCAGTTTTGATTGTACTTTCTCTCGTTTACCCATTTTTCTTGACCAATATATACCAGCTGCCACCCGGTCCCTTGCGCTTGGCCGTGTGTGGGGGGCGTCCGAACCACTGTTCTTCTCACCCAACTACTGTTGCTCACCACCAGAGCAGCAGTACACCACAGTGGCGTCGCCCCGCAATCAGTACACTTTATTTTCTGACAGCCCAGCACGTTTCCCAGCACGCTATTGACCTGTTTGCTTCAGCAATGCGCCTTGTTCAACAGTTACGCCGGCAGGAGTTGTGCCTGTCGATTCCCTCGTCACGCCGCTCAAATTTATGTCGCACAGCCTGTAAATGTCTTGTGCGGGAAGCACCTCTGCAATGTGGGCCGTTGACTTACTGCAACCCTTCACCGCCGTTGGTAGCTGCACTGCCCTGTTCGTGCCTTTTCGGAGCGTGTTTTGCCTCAGTGCCGCCCTCTGCCAAGCGCCCTTTTCTACACAGCCGGGACTTACTTGGTAAGCGCTGTATCGTCTCCCGCAGTGTCTCTCTACTGGTTTTCTCCTCCCCCATACAACGCTACCTGGCTGTGGTCGCTCTGCCTTCACCGCAACTCACCAGCCTGCGGGAGCCGCCATCTAGCGTTGCCAATCCGCTCACCTTCGTAGTATAAACTCGTGGCAAAGTTCACACCATCAGAGTCGCGGTATCTGGCCGCAGTCACAGCGCGCTGTATAGTAGTTGATATTTACAGTCGCTGCAGCGCTGGAGTCCCGTCACTTTCCCAATGACAATGTACGTTGAAATTACGTGAGCTTCGTTCACTGCACAACGATCCCTCCAGTCTATTTTGTGCTGTTAAATATTATGCCGCCTCACACCCACCAGGCACATTGACAGCCAGGTCTCTACACGTCGCACATCGCCTCTCGGTTTGGACTCGTGATGCTTCACAGTACGGTTCGACACAGGCAGATAGCGCGAACCTGCTCACTTCCTATCGATTATACTGAACCGCCATTTTAGCCGCAGTTGTTTATCAGCCACTTCGGTTTTGATAGTCGTTTTCAGGGGGAGTAGTTCACGGTACAGCAATCTACACACTTCGGTCTGCGCTCTGCACCTTCCGATTCCGTTTCATGCCGTTTCTGGTATTCATTGCACCAGTGGCACGCTATTGTTACCCGTTGTTTGTCTCTGGCCGGCGGAGCTGTCTCAAGAGGCAGCCATTCCGCTGGGCGCCCTCTAGCACCCTCCTACTTTTGAATATAAGTTGATATGTATTTATTGTATTTATACATTTATCACTATATATTTAGAAATTTCTAGGTTGCACTTTATATGTTTACAGGTTATGTTTATATTTTTGTAGGGTTGCAATTTTTGTTTATATATTTGTGGGGGGTGAAACATGAATGAAATATATTTTTGTTTAATTTAAATATGTGTATAAAGGTATTTGTTTTATTTTAGGTAACTTTTTTATGTTAAAAGCATTTGTTTATATATTTATTACTGATTTTCTAGCTTTTATTTTGACATTATTGACAATGACTGTGTTTTTTTTTATATATTTGACATATTAAATTTGAATTTAAAGGTAACAATATTTTTTTGATATAGATACAAATCGACATTTTAACAACAATATTTTTGTTCTTGATTTTTGTGCTTTACTAGTTAAGCAAAGGTATTCAATATTTTTGTTTTCGATATTTAATCTTCAATATTTTTCTGTTTTGATATTTCATGCATTGATATTATGTCAGTGATCCCTGCATTCATCACACTCCCATGCTGGTCACACTGTACAGTAGTAGCACGTAGCGGTATGCCCAGTGAGTGCACAAGAGCTGTACCCAAGGTCCCTGTTTTACCGCCATTATCTGAAGCCTTTGCGTTATCAGCACAGAGTTAAGAGGGTATTGGTCTCCCACAATGAGTATATGACAAACTTTGTTTATATATTAGACAGTAGAAGTGACATGGAAATTAATGAGGAATCTACATTGAATTCTCCATTCTCAGTCTCTGCTGCATTCTGTCCGGAAAGGCCTGAAGTCATTTACGACCCTGCCCGGTGACACTTGAGCCACTCTCCAACCAAGCAATGGTGCTAGTGATATCCATCATATCAAAGAATGCCAACAAATCCAAGGGCTTTGCATGAATAATTTCCATATTTATAAAAAAGTGTCTTTAAATTCTTAGATAGATTCTTGCCTTTGCCACTGGGATGTGTCAAACATAGGCAATTTGAATTACTTTAGTCATGATGTTTACCCACCAAGGTAAAGGCTTTGTCCATTCTAAGTTCTGTGCAGTTGATTATTTGCTTCAATGCCGCTGGTCATATAATCCTCACAAACTCACACCATTACCTGCAATGCTTCTCAAGTGCAAACCTATGCATATGTACAAAAAAAAATGAATCAGCCATACATTGACATTCAAACAAGAACCCCAATTTGTTTACATTTTTCTGGTTGTGTGAGGGCCTCGAGTGGAGACTAAAAACAAATTTGGGTGTTTGAAAGCTTGAGTGACGCTCTCTGAATGGAAGCTAGTTGTGCCTGGAGATAAAGTTTGAGGGCTGGTTAGAGGCAAGGTTAAACAAAGGTCTTTTGAGGGACTGTTTGTTGTGTCTTAAGGAAGAATAAGGGTCTCTAAGGTCTGGCTGTGGGACAAAAAGGTCCAGCCTGGGTGACTGAAGATAAGTTAATGGTCTCTTGTGGTCTTAAAGGAGGTTTCTGAGGACACAGCAAGGATACATGAGATATGACATTGGTTGTTTAAATATTGGCTAGTGCTCTTGCCTAAGAACCAGGCAGAGGGAGGACAGGGTGTCTATGAAGAAGGCTAGAAGTGTGTTTGAGAGTGGCCCGAGGTCTTTAATACCCTACAAAGGAGTTGCTACTGACCAACTAAGGGTCTTTAAAGGTCAGCTGGGAAAGTATGGGGACTTTTGGTTTTTGAAGCAGTTGACAGGTTATAAAAAATGTTTTTCTTTGGTGCCCATGCCTCTATGGGCCCCAGGTCTATGGATATATTTTGAGTCTAAAAAGGGCAGCTATAGGTTAAAAATATAAAACTGGGGCCACAGGGCACCGACATCAGCAGGATGTGGTACTGAAAATTCTGGACCCGTGCTATAAACATCATCGTAGCATGACGAATTTGATATCAAAAGACCGAGAATGGCTAGTACACTATGTACAAGCATTTTCGTCATATTCCAGTAACGATTCCACCTCGAAATCGTTATTCTCGTTCTGAACCCTTGGCTTCCATTTTGTGCACGGCAGCCATTTTGTGAGTTGCCCTCACATAGGCAGATGATTAAAGCCCAAATTTGATTCCAAAAGACACGTACATCTTAATTGACTTCTCTCTGACCTGGGCAAGCTGAAACCATTGCTCCAGGCCGAACCTGCCGGGCCAGTTCCTTTCCCAGGGGCCGAGCGAGATAGCATCAAGGCACAGCCTACCATAAAACCTTTTCATCGCACACACACCCTGCCCTAATCTTGCTCACACCTGTCCCTGTTTCTTTCTCTACGACTTGCTTTACGAGGAGGAGATGCCCGTTTTTATTAGGGGTACACCGATATCAGATGAAAATGTTGGGCCTTGCCGGGTAATTTGTTGTGGGCTGGACAAAATGAAATACGGGCCTGTCATCATGACTCTGCTTTTTCTTTGTAGCGGAAATATGTGAATGGTCAACAGTAATGCCAAGAATGTTTGCCTAAAGCTTAATATTCTGTATAAAAAGAGAAGCCTGTTTCCGTAAGATTGAGCAGTCTCCTGAGAATATACATGTGTTGTACTTCTAGGACGCCTGTTACTTGGTTGCAGCCAATAAATTCGATCTTTGACTTCACCTAGAAGACTCTGAGTTTCTGTGTCTGAATCAGGAAGGTACCCGAAGTCTTTGGGTGTTGTCCCTGGCAACGCTGGGTTACCGGTTCGGTACCGGTTCTGAAAAACCCAGTACTTCATTTGGCACCCAACGTGGGGCGATACCAGCGGTACCGGTCCAAGCCAGAGGTTCGTGAGGAGCTTCGTGTGAAAATTCTGGAGGAAGGCCGCCACTTCATCGACCCCTGCATGTCGACGTGGTCCGAAAGTCTTTGCTGCGAGGTTCCCTGCTTCCCGACGACTACGAAGGACTGCTGCCCTGACTATCGCCCTGATTTGGACCCTTGATGTTTGGTAGAGCAAAACGATAGACGAGTCTTCTGGTGACGTCATCGATATTTCAGTTAAGTATAAGTGGAGCGTCTCCCAGTCCTTAGTTGGTTCTTAGTTTGGGTATCCCTTCGGGATCTTTGATTTGGAACTTGCAAGTACCAAAGCCGAAGGACTCGTGTATTCACGAGAATATCGTATTCGATAATCCTTTGAAGTTTGAAGCTAGACTAAAAGAGCGAAGATGCCTGGTCTTAGCAGACTTGGAAATTTGTTTTGTCTTGGTTGTAATAGTAGGGATTCCCGATTGGAGGACTCGTGTCCGGTTCCTCCGATTGGAACTCCGAGGTATGAACTGTATGTGAAACATGGAGTAGGCCCCATCACATACAATGAAGTATGGATCAAATACACCAGAAAAGACGGTGTTTTAAAATGGCCCCAATTTGGTAGCTTTGACACAGAAATCTTAGATAACCTGGAAGTTAAACTCTTCAGGAAGAAAGCCCGGCCGGCGATGTTTGACTCT